>NC_135235.1:99452708-100052708 GCF_051348905.1 Ranitomeya variabilis | reverse complement strand
AACATTTTTTTTCGTTAGAAAGTTATAAGGGTTAAAAGTTGACCAGCGATTTCTAATTTTTTCAACAAATTTTACAAAACCATTTTTTTAGGGACCACATCACATTTGAAGTCACTTTGAGGGGTCAATTTGAAAGAGAATACCCAAAAGTGACACCACTCTAAAAACTGCACCCCTCAAGCTGATCAAAACCACATTCAAGAAGTTTATTAACCCTTCAGGTGCTTCACAGCAGCTAAAGGAACGTGGAAGGAAAAAATGAACACAACTTTTTAGTCACAAAAATGATCTTTCAGCAACAATTTTTTTATTTTCACAACTGTAAAAGGAGAAAATGGACCCCAAACGTTGTTGTGCAATTTCTCCTGAGTATGCTGATACCCCATATATGGGGGAAAACCACTGTTTGGGCGCACGGCAGGGCTCGGAATGGAAGGAGCACCTTTTGACTTTTTGAATGCACAATTGGTTGGAATTGATAGCGGACGCCATGTTCCATTTGAAGAGCCCCTGATGTGCCTAAACAATGGAAAACCCCCACAAGTGACCCCATTTCGAAAACTAGACCCTTCAAGGAACTTATCTAGCTGTGTGGGGAGCACTTTGAACTCCCAGGTGCTACACAGTAGTTTAGAACGAAGAGCCGTGAAAAAAAAATAATCACATTTTTTCCACAAAAATAATTTTTCAGCAATTTTTTTTTATTGTCACAAGTGTAAGGCTGTGTTCACACGTAGCAGATTTTTCACACGGTTTTTCGCTATAAAAACGCTATAAAACCGTGAAAAAAACGGTCACATTAGGCATCCTATTTAATAGAATGCAATCCGCATTTTTTGTGCACATGCTGCATTTTTTTCCTGAGCGGAATCGCATTGCAGAAAAAAACGCAGCATGTTCATTAAATTTGCAGAATCGCGGGGATTCCGCACACCTGCATTGATCTGCTTACTTCCCGCATGGGGCTATGCCCACCATGCGGGAAGTAAGCAGATCATGTGCGGTTGGTACACCCAGGGTGGAGGAGAGGAGACTCTCCTCCACGGACTCGGCACCATATAATTGGTAAAAAAAAAAAGAATTAAAATAAAAAATCGTAATATACTCACCCTCTGATGGCCCCGGAGTCCTCCCGCCACTCAGCGGTGCACGTGGCCGCTTCCGTTCCTATAGATGGTGTGTGTGAAGGACCTGCGATGACGTCGCAGTCACGTGACCGCGACGTCATCGAAGGTCCTGCACACAGCATCTATAGGAACGGAAGCTGCTGAGGAGATCGGCTGTTTGCGGAAGTTGAGTATAACCATTTTTTTTTATTATTATTATTTTTAACATTCTATCTTTTACTATTGATGCGGCGTAGGCTGCATCAATAGTAAAAAGTTGGTCGCACTTGTCAAACACTATGTTTGACAAGTGTGACCAATCTGTCAATCTGTTTTCCAAGCGATGCTACAGATCGCTTGGAAAACACTAGCATTCTGCAAGCTAATTATGCTTGCAAAACGCTAGTTTTCTGCGGGAATATGCATGCCAATTCCGCATGCGATATACCCGTGGCAGGAGCTGCAGAATTGCCGTGGAAATTTCCGCGGCAATTCTGCAACGTGTGCACTTAGCCTAAAAGGAGAAAATGGACCACAAAAGTCGTTGTGCAATTTCTCATGAGTTCGCGGATACACCATATGTGGGGAAAAACCACTGTTTGGGTGCACGGCAGGGCTCGGAATGGAAGGAGTGGATTGCAGATTTTGATGGAATGGTCTGCAGGCAACATGTTGTGTTTGCAGAACCCCTAATGTGCCTAAACAGCGGAAACCCCTCACAAGTGACCCCATTTTGAAAACTAGACCCTTCAAGGAACTTATATAGCTGTGTGGTGAGCACTTTGAACTGCCAGGTGCTTCACAGAAGTTTAGAACGTAGAGCCGTGAAAATAAAAAAATCACATATTTTCCACAAAAATGATTTTTCAGCAATGATTTTTTTTTTTATTTTCACAAGTGTAAAAGGAGAAAATGGACCACAAAAGTTGTTGTGCAATTTCTCTTGAGTACGCCGATACCCCATATGTGGGGGAAAACCACTGTTTGGGCGCACGGCAGGGCTCGGAATGGAAGTAGTGACGTTTTGGATTGCAGATTTTGATGGAATGGTCTGCAGGTGTCATGTTGCGTTTGCAGAGCTCCTGATGTGCCTAC
The DNA here is from genome assembly GCF_051348905.1 of Ranitomeya variabilis. Taxonomy (NCBI): domain Eukaryota; kingdom Metazoa; phylum Chordata; class Amphibia; order Anura; family Dendrobatidae; genus Ranitomeya; species Ranitomeya variabilis. Next base: position 100,050,507 of record NC_135235.1, on the reverse strand, counting down.
CAAGTAGAAACCCCTCACAAGTGACCCCATTTTGGAATCTACACCCCTGAATGAATTTATCTAGAGGCATAGTTTTATAGTATTGATTATAATGCTTTTTGTTTTACTGGTGTGTGAATTTATAATGTGGTGTTATATGTAAGATGTGCGGGGTATATCAGATTTATAAAAGTGTGTTGTGTCAACAGGGTATAAACAAATTTTATTAATTTGTGGACGTGTGGTACGCTTTGAAGCAATCCTTAATGCAGGTTTCTCAGGGCAGGTTTCACAATGGTAAATTGTGTCCTTTTGGATTCCCCTCTTGGAGCATACTCTGCACCGTTTTTGTGATCGTCCTGTCCTCGCTGTTTGGGGAACCTGTCCTGGGAAATGTTGACCTGGGACAATACGGGCACTATCAGATTCAGAAGTACTGGGACCCTCACCTCCCTGAGTGCCAAACATTAGGGCCTTGATGACTTCCTCCTGAAACTGAAGGAAGGTACCCTTATTGCCTGCAGATCGGAACAGCATGAAAACATTGTACACTGCCATCTGTACAATGTGCACGGCCAATTTTTTGTACCATACTTTGGCTTTTCGCATGGCACTGTATGGTTGGAGGACCTGATCTGAAAGATCCACACCCCCATGTACCAACTGTAATCCAAGGTACAATCTGGCTTTGGGACTTGTGTTGTGGTCCCACAAACAGTGACAAGGGTGCTGTTGTCACGGTGTATGATGGTCAGGATAAGGACATCCCTTTTGTCCTTATACTTAACCACCAGAATGTTGTCACTGCATTGGGCTCTGCTTTCCCCTTTTCTCAGCATTTGCCCAATTAGCGGCTTAGGGAGGCTTCGCTGATTTTTTCGCACGGTGCCACATGCAGCTGTACCTCTGGCAGAGAGGGCCTTGAAGAGTGGGACGCTGGTTTAAAAACGTTATCAATGTAGAGGTGATAACCCTTATCCAGCAGTGGGTGCAGCAATTCCCACACAATTTTCCCACTCACCCCCAGGACAGGGGGGCATTCAGGGGGGTTAATTTGGGTGTCCTTCCCCTCGTAGACTCTAAATCTGTGGGTGTACCCTGAGGTACTCTCGCACAGTTTGTACAGCTTTATTCCGTACCTGGACCTCTTACTGGGCAGGTATTGTCTGAATTTTAGCCTCCCTTTGAAGTGATGAGAGATTCATCAATAGCGATGTCCCTCTGGGGTATGTACGCCTCAGCAAATTTTCTGCTGAAGTGTTCAACCACTGGCCGAATTTTATATAGACGATCAAAGTTAGGATCGTCTCAGGGAGGACACTGAGCATTATCATCTTAGGGCGCCTTGCTGGGGGTCCTTCCTCACCAGATGAGGAGAATGATGAGGAATAGAGGAAGGTGGGATCTTCCTCACTGGCTGTATCCGTGTCGGACGCAAGGATGGCGTAAGCCTCCTCTGGTGAATAGCGCCTTGTTGACGAATGGGCCATTTTTAATTTTTTTCCCAAACCCTGGGGATGTGTGTGTTAGTGGTGCTTTTACACGTGTAATGTGTGGGGCTTGTGTAATAGGGTACTCTTTATTATTACAAAAAGGAGAGAAAAAAGGAGAGAAAAAAGTAGAGAGATAAAATGTAGAAAAGAAAAAAATGAAAGGAAAAATCAGATGTTAAAAAAAAAAAAGTTTGTAAAAAAAAAATTAGATGTTCACTACACTAATGCCCTCCCTATAAATTTATCCGCCGCAAATAATTCTTTTTACAAAAGAAAAACGGACGTCAGCAACAATGTGACGTACGCTCACCTAATGCACTAGAAATTACCCGGCGATAGCAACAAACACTGACGCCGGCAAAACCTAACACACTACCTATAAAACTACTCTGCACGATTTTTTTTTGCCCTACAACAAGATCGGACGTCACCAAACAAGGACGCCGACTAGACCTAATACACTACCTATAAAACTACTCTATACGATTTTGTTTTCTATAAAAGATAGGTCGTCACTAATGCTGTGACGCCGGCTGCGCTACCTTGCTACGTCTAAAACTACGCTGTATTAACTACTATAATTATTTTTTTTTTTTTAAAAATCAAAAAAAAAATCGGACGTCACTTAGACTGTGAGGTCCCTACGCTAACTTGCTAAAAAGAGAAAAATACCTGTGGAGCAGTCTCTGATCAGCAGCGATATTGATCAGAGAACTGCGGACACAGGAAAAGCACAAATGTTCTGCGCAGGACTCAGCGCACGCAAAAAAGTGCGCTAAAAATTCATCTTGAGGTGGGGGAGGGGGTACTGGAACAGGGAGGGGGGATGGGAAAGGGGACGTCACCAAACACTGACGCTGGATACGCTACGTCTAAAACTACACTGTACTAACTACTATTATTATTTTCTAAAAAAAAAAAAAAAAAAAACAATTCGGACGTCACTTAGACTGCGGTGCAGCCCCCTGGGGCTACGTGCGGAGATGGTCTGCTGTCATGGACAGCAGCCATCGGAACCCGATCACCGCGAGATGGCGGCGCCATGCTAGTACTGCGCTGGTCAGAAATGCACCTCCCGCAGTGCAGTAATAGTACGGCGGAGGTCGGGAAGGGATTAATGCACAGCTTTGTAGTGAGCTAAGCCAAGACGACTGTCAGTCATTACATGTCTCACACAGGTAACGCCCCTTTCATTTACAATAAGCTCTGGAGGCAGATTCTCTGGGAGATCTACAGTACAGATGAAAGGTTTGGACACACCTTCTCATTTAAAGATTTTTCTGTATTTTCATGCCTATGAAAATTATAAATTCACACTGAAGGCATCAAAACTATGAATTACCACATGTGGAATTATATACTTAACAAAAAAGTGTGAAACAACTGAAAATATGTCTTATATTCTAGGTTCTTCAAAGTAGCCACCTTTTGCTTTGATAACTGCTTTGCACTCTCTTGGCATTCTCTTGATGAGCTTCAAGAGTTAGTCACCGGGAATGGTTTTCACTTCACAGGTGTGCCCTGTCAGGTTTAATAAGTGGGATTTCTTGCCTTATAAATGGGGTTGGGACCATCAGTTGTGTTGTGCAGAAGTCTGGTGGATACACAGCTGATAGTCCTACTGAATAGACTGTTAGAATTTTTATTATGGCAAGAAAAAAGCAGCTAAGTAAAGAAAAACGAGTGGCCATCATTACTTTAAGAAATGAAGGTCAGTCAGTCCGAAAAATTGGGCAAACTTTGAAATGTCCCCAAGTGCAGTGGCAAAAACCATCAAGCGCTACAAAGAAACTGGCTCACATGAGGACCGCCCCAGGAAAGGAAGACCAAGAGTCACCTCTGCTTCTGAGGATAAGTTTATCCGAGTCACCAGCCTCAGAAATCGCAGGTTAACAGCAGCTCAGATTAGAGACCAGGTCAATGCCACACAGAGTTCTAGCAGCAGACACATCTCTACAACAACTGTTAAGAGGAGACTTTGAGCAGCAGGCCTTCATGGTAAAATAGCTGCTAGGAAACCACTGCTAAGGACAGGCAACAAGCAGAAGAGACTTGTTTGGGCTGAAGAACACAAGGAATGGACATTAGACCAGTGGAAATCTGTGCTTTGTTCTGATGAGTCCAAATTTGAGATCTTTGGTTCCAACCACCGTGTCCTTGTCGACACCGAAAAGGTGAACGGATGGACTCTACATGCCTGTTTCCCACCGTGAAGCATGGAGGAGGTGGTGTGATGGCGTGGGGGTGCTTTGCTGGTGACACTGTTGAGGATTTATTCAAAATTGAAGGCATACTGAACCAGCATGGCTACGACAGCATCTTGCAGCAGCATGCTATTCCATCCGGTTTGCGTTTAGTTGGACCATCATTTATTTTTCAACAGGACAATGACCCCAAACACACCTCCAGACTATGTAAGGGCTTTCTGACCAAGAAGGAGAGTGATGGGGTGCTACACCAGATGACCTGGCCTCCACAGTCACCAGACCTGAAACCAATCGAGATGGTTTGGGGTGAGCTGGACCGCAGAGTGAAGGCAAAAGGGCCAACAAGTGCTAAGCATCTCTGGGATTGTTGGAAGACCATTTCCGGTGACTACCTCTACAAGCCCATCAAGAGAATGCCAAGAGTGTGCAAAGCAGTCATCAAAGCAAAAGGTGGCTACTTTGAAGAACCTAGAATATAAGACATTTTCAGTTGTTTCACACTTTTTTTGTTAAGTATATAACTCCACATGTGTTAATTCATAGTTTTGATGCCTTCAGTGTGAATGTACAATTTTCATAGTCATGAAAATACAGAAAAATCTTTAAATGAGAAGGTGTGTCCAAACTTTTGGTCTGTACTGTATGTCTGCCCCTTAGATCTCATCATCTCATTTACATATTAAGAAACATGTGGATTTCTCTGCAATAAAACATTGAATCCCAGATATCAAGGTATCATGTTATTCAACTTTCTATGACCTGCAAGCCCATATAGACAGATTCCTTTTAAGGTCCACATACACAACATATAAAAGTTAGTCTCAGCCAATCACAGTGAGAATGATCAATGAGTGGAACAGGCTGCCACGAGAGGTGGCGAGTTCTCCTTCAATGGAAGTTTTCAAATCCTGGTTTAGTAAATCCTGCATTGAGCAGACGGTTGGACACGATGAACCTTGAGGTCCCTTCCAACGCTACCATTCGATGATTCTATGATAATTTCAGCTGACCATCTGATGTAGAGGAGGGCCTCCATACTCTCCTCTGACAGATGATTGCAGGGGAAAGAAGTACCAGTCTGTTTGAATTTAAATGTCCTTTTGTTTTCTGGGGGAGATAGACCAGCTTTCTCCTCTCTCACTGGAGAAAACACATGAACGTTCGGCTAAGCACTCGTGTGAATGGAGGAGTCAAGAAAGACGACTCTCGTGTATGGCCAGCTTTAGAATGGAACTCAACCCCCAATAAAAGCTCCAACAAATGTATTACCATTATAGTTTCTGTAATATGGTAGCATATCTGGGGGCTAATGCTTAGGTCTCCACACTATGAGGGGGCTTATTAATACTGATGCAACATGTGAATAGTGTGCCATTATCTCTCCCTTGAACAGCGATCATCACACTCATTGATGCATGCCACTATGAGGTCTAACGCATGTATTACAAAGAAAGAGAGAACACAATGTCCATATTGCTTTTAAGATCTGAAATAACATGGTTCCCGAAAGAAATCACTGGTCTGTTACCAACCTCCTTCTCAGCTCTAGTCTACTATTACCATCAGAATCATATCTAAGATGCTTCCGGTGCGCTAACAATTGAAATTGACATGATAATACACTGGGTTTTTTTTTTGCAATTTATGCATTTATCATGTCGATAGGAACTGCCAGAATATCCTGGCGGTTGCTTGACAGCAGAGATTCTCATTAATCCCAAGAACTGGGATTCCATATTCACTTCTCTGTTCCTGTCTCTAGAAGCTATAAGGAGCTGACCTGACATGTACGGCCATCCTAGCACTGCAATAAGATAAGAGATGCAGATGGATTTAAGGGCTATGTTGACCTCCACAATGTAGTGGCTGACAATCACCGCACTGAATTTCACAGCTGCTGGTAAATGTCACAAAAAGTGTAAAAAAGCAACCAATGTCTTGTGAATACGTGGATCATGCTGTGTTGTCTTCAAGGAAGAGCAGCTCACCTTCCTGCCGCACTCACTGTGTAATGGATTTATCTGAGCAAGGAAGACACTTGAAGGCGTTATCCTGATTCTACAATCAATTATTCTAATATCAGTTAGGGCATCTTGTTCTGAAGATTAGCTTGCAGCTAGAAGCATTGTGCATCATTAGCTGGCTTATGACTTGTGGTTAACCGGCACTTACAAGTCAATGTGGTTTACAATGTGAAAGACAAGTAGGAAGGAATTTCTACGAAGGCGCTCACGTTAAAATAACCTCCAATACTGACCAGGCGTACAACTAGTACTAAGCCAGTACACACAGTGATGTGAAAGTGTTTGCCCCCCTTTCTGATTTCCTATTCTAAAATGACTGTACATGCTTGGAAACCCTCCAATGTGGCCGAATAACAACAATTCTGCAACGATGACTGGGCCAAAATTCCTCCACAGTGTTGTAAAAGACTCAAACGTGTGATTGCAGTTGTTGCTACTAAGGGTGGCCCAACCAGTTATTAGGTTTAGGGGCAAACATTTTTTCACACAGGGCCCTGTAGGTTTGGATTTCTTTTTCCCTTAGGCTACTTTCACACTAGTGTCGGTACGGGCCCGTCGCAGTGCGTCGGGCCGACGTACCGACGCATACTGTGAAATGAAAGCACAACGGGGCCAGCGGATGCACTTTTTCAACGCATCCGCTGCCCCATTGTAATGTCCGGGGAGGAGGGGGCGGAGTTCCGGCCGCACATGCACGGTCGGAAATGGCGGACACGACGCACAAATAAACGTTACATTTAACTTTTTTTGTGCCGACGGTCCGCCAAAACACGACGCATCCGTCGCACGACGTGTGGCAATGCGTCGCTAATGCAAGCCTATGGAGAAAAAAACGCATCCTGCGGGCAACTTTGCAGGATGCGTTTTTTCTCCAAAACGACGCATTGCGACGTACAGCAAGCGAGGCTAGTGTGAAAGTAGCCTTAATAAGGACCTTCATTTAAAAGCTGCATTTTGTGTTTACTTGTGTTATCTTAGTCTAATATTTACATTTAATTGGTGGTCTGAAACATTTAAGTGTGACAAACATGCAACAGAATAGGAAATCAGGAAGGGGCAAACACTTTTTCACAGCACTGTATATATACACACACACACGCACCAAGCAACTGTAACATTAAAAGCACTGAGCAGGGATATCAAACACACTCACCCATATAATATTACCATTCAAGGGCTAGGACATACTAGACGGCGAGTGAACAGTCAGTTCTTCAAGTTTAGATGTTGGAAACGGCAATGTGGACAAGTGTAAAGTGCAAGTGTAGCTCAATAAATTTAAGATGAGCTAAATTATAATGGAAGGCTGACCAGTTCAGAGAAGGTCTAAAGCAGCAGGTCCTGTGGGTGGTTTCCACCAACAAATGATTAGTATCTAGTCAAAGAGTTCCAAAAAAAAAAAAACTGTTGAGCGACCGACAGGGTCATGGGAGGTCTGAGGATGACTGATCTACATGGAGCAAAGACTAGCACATCTAATGTGGTCTCACAAAAAGAGGTAATGTAGCACAAATTACTAATACAAAATAGGTTCTAGAACATACTGTGCATGACAGCTTTCTGTGTATGATGTTGCATAGCCACTGACAGATCAGAGGGTCCGAGCTCAACCGTATCCACCGCTAAACATTTGAACGATGGGCATGCGAGCATGAGAACTGGATCATGGAGCAATTGAAAGAGGTGGACTTATGTGAAGAATTTTGAGGGATCTAATTCATGATGTCCAAACCACAGGCAGCATGAATTAGAGCCTGGCTGCCCGATTGCAGTCAGGTATGTTGTTCTCTGCACCTCTCCAGTGATTCCGAAAAAAAACCAAGTTTGAAGTACCAGCCAATATCCACAGGAATAGAATAGTCTGGTGCTGACCATGGTCAACTTTTTCCCCACACCAGTCTAGTTGACAGTCCTCTCCCTATGTACACAAATGGGAGACAAAGTACGCCTGCGCCGGAGCCACAGCATGCAGACAAGAAGAGAACGTTATCTGATGAAGATAGGAGGCGCTGGACCAGACCGCGACACCTATCGGACCGGATCGGACCGCCCCTGAGTGAATATAATCTAACCTCTTTTTCTCATCTTTTAGGACACATCGGGGGCTTATCTACAGCATTACAGAATGCTGTAGATAAGCCCCTGATGTCGGTGGGCTTAGCTCACCTTCGATTCTGGGGGTGCAGGTTCCTTTTAAGCAGGGTGAGGCAATCTACCATTTTCAGAAACCGTTTGACAAGTATGCCAAATAGTTCAGGGTGTTGACTTGACCTTCAAACTCTGAAATCTCAATTAGAGAGTGGATTTGCAGGCACAATGGGGACCTACACAATATTCAGAAGGTATTTTTATTGTAATGGCTGATCGGCACATGAGTCCTCTTATTTGCTCAGAGGGGAAACCAAAAGTTGAAAAAACTGAGATACCACCTCCGCAAAAGCTGGATTAAGCACACTTTATATAAACTGGCACTTTCTGTATTTCATACTACAAATCTGTTACATATAAAGTATCCCCCGGGAATCTGGCGAACAACTGTTTTACAAAGAAAATTCACCTGCTTCTGTTAGGTATGGTATATCTACAGTGCCGTTCCTAAGGCTTAGGCTACGTTCACATTTGCGGCCAGCGCCGCAGCGTCGGGCGCCGCAGCGGCGCCGCATGCGTCATGCGCCCCTATATTTAACATGGGGGCGCATGGACATGCGGCGCACTTGCGTTTTGCGCCGCATGCGTCGCTGCGGCGCCCGCGTCGGGGCGCAGAGGACGCAGCAAGTTGCATTTTTGCTGCGTCCAAATTCAATGAAAAAAACGACGCATGCGGCGCAAAACGCAGCGTTGTGCATGCGTTTTGCTGCGTTTTTGTTTGCGTTGTGCGCTGCGGCGCCGACGCTGCGGCGCACAACGCAAATGTGAACGTAGCCTTAGATCACTCCATTAGTTTATCTGGTCTAATTTTCCCCTCATTCCTTTGCAGAGAGCAAATTAATTTCTCCGATCAGCATCACATAAAAGCTGATTGGCAGGCATATTATGGCGCAGAACATGTTCTGCGGGAATCGTCCACTGTAAGTGTTCTTAAACAGGTCATCTCTTCCAGCTTGTCATACTCACATTATCCTATCAGACCGTGTCTCTACATACGGCATACTAATAGCTGCATTAATAAGCATTAGGATCACCCAAATGTTCTTGGCCTAGGGGCGGTAAAGAACGAGGGTATACTGCAGATAAATGGTCTCTGGAGAATTCAGAAAAACAAGATTCACATTTTAAAGTATTTGACTGTACATCAATAATTTTACAAGATTTAGGCATCCTGGAACACCTGACGAAGGCTGGATGCACCCGAAGCGTGCAGTGTTTTTTAATTAAATTGTTTTTTTACACAATACTTTTGCTTTATCTGCACTTATTGGATCCATCTGTCTTTTTATCTCAATGAGAGCACACTATCTGGTTCGCATCACTTCATTCAGCTCTGCTGGAACTCTCCATGGAGGATATTTCCACAGTATACCAGGTTGGCTGTGCCCGCTGGATGCGACTATAGAGCACCTGCAACTTTCTATAGCTCCCCATGACTGGGTGCCCAATAGTTGGCGTCTTTTAATCAATACAATGGTAACCAAGTACCCTATGCCGTAGTCATGTACTATTGCTATTTATTTACTGCAGGGTATTTGCTCGTTTTGTTATTATCTTCGGTTTTGTCGGTTTAGTGGCTAGTGTGAACGTGCACCTACTCGCTGCATGTACACCAACTTACATTCCAGTTCATTTTTTTACTTTTTTTGCTATAGTGCAATTGGAGCACAACTTTACAGGCGAGTATTTTCTACTGTTGGTTTTAATGGTTTAACCTACTATGCTCAGAACGCGCTCCGCTCTCTCCTTTTTCCACTATTGGTTAAATGGAGCAATAAGGACACTTTGTGCATATACAGCATGCGTGGCCAAAGTGCAGGCAGGATACACTGGTGGAAATGCTGAAGCTGAAAGCTGAATGTAGTGTGACTATAGCAAATCTTGTTATTTTTGCTTCTATTGATAGCTGGGGGAGGGATATTAGACCGGAACAACATAATGGCGTTAAAATGTATTCGCATCCCATTTCGAGCCGATACAAACATTGTCATGTACATAATTTTACTTCTGAAAAAAGCATGGCAATACTGCGGAAAAAAAGCAGCATTCAAATGTTTGCAAGTCACATGAGTATAAATGATCCCTCTTAATTATGTGCCCATAAAAACTTGGGGGTGTCACGCAGCATTTTTTTATGTTTTTTTTCCCCCCTGACCAATGATGTCCTTTGTAAAAGGCAAGAATGTAGTATTAGTAGGAAAGTAACAGTGGAAGTTAGTGTATTGGAAGGAAGCAAGAAGAAAATCAGATTTCCCCTTTGACAGAAGGTAGGTTCTCACGACTGTATATAAAATAGTCCAGAGTTTCTTCCGTAAACCTTTAATTATTTTTTCTCACTTGTAATCCATGTGTAATCTGTGTGCAGTCCGTATGCAATGCTTTTTTACAACAGCTATTAATCATTTACAGGACCGTTTATGGTTTCCTATGTTACAGAATTGCAATGTATCTGTAAAAAAAATAAATAAATGCTATACTGTGGCTCCATATGGCATTATTTTTGTGCACCCATAGACTTGAATGGGCAAGTCTCATTCGACACATGGAAAAAAAACTAGTGCATGCTGCGATTTTTTTCACATGATCTGTAACATGGCTGTGCACATGAAGCTCTAATTTGCAATATATCTTTAAAGAGACCCCCCAGTACTTGTTACTGGACCATACGCTTGGATTTTCATCCCAGGATTTCCTAGATTCCTGAGCTTTCCTGCCAGCTCTCCACCAAGAATGGCATTGTCATCTTGGTAGTAGAGGAGCATCAAAGACCCCACTAATTTCACCATTTTTCATGGGTCAATCAGATGCAATAAGAGCCAACATATGGAAAACCATACTGAATTGCATGAAGTGTATGAGAAAGAAGCTGGAAGCCCACAGACGTGTAACATTACAGTACATACCTGGACCTGCGAGGAGAGCTGACCGCCATTAGTAAGGTCATTAATAACCCTTTCAGAACAATTTAATACATGACATTTACAAGACTTGGGGAATAAACAGCACAAATTAGACTGTCACCTCTGATCCCCAGATAATCAATGAACAATGAAGCTATTTGCATAATGAGCTTCAGCAGAAGAATGAATGACATTATAAGCCAAGGCTGTATTACAAGTTGTCAGAGGTCACAGGGGCACAGACCCAGGCTATTTAGAGAGACTACGTATATACAGCTATGGTGGAGAAGGGGAATCAGACCACTAGGTGCCAAATGATCCATCTGTCACACATGTCCAATAGATACTGGATGGGCATGTTATATTAATAAACATAAGGGCACATTGATAAATCTCAGTGCTCTGAGATGGGAAGAAGTGGTGTGGCTGTGTTGGGATGGCATAAATGCAATATTGCCCAAAATTTCATTAAAAAAAAAAATATATAAAACTGCCACAAAGTTGTCAGAAATAAAGATGGGTCACAAATATCAAAGGACTTGAATTTAGACATCTCTGCATTACGGCCAGAGTATGGCGATACACAGACTGGCTGCAGGGCTACTGACCCGAACTTCAGACCCGCATATAGGAGGCTGTCACGTTTGGGTCAGGTGAACGGCAACCAGACCATGATACACAGACATGTGCATGGGGCTCTGGTTTTCATGATTTGACAAATGAAGGTAAACAAAAAGGCATCACCAATTTCACTAAATGTTGGATTTATCTGTGGAAAACTGGCACTCACCAACCATCAAAAAAAATACATTTATTCATCATTAAAGAAGCACTCCCATCAAAATTGTTATCCTCTTAATATACTGCAATCATCATATTCTATAGCAACATGTTCTTACAATTGCTTATTTTGCCTTTCTACGCAGCTAATTTTTCTCTTTTCCATTAGGTCTATGACATCACGTGATTAAAAGCTGACTAGCTGAATTCCTCTAAGCTCTAATCTTAGTTTGCATTTTTGGAGTTTTGATTGTCCCAAGTGATCTATTTTTTTTATCTCATATCCGAGTTTGTAGCTAAATGTTTGAGATGGCAAACATAGAACTGCTGTTTGGGGAAGGTAGGGTGTTTAGAAGGAAAAGCATATTCTACTACAGGAAGATAGTCTGTTCTATTACATAGGCTATGCCATAAGTGCAAGTAGAAATAGGTCTCAACTACACTGCGTACAGAATTATTAGGCAAGTTGTTTTTTTGATCACATGATACTTTTTATACAAAACTAGAAAAAAATTGGAGTGCGTGTCCAAAAGAAGTAATAAATATCAAATTTTATTAAGTTACATGAGTAAGAACAAACATGTATCACAATACTTTTATAAAACGATACATAGGACTTCAGACAAAGGTAGGCAGTACAGACCGAAAAAACAGTGCTGTTCACTAAAAAACGCCATAAATACAAGAGATTATTATATGCATAATGTAAACAGTAAAAACGGGCACTGAGTCAAGGGTAAGTGAGGCCGCGTGGAAAAGTACAAAAAGCCCTGTACACAGGCTCGTAAATAAATTAAACATCCAGTCCACCCTTCCCTATCCTCTTACCCGGTTGCTGGCGTCAGAAATGAACAGCACCGTTGCCCCAACGCGCGTTTCGCGTCAGCTTCGTCAGGGGGCGGTGCTGTTAGATGTCAGGCGCTATTATTTATAGGGCCTTGATATGGAAAACTTAATCCACCTGTATCGGCGCATGTTGTAATGCCACCACGCCAGGAACTGCATGGCGAACGGCCTCCAAGATGGCGCTGAGGTCCACAGCTCCGTCGCAAGGACGTCACTGCACCGCAAGCGTCATCATACGGCGCCGCCCACAATGCCCCGGGACTAGGTAACAACGAGCATGCGCACTGTGGATAAGCTAAGATGATCTAATATAACAGGACATTATTATCGATCGCACAGAATCCAAATGAAAACCGCTTAATGTAGAAGATGAAAATGAAAAAAGACAAAAAGAAAAAGGTAAATATAAAAGAGATTAAAAATTAAAGGGAAAATGACAACATAAAAAAGATAAAATACAAACACCATACAAATGTGTGCATAATACTCAAAAACATCGATTTATAAAATAATAAGTGGCAAATAAAATTACCAATGCCACAGTGTTAGCAGCTGAATGCCATCATATATATGGACGTGAAAAAAATATATATATAGACGTGAACATAAGAAGAGCATAAAATCCTCAAATATGCTCCAAGATTATTGATAATACAAGTGAGCAGTATACACATAAAATATATATACACAATAATACAAAATTTATAAATCCTATTGTGAGAAAAATACTCCAATTATTGAAAAAAAGTACCATCATTTTAACGTGTAAAAATATACACAATAGTGTACTGTTGTTTTTTCCTTTATTTTCTCTTCCTAGTCCACAGAAATCCGAGGAGATGGAAGGCCATAAGTGGACCGTATCATGAAACAGGAGTCATTTAGAACGCTCCGTGCCCAATCGATGTCCTATTCAATAGAGGAGCCACATCAGGAGCGCCACGAAGAAAAAGTAAGGTAACTATACATGGATACTACACAAAAAGAAATAATAATAATAATCAATAAGAAAATTAAAAACAAAAGTATAAGACACACAACAACACACCAAATTTAACCCCTTAAGGTACCTTCACACGAAACGACATTATAACGATATCGCTAGCAATCCGTGACGTTGCAGCGTCCTCGCTAGCGATATCGTTTCGTTTGACACGCAGCAGCGATCAGGATCCTGCTGTGATGTCGCTGGTCGCTGAATAAAGTCCAGAACTTTATTTGGTCGTCCGATCGCTGTGTATCGTTGTGTTTGAAAGCAAAAGCAACGATACCAGCGATATTTTACACTGGTAACCAGGGTAAACATCGGGTTACTAAGCGCAGGGCCGCGCTTAGTTACCCGATGTTTACCCTGGTTACTAGCGTAAAATGTAAAAAAAACAAACAGCACATACTCACATTGCGTCCCCTGCAGTCTGCTTCCTCCTCTGACTCAGCGCCGCAAAGTGAAAGTGAAAGCAGCACAGCGGTGACGTCACCGCTCTGCTCTCACTGTACGGCGCTCAGTCAGTCAGGAAGTGGACGCAGGGGGACGTGAATGTAAGTATGTGCTGTTTGTTTTTTTTAGATTTTACGCTGGTAACCAGGGTAAACATCGGGTTACTAAGCGCGGCCCTGCGCTTAGTTACCCGATGTTTACCCTGGTTACCAGGGGACCTCGGCATAGTTGATCGCTGGAGAGCGGTCTGTGTGACAGCTCTCCAGCGACCAAACAGCGACGCTGCAGCGATCGACATCGTTGTCGCTATCGCTGCAGCGTCGCTTCGTGTGAAGGTACCTTTAGTGACAGAGCCAATTTGGTACTTAATGACCGAGCCAATTTTTACAATTCTGACCAGTGTCACTTTAAGAGGTTATAACTCTGGAACGCTTTATCGGATCCCACTGATTCTGAGATTGTTTTTTCGTGACATGTTGTACTTCAAGTTAGTGGTAACATTTCTTCGATATTACTTGCGATTATTTATGAAAAAAATGGAAATATGGCGAAAATTTTTAAAATTTTGCAATTTTCAAACTTTGTATTTTTATGCCCTTAAATCAGAGAGATATGTCACAAAAAATAGTTAATAAATAACATTTCCCACATGTCTACTTTACATTAGCACAATTTTGGAAACAATTTTTTTTTTGTTAGGGAGTTATAAGGGTTAAAAGTTGACCAGCAATTTCTCATTTTTACAACACCATTTTTTTTTTAGGGACCACATCTCATTTGAAGTCATTTTGAGGGGTCTATATGATAGAAAATAACCAAGTGTGACACCATTCTAAAAACTGCACCCCTCAAGCTGCTCAAAACCACATTCAAGAAGTTTATTAACCCTTTATGTACTTCACAGGAACTGAAACAATGTGGAAGAAAAAAATGAACATTTAACTTTTTTTTGCAAACATTTTACTTCAGAACCATTTTTTTTAATTTTCACAAGTGTAAAAACAGAAATTTAACCACAAATTTTGTTGTGCAATTTTTCCTGAGTACGCCGATACCCCATATGTGGAGGTAAACCACTGTTTGGGCGTACCGCAGAGCTTGGAAGTGAAGGAGCACCGTTTGACTGTTTCAATGCAGAATTGGCTGGAATTGAAATCAGACGCCATGTCGCGTTTCGGGAGCCCCTAATGTGCCTAAACAGTGGAAACCCCCCACAAGTGATACCATTTTGGAAACTAGACCCCTTAAGAAACTTATCTAGATGTGTGGTGAGCACTTTGAACCCCCAAGTGTTTCACAGAAGTTTATAACGTAGAGCCGTGAAAATAAAAAATCACATTTGTTTTCACAAAAATGATTTTTTCGCCCACAAATTCTTATTTTCACAAGGGTAACAGGAGAAATTAGACCACAAAAGTTGTTGTGCAATTTCTCCTGAGTACGTCAATACCCCATATGTGGGGGTAAACCACTGTTTGGGCGCACCGCAGAGCTTGGAAGAGAAGGAGTGTCGTTTTACTTTTTCAATGTAGAATTGGCTGGAATTGAGATCGGACGCCATGTCACGTTTGGAGAGCCGCTGATGTGCCTAAACAGTGGAGACCCCCCACAAATGACACCATTTTGGAAACTAGACCCCTTAAGGAACTTATCTAGATGTGTGGTGAGCACTTTAAACCCCCAGGTGCTTCACAGAAGTTTATAACGTAGAGCCGTGAAAATAAAAAAATCGCATTTTTTCTACAAAAATGATTTTTTTGCCTCCAAATTTTTATTTTACCAAGGGTAACAGGAGAAAATGGACACCAGAAGTTGTTGTACAATTTGTCTTGAGTACGCCGACACCCCGTATGTGGGGGTAAACCACTGTTTGGGTGCATGGCTGAGCTCGGAAGCAAAGGAGCGCCATTTGACTTTTCAATGCAAAATTGACTGGAATTGAGATCGGACGCCATGTCGCGTTTGGAGAGCCCCTGATGTGCCTAAACAGTAGAAACCCCCCAAAAGTGACCCCATTTTGGAAACTAGACCCCCCATGGAACTTATCTAGATGTGTAGTGAGAACTTTGAATGCCCAAGTGCATCACAGAAGTTTATAATGCAGAGTCGTGAAAATAAAAAATATATTTTTTTTAACAATAAAGATTTTTTAGCCCCCAAGTTTTTATTTTCACAAGGGTAACAAGAGAAATTGGACCCCAAAAGTTGTTGTCCAATTTGTCCTGAGTATGCTGGTACCCCATATGTGGGGGTAAACCACTGCTCGGGCGCACGGCAGAGCTCGGAAGGGAAGGAGCGCCATTTTGGAATGCAGACTTTGATAGAATTGTCTGCGGGCGTTATGTTGCGTTTGCAGACCCCTAATGTACCTTAACAGTAGAAACTCCCAACAAGTGACCCCATTTTGGAAAATAGACCCCCCAAGGAACTTATCTAGATATGTGGTGAGAACTTTGAATGCCCAAGTGCTTCACAGAAGTTTATAATGCATAGTAGTGAAAATAAAAAAAATTTTTTTTTCCCACAAAAAAGATTTTTTTAGCCCCCAAATTTTTATTTTCACAAGGGTAACAAGAGAAATTGGACCCCAAAAGTTGTTGTCCAATTTGTCCTGAGTATGCTGGTACCCAATATGTGGGGGTAAACCACTGTTTGGGCGCACGGCAGAGCTCAGAAGGGAGGGAGCACCATTTGACTTTTTTAGCGCAAAATTGGCTGTCGTGTTTGGAGACCCCCCTGATGTACCTAAACAGTGGAAACCCCCAAATTATAACTCCAACCCTAACTCCAACACACCCCTAACCCTAATCTTAACCCGATCCATAATCCTAATCACAACCCTAACGATAATCACAACCCTAACCCCAAAACAGCCCTAATCTCAACCCTAACCATAACCCTAATCAAAACCCTAAATCCAACACACCCCTAACCCTAATCCCAAACGTAACCCTAATCCCAACCCTAATCCAAACCCTAATCCGAACTCTAACCCTAACTTTAGCCCCAACCCTAACCATAACTTTAGCCCCGTCGTCACAAAAAAAGTTCAATGTAACCTTTTTTTTGTACGTCGCGTCTGCCATTTCTGCGCATGCATGGCCGTAACTCTGCCCCCTCCTCCCCAGGACATAGACTGGGCTGCGGATGCGTTGAAAAACTGCATCCGCTGCCCACGTTGTGCACAATTTTCACAACGTGCGTCGGTACGTCGGTCCGACGCATTGCGACCGCCCCGTACCGACGCAAGTGTGATAGAAGCCTAAGGCTACTTTCACACTAGCGTCGTACTCGGCCCATCGCAGTGTGCCGGGCCGACGTACCGACGCTAGCGTTGTAAGCGCCGCACAACGGGTGCAGCGGATGCTGTTTTTTCAACGCATCCGCTGCCCCATTGTGAGGGGAGGCGGGGGCGGAGTTCCGGCCGCGCATGCGCGGTCGGAAATAGCGGACACGTCGCACAAAAAAGTTACATGTAGCTTTTTTTGTGCCGACGGTCCGCCAAAGCACGACGCATCCGTCGCACGACGGATGCGACATGTGGCAATCCGTCGCAATGCGTCGCTAATGCAAGCCAATGGAGAAAAAACGCATCCTGCAAGCACTTTTGCAGGATGCGTTTTTTTCTCCGACGCATTGCGACGGAAGCCAAAAAGCGCTAGTGTGAAAGTAGCCTAACCCTAACCCTAGCCCTAACCCAAACCCTAAATTTAGCCCCAACCCTAACCCTAGCCCTAACCCTAGCCCTAACCCTAACTCTAGCCCTAACCCTAGCCCTAACCCTAGCCCTAACCCTAACTCTAACCCTAACCCTAATTTTAGCCCCAACTCGTCTTCTCCTGCCGGCCGGCAGATGGCAGCAGATGGCGGGCGCACTGCGCATGCGCCCGCCATAAGGAAAAAGCCGGCTGGCAGGAGAAGACAGAAGAGGACCCAGGGACACCGGGTGAGTATGTTAGGGTCCCCGAATCCCCCTATTTCTCTGTCCTCTGATGTGTGATCACATCAGAGGACAGAGAAATACAGATCGCTTTTTTTTTTTTTTTTTTTTTTTTTTGCGGTCGCCGGTAAACTGTTAATTACCGGCGATCGCAAAACAGGGGTCGGTGCAAACCGACCCCGATCATGTTCTTTGGGGTCTCGGCTACCCCCAGCAGCCGAGACCCCAAAGATCTTCCGGGTGCCGGGCGGCGGGCGTACTGCTCGTGCGCCCGCCATTTTTTCCCGGAAAAAAGATGGCGGCGCCCATGGGGACCCACGAGGAGCACCGGGGGAGGTAGGTAAGTATCGGGGGGCTATTGGGGGCCATCGGGGACCCTATTTCTCTGTCCTCCGATGTGCGATCACATCGGAGGACAGAGAAATTAAACGGCACATCGCGTTTTTTTTTTTTTGTTGCGACCGCCGGTAAACGGTTAATTACCGGCGATCGCAACTCGGGGGTCGGTAAAAAACCCCCGAATGATGTTCTCTGGGGTCTCGGCTACCCTCGGCAACCGAGACCCCAGAGAAAATCCGACTCTGGGGGGCGCTATTCACTTTTTCCACAGCGCCGTTAATTAACGGCGCTGTGGTTTAAGTACCCTTAGCGGCCGCCGTTAAAAGACGTATCGGCGGTCGTTAAGGGGTTAAAAGGAGAAAAAAACAAACAAAGATGGATTATTATAAAAAGGAACTAAAGCTTAGATGTTCATTCAAGCCTGCGGGGGCTATGGTATTTAATACCGTGATCCAGCGACATTCTGTCTGGGCTAGCTTCTGCTTTGCGTCACCCCCTCTGATACCCACTCGAATCCTATCAATACCCCATGCTTTCAAATCCTTGGGGTTACAGTTATGAAACTTTCGAAAATGTTTTGGTATTGGTTTAAGGCTATCGACATCTTCAACCTCTCGTGCCGCTATTATGTCCCTTATGTGTTCGCGTATGCGAACACGCAGCTCTCTAGATGTCAGCCCAACGTAGACAAGCTTACATGTACAAATGGCGTAATATACGACATGAGTTGTGCTACATGTAATATATTCAATTATTCGGAATTTACGCTTACCATCCGATGACTCAAAAGAGAAAGTTCTGATAAGATTCTTGCAGGAAAGGCAATCTCCACACGGGAAGAAGCCATTTTTTCGTCTGCCTGCCTGAAATGGGTCTGGTGTTTTGGCCACATAATGACTATGCACGAGTATATCTTTAATATTGCTGCTCTTACGTGCAGTCATACGGGGTTGATCCGACAGCACTCTTCCCAAAAGGGGGTCAGTAGTTAGAACTGGCCAATGTTTACTTAAAATGCGCCGCATTTCATCCCACTTGTGGTTGTATGTAGATATAAACCTGGGTTGATCATCCCAAGCTTTTCTCTGCGTCTTGCTTCTCTCCGCTAAAAGATCATTCCTACTGGTCCTTTTGGCCCTCAGATATCCCTTCTTTATTGTCCGGCCTGTTGTGAAATTGGATTTTGGGCTCCCCCGGTGGCCACTGGTGGAATTGAACTTGTGTGCATCATCCCCTCTGTTCACCTGTTCCCATCAGGATGTGGGAGTCGCTATTTAACCTTGCTCCTCTGTCACTTCCATGCCGGTCAACATTGTAATCAGAAGCCTTTCTGTGCATGTTCCTGCTACCAGACAACTTCCAGCTAAGTCGGACTTTTGTCCTTGTTTGTTTTTTGCATTTTGTTCCAGTTCACAGCTGCAGTTTTGTTTCTGTGTCTGGAAAGCTCTTGTGATCTGAAATTGCCACTCTGATGTTATGAGTTAATACTAGAGTCTTAAAGTAATTTCAGGATGGTGTATTGATAGGGTTTTCAGCTGACCATGAAAGTACCCTTTCTGTCTTCCTGCTATCTAGTAAGCGGACCTCGATTTTGCTAAACCTATTTTCATACTACGTTTGTCATTTTCATCTTAAATCACCGCCAATATATGTGGGGGCCTCTGTCTGCCTTTCGGGGAAATTTCTCTAGAGGTGAGCCAGGACTATATTTTCCTCTGCCAGGATTAGTTAGTCCTCCGGCCGGCGCTGGGCGTCTAGGGATAAAACGCAGGCTACGCTACCCGGCTACTGTTAGTTGTGCGGCAGGTTTAGTTCATGGTCAGTTTAAGTTTCCATCCTTCCAAGAGCTAGTTCCTATGTATGCTGGGCTATGTTCTCTTGCCATTGAGAACCATAACACCGGCCACTATAACCACGCTGTCTAAAACGCTCCCCAAGGTCCACAGCCTTGGGGTTGTCTTATTATTTTTTATACATGTTGTCCTACGCCAAGCTGTTCAGGCTTGAGAGCCAACTACCAATTAAGTAAATCAGGTGATGTGCATCTCTGTAATGAGGAGGGGTGTTGTCTAATGACATCAAAACCCTGTATAAGGTGTGCTTAATTATTAGGCAACTTTCTTTCCTTTGGCAAAATGGGTCAGAAGAGAGATTTGACGGTATCTGAAAAGTCCAAAATTGTGAGATGTCTTGCAGAGGGATGCAGCAGTGTTTAAATTACCAAATCTTTGAAGCATGATCACCGAACAATCAAGCGTTTCATGGCAAATAGCCAACAGGGTCGCAAGAAGCGTGTTGGGCAAAAAAGACCAAAATAACTGCCCATGAAATGAGGAAAATCAAACGTGAAGCAACCAAGATGCCATCTGCCACCAGTTTTGCCATATTTCAGAGCTGCAACGTTACTCGAGTAACAAAAAGTACAAGGTGTGCGATACTCAGGGACATGGCCAAGGTAAGTAAGGCTGAAAAACGACCACGTTTGAATAAGAAACATAAGATAAAACGTCAAGACTGGGCCAAGAAATATCTTAAGACTGACTTTTCAAAGGTTTTATACACTGATGAAATGAGAGTGACTCTTGATGGGCCAGATGGATGGACCAGAGGCTGCATCAATAAAGGGCAGAGAGCTCCAGTCCGACTCAGATGCCAGCAAGGTGGAGGTGGGGTACTGGTATGGGCTGGTATCATCAAAGATGAACTTGTGGGACCTTTTTCGGGTTGAGGATGGAGTGAAGCTCAACTCCCAGACCTACTGCCAGCTTCTGGAAGACAACTTCTTCAAGCAGTGGTACAGGAAGAGGTCGGTATCGTTCAAGAAAAACATGATTTTCATGCAGGACAATGCTCCATCACATGCCTCCAACTACTCCACAGCATGGCTGGCCAGTAAAGGTCTCAAAGAAGAAAAAATAATGACATGGCCCCCTTGTTCACCTGATCTGAACCCCATAGAGAACCTGTGGTCCCTCATAAAATGTGAGATCTACAGGAAGGGAAAACAGTCCACCTCTCGGAACAGCGTCTGGGAGGCTGTGGTGGCTGCTGCACGCAATGTTGATCGTAAACAGATCAAGCAACTGACAGAATCTATGGATGGAAGGCTGTTGAGTGTCATCATAAGGAAAGGTGGCTATATTGGTCACTAATTTTTTTTTGGTTTGTTTTTGCATGTCAGAAATGTTTATTTCTAAATTTTGTGCAGTTTTATTGGTTTACCTGGTGAAAATAAACAAGTGAGATGGGAATATATTTGGTTTTTATTAAGCTGCCTAATAATTCTGCACAGGAATAGTTACCTGCACAAACATATATCCTCCTAAGATAGCCTAATCTAAAAAAAAACCACTCCAACTTCCAAAAATATTAAGCTTTGATATTTATGAGTCTTTTGGGTTGATTGAGAACATAGTTGTTGATCAATAATAAAAATAATCCTCTAAAATACAACTTGCCTAATAATTCTGCACACAGTGTATGGAATACTCTTGGTTATTGGGAGGAGGGGGATTATTGCCAATTTACACCAGCAAAAATTGGAGGGGTGGTAGCACTTGTCTGTGGCCTCTGCATAGAAGTCTATTGGAGCCACTGAAAGAACAGTCACATCTTGATACTTTTACACATTACCTTTCATTTTTTTGGGACAAACAGAATGGAAGAAAAACTAGATCAAGCGGTACTCTGATGGTGTTGCTTACTGCTCATCTAGCGGTTGTACCACGTTGTTAGGACATTTATAGAACACTACGTAAGAGGGTAAAAGGGCAAGGTATGGGTGTCCACACCCTGAGTGCGAGCACAGTGCGGTCATGCTTGGTTTTCATATGGCTCATGTTGTAGGTGGCTGGTTCTCCTTCCTGATCTCTAGTCCCTTGTTCCCCAATTCCTAATCGTCGCTCGTCTTTTTCTGATCTGGCTCACTCCCGAACTCGCCTACCTGCCTCTCTTCCTGCTGCCCTGCTCTTTCATTGTGGACGACCGTTTCATTCCTGCTATGGCTGCCTGGCTCTGACCATGCTCGAGTTCGATCCTTGTCTCAGTTCTTCTGTACTTTCCTGCTCCCGTCATCGCTGCCAGATCCAGCAGCCAGCTTCTATTTTATGCGCTGCCACCTGGGGATCATCCGAGTAAGGGGTTGATAACGATAAACCATACCTGATGCCGTTATGGAATAAAGTCGAGATGGGTGCGATAGGAGTAAAGCTGTGAGAAGTATTCAACTATGGGATGCATTTGATCCAGCCAGGCTATTCATCACGAGAGGTACAGCATTTAATGGGCTGCAAATTGAACAGCACAGACACCAGCCATAAAGCTTTATCTTAGGCTTTGTTTTTGCGACTCAGAATTAAAACTTCCCATAAACGCTTCCACGAACAGCACCAACGTATAGTCAGACACAACAGGCGTTTTGATCCTCGCTCCAAGCTAACGATTCCTCTGCAGGATTTTATTCTTTTCCCATTTTATCTAGATTATAGAGCAGACCTTCACATTCGGCTACAGCACTCCCTTGAGGTTTCAACAGAATGTCCCAAAAGACATAAAACTGCCAGTATTCACAGGACTTGGAAATTTCCACTGGGCAAAAAGAGAGAAAAAAAAACAAAACACAATATGTTGTGAGAATGAATCAACTAGCTGTTATCTTTAGATCTTTCTTTTTCTATCATTCCGTAGTCTGAACTGCATTATAATGGGAACAACCTATGTAATTCACACAAATATTTCACGTTACACTACGAATCCCACTCGGGATATCAGTCAGCAGGCTAGAAACATGAGAAGATGGGGGACGTGAGAAAGAGAAAGGCAACACAATTAGGGGAACAGAAAAGGAAGAACATTTTATTCACCTTACAGAACAATATTAGAGATGGAAATCTGTGCTGTCATTACACAACCAACAGGGGGCGCCATATAGGGATTGCGCTTCTGAAGTACACCCAATATACAGTCCTCAGGTACAGTATACACCTTACCATGCCATCAGGACAAACTATGTAGTCAATTCAGCTGGGAATAAGCAACCAATGCTTAAGTTTTGGAGCGATTTTACAGACTTTAGAAATGAAAGAAAAAAAATAATAGATTACCGTACTTCTCCAAAGTCTACAGTATTTTACCTCTCAATGCCTTCACTGCTCAGCATTTTTACCCTTCTGATTCTGGAGCTAAAAGTTTTTATTATTCTATCTGCCTAGCTGTACAAGGAGTTGCATTTTTAAAGTTGTATCCATTTAGCCAAAATTGTAAAAATTACCGTAATAAAAAAAAAAAATCAAATAAAGGATTTCACACAGTATTCTATGGCTCAGCCTCATCAAGACTGGCATTTTGTACACCAGTGTTGATGAAGAGTACACTAGATTAACCCCTTCAAGATCTTGCCCTTTTTCGGTTTTGCGGTTTCGTTTTTCGCTCCCCTCCTTCCCAGAGCTATAACTTTTTTTATTTTTCCGTCAATATGGCCATGTGGGGGCTTGTTTTTTGCGGGACAAGTTGTACTCATTGGTTTTAGCATGTCGTGTACTAATAGAAACCGGGAAAAAAATTCCAAGTGTAATGAAATTGCAAAAAAAGTGCAGTCCCTCACTTGTTTTTTGTCTGGCTTTTTTGCTAGGTTCACTAAATGCTAAAACTGAGCTGCTATTTTGCTTCTCCAGGTCATTATGAA
Organism: Ranitomeya variabilis; assembly: GCF_051348905.1. NCBI lineage: Eukaryota > Metazoa > Chordata > Amphibia > Anura > Dendrobatidae > Ranitomeya > Ranitomeya variabilis. Next base: position 100,026,730 of record NC_135235.1, on the reverse strand, counting down.
TTCATAGACACCAAACATGTCTAGGTTCTCTTTTATCTAAGTGGTAAAAAAAAAAATTTCAAAACTTTGCTTAAAAAAATTAAAAAAAATAAAAAAATTGTACAATTTTCCGATACCTGTAGTATCTCCACTTTTCGTGATCTGGGGTTGGGTGAGGGCTTATTTTTTGCGTGCCGAGCTGACATTTTTAATTATACCATTTTGGTGCAGATACGTTCTTTTGATCGCCCGTTATTACATTTTAATGCAATGTCGCGGTGACCAAAAAAACGTAATTCTGGCTTTTCTAATTTTTTTCTCTCTACGCCATTTAGCGATCAGGTTAATCCTTTTTTATAATTGATAGATCGTGTGATTCTGAACGCAGCAGTACCAGATATGTGTAGGTTTTATTTTTTTTATATTGTTTTATTTTGAATGGGGCGAAATGGGGGTGATTTAACCCCTTTCTGACCTCGGACGGGATAGTACGTCCGAGGTCAGAAGCCCCTCTTTGATGCGGGCTCCGGCGGTGAGCCCGCATCAAAGCCGGGACATGTCAGCTGTTTTGAACAGCTGACATGTGCCCGCAATAGGCGCGGGAAGAATCGCGATCTGCCCGCGCCTATTAACTAGTTAAATGCCGCTGTCAAACGCAGACAGCGGCATTTAACTACCGTATCCGGCCGGGTGGCCGGAAATGACGGCATCGCCGACCCCCGTCACATGATCGGAGGTCAGCGATGCTTCAGTATTGTAACCATAGAGGTCCTTGAGACATCTATGGTTACTGATCGCCGGTAGCTGTGAGCGCCACCCTGTGGTCGGCACTCACAGCACACCTGCTTTTCTGCTACATAGCAGCGAACATCAGATCGATGCTATGTAGCAGAGGCGATCGCGTTGTGCCAGCTTCTAGCCTCCCATGGAGGCTATTGAAGCATGGCAAAAGTAAAAAAAAAAAAAAAGTAAAAAAAATGTGAAAAAAATAAAAAAAATATAAAAGTTTAAATCACCCCCCTTTTGCCCCAATCAAAATAAATCAATAAATAAAAAAAAAAATCAAACCTACACATATTTGGTATTGCCGCGTTCAGAATCACCCGATCAATAAAAAAAAAATTAACCTGATCGCTATACAGCGTAGCGAGAAAAAAAATTAGAAACACCAGAATTACGTTTTTTTGGCTGCCACAACATTGCATTAAAATGCAATAACGGGCGATCAAAAGAACGTATCTGCACCAAAATGCTATCATTAAAAACGCCAGCTCGGCACACAAAAAATAAGCCCTCAACCGACCCCAGATCATGAAAAATGGAGACGCTACGAGTATCGGAAAATGGCGCATTTTGTTTTTTTTTATTAGCAAAGTTTGGAATTTTTTTTCACCACTTAGGTAAAAAATAACCTAGTCATGTTAGGTGTCTATGAACTCGTAATGACCTGGAGAATCATAATGGCAGGTCAGTTTTAGCATTTAGTGAACCTAGCAAAAAAGCCAAGCAAAAAACAAGTGTGGGACTGGACTATTTTTGCAATTTCACTGCACTTGGAATTTTTTTCCCGTTTCCTAGTACACGACATGCTAAAACCAATGATGCCGTTCAAAAGTACAACTCGTCCCGCAAAAAATAAGCCCTCACATGGCTAAAATTGACAGAAAAATAAAAAAAAGTTATGGCTCTGGGAAGGAAGGGAGTGAAAAACGAACACGGAAAAACGAAAAATCCCAAGGTCATGAAGGGGTTAAACTTTTATATTTTTTATATTTTTTCATATTTTTTAAAACTTTTTTTTTTTTTTACACTTTTGCCATGCTTCAATAGCCTCCATGGGAGGCTAGAAGCTGACACAAGTCGATCGGCTCTGCTACATAGGAGCGATCGTCAGATCGCCCCTATGTAGTAGATTTACTGCATTGCTATGTGCGCCGACCACAGGATGGCGCTCACAGCAAGCCGGCATCAACATCCATAGAGATCTCAAGGAGACATCAGGTTGTTATGCCAACACATCGATGACCCCCCGATCATGTGACGGGGTCGGCGATACGCTCATTTCCGGCCAGATGGCCGGAAGCGGTAGTTAAATGCCGCTGTCAGCGTTTGACAGCGGCATTTAACTTGTTAATAGCGGCAGGTGAATCACGATTCTACCCGCCACTATTGCGGGCACATGTCAGCTGTTCAAAACAGCTGACATGTGCCGGTTTGGATACGGGCTCACCGACGGAGCCCACATCAAAGCAGGGGATCCGACCTCAAGTTCGGCGGAGGTCTATAAGGGGTTAAAGAGAGGGGTGAGACACCAAATGAATTTTGCTGTGCGCTCAAGAAATGTCCTTTAGTCAAGGACTGGTGTAGATTCCTGTTGTCTTCAAAGTATGATAGATTTGTTGGCCATGCCTAGCCTTACTCCCTCCTGCTAAGCTTCACCCATTTTTCAATTTTTCTTTATAGAAACACAGCTCTGCTACATGCACATTTACATACACACACAGTTCTGCTACATATGCATATTTACAGATCCACTCCATATGCACATTTATACAAACACACTGTATACATTACCACGTCATGCAATTGATCAATTGATCTGAAAAGTCCTGGATTTAGTCCCAACAGCTACCTCTCCTGCTATGCATTAATCGCATAGATCAGTGTGGGGCAGGAGTAGAGAGCAGTTCTCTCTGTGATTGAGAAGGACTCTGTTTCTCCTCCATCACAGGAAGCTTCTTCCATAATATAAGACGCACGCATTTTTTAGCAAGATTATTTCTTGCTAATAATGCGGTATGTGGTTTTCAAACCCCTGCTTTTCCCCAGTCTATTTCCAGTCTTTAGCTGCATCGATAACAAAACATACTTGTTTGAAGTACAGATGATGGCAGTGAAAAGGTCAGCACCTGCAGCACTCTAGGGATAAGCTGCTGCAAGAGATTGCTGTGCTTGTCAGGACACTCAGAGGAGACAGGTGCTGACTAGTGATGAGCGAATATACTCGTTACTCGAGATTTTTCGAGCATGCTCGGGTGTCCTCTGAGTATTGATTTACAGCTATTAGCCAGCTTGATTACATGTGGGAATTCCCTAGCAACCAGGCAACCCCCACATGTACTTATGCTGGCTAACAGATGTAAATCATTCAGCTGCGGCAATGAAAACTAAATCTCCGAACACTAAAAAATACTCGGAGGACACCCGAGCGTGTTCATGAAATCTCGATTAACGAGTATATTCGCTCATCACTAGTGCTGACCCTTTCACTGCCATCATCTGTACTCCCAATGAGTACAATATTATGTCACTGCAGGCAAATAGAATGGGGAAAAGCTGGAGATTGGAAGCCACTTGCACTTTTTTTTTTTTTTTTTTTTTACAGGAAGATTGGCATATTTCATAACTTCCCATTCAGGACAAAATTATTATTTTTTAAAAAATCCAGTTACTCTCTAAGAGGATGATTCATACTTACTACGTTCATTCATATGATTTTTTTTTTCAAATTGTAGATAATATAAAATTACATTAGTCATATCAGCAACTCAAAATCACGTGTAATCAACTCATCCTCATTTATTCACAGGGAATATAGGAAAGAAGAGGAATAATGCAGGATAATGGAAAGATCAGAGCAGATTACATCCATTTGTATAGGTTATAATATGCGGACACCTCTCAGCTCGTTGACACAGACTGCCAGGAAACACACTTGATAACAAAAGTTTAGAGAATCCGAGCCCAGACGCTCTGAAGCCTCCATACATTATAGTCAATCTGTGCATTCTTTTAATACATAATAACAATATTCCTTCCTGTCCGTCTGTGAGAACATCCATCATTGAGTTATTATATGTAGACTATTATGCATTTCATTTTCCCAACAGGAGCCCAAAATATGCTTGTAAAATGCCAATTCGTCATTTAACATAATGCAATGCATCTGAAGCCATAGACGTGTTGTGAATGGCATTAAATTACACTTTAGGAAGAGATCCTGTGCAGTCACAGCAGCGTCTTTTGTTCCTAGCCAGCTTTTCAGCGCAGCTAGTACTTCCAATTTATGGTGGGAGAATCTGGCACAGAATCTGTCTCTCTGGTGCAAATTGAAAAAAAAAAATAAGAAAATAAAATTGGTCTATTCAATTCCGAAACCATTCATAAAAAGATTCATTTTCAAAGTCTACAGTGACTTTTGAGAATTCTTGTAACGCATTCCAATAAGAGGCAGCAGAGTTTAAAAGGAAGGGGCTCTCAGAGAATAGGTAAGCATCAGTAAAATAAGACCAAATAGTCCATCACCTGTGAAAGCAGGACTAGAGTAAAACGGTTGTATAGTCGGAGACAAGCCTTTCATACTGAGATCACTGGGAACGATCAGACGATCGCGGCAGGTCCCACTGGCAGCTACTTTGCAGAAGGAAGCTGCGGGCAGCGCAGTTTTGTACCACTGCGTGGTGGCCAGTCCGATAAATTACTGTCCATGAAATGAAGAGGAGGGATCCTACAAAATATAGCAGGTTCTATTCTGACATTCCCATAAACCAAAGACTCCTCCAACAGGTTTCTGCCCCCTTATCTGCTGTAGTTTTTTTTGACTATCCCATAGTAGAGTTTCTCAATACTTCTAAGCCAAGCATCTATTACTCCAATTAGATAAAAAAGCCCCCAAATCTATGATCATACACCATTTTATATATTAAAAGTAGAGCATAAATTCTGATCGAGTACATAGAGTCATAGTGCGTATGCAGCCACAAGGCCCTTTCCTCCTAGGAGCCATAAAAAGTCATCTTTGATATGGACTGACCCAAGTTTGAGTAGTGGTATTGCAGCCACTAGGGGCAGCACAGTCAGATTACGTAGTCAGGAATAGCCAGAATTTGGTACACAGGAGCAGCAGTAAAGTTAAAGGATCAGCAGGTTACGTATTCAGGAAAAGCCGGAGGTTGGTACACAGGAGAAGCAGCATAATGTGGAGGATAAGCAGCAGGTGGAAAGTAACTTGACTAAAGGCTGGAAGCTCAATCTCGCAAGGAAGGAAGTGTACTGCCAGGTTTAAGTAGGATGTTCAATCAGGAGATCACACGGATGAGCCAATCAGGAACTTAGAGTGGAGACAGTCAGGAACAACACAGGTTCTAGCATCTGGGTTAGTAAGGATCTGTACAGTCAGCTGAATAGCTGAGACGGAAGAGCTGCAATCTGGTGTACAAGAGCTGCTGAGTTCAAGTCCTGACACATCCTTTTCCATAAGAAGTCAGTTATGGCCGCCTTTCTACAAGTAATAACGGCAGGCCTCCCTCCTTTCACTTTTCCACTTTTGATACTGCTGCTCCCTTTCCACCAGAACGTAAAGTAAGCTCTCCCTCTTCCCCCTATAGTCACAGCAGTGCACAGCATCCATCGAAACAGAAGACCCTCATATGTACCAAAAACGCTAAAGAGTAACCGTCGTTTTAATTTTTATTTCATAAATCAATAGTGCTCATGAAAATAAGCAACTCTGTATTATATCTCATCAGAAAAAAATGATCATTATCACAATTCTTAATTCTGAGGTAAAAAGGTGAAGAGGATGGAGTTGCTCTGCCTCTTGCTCTTCCCTCCTTCTGCCTACATAGAATCTGATCAGTAGCAGCCGCCATCTCCTCTCTCAGTAGTGGGAAAGTCGGTCATCGCTGAATACAGATTTTACCTCACAATTGAGAATTTTGATAATGATTCATCAATGCTGCAGGAGAAAGGAGCAGATTTCTCTGACAAGATATATTACAAAGTTGCTTATTTTTATGTGCACTATTGATTTATGAAATAAAAATCAAAATGACGATTATTCTAACCGTAGAATGACCCACTAAGAGCAGCAGAATGTGTACAAGTGTTATGTGGTGGGCAGCAAGAAAAATATGGGGGATGTTTCAATCTTCCCTATTGGACAATGAACAAGCAATGGGAAACAGGTTATATGTTCCTGCAGGTTCACAAGGAAATATTGGCGACAGGTCCACTGGTTAGGCCATGAATAACAGTTGTGACATAGCCACAGCACCATAGGATAGGAGGGAGCACAGTGATCGCTGGAGGCTTCACCAAAAGAGGGTCCTGAGCCTTGAGTGTGCATGTAGAGGTGGTCATGCACGTACCCTGCCTCGCCATTCAGTGTCAGCTATCATCTGTTTCCTTCCGGCCCACAAAAATGACAAAGGACAGCAGGGCGTATGCATGACCGCCGCTCCAGTCAACCTTATCACTGAATTTGAGAGACAACATATCTGCTCTTGGTCCGTGACACTGTTTCTCCAAGTGCCGATGGCGGCTTCCTCTGGAAACAAAATGGCAGCTGCAGTTGCATGGGGAGCATAGTGACGAATCCCCTGCCGCTCCTCCTCGGTCATATACAGTGGGGGATGAACGCAGCACTGGCATCATTAGCGTTAGTCCATCACGTGGCAGTGGAGATTCGGGGAGGCGTAATCCAGACTCCTCACTGCTCTCCCTGAGCGATGGTGGCTCCCACATTGGATCAGAAGAAGAAGCCTTTGCACTTGGCAGCAATTACGTTCAAGAGCTGGACATCTGTATGGCGTCTATGCATCATATTTATGGGCAATTTTTAGGTGGGTAGGAGGGACACATTAAACAGCTTCTTTACCAGAGGTGTAAAATAACTGACATTATTAGGCTATGTGCACACGTTTGGAATGGGGTGCAGAATTTTCTACACAAAATCCGCATCTCCTGGCACAAACCGCAGGTGCAGATTTGCCGAGGATTTTGTGCGTTTTTTATGCAAAATTGATGCGGATTTTATGCGGAATTAATGCAGATTTTACCACTGTGGATTTCTATAATGGAAGGGTGCAGAAACGCTGCAGATCTGCACAGAATAAGTGACATGCACTTCTTTTAAATCCGCAGCGTTTCCGCGCAAATTTTTCCGCACAGCTTTTTTTCCCATTGATTTACATTGTACTGTAAATCACAGTGCGGATCTGCAGCGTTTCCGCTGCGGATCCGCACTAAATCCGCATCGTGTGCACATAGCCTTAGGGCCTCGGTACAAGAAGTGCACCAAAATAATGGCAGACATGCTGGAAAACTCAAAAAGAAAACCCCAATATACGCTACACTTAAAGACGGCAGAGCAACGGGGTTGTATATGCGGTAACACTGTGGACTGCATTATCCGGTCGCTGCATGCTTATTATTTTGCTGACACTCTACATACTTTTTGCATATATGGTTTTGATCCTGTAATTTCCAGACTGGCTGTGCTCTCCTCTATGCCGCCAGCATTTTAACACCTCCAGATAATTCTCTCATCTCCACAGAGAACTAGTCTCTCCAGCACTAAAACAGCTGGGATCACTTTTACTTTATCTTTTTTTTTCCCTGGCGGGAAAACATGAAAGGTGTGATGTGTCCCAAGAGGTTCTGCAGCAGCAGCACCACCAGTGTTTCACAGCTTGTCATAAAGCCGAGTGCGATAATGAGTTACCAGCTACGTCTATAAATAGAGGAGAGAAGAGTCCATGAATGATTCATGTGTCAGAAACTTTAATTTAGCAGCTCCCTGAATCGCTGATGAGTTGGGTCAGGCTTTCACTTAAGTCTTAATGACACCAGAGAAGTTGATCGCTCCCTTGTAACACTATGCTTAGCGCACATTAAAGGGGTTGATCGGGGTTAGATAAACATAGCTGCTTTCTGGCATCACACCTATCCATACCTGGCCTCACAGCTCCACTGACATTAACAGGTCGGAGTAGATAAAAGTCATCTAGTGTCTTCTCCATCGCAGATGCCAGAACTCACCCCATTGTTTTCTAGATCGCTGTTGGCGGCTGATACATTCATTTTTATGCCAAACTAACCTGGGAGTGCACAGCATTGTTCTGTCTGGCTGCATGACCTGGTCACCAGCTATATACGGCCCAGGTATACATTTATCCTGACCCAGCTGACATAATATATGGACAAAAGTATGGGGAGACACGTCCTAAGCATTGAAGTCAGGTCATTCAGTCCTACCACAGAAGTACAACGCCCAGCCCCTCACCGTGCCGTCTGACTTTACTAACATTAGTGATGGAGCAGATCGTTCTTCAGAGCTCCCTCATACCAGCGTGGTCCTGTAATAGGACGTCACCGATGTAACAAGTCCGTTCATTACATTTCTTCCCTCCTAAATATTCCGCCATCGCCTGTGAGTGGTATTATTGAGAAGTGGAAGGAACTGCAGCAACACAGCCATGAAGTGGAGCCCACATAACATTACAGGGTGGGGTCACCGAGAGCGGAGGGTGTAAAAGTCACCAACGTTCTACTGATTCCATAACTGCAAAGACCAAACCTCCTCTGGTATTAATATCAGCAAAAAACACTGTTCCCCCACTGACAGCGTCATGACATTGACTTTCGTGGCTAAACAGCTCCATGAAAGTCGTACATCACCAAACACAATGCCAAGCATTAGATGGAGTAGTGTAAAACCGCCACCACTGTACAGTACTCGAGAGCAATGGAAATGTGTTGTAGAGTGACGGATCCACACTTCTCTTTCTGGTGTCTGATAGAGGCCAGGTTTGGTGAACGCCAGAACAACCTTTCCTCCCGGTCTGCACTGCGCCAGCTCTAAAGTTTGGTGAAAGAGGTATAATGGTATGTGGTTAGTTGACTTTCAGGGTCTGGCCTAAGCCTCTTTGTTCCAATAAAGGGAAAACTTAATGTTTCAGCAGAAGAAGACTTTTTGGACAATTACCGTACAGGTGTTCAGATTTGTGGGAATAGTTTGGGGAAGGTCTTTCTGTGTCCCCATGACAGTGCCCAGTGCATAGACACATAATTAGGGGAGTTTGGTGTGGAGAAACTTGACCAGCCGCTCAGAGCCGAGATGTGAACCCCATACAACATCTTTCATATAAACTAGCATGGAGCTTGTGAGCCATCTCCTCCAACTTCAGTATCTGACCTCACAAATGCTTTTCTAGATGAAGGGGCAATAATTTCCACAACTACCCCAAAGACACACTAGTCTTGGCTGAAAATGAGTGTGGTTTCGATAGGAAGAGGGTGGTAAGTCACTGCTAGACGTGCATTGTTTCCTTAAAGGGACCCTGTCAGGCCAGAATGACTGTTTAACCCAAGTCCTGCCGCTCGGTGCCTCACATCGAGGCCATTCATTTATGTTCACCTTCCCACCTGCTTGGTTTCCCTCTGTTTCCACCCTCCTCTTCTTTGATTGACAGCTCTGGCTTCCATAGGACCAAAGAAGGGAGGAGGATAGAAGGAAGCATGTTGGAAGGTGTATAAAAACGATTGGCCGCCGTGAGGCACCAAGTACCTGTACTTGGTTTGAACAGTCATTCTGTGCTGATAGAGGCCCTTTAACCCCTTTCTGCCATTAGACGTACTATTCCGCCCATGTGGGGTGAGCCCTACTTCCCATGAATGGAATAGTAAGTCATAGGCGATCGGCCGCACTCACGGGGGGAGCGCGGCCGATCGCCATCAGGTGTCAGCTGATTATTACACGGATCGCTCCCGGCACATTAACCCCCGAAACACTGCAATCAAACATGATCGCAGCATTCCGGCGGCATATGGAGGCATCACGCAGGGAGGGGGGTCCCTGCGTGCTTCCCTGAGACCCTCGGAGCAACGCGATGTGATCGTGTTGCTCCGAGGGTCTCCTACCACCTTCTCTCTGCAGGCCCCGCATCCAAAACGGCCGCGGGGCTCTATCCGGGTCCTACAGGGAGGTGGCTTGCAGCAGGCGCTCGCAAGCCTGCATTACTGCCTGTCAGATCGCTGATCTGCTGTCAATAGTGACTACATCATATAAATGGTTAACAGATTTAATCACATCAGCACCCTGAGATCATAATTGTGTGGTTCTGATGATTGCCATGGCAGATCACAACCAAATAGCTGTCATAGAGTCTCCCAGCTACAGTGACCTGTTCAGAAGTCAGCGACATTTAGGTGGTAAAAATACACTTTCTTGTCACGTCACTTAATAAACTACCTGTCAGCAGTTTTCAATAAGTCGGGGGGTGCTGTTTTTAAAATGGTATCATTTTGGAGGTCATATATATTGGGAAACCTCCAAAAGTCCCTTCAAAACTGGATAGGTCCCTCAAAAAAATAAATTTTGAAAATTTCCTTGAAAAAAAAAAATGAAAAATTGCTGTTACATTTTTAAACCTCCTAAATGGCTAACAAAATAATATAACATTTTACCAATCATGCTAATGTAAAGCAGACACGAGGGAAAGGTTATTTATTAATAACCCAACCGCCTCCAAGACTTCTCCCAAATATCCCCCATCCTCTGGAATTCTTTGCCTCAACTATCCGACTATCAACCACATTCGGATCCTTCAGACGGAACCTGAAAACCCATCTCTTCAGGAAAGCCTACAGCCTGCACTGACCCTGCTGCCTCCTCACTACTACCGGAGCTACCATCTCATCAACACCGGAGCGGCTACAACCCCCAACCTATTGTCTCCAGTCCTGTAGAATGTAAAGGTACCTTCACACGAAACGACTTTGTAACGATATCGCTAACGATCCGTGACGTTGCAGCGTCCTGGCTAGCGATATCGTTTAGTTTGACACGCAGCAGCGATCAGGATCCTGCTGTGATGTCGCTGGTCGCTGAATAAAGTTCAAAACTTTATTTGGTCGTCCGATCGCCGTGTATCGTTGTGTTTGACAGCAAAAGCAACGATACCAGCGATGTTTTACACTGGTAACCAGGGTAAACATCGGGTTGCTAAGCGCAGGGCCGCGCTTAGTAACCCGATGTTTACCCTGGTTACCAGCGTAAAATGTAAAAAAAACAAACAGTACACACTTACATGCGTCCCCCGCCGTCTGCTTCCCACACTGACTGAGCGCCGCAAAGTGAAAATGAAAGCACAGCACAGCGGTGACGTCACCGCTGTGCCCTGCTACTGCCGGCGCTCACACAGTGCAGGAAGCGGACGCCGGGGGACGCATGTAAGTATGTACTGTTTGTTTTTTTTACATTTTACGCTGGTAACCAGGGTAAACATCGGGTTACTAAGCGCGGCCCTGCGCTTAGCAACCCGATGTTTACCCTGGTTACCCGGGGACCTCGGCATCGTTGGTCGCTGGAGAGCGGTCTGTGTGACAGCTCTCCAGCGACCAAACAGCGACGCTGCAGCGATCGGCATCGTTGTCGCTATCGCTGCAGCGTCGCTTCGTGTGAAGGTACCTTAAGCCCGCAAGGGCAGGGTCCTCGCCCCTCTGTATCAGTCTGTAATTGTTAGTTTGCTTACTGTAAGTGATGTCTGTAATTTGTATGTAACCCCTCCTCATGTACAGCACCATGGAATCAATCTGCTATATAAATAAATAATAATTAATGGTTTTCTGTGGTATCACTATCTGGATTAAAGAGATAATATAGCAAAGTGTGAAAACGGCAAATTTTGTTACATTTTTGTCAAATTTCTGCTATTTTTTCTTCTTCTATAAATAAACAAAAACATATCAACGTAAATTTACCATTATCATAAATTATAATGTGCCATGAAAAAAACTATCTCAAAATCACTGGGATTTATTTGTTGAAGCATTCCAGAGTTATTACCACATAAAGTGACACTGGCCAGAATTAAAACATTTGGCCCGGTCACTAAGGCTACTTTCACACTAGCGTCGGGCTCGGCCCGTCGCTGTGCGTCGGGCCCACGTTCCCGACGCTAGCGTTGTCGCCGCCGCACAACGGGGGCAGCGGATGCATTTTTCCAGCGCATCCGCTGCCCCATTGTGAGGTGTGGGGAAGTGCGGGGAGGTGGGGGCGGAGTTCTGGCGGAGTTCCGGCCGCGCATGCATGGTCGGAAAAAGCGGACCGTCGGGAGCAAAAAACGTTACATGTAGCGTTTTTTGCTCCTGACGGTCCGCCACTGCACGACGCATCCGTCGCACGACGGGTGCGACGTGTGGCAATCCGTCACAATGCGTCGCTTAATGTTAATCAATAGTGAAAAAACGCATCCTGCAAACACTTTTGCAGGATGCGTTTTTTCGGCAAAACGACGCATTGTGACGGAATGCAGTTAACGCTAGTGTGAAAGTAGCCTAAGGCCTCTTTCACACTTCAGTTGTTTGGCGTCAGTCTAAAACCACCATTTTCCTCAAATAACGGATCAGTCATTTATTTTGGCGGATCCGCTATTTTCCCATAGACTGGCATTAGCGACGGATTGTGACGGATGGTCGTCCGTTCCATCCGCCATGCGACGGATCCGTCGAAATTTGTTGTCTAGACACAGACGGACATTAAAACATTTTTCGTCAATGCCGGAATGGCGGATCGCGACGGATTCGTCGCGTCCGCCATTCCATAGAATGGCCACCTATGGGCGACGGATCCGTCGCGACAGTCATTTCGGCGGATCCGTCGCCCCAATCCGCTTTTTCAATTGCGCATGCTCCAAAAGTAGATACTTTTCCCAGACAACCCCCAAGTAACGGATCCGTCTAAAAAACAGATCCGTTAGAACAGTTTTCTCAACAATTGTGACGGATCCGTCGATCCGTCACTATGTCGGAAGTGACTGACGCCAAACAACTGAAGTGTGAAAGAAGCCTAAGGGGTTAAAGAGAACCTGTCACCATGAAAATGCAGTGGAATCTGCAGGCAGCATGGTACAGAGCAGGAGGAGTGGGTGAAGACTGATGTATGGTTTTGTGAGTGAGATTCAGTATTCTCTGCTCTTTCTGGGATTTTCAGTGCAGTGGGCGGTCCTATCAGTGACTGACAGCTACCTCTGTATGCACTCTTAGACAACGACAGCTGTTAGTCACTGAGAGGACTGCCCACTGGACCAAAAATCCCAGAAAGAGCAGAGGGTTAAATGATAAAATCACAGGTTATTCTGAATATTTTTGCACTAAACTATACATCAATCTTCCCCACTCCTCCTGCTCTATAACATGGGGCCTGCAGATTGGATGGCATTTTAATGATGACAGGTTCACTTTAATGAGATTTGCCAATTATTGTTTTCTTTACAAATACATTTATTGTATGAACTATTACACAAATTACACATTTCAATATTAAAAAGGATAATTTTTGGAAGTATAACAACGAGATGCTCAGACTGGCTGTCAGCTCTCCCCAACCTGAGCGGGACAGCTGCATAAGAATACATGCTGTAACACTCAGGTCAGGAGAGCCGCCAGCCAGTGCAAGCGTTGCGATGCGATACATCTCAGAGATGTACGGCCGTCTGACTCTCCCCTGAAAGCAGATTATAATTATAGGATACACAGTACGGTTACAATTAAAGGGCTATTCTCATCTGAGCCTTTCAGGAGTTAATCAGGAATAATCCTGGCTAGATGCTGAACATGGGAGGTAGAGCTACAGAAACATCCAAGAATGGCTGAGGTATGCCCGCTACCTCTACAATCCCTACGGAAATAAACGGGAGGTATGAAAACCGCAGAGATCACTGTTTTAGGCCGGGTCACCCTTGCGAGTGTGATGCAAGAAACTCGCGCAAGTCTCTCGCATCAATACCCGGCACTGCCGCCTGCACTGGGGACCGGAGCATTCAGCTGCATAGAAATACAGTACATGCAGCCGCACGCTCTGGTCCCGAGTGCTGGCAGCAGTGCCGAGTATTGCAGCGCGAGTTTCTCGCGTTGCACACGTAAGTATGACCCCGGCCTTACACTATTTCTGTAGCTCTCAGTCATTTATATGGGAGACTGTGTGGATCAACTCAGCGGTGTCCGAATCTCATCCTCCTGGTCAACATATGGACTGAGATTTTCCTGTAAAATAAAAAGGGACTGTCTATTCCAGAAATCAGCACCACTGCCCAGAGGTTTTACTGCGGTTCAGATTTTTTTCAGTTGAATGTGGATAAACGGCAATACAAAAAACCACCTGTTGGCAAGAGTGGCACTGTTTCAAAAAATTATATTTCTACCACTTTGCTTTAGGCTAGGGCTACCAGACTGGATTTCCTCTCATCTGAGAAAATGGGTCCGATTATGCTAATCATACTGATCAGACTGTGAGCATGGTGTGATCCAATGTTCTCAGATAAGGAGAAGATGAAAAGAAAAAAAAAAATCTCCATTCATTCAGTCAGTGGAAATTGGACTGCACTCAGCTGATATCTGAGTGCAGTCTGATTTTTTTTCCACGGACTCATTAACTTGCCAGGCTGAGTAGGATCTGAATATCGGATGCAACTCATGTACGCTGAGATTTTTTTCCCCTCGGACTATGCCAGAAGGATAAAAAAAAAAAAAAAAATCAGACATGTGCATGGAGTAACATTGGTCCAAATGCAATCCAATATTTTGTCAGATCGCACTCAGTTGGAAAATACGGTCATATGCATGAGCCCTTAGGATAAGTCGGCAATATCAGATAAGCACCAGTGCGGAGCAAAACTCTGCAGCGGCGTTAGTGGCAGCTTCCGGTAATTCAGATCCAGGGACTTTTGCAGTAACTCATGAGTCATACTGGAAAAACTGACCTCCTGTTTCTCCATAGAGCTTAGAAGGGTTCACCTAGTCAATTTTTAATCACATGATTTCATAGATCTAATGGAAAAGAGAAGAATTAGCTGCGTAGAAAGGTAAAATGAACAATTGTAGGTACACAGTGCTATATAATATGACTGGACTATATGAAGAAGATAAAAATGTTAACGGGAGGAGGAGGTGTGCTTCATTAATCAATATCATAGCAATGGAGAAGCCCTTTAAGATCGCGGTCAGTCAGTAGCTATTACTTCTGGTCCCTCATACAGAGGCACATTAGGCTTGGCAGATACAGCGTTTGTTATGAGGAGACGGGAGTAAGTCACTGTCAGACATCACTGGTGGCGACTTGTCTCCTGTAAAGGATTTTCTACTCTTTTGTAAAACTGCACCAAAGGAAGGGATCATAATAAAAGATGGAAATTGGTCTTCCTCAGCCTCCTAAACCCCTAGTGGTGCTCTGGTGGTCTTTACTGAGACCTGAAGTGATGGCGGCCACTGATTGGCCGCAATGTCAAGCGACTGATGGACAGGAAATGATAAGGTCATTCCGGTCAGTCACCCGAGCCTGAAGACAATCAGTGGCCAGGTGACTAAACGTCATCACTTCTGGACCAGAGGCAGAGTGGGATCGGAGAGGGGTCAGCAGACAGCGCAGTGGGTCAGGATGGTCACGCTGATTCCACGTTCATGTATAGTGTATGGCGGCTTTAGAGGCGCAAAGGACAAGCGGCCTCTCCATAGTATATGGTGCAGCCGCAGTGACTGGCGCGGGCTGGCTGTGGGGCGTCAGGTCACGTACACCAGCAGGATCCTGTGCTGACTATGTACGGCATATGCTGGGTGTCACCGCGTAGTCGGGGGCTTTATGGGCACAGAGGACAAGCGGCCTCGCCACAGTATATGGTGCAGGGGCACTGACTGGCGCGGGCTGGCTGTGGGGCGTCAGGTCACGTACACCAGCAGGATCCTGTGCTGTGTGCGGCATATGCCGGGTGTCACCACGTAGTCGGGGGCTTTATGGGCGCAGAGTACAAGTGGCCTCTCCACAGTATATGGTGCAGCCGCAGTGGCTGGCTGTGGGGCGTCAGGTTACCAGCAGGATCCTGTGCTATGTGCGGCATATGCCGGGTGTCACCGCGTAGTCGGGGGCTGGATGACACCATCGCACAGCTCGGCCCCCGCTCACAGCACACAAGCACCTGTGGATCTGGCTGCCACCACTTCTGATGACCCCTCACCCTGGAGGAGACTCTCAGTGAGCTCTATGAGGGGAAGCAATGTGGCATGTCTGCAGCCTTACGATGCAACTACGGCAGTGTCACACACCACATGACAGGACCGACCTGCAGCAGGACCAGGAACCCTGTCAGCCGCTTCTGACACCAGCCGAACTCCCCGACTGAGAGAAAAGCCTCATCTACGTCCATCTGCTGTCATCTAACAGCCAAGTTACAGGTAGCTCAGCCTCTGACGTCACCGTGCTAGGGGCTGACGTGCTACTTCGCAATTGTACGGCATCCGGACCTGCTTCGTGCGGCCCAAGCCTCGCTTTCACTACATGGAGTCTTTCATGACGCGTGTAGTGACGTCACAGGTTTCCGCTCGGCAGTGGTGTATGATTGGCTGGAATTTGAGGGTTACAGCTGTGTCCTTAACTACCGTGCTGACGTTGGTTGCTCGTCACTGACACTAGCGGTGCGGAGCTGTAGTGTTGTATGTGGGGAGTGCGCACTTAAAGTGTGTGCTGCGGTTATCTCCATGCGGTTTGCAGCAGAACTCTCCCGTGGTGACCGCAGCTGTCCTAGTTACTAGTGAAGAGACCTCCATTCCCTGCAGGTCTCCCCCAGAGCACAGCGCCCACCTCTCCAGGGCTGCCAGGAGCTCTCAGTTATGGAGACGCCATCCTGGGGTGCTATGTGAGCAGCAGGGCCAGCACCCAGGGAAGCCGGGCAAGTGTCACTGTGCCTGCTCCGTATGGCTGTGTGCACAGTACGTAGCGGTTCCAGAGCTCCCTCTGTACAGCGCCATAGTCTGCTGCGTCCCACACCCCAGTGTAGCTCCGATCACAGCGCTCCGACCTCTGGGTATGGTCCAACGGTCAGTAATCGGCAGCGCTATGGACGCTGCACATGTCCGCTCCATCCAAAGCGCTGCCGGCCATCTATCGAAGGTAAATCCGCATGTGTTCATTGAACCGTGCGGAATCACAGCACCCAATACATTGGATGGGGACATTTATTCCACGTGTGATCCGCAGGCGTCGTTGGCATGGGTTTTCTTGAAATCCCATCCACTATGCTGTAACATCTGACCCCTGCGGGTGTATGCAGTGTCCAAACGGCAGCGTTTACTGACTGTGGGAACATACCTTAAGATGTTGCTGTCATTTTTTAAAAGGGCATTTAAAGGGCCTCTGTCAGCACAGAATGACAGTTCAGACCAAGTACAGGCGCTTAGTGCTTCATGGCAACCAATCGGTTATATACATCGTCCCACCTTCTTGGTTTCCATCTATCTTCACCCTTCTCCGGTCCTATGAAGCCAGAGCTGTCAAAACAAGGGGGTGGGGTGTAGAGCAAGGGTAAACCAGCAGGTGGGCAGGTGTATATAAATGGCCGCGCCATGATGCACTGAGCATTGGGACTTAGTTTGAACAGTCACTCTGTGATGACAGATTTCCTTTAAAGAGACTCTGTCAGTAGGATCCCTAACAAATAGACAATCCCTGCATGTGTTGTGGATGTCAATCAGAGACGAGACATGCAGCCGCGAGGACTCAAACATACAGGTGATTCTCACAAAATTAGAATATCATCAAAAAATTATTTCAGTTTTTCAAAAAGTGAAACTTATATAGAGTCATTACAAACAGAGTGATCTATTTCATGTTTTTTTTTGTTAATGTTGATGATTATGGCTTACAGCCAATGAAAACCCAGGAGCGTCTTACCTGGGCCAAGCAGAAAAAGAACTGGACTGTTGCTCAATGGTCCAAGGTGTTGTTTTCAGATGAAAGTAAATTTTGCATTTCATTTGGAAATCAAGGTCCCAGAATGTGGGGGAAGAGTGGAGAGGCCACAATCCAAGTGTGAAGTTTCCACAATCAGTGATGGTTTGGGGAGCCATGTCATCTCCTGGTGTAGGTCCACTGTGTTTTATCAAGACCAAAGTCAGCGCAGCCGTCTACCAGGAAATTTTAGAGCACTTCATGCTTCCCTCTGCCAACAAGTTTTTTGGAGAAGGAAATTTCATTCTCCAGCAGGATTTGGCACCTGTCCACACTGCCAAAAGTACCAATACCTGGTATAAAACAACAGTATCACTGTGCTTGATTGGCCAACAGTCGTCTGACCTTAACCTCATAGATAATCTATGGGGGGGTATTGTCAAGAGGAAGATGAGACACCAGACCCAACAATGCAGATGAACTGAAGGCTACTATCAAAGCAACCTGGGCTTCCATAACACCTCAGCAGTGCCACAGGCTGATCGCCTCCATGCCATGCCACATTGAGGCAGTAATTGATGCAAAAGGACCCCCGACCAAGTATGGAGTACATTTACTGAACATACATTTCAGTAGGCCAACATTTCGGATTTTAAAATCCTTTTTCAAGCTTGTGCTATAAAGTATTCTAATTTACTGAGAATAATGACTTTTGGGTTTTCATTGGCTGTAAGCCATAATCATCAACATTAACAGAAATAAACACGTAAAATAGATCACTCTGTTTGGGTTTTCACTGGCTGTAAGCCATAATGTAAGCCATAATCATCAGCATTAACAGAAATAAACATTTGAAATAGATCACTCAATTTGTAATGATTCTATACACTGCGTGCAAAATTATTATGCAAGTTGTATTTCGATCACATGATACTTTTTATACATGTTGTCCTACTCCAAGCTGTTTAGGCTTGAGAGCCAACTACCAATTAAGTAAATCAGGTGATGTGCATCTCTGTAATGAGGAGAGGTGTTGTCTAATGACATCAACACCCTAATAAGGTGTGCTTTATTATTAACTTCCTTTCCTTTGGCAAAATGGGTCAGAAGAGAGATTTGATGGGCTCTGAAAAGTCCAAAATTGTGAGATGTCTTGCAGAGGGATGCAGCAGTCTTGAAATTGCCAAACTTTTGAAGTGTGATCACCGAACAATCAAGCGTTTCATGGCAAATAGCCAACAGGGTCGCAAGAAGCATGTTGGGCAAAAAAGGCGCAAAATAACTGCCCATGAATTGAGGAAAATCAAGCGTGAAGCTGCCAAGATGCCATTTGCCACCAGTTTTGCCATATTTCAGAGCTGCAGCGTTACTGGAGTATCAAAAAGCACAAGGTGTGCGATACTCAGGGACATGGCCAAGGTAAGGAAGGCTGAAAAACGACCACCTTTGAACAAGAAACATAAGATAAAACGTCAAGACTGGGCCAAGAAATATCTTAAGACTGACTTTTCAAAGGTTTTATGGACTGATGAAATGAGAGTGACTCTTGATGGGCCAGATGGATGGACCAGAGGCTGGATCAGTAAAGGGCAGAGAGCTCCACTCCGACTCAGACGCCAGCAAGGTGGAGGTGGGGTACTGGAATGGGCTGGTATCATCAAAGATGTACTTGTGGGACCTTTTCGGGTTGAGGATGGAGTGAAGCTCAACTCCCAGACCTACTGCCAGTTTCTGAAAGACAACTTCTTCAAGCAGTGGTACAGGAAGAAGTCGGTATCATTCAAGAAAAACATGATTTTCATGCAGGACAATGCTCCATCACATGCCCCCAACTACTCCACAGCGTGAACAAAAAATTCGTCAGTTTGAAATGCTATATAAGCATATATGGCGACTCATGAAATGAATAGCAATATAGGAGAACCCAGAGTCAAAACTGGCCAAAGAATTCACAAAAGATTATATTTATTAAATAAATTCATTGCAATAATAAAATGAACAGTAGCAAAATAGTTAAAAAGAGCATATAGTAACTGCATCCATAAGTACATCCAATCGCCCAAGTGACTATGACAGGACCAGAGTGAATATGATACACAATTTAACAGCCATAAGGGTCAAAGCAAGTGCTGCCCACACATGAGTATAATTACCACAGGTGTATAGTGATCAGACAAAGTCTGAAATAGTATACTGCCCCGAGGAAGCGGCAATAACCTACTGCGAAACGTGCGTTGGGGCACACGATCCAGGACTCTGACAGGACCTTACTACACACATGGGTAATTTATTTATCTGATATTTTTGTTACCATTGATATATATCCACGGTGTGATATAGTGATCTTTACTATTTGAGTATTGGCAGTATACTATTTCAGACTTTGTCTGATCACTATACACCTGTGGTAATTATACTCATGTGTGGGCAGCACTTGCTTTGACCCTTATGGCTGTTAAATTGTGTATCATATTCACTCTGGTCCTGTCATAGTCACTTGGGCGATTGGATGTACTTATGGATGCAGTTACTATATGCTCTTTTTAACTATTTTGCTACTGTTCATTTTATTATTGCAATGAATTTATTTAATAAATATAATCTTTTGTGAATTCTTTGGCCAGTTTTGACTCTGGGTTCTCCTATACTGCTACTCCACAGCGTGGCTGGCCAGCAAAGGTCTCAAAGAAGAAAAAAAAATGACATGGCCCCCTTGTTCACCTGATCTGAACCCCATAGAGAACCTGTGGTCCCTCATAAAATGTGAGATCTACAGGGAGGGAAAACGGTACACCTCTCGGAACAGTGTCTGGGAGGCTGTGGTGGCTGCTGCACGCAATGTTGATTGTAAACAGATCAATCAACTGACAGAATCTATGGATGGAAGGCTGCTGAGTGTCATCATGAAGAAACATGGCTATATTGGGCACTATTTTTTTAGATTTTGTTTTTGCATGTCAGAAATGTTTATTTCTATATTTTGTGCAGTTATATTGGTTTACCTGGTGAAAATAAACAAGTGAGATGGGAATATATTTGGTTTTTATTAAGTTGCCTAATAATTCTGCACAGTAATAGTTACCTGCACAAACAGATATCTTCCTAAGATAGCCAAAACTAAAAAAAAAACACTCCAACTTCCAAAAATATTAAGCTTTGATATTTATGAGTCTTTTGGATTGATTGAGAACATAGTTGTTGATCAATAATAAAAATAATCCTCTAAAATACAACTTGCCTAATAATTTTGCACGCAGTGTATAATATGAGTTTCACTTTTTGTATTGAAGAACTGAAATAAATGAACTTTTTGATATTCTAATTTTCTGAGAAGGACCTGTATATGCAACATTTTCTGGCAATAAACTTGATCTACTGTATATGACAAAAACAATGCGCGCTCGCAATAAACTGCTGAGCAAAGTCTGACATTTTAACCCATTTATGACAGGCGTCATCATGAGCAACTTTTCTATGACAAAAATTCTGTTTTTTCAAAAAAATAAAAGCTTTCCTTTGCTTTGGCTACTCAAGCTTTAGGTCTTCCACCTCTAACATGTGAATTATAACAGTCCATACTGCACAGATATCATCTGTATTTTCACATGTGTGAGGTTTTAGCATTCTGATGTTCATAGGCAGATCAAGCGAATTATTTGAAATAGTTAAAATTCTGTTGATTTTTGGACATTTTATTGATTCCATCACGTTGATAACAGAATCCCTGGAAAAGGGAGGTGTAAGGTTGTTGCCGTTCTGATTGACGGAAATGCATCGTCGGTTGTCATCATCCCAGACGTCAAGCACAAGCTGCTGATAAGGTGAATGTGTACCTGCAGTCGCACATGTGCAGCATTGGAGATGAGGACGACATTACTTAAGCTTTGTCTCTTTGATGGACAATTGTAACAGCCTAAAGCAGTATACATCTCGGAAGTTCTCAGCCTGATAATCACCTCATTTTACCCTTTGAGCTTAGACCTTTCATCACAAAACTCCGACAAAAAGGATTACATCTCTCCCATAATTTCTTCTTTTCGACAGCACAAGGTGCTCATGCTTTCCCCTACCCTGCCATAGAGTCCTAGATGAAAGTCAAAATCAGTGTTTGAGCCCTGTAAACAGTTGCTGCATTGATGGGATCTCCTGCAGCTTCTCATGGCATCCCCCCCAAATTAAGATTAGTCTTTTCCTATTGACGTAGTATATTTCCCAATCGGGAATCACTGCTATTGAGGTTGTAGGGCAGGGGTGGGGTGAACCTCAGGCCTCATGACCTTTTTTTATGGCACCCAAAAGATTTTCGAGTACTGCAATGCTCAAACCAGCAGCTGTGTTTTGACGGCCCTTTAATTTCTTCTTACTCTGCGATCACACGCAGCATTCACTACTGAACGATATGGCGCATGTAACGAACAGAAGCGGAGGCACAGGTGGTGAAGTTCACATTTGTTTTTTATTGATAAATCTGTGGAACCTCGGGACCATGATCCGGGGGCTCTGAAGAGGGCGTAACTACGTGAGCCCCAGACACCCGTATTAAGTCCCCTCGAGCAGGGTCAGAATGGAATGCCTGGAGGACACGGGTGCTACCTCCAGTTAGACCCCGAACACGTGGCAGCTGTCCCAGCGGGACAAATGGACAAACAGAGGTAGCAGATGTGGAGCTGACCAGTGGATTCTGGGTGTACGGGTAGGAGCTTACACCGGTGGTACTGGTGTTGTCCATTGGAACGGATGGCCAAATGGCGGGACGTGACGAAACTGGCGTAGACAGAATAGATGTCGTCCAGTATAGCCGGGTAGCAGGCGGATGTTAGTCTGCGGAGACAAACAGTGTAAGCGGAGTACTGGCAAAACACTGCAGAAGCTAAGCACACATTAGCTGAAACCGGAAGCTAGCAACTAAGGATAATTGTTGCTTGGGCACCCTCCCTATGGCGGAGGGCTAGAAATAGTAATCACTAACACGCCATTGGTCAGAAATACTTTTGAAAAATGCGCGCTGTCTCTTTAAGAGACCGGGAGTGCGCACGTGACTTAAGCACTCTACCCGAGGACCTGCTGGCCGCGCGCCAGAAAGCAGGAGGAAGAGAGGAAGCAGGGGCTGCAGCAGGACGGCATGGGGCCAGCACAAAGCGGGAGTCCCACCGAAGACCCGGCAAAGGTACGGGATCGGCCGGCACAGAGCGGGAGTCCCGCCGGCAACCCTGCAAAGGTACAGGACCGGGTGTAACAGCGCAGATTACGTCCAGACACTGGCAACTGCCAGTAATTCAGTAAAAGATAGCTGACAGCACTCAATACCTGGACATAAGTCCAAGTAACCCACTTGGACATATTCAGCAAACAAAGGTAGACAGCGTCCAATCCAAAGTGTTCAGTCAAATAATATGGTTCTTTCCACCATCAATATATGCAACGTTTGGACCTATTACAGGTCTTTATCAAGTACACACAGTAAAGGGACGGCTTATATAGTGTGGTTTACACATACTGTATATACCAATCATTACAAAGACTCAGCCCCCTCATTAAAAATACATCAAATACATACATTTTTTAATACAGAACAACAGAATCCCAGCTCACAATAAAAACCAGTATAAAAAACAAGGACAAACATATAAAGAATTACTCATGTAAAGTGACTAGATCATCTATAGTTTAATAGGAATACAATGATCAGCCAATCTAAAAGAAGCATTAGTGTTGTCATGGTCACGTTTCACCAATCCTTAAATAGTTGGGCGTACATACATAATATCACCCCTCCCACGGATCGACCTCACATGTCTGGACAGTGATTTGAAGCCCTGGACCTGGCGAACCTAACCACCTTATTTTTGTCCAGATGGATTTAAGCAGGCAGAAATAATTGTGTCCTTCCCACGGAGGAGATATGTACACTGTGGAGACACGGCAGTGAGTGGGTGTTCTCATCCACTGGCCTGGCAGTCTTTCGAAAGACTGCATGAACCAGGGCTTGTACCACTGAATGCCGGCTCTCTCCCCGAAGGCAGAACACTACCCAGACAACAGAGGATGACGATAAAACAGTGTGGCAATAATTTATTGAACCGCCAACACACAATAGCATACAGAACAGTTCCAGCAAATACCCAAGATGGTGAAATTATAGAGCCTCACCCTTCCTCTGACTCACCGGGATTAGAGCTGCTTCCAGTGCTGAATACCCCCACCAGTGGCTCCTCATTTTTGGCGGGCCCCAACATCGAGGAGGTAACGACAAGCTTAGGAAGCTAACTGAGAGCAGTAAGATATGTGGCCAGGTGACCCGATTGTCCCAACCTGGATTCTTTAAGACATCTCTGGGGTTTCAGTGATGGTCATTGAAGCAGTCCTGTGCTCTTCCAGCTGGGGCCGTAGTCCCTTTACCCCGAAGCCTGTTTTCAACTTCCTGACAGGCCATTTTTTTCAATTCTGACCACTGTCACTTTATGAGGTCATAACTCTGGAACGCTTCAACGGATCCCGGTAATTCTGAGAATGTTTTCTCGTGACATATTGTACTTTATGATACTGGTAAAATTTCTTCGATATGACACGTTTATTTGTGAAAAAAACTGAAATTTGGCGAAAATTTTGAAAATTTAGCAATTTTTTAACTTTGAATTTTTATGCCCTTAAATCAGAGAGATATGTCACAAAAAATAGTTAATAAATAACATTTCCCACATGTGTACTATACATCTTCACAATTTTGGAAACAAAATATTTTTTTTTCAGGAAGTTATAAGGGTTTAAAGTTGACAAGCGATTTTTCATTTTTTCAATAAAATTTACGAAACCGTTTTTTTTTTGGGACCACCTCACACTTGAAGTCACTTTGAGGGGTCTATATGATAGAAAATACCCAAAAGTGACACTATTCCAAAAACTGCACCCCTCAAGGTACTCAAAACCACACTCAAGAAGTTTATTAACCCTTCAGGTGCTTCACAGGAGCTGAAGCAATGAGGAAGGAAAAAATGAACATTTAACTTTTTAGTCACAAAAATGATCTTTCGGCAACAATTTGTTTATTTTCACAAGTGTAAACGGAGAAAATAGTCCACTAAAATTGTTGAGCAATTTCTCCTGAGTACGCCGATACCCCATATGTGGGGGAAATCTACTGTTTGGGCGCACGGCAGGGCTCGGAAGGGAAGGAGCACCTTTTGACTTTTTGAACGCAAAATTGGCTGGAATTGAGAGCGGACGCCATGTTGCGTTTGAAGAGCCCCTGATGTGCCTAAACATTGGTAAAACCCCCACAAGTGACCCCATTTTGGAAACTAGACCCTTTAACGAACTTATGTAGCTGTGTGGTGAGCAGTTTGAACCCTCAGGCTCTTCACAGAAGTTTATAATGTAAAGCCGTGAAAAAAAAAACAACAATTTTTTTCCACAAAAATGATCTTTCAGCAATGATTTTTTTATTTTCACATGTGTAAAAGGAGAAAATGGTCCACTAAAATTCTTGAGCAATTTCTCCTGAGTACGCTGATACCCCATATGTGGGGGAAATCTACTGTTTGGGCGCACGGCAGGGCTCGGAAGGGAAGGAGCACCTTTTGACTTTTTTAACGCAAAATTGGCTGGAATTGAGAGCGGACGCCATGTTGCGTTTGAAGAGCCCTTGATGTGCCTAAACATTGGTAAAACCCCCACAAGTGACCCCATTTTGGAAACTAGACCCTTTAACGAACTTATGTAGCTGTGTGGTGAGCAGTTTGAACCCTCAGGCTCTTCACAGAAGTTTATAATGTAAAGCCGTGAAAAAAAAACAACAATTTTTTTCCACAAAAATGATCTTTCAGCAATGATTTTTTTATTTTCACATGTGTAAAAGGAGAAAATGGTCCACTAAAATTCTTGAGCAATTTCTCCTGAGTACGCCGATACCCCATATGTGGGGGAAAACCACTGTTTGTGCGCACGGCAGGGCTCAGAATGGAAGGAGTGACGTTTTGGATTGCAGACGTTGATGGAATGGTCTGCTGGCATCATGTTGCATTTGCAGAGGCCCTGATGTGCCTAAACAGTGGAAATCCTGCACAACTGACCCCATTTTGGAAACTAGACCCCCAAAGGAATTTATTTAGATATGTGATGAGCACCGTGAGGGTATGTTTCCACGTTCAGGATTGCCTCAGGATTTAGTAAGGATTTTATGCAGGTAAAATCCTGACCAAATCTGCACCTGAGGTCACTGGCAGGTCACCTGCGTTGTTCATGCGTTGTTTGTGTATTGTAAGGACATGCTGCGTTCTTAAAAGACGCGCCGCATGTCTGTTTTCACGGGTCTGCCACATGCGTCTTTTAATGCATAGTGGAGACGGGATTTCATGAAATCCCCTCCACTATGCTGTAACATCTGGACGCTGCGTGTTTGACACTGCGGCTCAACGCAGCGTCAAACACGCAGCGTTTCCTGAACATGGAAACATACCCTAAACCTCCAAGTGCCTCACAGAAAATTATAACGTTAAGTCGTGAAAATTAAAAAAACAATTGACCCCATTTTGGAAACTACACCTCTGAAGGAATTTATCTAGAGGCATAGTTTTATGGTAATAATTATAATGCTTTTGGATAATTGACGCCTCTCCATTATTAACCTGGCTTAATGTCACCTTACAATAGCAAGGTGACATTAACTCTTCATTACCCCATATCCCACCGCTACACGGGATTGGGAAGACAGTGGCCAAGTGCCAGAATAGGCGCATCTTCCAGATGTGCCTTTTCTGGCGTGGCTGGGGGCAGATGTTTTTAGCCGGGGGGGGGCAATAACCATGGACCCTCTCTAGGCTATTAATATCTGCCCTCAGTCACTGGCTTTACCACTCTGGCGGAGAAAATTGCGCGGGAGCCCACGCCAATTTTTTCCGCTATTTAACCCTTTATTTTACAAGCTAGAGAGCCCAAATATTCCACATACACACTACTAAGGCCTTGTTCACACCATCCTTTTTTTTTCTGCGGATTTTTCAGGTCCTGATTTGAGAAAACCCGCAGTGCAAAACCGCGGTGGATTTCCCTGCAGTTTTCTGTGCGGGTTCTCCTGCGGATTTCACTGCGGGTTTCCAACTGCACTTTCCTATTGGTGCAGGTGGAAAACAGTTGCGGAATCCGCAGAAAGAAGTGACATGCTACTTCTTTTTTTCCGCAGAAAATCAGCGCGGATTTTCAGGCGGAAAAAAGGAAAGTGGGCACAGCGGATTTGGTTTTCCATAGGGTAACATTGTACTGTACCCTGCATGGAAAACGTCTGCGGATCCGCAGCTGCAAATCCGCTGCAGATCCGCAGCAAAAACCGCAGCGTGTGAACATAGCCTACCATTAGTAGTGTGGAATATGCAAAAAAAAGGGATATGAGATGGTTTACTGTATGTAAACCATGTCGCATATCCTGTCGGGTTTGTGAAGGAGATAGGAAAAGCCGGCAATTGAATTACCGGCTTTTCTGCTATCTCGCGCTGAATTAAATATAAATACAGTATATATATATATATATATATATATATATATATATATAATGTGTCTCAATGACATATATATATATATAGACTGTATATACGTTTTAACGAAAATTTGAGCCCATAAATCCATTAGATGTCGGTTTTGCAAGCCTGCGAGAAAATCTTGCAGTACGGATTCCATACGGATTACATACGGAGGATGACATGCGCAAAATACGCTGCCACACCCTGCCTGCGGATGACATATGGATCACTATTTTGGGAACATTTCTGCGTATTACGGCCGTAAATAACGGACCGTATTTTCATACGCTGAGTGTGACGCCGGCCTTAGACTGCGAAGTCCGCTACACTAACTAGCTAAAAAAAGAAAAATTCCCATGGTGCAGTCTCTGATCAGCAGAGATACTGATCAAAGCACTGCGGACACAGGAAGCGCACAAATGCTCTGCGCAGGATGCGCGCAGAGGAAAAAAGGACGAAAAAATGCGTTAAAAAATCAATTGGAGGGAAAGGGAGGAGGGGTACTGGAACAGGGATGGGGGGGACTAAGAAAGGAGTGGGGGAGGTGCTGCTGCTGTGATCACAGGAGTCACACAGCAGGCAGATCGCAACACACAGCACAGAGCAGGAAAATGGAGCAGGACGCTGAAGCAGGAGGCAGGACATTGCCGGGTTGATCACACTGTCCACTGTTATGACCTGATGGTTAAGAGGCCACACTGATATGACCTGGTGGCTAAAACGCAACATGGAACGAGCTCTGAGAAGGTGGTATCTCTACTGACCGCAGTCCCTAATCCTAACAACAACACTAGTAATAGCCGTGGGATGTTCCTGACTCCCTAGACACCTCTTCACAGCCTAAGAACTAACTACCCCTAAAGAAGGAAATAGAAAGCTATCTTGCCTCAGAGAAAACCCCAAAAGGAAAGACAGCCCCCCACAAATATTGGCTGTGAGTGGAGAGGGAAATGACGTACACAGAAATTAAATCAGATTTCAGCAAAGGAGGCCAATACAAAACTTGATAGACAGAGAGAAAAGGATACTGTGCGGTCAGTATTAAAAACTACAAAATCCACGCAGAGTTTACAAAAATGAACTCCACACCGACTCACGGTGTGGAGGGGCAAATCTGCTTTCCCAGAGCTTCCAGCTAGCCTGAAATTACATAATGACAAGCTGGACAAAAAGAGACATATTTGCAGAGCAATAGAGTACAAGCAAATGGACAAACAAGAACTAGCAAAAACGTATCTTTTGCTGACAAGGACAGGCCATATGAGAAATCCAAGAAGAGAACATCCAACCAAGAACATTGACAGCTGGCATGAACTAAAGCCCAGAGCAGGTTTAAATAACAAACCCAGGCAAGGCGATTAGTGAAGGCAGCTGCTACAGCTACCTAAAAGAGCAGCAGTTCCACTCGAAACCACCAGAGGGAGCCCAAGGGCAGAACTCACAAAAATACCATTAGCAACCACAGGAGGGAGCTCCAGAACGGAATTCACAACAGTACCCCCCCCCCCCATGAGGAGGGGTCACCGAACCCTCACCAGAGCTCCCAGGCCGATCAGGACGAGCCAAATGGAAAGCACGAACCAAATCGGCAGCATGAACATCGGAGGCAACAACCCAAGAATTATCCTCCTGGCCATAACTCTTCCACTTGACCAGATACTAAAGCTTCCGCCTCGAAAAACGAGAATCCAAAATCTTCACCACATATTCTAATTCCCCCTCAACCAACACCGGAGCAGGAGGATCAACGGAGGGAACCATAGGTACCACATATCTCCGCAACAAGGATCTATGGAACACATTATGAATGGAAAAAGAAGCTGGAAGGACAAAATGAAAAGACACCAGATTGATAATTTCAGAAATCTTATAAGGCCCAATAAAGCGAGGCTTGAACTTAGGGGACGAAACCTTCATAGGAACATGACGAGAAGACAACCAGACCAAATCCCCAACACGAAGCCGGGGACCAACACACCGACGACGGTTAGCAAAACGTTGAGCCTTTTCCTGAGACAACGTCAAATTGTCCACCACATGAGTCCAAATTTGCTGCAACCTGTCCACCACAGAATCCACACCAGGACAGTCAGAAGGCTCAAGCTGCCCCGAAGAAAAACAAGGATGAAAACCAAAATTACAAAAGAAAGGCGAAACCAAGGTAGCCGAACTAGCCCGATTATTAATGGCAAACTCGGCCAACGGCAAAAAGGTCACCCAATCATCCTGATCAGCAGACACGAAGCATCTCAAATAGGTTTCCAAGGTCTGATTGGTTCGCTCCGTTTGGCCATTTGTCTGAGGATGGAACGCTGAAGAAAAAGACAAATCAATGCCCATTCTAGCACAAAAGGACCGCCAAAACCTAGAAACGAACTGGGAACCTCTGTCAGACACAATATTCTCCGGAATACCATGCAAACGAACCACATGCTGAAAAAATAATGGAACCAAATCAGAGGAGGACGGCAACTTAGGCAACGGTACCAAATGGACCATCTTAGAAAACCGGTCACAAACCACCCAGATGACAGACATCTTCTGAGAAACAGGAAGATCAGAAATAAAATCCATGGAAATATGCGTCCAGGGCCTCTCAGGAATAGGCAAAGGCAAAAGCAACCCACTGGCACGGGAACAGCAAGGCTTAGCCTGAGCACAGGTCCCACAGGACTGCACAAACGAACGCACATCCCGCGACAAGGAAGGCCACCAAAAGGACCTAGCCACCAAATCTCTGGTACCAAAAATCCCAGGGTGACCAGCCAACACCGAACAATGAACCTCAGAAATTACCCTGCTAGTCCATCTATCAGGAACAAACAGTTTCCCCACTGGACAGCGGTCAGGTTTATCAGCCTGAAACTCCTGAAGTACCCGCCGCAAATCAGGGGAGATGGCAGAAAGAATCACCCCCTCCTTAAGGATCCCAGCCGGCTCAAGAACTCCCGGAGAATCAGGCAAAAAACTCCTAGAAAGGGCATCAGCCTTCACATTCTTAGATCCCGGAATATACGAGACCACAAAATCAAAACGTGAGAAAAACAGAGACCACCGAGCTTGTCTAGGATTCAACCGCTTAGCAGACTCGAGGTAAATCAGATTCTTATGATCAGTCAAGACCACCACGCGATGCTTGGCTCCCTCAAGCCAATGTCGCCACTCCTCAAATGCCCACTTCATAGCCAACAACTCCCGATTGCCGACATCATAATTACGCTCAGCAGGCGAAAACTTTCTGGAGAAGAAAGCACATGGTTTCATCAACGAGCCATCAGAATTTCTCTGAGACAAAACGGCCCCTGCCCCAATCTCAGAAGCATCAACCTCAACCTGAAAAGGGAGAGAAACATCTGGCTGACGCAACACAGGGGCAGAAGTAAAACGACGTTTAAGCTCCTGAAAGGCCTCAACAGCCGCAGAGGACCAATTCATCACATCAGCGCCCTTCCTCGTCAAATCGGTCAGAGGCTTCACCACACTAGAAAAATTAGCAATAAAGCGGCGATAAAAATTGGCAAAGCCCAAAAAATTCTGAAGGCTCTTTACAGATGTAGGTTGAGTCCAATCATGAATGGCCTGGACTTTAACAGGGTCCATTTCAATAGCCGAGGGAGAAAAAATGAAACCCAAAAAAGAAACCTTCTGAACTCCAAAGAGGCACTTAGACCCCTTCACAAACAATGCATTAGCACGAAGGACCTGAAATACCATCCTAACCTGCTTCACATGAGACTCCCAATCATCGGAGAAAACCAAAATATCATCCAAATACACAATCATGAATTTATCCAGATAATTCCGGAAAATATCATGCATAAAGGACTGAAATACCGATGGAGCATTAGAGAGCCCGAATGGCATCACAAGATATTCAAAATGGCCTTCGGGCGTATTAAATGCTGTTTTCCATTCATCACCTTGTTTAATACGCACGAGATTATACGCCCCTCGAAGGTCGATTTTAGTAAACCAACTGGCACCCTTAATCCGAGCAAACAAATCAGAAAGTAAAGGTAAAGGGTACCGGAATTTGACAGTGATCTTATTGAGAAGGTGATAATCTATACAGGGTCTCAAGGAGCCATCCTTCTTGGCAACAACAAAAAAATCCCGCTCCCAACGGTGACGAAGACGGGCGAATATGCCCCTTCTCCAAGGACTCCTTTACATAACTCCGCATAGCGGCATGCTCTGGCACAGACAGATTGAAAAGTCAGCCCTTAGGGAACTTACAGCCAGGAATCAAATTAATGGCACAATCGCAGTCCCTATGAGGAGGCAGGGAACTGGACTTGGGCTCATCAAATACATCCTGGAAATAAGACAAAAACTCAGGAACTTCAGAAGAAGGGGACGAGGAAATGGACATCAAAGGAATATCACTATGTATCCCCTGACAACCCCAACCAGTTACAGACATAGATCTCCAATCCAGCACTGGATTATGTACCTGTAACCATGGAAAACCCAGCACAACAACATCATGCAAATTATGCAACACCAAAAAGCGAATATTTTCCTGATGTGCTGGAGCCATGTACATGGTTAACTGTGTCCAGTACTGAGGTTTATTCTTGGCCAATGGCATAGCATCAATCCCCCTTAAGGGAATAGGGCTCTGCAAAGGCTCCAAGGAAAAACCACAGCGCTTGGCAAATTCTAAGTCCATTAAGTTCAGGGCAGCGCCAGAATCCACAAATGCCATAACAGAAAAGGATGACAATGAGCAAATCAGGGTAACAGACAAGAGAAATTTAGGCTGTACAGTACTAATGGTAACAGACCCAGGGACCCTCTTAGTACGCTTAGGGCAATCAGAAATAGCATGAGCAGAATCACCACAGTAAAAACACAGGCCATTCTGATGTCTGAATTTCTGCCTTTCTGCTCTAGTCAAAATCCTATCACATTGCATAGGCTCAGGACTCTGCTCAGAGGACACTGCCATATGGTGCACCACCTTGCGCTCGCGCAAGCGCCGATCAATCTGAATGGCCAAAGACATTGACTCATTCAGACCAGCAGGCGTGGGAAACCCCACCATAACATCTTTCTGAAAATCGCTGCCAGGGCATACTCATTCCATTTTGTGAGCACAGACCACTTTCTAAATTTCTGGCAGTATACTTCTGCTACTTCCTGACCCTGACACAGAGCCAGCAAAGTTTTTTCTGCCTGATCCACAGAATTAGGCTCGTCATACAGCAATCCGAGCGCTTGAAAAAATGCGTCAATATTGAGCAATGCAGGATTTCCTGGCTTAAGGGAGAATGCCCAGTCCTGCGGGTCGCCACGCAGCAAAGAAATAACAATCTTCACCTGCTGAATGGGGTCACCAGAGGAACGGGGTCTCAGAGCAAAAAACAATCTGCAATTATTTTTGCAGTTCGAAAATTTAGATCTATCCCCAGAAAATAAATCAGGAATAGGAATTCTAGGCTCTAATACCGGAGTCTGGACAACATAATCTTGGATACTCTGTACCCTTGCAGCGAGTTGATCCACGCGCAAGGACAGACCCTGAACCTCCATATCAGCACCAAAATCCTGAACCACCCAGAGATTAAGGGGAAAAAAAAGACAAAACAAGCTACAAAGGAAAAAAAAATGACTCAGAACTTTCTTTTCCCTCTTTTGAGATGCATTTAACACATTGTGGGCCAGCTGTACTGTTATGACCTGGTGGTTAAGAGGCCACACTGATATGACCTGGTGGCTAAAACGCAACATGGAACGAGCTCTGAGAAGGTCGTATCTCTACTGACCGCAGTCCCTAATCCTAACAACAACACTAGTAATAGCCGTGGGATGTTCCTGACTCTCCCTAGACACCTCTTCACAGCCTAAGAACTAACTACCCCTAAAGAAGGAAATAGAAAGCTATCTTGCCTCAGAGAAAACCCCAAAAGGAAAGACAGCCCCCCCACAAATATTGGCTGTGAGTGGAGAGGGAAATGACGTACACAGAAATGAAATCAGATTTCAGCAAAAGAGGCCAATACTAAACTTGATAGACAGAGAGAAAAGGATACTGTGCGGTCAGTATTAAAAACTACAAAATCCACGCAGAGTTTACAAAAATGAACTCCACACCGACTTACGGTGTGGAGGGGCAAATCTGCTTTCCCAGAGCTTCCAGCTAGCCTGAAATTACATAATGACAAGCTGGACAAAAAGAGACATATTTGCAGAGCAATAGAGTACAAGCAAATGGACAAACAAGAACTAGCAAAAACTTATCTTTTGCTGACAAGGACAGGCCATATGAGAAATCCAAGGAGAGAACATCCAACCAAGAACATTGACAGCTGGCATGAACTAAAGCCGAGAGCAGGTTTAAATAACAAACCCAGGCAAGGCGATTAGTGAAGGCAGCTGCTACAGCTACCTAAAGGAGCAGCAGTTCCACTCGAAACCACCAGAGGGAGCCCAAGGGCAGAACTCACAAAAATACCATTAGCAACCACAGGAGGGAGCTCCAGAACGGAATTCACAACAGTCCACCAATGGATTCTCTCTCTCAAGTACACAGGGGCTTAGACAACCGCTCTGCACGCCAAATCTGAGGTAAAGATGGCATGCAGGGCGCTGATCCCTGTATTAGATTAACCCCTTTGGCGCTGATTGGCTAGAAGCTATTGTTCAGCCAATCAGCGCCATAGGGGTTAATCAGGTAAGGTGACATGGTGACCAACCCACCCACTGTGACGGCTGTGATTGGTGCTATGTCTCAGAGCACAGATCACAGCCTGTCACATTGGGGTTTTTTCAACAACTTTATTGCCAGCTTTGTTGTGATTGGCTGGTGAGAGTTCACCAGTCAATCACAGCGATCGCCGACCTGGGGGGCTTATCATGCCGGGATGGTCTGCTATCAGGAACAGCAGCCATCCTCACCCGATCACCGCGCAATGAACGGAAATAGCAGCACCGTACTAGTACTGGGGTTTGCGGGAACGCAGTTCCTGCAGAGCAGTACTAGTATGGCGCATGTGAGGAAGGGGTTAACCCCTGATCTGAAGAGTCACATGGACCACAAGAAAAAGTCTCCTTATATAGTTCACAACAGGCCTTCAACTAGCATCCAGAAGTCAGAGATATGAATGAGGTCAACCTGCTTGGTTCGTTATGTAATCTATTTGCATAATTTTTCCTCCTTTGTTTGGGAATACCAACAAACTGTCTAGCCTGGACAATATACAGTATGTAATCAACATATCAGCAAACATCATTGTTCAGTGGCCATGCATTACTGTTTTGCAAAGATAACAGAAAATAAACTATAGGAGATAATATTAGGCTACGTTCACATTTGCGTTATTGGGCGCAGCGTCGTCGACGCATACCGACGCATGCGTCATGCGCCCCTATCTTTAACATGGGGGCGCATGGACATGCGCCAGTATACGTTGTACTGCGTTTTACGACGCATGCGTCATATAGACGCACAAGACAGGGTGCTGGGGACGCTACTTGTAGCGTTTTCTCTGCGCCGAAATTCCCGATCTGTAGGATCTTATGACAACGCATGCGTCGCAAAACGCTGCGATGTGTACATGCGTTGTTGGTTGCATCGCGTCACCGACGCTGCGCCCAACAACGCAAATGTGAATGTAATCTTAGAGGTAAATATTCATCCTAAAAGAAGACTCAATACTTCAGACAACAGTTTATGATTCTGGGCTGTCATACACCTGGGTTGCTAACTTCCCTGCAATCCAGGCTCCTTAGTTTTCCGGCGGCTGTTTACATGCACCCCCAAAATGGCCCTTTCTTTTACAGTAAAAAAATTTCCTCTTGGCGCCAAACAGGCTCATTTCCAGAACGAGTTGCCCCACCCAACTACATGGGTTCTTCAGATGACTCAGACCAGGTTTCCCTTAACCCTGGTCCTCCCGCACATTGGGATGTCTTTTTATGTCTCTGGCTAAGTCGGCGATCTACTCGGATAGCCAGATACATGGCCTCCTCAAGGGAAACTGGAGTCTCATACACAGCTAAGGTGTCACGGGTTGACAGTGAAAAAGAGGAGCCAGAAGACCACAGAGTCTGATTTCTCCCACTCCTGCACTGATTAGAATCACTTCACCTTCATATTAAACGGTGTAAATGTATTTTAGCAGTGCAGGGTTTAATCTGCTCAGTTGAAAGCTCCTGTAGTGTTAAGGCTCTCAGTTGTGCACTGTTAGCCACTCCCATCTCCCATTTAATCTGGGTCCTGGCTAGCAATTATTGCATGGCTGGAGGTTGTTGGTGGTTATTATTGGAGAAGGTGGTTTGTGGATTTATCTGTGACTGTTGCTAAGTTTTGAATGTGATAATTCCCTTTCTTCTCCTACTTTGGTTTAACCACATCTTCCACTCCTCGGTGCATTCCTCTGTTGTTTCAGTGAGTATATTTGTATGTTTGATATTTTCTGTTACCCCTGTTTGTGTTACCTTTTTTAGTCTAGTGTATTACGTTACACTGCTACTCCCCTCTTCCCTGGGTGGGAGAAGGATACAGACTGAGAGCATATTCAGAAGCTAAGGCAAGGTGCGTGGTGTTATGGACCTGGTGGTTAGGAGCACCCGAAGTGACCTGATGGTTAAAACAGAAAACCTGGGACAAGCTCTGAGGAGGTGGTAACTCTACTGACCGCAATCCCTAATCCTATCACACACACTAGAAATAGCCGTGGAGCGTACCTAACTCTCCCTAGACGCCTCTTCACAGCCTAAGAGCTAACTACCCCTAAAGATAGAAATAGCAGCCTACCTTGCCTCAGAGAAATTCCCCAAAGTAAAGGTAGCCCCCCACAAATATTAACTGTGAGTTAAGAGGGAAGTGACAAACACAGGAATGAAACAGATTTTAGCAAAGGAGGCCGAATCTTCACTAGATAGACAGAGGATAGGAAAGGGAACTATGCGGTCAGTATAAAAAACTACAAAAACCACGCAGAGTGTGCAAAAAGACCTCCACACCGACTCACGGTGTGGAGGTGCAGCTCTGCACCCCCAGAGCTTCCAGCTAGCAAGAAAATATCATAATAGCAGGCTGCACTGAAACATAGCATGTACTGAAAAATATATTCAAAAACCGATGAACAACAAATGACTACCAAGGACTTAGCTTCTGCCGGAGTAGACAGGTCATCTGAGAAATCCAAGAGAGATCTGAACCAGTACTGAGACATTGACAGCTGGCATGAACTAATGACCTGGGCAGAGTTAAATAGGGAAGCCAACAGCAGCAATAAACGAGGGCAGCTGAGAAAGCCAACCTCAAAGATCAGCAGTTCCACTCAAAGCCACCAGAGGGTGTCCAAGGACAGAACTCACCAAAGTACCATTCACGACCACAGGAGGGAGCCCGAGAACGGAATTCACAACAGCGTGGCCTGGTGTCTTCACCTTTAGAAGTAATCCGGGAAACAGGGCGAGCAAGGGCATCCCTAGTGTTAGGGACAGGGAAGGAACCCCTGGTCCCGGGACACCCGACAACAGAGTCGTAACACCAGTGGATAAGCTTCAGGCAATGGCCGCTCTGGGACCAGGGATACAGGGTCAGACACTTGCTGTATCCGAACCAGGGGACCTTACCACTCACTAGTAGTACACCTTACTAAGTAATGATTCTACACGTTGCTTGGTGATTCTGTAGGGGAGAGGTAGTCTTTTATGCAAGATGCCTATTAGCTATTAGCTGGGAGCCATCTTGCAGTGTACTACATTATACTAAATACCTCTCAACAACAAGATGACGGCTTTTAATATATGCGCTCGCTGTTCCTTTAAGAACAGAGGGGAGCGCCAGGAACTGTGGCATGCACACCAGGAAGCAGGAGAGACACCCCGGGAGAACACGCGGTGGTATGTAAGCCGGCATTCCTGCACGGAGGGAGAAGGGGACACCATACAGGGGCACCGGCCATAGCCCACACACTTCTCCTCTTTGTCGGTCAAATCTTTGAACAAGCGAACGATCTCTACTTACACAATTTTTGAAAGATGAACAAGAAATTTTTTGCTCACCTAAACCATTTAGAACACAAAGAATGAGCATTTTTAGACACATCTTTCATTTGCTCAACCTATTCACATTACTCATTTATCATGAACAGTCATTACCATTAGAATCTGACGGATTATCGGCCAGCAGAAATGGGACCTTTACTAACGCTGCTCTGCTTTGACTAGAGATTTACATAATGGGAAAGTGTAGTAAACTTAATGTTTGCCCTCATCTACAGTCATGGCCAAAAGTATTCACACCCCTGCAATTCTGTCAGATAATACTCAGTTTCTTTCTGAAAATGATTGCAAACACAAATTCTTTAGTATTATTATCTTCATTTAATTTGTCTTAAATGAAAAAACACAAAAGAGAATGAAGCAAA
Source organism: Ranitomeya variabilis (assembly GCF_051348905.1). NCBI lineage: Eukaryota > Metazoa > Chordata > Amphibia > Anura > Dendrobatidae > Ranitomeya > Ranitomeya variabilis. Next base: position 99,989,354 of record NC_135235.1, on the reverse strand, counting down.
AGCAAAACATTGATCATTTCACACAAAACTCCAAAAATGGGCCAGACAAAAGTATTGGCACCCTCAGCCTAAGGCCACGTTCACACTTTGCGGTGTCCCTCTGCGGGTTCTCCCGCAGCAGAATTGATAAATCTGCAGTGCAAAACCGCTGCGGTTATCCCTACAGATTTATTGCGGTTTGTTCCGCGGTTTCCGCTGCGGGATTACTCCTATACTATTGATGCTGCATATGCAGCAATATGCAGCATCAATAGTAATGTTAAAAATAATAAAAATTGGTTATACTCACCCTCCGATGTCCGGATCTCCTCGGCGCTGCACGCGGCGCTCCGGTTCCAAAGATGCTGTGCCGAGAAGGACCTTCGTGACGCCACGGTCATGTGACCGCGGCGTCATCACGGTCATGTGACCGCGACGTCACCGTAGGTTCTGTTCGCACAGCAACTGAGACCGGGCGGTCGCGTGCAGCGCTGAGAGGTGAGTATAACATGATTTTTTATTTTTATTCTTTTTTTTACACTATTTATGCTTCCCAGGGCCTGGAGGAGAGTCTCCTCTCCTGCACCCCGGGTAGCAACCGCACATTAGCCGCTTACTTCCCGCAACGTGGGCACAGCCCCATGCGGGAAGTAAGCGGTTCAATGCTTTCCTATGGGTGCAGAATCGCTGCGAATCTGCACAAAGAAGTGACATGCTGCGGGTTTTAAACCGCTGCGTTTCTGCGCGGTTTTTCCCGCAGCATGTGCACTGCGGTTTGCGGTTTCCATAGGGTTTACATGTTAATGTAAACGCTATGGAAACTGCTGCGGACCCCAAAACATCAGGGAACCTCCGCCATGTTTGACTGTAGGGACCATGTTCTTTTCTTTGAATGCCTCTTTTTTTCTCCTGTAAACTCAATGTTGATGCCTTTGCCCAAAAAGCTCTACTTTTGTCTCATCTGACCAGAGAACATTCTTCCAAAACGTTTTAGGCTTTTTCAGGTAAGTTTTGGCAAACTCCAGCCTGGCTTTTTTATGTCTCGGGGTAAGAAGTGGGGTCTTGCTGAGTCTCCTACCATACAGTCCCTTTTCATTCAGATGCCGACGGACAGTACGGGTTGACACTGTTGTACCCTCGGACTGCAGGGCAGCTTGAACTTGTTTGGATGTTAGTCGAGGTTCTTTATCCAACATCCGCACAATCTTGCATTGAATTCTCTTGTCAATTTTTATTTTCCGTCCACATCTAGGGAGGTTAGCCACAGTGCCATGGGCTTTAAACTTCTTGATGACACTGCGCACGGTAGACACAGGAACATTCAGGTCTTTGGAGATGGACTTGTAGCCTTGAGATTGCTCATGCTTCCTCACAATTTGGTTTCTCAAGTCCTCAGACAGTTCTTTGGTCTTCTTTCTTTTCTCCATTGCCAATGTGGTACACACAAGGACACAGGTTGAGTCAACATTAATCCATGTCAATTGGCTGCAAGTGTGATTTAGTTATTGCCAACACCTGTTAGGTGCCAAAGGTAAGTTACAGGTGCTGTTAATTACACAAATTAGAGAAGCATCACATGATTTTTCGAACAGTGCCAATACTTTTGTCCACCCCCTTTTTTATGTTTGGTGTGGAATTATATCCAATTTGGCTTTAGGACAATTCTTTTTGTGTTTTTTCATTTAAGACAAATTAAATGAAGATAATAATACCAAAGAATTTGTATTTGCAATCATTTTCAGAAAGAAACTGAGAATTATCTGACAGAATTGCAGGGGTGTGAATACTTTTGGCCATGACTGTAAATGTTGGCAATCAGGACATCACTGTGGGTCTGTCAATTGAAAAGCGAACCAATTGGAGCAGTGGGTGGCTTCTCGTTTCTCCAGTGGTGGCCACTGCATAGCTATATACTCCAATTGTTAAAATGTAAAAGATTATGTGCGAAGTTGCTTAATTTTTAATGGAAGACGATTTCAAAGAAAGACCATAACCTATATATCTACAAACGGCATACAAAAAAGGTAAACAGAAAACCAAGTCCAGAGTAATTTCACAGCTATTAGTCTTCCCACTAGATAAGAAACCTACATATCTACGACTGCTGGAAAATTACAAGCCCAAACAAGCCACATTAATCAATACCAAAAGGCACAAAAACTTCAAGAGAAATGAATTTCGATCTTATAAAAATTCCCATAGATGTTCATAAAGCAGAGAATATTTTTTCACCCCTTCCGTATCCTGTCTGGCAGCCCACAGGACTACAGATGAGTAGGCATTCTGTGCATGTCATCTTGAATACCTGTCCTGGCAGCAAAGAAGAGTTAAGGAGCCTGACTGAGATTTATGTCTACTAAAACGTGCCAAGAGTGTAAAATCAGTATTGATTAGCAAAGCCACATGATAGTTCCTATTAAAATTAGTTTACAGAGGCAACATTAAACGTGATCTACCTCAAAGAAATAGTACCATAATGTAGCAAATATAATGTGGCCAGCTAACCGGACTCGAATCTGTAAATGTCATCAGTGCAGCAAATATGATTGGTGTTGGAAGCCTGTGTGCTGGGAATCCAGGCATGAAATATAAGAGTGAAGAATAAATATGAATAACTGTCTGGCATGGAAGAGATAGAAATATAAATAATAAGAAAGGAAGAGAAGAAAAATTAACTTAATAGAAAACTAGCTTACGATGCAATCAATATAACCAGAGAACTTGAAACATTTCTGGGAAAAAAAATGTTTCATGCATTACTGCAATGGAATTATACAACCAAACGCAGTTGTATGATTATGTACTGTAAATGTAAAATATAACTTATCTGGAGCTTTAAATTCATATATATAATTGCAATTAAAATTATTCACTTCCTATTGCAATATTGCAAATTAGGCTTATTAGCAATTTTTTTTTTTGCATTTCTTCTAGACCCCCATTTACTTATTAGCAAAATTTACAAACTTATTGTGGTTTGCAATAAACAAGAACGATTTAAATCCCTCAATACAAGTAATATAATAAGTGATTTCTCCAAATTCAACACAAAATGCCATTTTTAATGACTACCGCAGTTATAGAATTATCCAACGCCTTAATCACAAGCGTGTTTAGTACTTATTAGAGCCCCTTTTCCTTTTATGACCTGTTGCAAACATGAAGCATAGCCAAACATCAGCTTCTGGTTGCTTTCCAGAGGGATCTTATCCCATTCCTAATGGACAATGGCTTCCAGTTTACTAATATTCTTTGATTTTTGTGCTGCAACCACTTTTTTCAAATCCCTCCTTTCAAATTTTTATGGGGCTGACGTCTGTGATGGCCTGTCGAAAACCATACATGACTCCTTCTGAAATCACACATTGCGAGACTTTGAGGCATGTTTGGCATCATTATTTAATCACGACCAAGCTTCAGCTTCCTCACATAAGATTTTCTGATACTTGAGTAAATTCATATTACCCTCCAAATGATACAAGTTTCTAATGACAAAGAAAACAAAGTAGACCAAGAGCATTGATGATCTGCCAACATGCTTCACTGTAGGTGGGGTGTTCTTTTCAACACATGCTTTATTTTTCCTCCTCCAGACACACCACTGATCTATAGGCCTGAGAAGTTCCAGTTTTGTTATTGTTTAACAAAACAGAATTCCTAAATTTTTGTGGTTTATTTATGTGCATTTGAGCATTCTGATGATAATTTTTGCTTTAGGTTCAGTAGAGGTGATATACTTCCATGTCCATGTATTTTATCTAGTGTCCCTTTAACTTTAAACTTGCAAACTCTATAAAAGATATATTTTCTTAACTTATTGGATTGTTCAATTACAAACCCAAGAATATTAGTAAATTGTCAGTCATTGTCCATGAGGAATCAAATAATATTCCTCAGGAGCATTGGTGTTTGGCTATGCATCACATTTGCATCACGTCATAACAGCCAAAATGGTTGGATAATTGTCAGACCATAGTAGTCATTTAACATGGTTATTTGTGATTAATCTGGAGTAACCACTTATTATATTAGTTGTGTAGAGTTATTTAATTTTTTCATGTTTTGTTGGTTTATTGCACACAGCAGGAAGTTCGTACATTTTTCTAATAAACTAATTTACAATGGGGAATGAACAATGTTGTGCGCAACTTTACATCGATTTGAATCCTAATATTTCATTAAAATGCCAACACTCATCCATGCAGAGAGGGTCATACAAGGTTTCTGTGTGGGTGACCAAGGGACAGTGAAAATAGTCCTGCATCAGAAGGCATATTACCTAGCTGGCCATGTAGACCGCTGTTCCACAACAAGTGACTTGTGAGCCACATTTTGTTTGTTGCCTTTTGGTGCCCCCAGACTGTTGATATCTGCTGTTAGGTGATCTGATTCATCTATCATTGCTGAATGTATTTTTATGTTAGAGCTACAGGATAAAGAATAGCTATGACATGGATTGTACACTTACACATTGTATACCTGTACTATTTTGTTTAAACTTGTATCTAGAAAAGTGACAATTACTATTACTGACCTAGTTCTAATGGTGGTCTGGCCTCCAGTGAGGTGTCTACGTAACCTTGCTTCTTAGGCTACTTTCACACTAGCGTTTTTTGCATACGTCGCAATGCGTAGTTTTGGCAAAAAAACGCATCCTGCAAAGTCGTTTGCAGGATGCGTTTTTTTCCCCATAGACTAACATTAGCGACGTATTGACACACGTCGCAACCGTCGTGCGACGGTTGCGTCGTGTTGTGGCGGACCGCCGGCCGCAAAAAACGTTACATGTAACGTTTTTTTGTGCCGACAGACCGCCATTTCCGACCGCGCATGCGCGGCCGGAACTCCACCCCCATCTCCCCTCACCTCACAATGGGGCAGTGGATGCGTGGAAAAACAGCATCCGCTGCCCCCGCTGTGCGGCGCTTGCACAGTATGCGTCGGTACGTCGGGCCGACACAGCGCGACGGCCCCGTACCGACGCTAGTGTGAAAGTAGCCTTAAATTGTCAGTATTGTAAAATTAGTAATTTTTTCAAAATAGCTACAGTAAATATTGAAGGTTCAGCAACATTTAAGCTCTGCAAACATGACGTTCAGGCTGCGCGTTTATCACTCCATAGTCTACCATGGTATTGTGGTCTTCTAAAAATGCTTAAACTGGACTTTGCAGGGCCTATGTATTGGAAACTCCGACTATACAAATAAAACCACTGTTTGTTAAAATGCAAAATAGGACAAATAGAAAAAGAGAAAAAAAAATAATATAAACACCCCAGTCAAAGATACTAAATCCAAGGTGTAACAAGGCTGTTAATACGGGTAGGAAGGCAGTAAGCCTATGCTGTCCCCTGACCTCGTCCCTACCTGTCACCTGTAATGCCCCCCCCCTCCCCAGTATATTGTGCCCAGCTTGTGCTTCTGGCAACATGCACCCCATATATTGTTAATTGGGATCTCCCTGCTACAGGAATGCCAGACATGTGGTCACTTCCTGCAGTTTAGTCACAGTTGTGCTCAGAAGGAGGGGGCCATATGGATTTGGGAGCGCAGATTCAAAGTCTTTGTTCTACTAGTAATGTAGGAACCGCCTATATTTCCAGTGACAGAAAACAAAACTGAGTGGGGGCTGGTTTTGTGTGGGATAAATGAGGGTTTTTACTGGTAACGTTTTGGGTACATATTATTTTATGATCGCTTCCAAAATAAGGCTGAATCACATTTGTGTGTTCTACGCTGAGCACTTGCGTCAAACTTTCCATGCAAAATGCGATTTAGACCCCCTACGGAACCACCCATCATAGTGAGGCAGATGGAGACAATACAGAGTCAGTTTGGCATCTATTCCTGTAGTATACATGTTTTTAGGTGTTCATAGAACTGTGGTCGACCACACTTGTGTGCTATAAAGATGGGACACCGCTGGAACAGAGACTAGACGGAGACCAAAGTGACTCCATGTGCCTTATGGTGATGGAGTGGTTCTGTTGGGGGTTTTGTCTGAATCGCGGTTTTGGGCATTTGCACAGAAACCCCAATGTAAGTGCTCAGCGTAGAGCACAGGATAAATGTGAGCCGAGCCTTGTTCTGTTTTTTTTTTACAGGTGGAATGAACATATAGACAGTGGTACAAGAATAGTTCTTAGTTTTATTTTTGCGCAGTTCACCATGCGGTATAAGTGACAAGACAATTTTATTCTTCGGTTCGGTACGATTACGGTGGTACCAGAATTATTTCGTTTTATCACAAATGCTGCATTTTTAGTTACAAAATTGATTTCTATGATTTTTGTGTGCTTTTTTGTGTTTTGGGGTTTTTTTGTACATTTTTACACATTTTATTTAACTTTTTTCATCAAGCCCCACTATGAGACATGTAGAATTTTGACTCTGATCTCTGGTCTCATACACTGCAGTACTTGTGTACTGCAGTGCTGGAGATGTTTCAGTCAGTCACTGACAGAGCCTTTGAGACCTAGCTTATGATTGCGGGGTGGGAGGGCAATCCTGCCATAGAGGGACTTTTAACCCACTTTTATCCACTTAGATATCATGTGAAGCTGTCACCCGAGGGAATTTCAGCCAAGGGGTGGTGCTCTTCTCCTATTCCCGATTGCCAGTTTAAAATGGCAAAGAGGGAATAAAGCCTCTTAATGGCCGCCGTTTTAATGCGTATCGACGGTCATTAAAGGATTAATAGGGGTTTGTCACAGCACCACTTAAGGGACATTTTCAATATAAAAATTGTACGTTTAGTGTTTTAAACCATTACTTTAAATGTCAAAAATCTAAATTTATTGAAATATCCTTATGTGATGCTCAGTAGAAATGAGCGAACTTTTCAAGGTTCAGTTTCATGAACGTCCCCAAACCCCATTGAATTTAATGGGAGGCAAAATCAAACGCATAGAAAACACCTGAATGGGGGACCAAAAGCTTCCCAAACAGCTCAAATTAGGGGAAAACACCAAGCAAACTGGCGTCAACTGACCCAGAGTACAAATAGTATAATTGCGCATCATGAATGTATGGGATAGGGCTTGGACCAGCATTTTTAGCTGAAACATTGATCAGTAGCCGGTGGATGAGTGACAGCTGTAGGCCTGGTGCTCTGAGGGGTCTGCCAAATTCAGGCAACCCACATGAAGGAGACTCAATTTGGAGTCCAAACATTTACAAAAATTAGGGGCAGACACCAGAAAAAGTGCCATCAACTCGCCCACAGTAGAATTTGATAATGGCGCAGCATCACTCAGCAATGGGCCATGCATGAGGTATCACTCTCCGGGCCAGAATTTAGAACTTTGAATTGAAGTTTCAAATAAGATAAGGTGGGTGAGGAAATGGTGTAAACCTTCTTTGATGGAGCCCTTGATACCACATGCAACAGCTCAAGCTGTTTTTTTTCCCAGCCACACTCAGGTGGCACAAACATCTGTTTCATAGTGAATGAATACTATATATTTTATGAGTACTATTGGTAGAAAAGTGTAAGAAAAGTAACACAGGTAGTTCACTGATCAATTGACCCACAGTAGAACATTTTATAATGGCACAGAAGCAGTGAGCCATGGGCCATGCATGAGGTATCAGGGTCTCGGCCAGCACTTACAGCTTTCAATTGAAGTTTCAATTAAGATGAGGTGGGTAGAGCACTATTGTTAGAAAAAATATAAAGATAGTAACACTGGTAGTTGACTGAAAGTAAGTGCAGGACTGCCGGTCTGGGAGCCCTACTTCTACAGGCAACACACATGAAGGAGACCCAACTTGGAGTACAAACATTTAAAAGAATTATTGCTACACGTGACTAAAGTGTCATCAATTTCCATAGAATAGAAACAGTGTAATAGGCCTTTGACACCCCTTCCACAACAGGCACCTCACCAGATGGACACCCAACTTGGCATCTCCACATTTCAAAAAATTGCTTCTAACAGCAGCAGCAGTAGCAATAGCAAGCACAGAAGCCACAACATAGTTGTCACAGACTGCAATAACGCAATATTAATGCATGACACTAGAAACGACACCATCGGCCACTCATGTTGTATGTACCCTTCCCCTCTGTTAACCAGCTGTTTCACAACCTTAGGTCGCGATCTGTCAGTCACCTGTCAATAAATAAACCATCAGTATTTATTTTCGGAGATAGTCTGCCTGAACAATAATGTTAGGCCTACAAATTTTGATTAGCAAATGGGGCCTCCTGAGTCCTGACTGCAACACAGTATTAGCCCAAATGATTTTGAGTAGGAAACGTGGACTCCTGCTTGCACAGCACTATTAGCACAAACTAGTTAGATGCTGGAAGGTTGATTTCACACAGGACAGGATCTAACTATATGACAAGTTAACTTGCAGCAGGAGCGATCTCTCTGCGCTGTTACACTGAGAAAATGGCGCCAACAAAACAACATGTCCTCTTTTATATGGAGAGGGACTTATGACTTTGGCAGCCAATGACAGAAGCCATTGTGTCATGATGTTGTGGATGGTTTCTGCGCCCTGATATGCTGCCAGAATGTACACACATTAAGTTATTAAGAAATTACACTCCGCCGCGCCTCTGACCTATACACCCCCACTCCACTCTCATAAAACAAGTCTCCCCGCTCATCATACAGAACCACTATCCTAGCGAAAGTCATAACAAAATCATTAGTGGAAACTCGATCATTTACCGATTTGGGACTAAATTTTGCCTACTTTGAGAAAGAATGCTCAGGAAACCGAATACAAATGTGCTACACTAGATTCCTTGATAGGGTGTTGATCCAGGGAACTAGTCTGATTGTCGTATGTGGAGTCGGGAAGGAATTTTTTTCCCCAATGTGGAGCTTACTCTTTGCCACATGGTTTTTTTTTGCCTTCCTCTGGATCAACATGTTAGGGCATGTTAGGTTAGGCTATGGGTTGAACTAGATGAACTTAAAGTCTTCCTTTAACCCTAATAACTATGTAACATATTCCTGCTGAACTTGAGATTGGTGAACGTTTTCCGAACATCTATAGTGCTCAGTTCAAATCAGGGTTCTATGCTTGATTTTGATTTTCAATTTTTGCTGAAAGTCTCCATTTAAAGGGAATCTGTAGCCAGGATTTTGCTACCTCATGTAAGAGCAGCATGATGGAGGAGCAGAAATCCTGATTCCAGAAATGTGTCTCTTACAGGGCTGCTTGCTGTAATTTTGATAAAATCATTGTTTTATCTGCTGCAGATCTAGCAGTTCTCTAACTGCTGAGCTCTGTATAACTCCGCCCACATCCCTGATTGGCTGCTTTCTGTGTATGCTGCTGAGAACAATGGCAGCCTATCATATTTATATCACTGGCATCAAATAGCTTTGAACCAGTGAGAACTATCACAATCCCTTTTATTTTTACTCATATGCAGGAATTTATTTTAATGTGATCTAAAATAGGAAAGCACACAGAGGAATATTGACATTTGTGATTAATGCTTAAATAAAATATGTTAAAATTGATAATTGATCATTTCAGTTTTCAGATTGTTTTGTATTGTGAGGGAATCAAGAATCCTAGAAAAAACAATCACTGTTGTCCAACTATATTGCAATAATGTATAATTCATCTGTCATCCATCTGGAAATAAAGATCTTTTTGAACAAAATGTGTCTATTTAACTAAGTGATGTGATAAACTGGACAGCAGTAGGAAGATGAAAGAAAAGGCTGATACCTGAGGGTGATGGTGAGAAGGTATAGGTGACCTATTATTATAGCCTGCTTATAACAAGCAAGTAAAAGAATTCTGTTCTTTCTTAGGCTTGGCCGTGAGCCGTTCTTGTGCATAAACTCTCAACTCTAAGTCTAAGATCATTTTTCAAGGAAAGGATGAACATTTCAAGTTTCTGAGTATCAGACTTCAAGCAGCTGTTATGAAAAGATTTGGGTTTTGGCTTTCAGGGAATTTGTACGCTCCTAACACTCCACTTATTCGCGTTTTTCAAAGTACCTCCTAAAATGTTCGAAATATGCAGTGTAGAGTTAGTCACCATCCTTTATCAAATTGTATGGATAACGGCAAGTCCACCCAGATGTACTAATGCATGGATACACTAAGCGTTCCCGTATAAATATCGGATTAGGGATGTTAACACTCCCAAATTTCACACTATAATCCGGTATCACATTTTGCCGTTTGGTAAAGATGTGAATGCAAACACCTAGGCGAATAGAGCAGAACAATGCTCCGGACCCAAACAGGAGGAACATTTCTATCTACCGAGACCTTGCAATGTGAATTCTACTTGAGGATGGAAATGGTTTTTTTAAACCATTGCTAATTATGCTCTATAATTACGAGCGATTACAAAGCATTATTTCTTATGTCTTTCTCTGTAGTCACATAATGGATCTCATTATCTTTTTAGAAACAACTTTTCACTAGGAGGATTTTATTTCACTGATAAAGGGTTGCAGAACCAAATCCTGATGTGTCCTCTTATCATATATTTCCAGTAATATGTTCCACTTACCATACCTCCGTATTTCTCATTTTCTCTGTTCTATGAAGCTGCGGACTGTGATAGTTCTCATATGTACTAATATATAACTGTAGCCAGTAGGCCTAGGTTCTGTAAATGAAATGAGAAGAAAAAGCTTTATTTCTACAGCGCACCTTCCAACATAGCTAATCTGGGCCTCATGGAGGTGTTTGATATTGCCAATCCATCCTCCTGGGATTCATATACTCAAAGACTCATGTTTTTCTTGAAAGCTAATAAAGTATCTTATAACATTTGGAGGCGTGCTGTGCTCTCATAGGTTCAGAAGCTTTTGATAACATCCACTCCCCAGTTTCCTCTGGTAAACTAAGTGACCTCTTATTTGAGGAAATCATTACTGTATTAATATCATTTTACACCTACCCTGTCAGAAACTGCAGGACACTGTAAATTCAGCAAAGGGAGCCATCTTCTTGAGATTGCAGTTTACAGGGTCAGAAAACTCCTATTCTGACAGCAATGTAGGCAAAATGTGAACAGAAGAAATATTTCCCGTAGATTGTTACTTGACATTTATCTCGTGTTCAGCTGGCATTAGGCTGGAAAATGAAAAATGATGGAGGGTCAGATCCATCATATGACAGACACTAACTGTGTCAGATCCCATTGAGTTCTAAAATGGTCTCTTCAATATTAGTGCCAGAAAAAAACATAAAGATTGGCATTTTTAGCGTCAGCTTTGCCGCTGGTTTCTTTTTTTTGTTGCTTGTATGTATCAACTGGTAAGCGTTTTTTGAGCGGAGGCCTCCTGAACAATGCACTAGTCACTTCTTTTAATGACTTCACATCTTCAGAAACTTGAAGCAGTTAATAGATGATCAGAACACTGGCAAGTCGTTTTTACATTACAGTGCATAAATGTAATGCATCTCTCTCAGTGGTCACCTGGCAGCTCTAAAAGGGCTACCACGGAGAGGATTAGTGCGAGCCACTCTGCTCACCATATCCCAGGGGTTGCCATGGCCTTCACCTTTTAATATGGATTGATACAGGGGCCCCTGGGCTGGGTCCACAGAATAAGCTGCTGTACGGTGGTGCAAGCTGGAAGGAGTGAACAGATAGCCGGGTCAGAATCAAGAGGGCAGGAAAAGTACAAAATCAGAAGACACAGAATTAGTCAAAAAAACAAGCTGAGGTCAAAAACAGGAAACAAATGCACTATACTGGATACCTGTTTAGTAGACCACACCTCAGTTCCTTCATGACGTAAAAAAAGTTATCTACAAAATAAAGTGGAGCATTATGGTACATTTCTCACTGTTTTTACTCTCCCTACTACATGAAACTGTGACCCTATTTCCTCACATCTCTTCCAGTCCCTTTTCCCAAGCTGTCACCTAATTAAAATATTTAATCTCTCTCATCTGGCATCTTTCCCTCATTTAAACACGCCAGGATATATCCATTACTTAAAAAACATAACTGCTAACTACAGACCTGTCTCTAATCTTCCCTTCATCTGTAAACTCTTATAACACTTGGTCCACTCCCATCTAATCTGCTATCTCTCAGATCACTCTCTTCGTGACCCTATACAATCTGGTTTATGCTCCTTACATTCTATGGAAACTGCCCTTATTAAAGTCTCTAATTACCTACTAACAGATTAATCTAATGGTCACTACTCACTGCTAATTCTCCCAGATATCTTTGCAGCATCCGACACTCTCAGTCACCAGCTCCTTCTCACTATGCTCTGTTCTATCGGCCTCCCTCCTGGTTCTCCTCCTACCTCTCTGATCGCTCCTTCACTGTATATTTTTATGTCTCCTCTTCACCTTACTGCTGGGGTTCCTCAAGGATCAGTCCTAGGCCCCTTCCTCTTTTCTTATACACTACCCCTGTTGGACAAAAAATCAGTAGATTTGGTTTCCAGTACAATCTCTATGCTGATGAGACCAATTATACACATCGTCTGATATCACCAACGCATTACTACAAAATACCAGTGATTGTCTTACCGCTGTCTCTAACATTATGCTCTCCCTCTACCTAAAACTGAATCTGTCAAAAAACTGAACTCCTTGTGTTTCCTCTCTTCACTAACCTACCTATGCCTGATATTGCTATTTGTATGTGTGATTCTACCATTACTCCCCAGCAACATGCCCGCTGCCCTGGGGTCATATTTAACTCATATCTTTCCTTCACTCCCCACATCTGATCATTCGTTAGCTCATGTCACTTAAGGCACCGTCACACTTAGCGAAGCTAAAGCGATCCCGACAACGATACGACCTTCAGGGATCGTTGCTGCGTCGCTATGTGGTCGCTGGTGAGATGTCAAACAGTGAGATCTTCCCAACGATGCAGCAGCGATGCGGCGACCTGTAGCGACCTGTACAACGATGTCACATGGCAGCTATTATGACGATTCAGTGTCTGAGTCGTCAACGAGGTCGTTGGTAAGGTGTCAAACACAGCAATGTGTGCTACCCAGCGGGACCTCAACGATCAAAAAAAGGTCCAGGCCATTCCGACACGACCAGCGATCTCACAGCAGGGGCCTGGTCGCTGCTACGTGTCAAACATAGCGAGATCGCTACTGAGGTCGCTGTTGCGTCACAAAACTTGTGACTCAGCAGCGACCTCGCTTAGTGTGACGGGGGCTTTAGACCTCAAAAAACAGCTCTAGAATTTGACCTTTTCTTACCTTTGACTCAGCGATATTTTTTACTGTTGCTCTGATTCATTCTTGTCTGGACTATTGCAACTCTCTACTAATCGGTCCCCCTCTTACTTAATTCTCCTCTCTCCAATCCGTCCTGAATTGAAAAGCCAGGGTCATATAACTTTCCATCTGCTACACCGAAACCCCTACCCTGTGCCAGTCATTGCACTGGTTGCCCATCCGCTAGAGAGTTCAATATAAACTTATCACTCTGACCCACAAAGCACTCCATGATACAGCACCACCCTACATCTCCTCCATCATCTCAGTCTAACACAATACCCGTGCCCTCCGTTCTGCTAATGACCTTAAGACTTACATCTTCAATAATCCAAACCTCCTACTCCCGTTTCAAAGACTTTTTCTAATTCAATTAATTTCCAGTAGCCTCTGTTTAAGCATGCCCTAAAAAAGCATTTCTTTAGACTGGTTTAATGCCTCACCTCACTTATCTAACTATTCCCGTTTGGCCAATACATTTTCTTAAAAATTAGCATCCTCGTAGCATCTGTTCACACACGATCCATTCACTTAATAGCCCTCTGTGTCTGTACTTGTACGCATTCTGGCTTGTAACCTGTCCGTGTAGCATTATGAGAATACCCTATCTATTATATTGATGGCTGGATCATACAATACAAGCTCTGCTTACCATTTTCCTTTCGTGTACCCCTATTTTCTCACACATTGTAAGCTTACAAACAGGGCCCTCACTCCTTTTCGTATTTGAGTTGTGTTATTCTGCGGTGTCTTTATTGTTAGTACAAGTCCCCTCTAAAATATAAAGTGCTGCGGAATATCTTGGCGCTATAGAAATAACAATTATTATAATCAGTGTTCTGCCTATTACATTAGATGGAAGGAGAACCCTAACCATTTAGGCATAACATTTATGTCTCAACTTGTGTCCACATCCTTGAGATCAAATTTTTAAGTTTAAATATCTGCCTTAACCATTAAATTAAGGTTATCGTATGTAATAGAGATCCTCCAGACAAAAATTTCCCGAAATCAAGGTAAACTCCATCTCTAGTGTATAATTTGATCAGTGCCAGCATGGTCATGAGACAGAACTCGTCTCAGTAGAAGCCGCTGAGCCAGGATACAGTTGTGAACTTGTCTGTGGCCATATTGCTTTTTTTCCCCCTTCTAGGATGTGGCCATATTTTGATTGGTTAGTGTCATAGAGGAGAAAAAAACAAACACTTGGAGAAAAGTCCTGTGGTATACCCCAAGTTACTTGATGGGAAAAGGTGCTTCTTTATTTCAGAGGGGGCATAACTTTGGAACGGTGGGGTACAAAAGAAAAAGAAAAACTGTTCCAGTATCAGTAGAGCAGAACCAATTGGAGGAGATACTAAAATTTCAGTGAAAGTGCCACTTAAAATTATTTATAGGAAAAGGACAGATTTTGTTGCAGTGTCTCCATTACTTACTTTTGAGTCACCTTGGGAAACATATTTGCCAACAGTTGCTCTATATCATATATGCCAGGTAGAATCTTCTGTTTTGCTTTGTTTATGGCTCCCTCCAGAGTTCCTCATTACAATTCTGACTAGAGTCGCTATGTCCGGCAATTGGTTTTAATCTGTTTTTAAAGTTTTAACGTGCACATGGTGCCTTTTTTTCTCCTTGCCTCTCCAGGCCTGTTTCCATGGTAACCACTAACATGTCTGTTTAGGGGTGACGTTTCATTTTCACAGTTGTTATGCTTTTTAATTACTATTCAGTTCAAGATTACAAATGGCTATATAGAGACTAAAATGTGAGTGAAAAGGTGAACTTTTGCTTTTCACATAAAATGGAACTTGAGTTCTTATGGTTTTTCATTCTTTACATATAGTTGTAGGTTGGTTTGTACTAGCACATATACTTTTTATAGCAAAAAACATGTACTGACCAGCACCTCAGAGCAAAATAAGGCAAGTGTGAACTAGTGCAAGCTGCCAAGACTGCATAATATACAAATAAGAGAATACAGAAGCACTAAGTCGCATGCAGTCATGGAATATATGAAATTTTGATGCATTATTGCTATAGAAAATATACTTATAAAGTGACGGTACTTAGCACATAAATTGTCCAATTCATGTATGCCCATCAACCATGGCAAGGTGACCTTTCTTTGAAGGGACCCTAAACCTAATGTTTATCAAATTTAAAAGGCAGTTAGGATCCAGCATTAAAGTGAACCTGTCATCAGGATTGTGCTACGTGAACTACTTGCATTGTCAGGTTGACACTGTTGTGAACTCTGTTTTCAGGCTCCCTCTTGTGGTCACTGGTGGTATGGTGTGACTTTTTCTTGGGCTCCCCCTGGTGGCTTTGTTTGTTATCCTGCTGGTCTCTGGCTATCAGTTGGTTCGTTATCCTCTGGGAGGTTCCTATATAGCTCTGTTTTACTTCCACTTGTTGCCGGCTGTCGATGTAATCAGTGCTACTCAGATTCCTTCTGACTACCTTGCTCCCAGTCCATCCAGGACAAGCTAAGTTTTGTTTGCTCATTTTTTGATCAGCATTGTTTATCATGTTTTCTTGTCCAGCTTGCTAAAATGTGATTCCCTCGCTTGCTGGATGCTCTAGTGGACTGAGTTTCTCCCCACACACCATTAGTTGGTGCGTGGGTTCTTGAAATCTCAGGATGGATATTTTGTAAGGGTTTTTTATTGATCGCATAGACCCCTGCTCTATTTTCTGCTTTCTAGTACTAGTGGGCCTCTTTTGCTGAATCTGATTTCATCCCTACGTATGTGCCTTCTTCTTACTTCACCGTTAATATTTGTTGGGGGCTTCTATATCTTTGGGGATTATTTCTCTGGAGGCAAGCGAGGTCTTTCTTTCTCTTTAGGGGTAGCTAGTTCCTCAGGCTGGCTCGAGACGTCTAGGAATTTTTTTAGGCACGTTCACCTCTATTTGTGTTGGATAGGTTCAGATTTGCGATCAGTCCAGTTACCATCTCCCTAGAGCTTGTCCTTAGTTTATTCACTTGCTGGTCTATTCGTGATCCTCAGCCACTAAGGATCATAACAGCTGTTATACTAATTAAAATGATGCCAGTTCAGATAGATGCTACTGCGCATGTGCTGCCGCCAGCACCATTTTGTCGGAGAAAGAAAAAGCTTGACAGGATAGTACAGGATCGCAAATGATTCTTTCTTTGAAGTAAACCATTACTTAAAAATAAGAAGTGAAATGTTTTGCATCACAAAAAGAATCATTATCATTTGCAATCACAAATGATGTGCTATCTGTACACTCTCTTTTGATCCTTCCCAGCCCAGGAGATGGGGAATGATCAGACCATGTCTCTACATGGCCGGACACAGTTGTTAGGCCTCCTTCGCATGTCCATTTTTTATGTCCGTATGTGGTCCATTTTTAAGGACAGCAAATACGGACACACGCTCCCCCATTGTATTCATTGGTGGTGCACATGTGAGGAGACTGCAGGCACGTAGGATGCAGTAACGGACTGTACACAGACCAAGGGTGGTAGGGGTTTATTATACAGCAGAAACTCCACGCAGGGAGAAAACAGAGGGATAATATTCCCTAATACAGCTAATGGCTAATGGGGATAACTTAAGGAACAAGCACAAATAAAGCAGGCAATACAATTATATATAACTTATCACTCAGACGCCAGTCACTGCCGAACTCCTGTCTGTGACTGGGGTCACTTAGATTGTGTCACAGTGGGAGTCTGTCACAGTTGTTAAGTCCTTCTCAGTCCCTGGCTTACTGGAGGTAAGCTTCCAGGTAAATGACACGCAAACAAAGTATTGTGTGATCATATACAGGGGAAGCTCAGGAGCGCGTCTGACTCTCTGGGCTTTACCCCTCCTTTATAAAGAAAAAGAGTTATGCATTTGCAGACATGCGCACAAGCGCTCATTATTTCACATTCTCTTACAAAGCTTATCTATACTGTGAAATTTACAACCTCTAGTATGTAGGTAAAAGGCTATAATAACAGAAGGAATGCGTGCATAAAAAGGAAATGTCAACTTGCTCAAGTTTCTTGATATGAGCCAGATGTTTCAGGAGAAAGATACAATGGATTCTTTCAGTCTAATCTCTACAATTCCCCCCTTTGACATATTCCTTTTATTTATTACCATAGGGCCAAAGACAAAGCCTTTATTTTTGGTATTACACATGCACACACTTATATTATTAATAAGAGAATCAAATCTAATATTAATTCTTCTATCGCAAATTATTTTCTTCTTTAGCAGTATACTAAAATATAAAAACAAAAATTAGTACAGTAATATTAATTAGAATCACTAGAGGATAACATAAGAATAAAGGAGGAAAAAAAAAAACTTTATACTCTTGCATCTATTACACAAAGTTTATCTGTGCATACTGAGATACCCTTGAGCACAATCTGGAATAGTACGTATATGACTATTATAAGCTGATTCTGTACAGCTATACTAGTGTTTAGTATATCCAATATATCCCAAATTTGATCATCTAGATAGTCTGTGGCCCTAACCAGTTTATCCCACATCTGTGTTAACATTATTAACATCAATATCATGAGTTTTGTACTGCTTTTTTGCAGTGGCTTGCATGTATCCATGATGCCTTTCCTTCAAGCTTGACTGATGTAGGTGTTGTCAACAGGACTTGGAAGGGTCCGTCAAATCTTGGTTCAAGAGCCTTTCTGGTGTGTCTTTTTACATAGACTTGATCACCTGGTTCCAACTTGTGACTTCCTTCAGTGTTGTCAGGATCTGGAAGGGAAGCAAAAACTTGTGCATGCACCTTAGTTAATTGTTTCTGGAGGTTTTGCACATAAGAAGTCAATGACTCAATATTTAACACAAGTTGTTGTGGAAAATAACATCCTAAATTGGCAGTCCTGCCAAACAAAATTTCATATGGAGACAGTTTAGTCTTACCCCTTGGGGTATTGCGTATTGAGTAAAGGGCCAGTGGAAGGCATTCTGTCCAAGGCTTTCCTGTTTCAGCCATGGCTTTCTGTATTTTTAATTTTAAAGTTCCATTCATGCGTTCCACCTTACCAGAACTTTGAGGATGGTATGGAGTGTGCAACTGACTTTCAACACCCAACATTTTCAGTACATTTTGAAATATTTCTCCAGTGAAATGAGTACCCCTATCTGACTCGATCACTTCAGGGAGACCGTAACGGGGTATCAGTTCGGCAACTAGCTTTACAGCAGTGTTTTTAGCTGAAGCCTTCCGAACTGGATAGGCCTCTGGCCACCCTGAGAACATGTCCACACACACCAACACATACTCATACCCATTACTTTTTGGCAGCTGGATAAAGTCTATTTGTAATCGCTGAAACGGATAGAGAGGTCGGACGTGGTGCTTCATAGGGGTCTTTGTCGTCTGTCCGGGATTATGTGCCAGGCATATAGCGCATGCAGCACAATAGTCTCTTGCGTAGTTGCCAAAACCTGGAGCCAACCAGACTTGCTTTGCCAGTAGTGTCATTGCATTTGCAGACACATGAGTAGGGTGGTGTAGTCCACCAACTACAATCGGGTACCAGGCTCTAGGTAGACATATTAGTCCATCTTTCTTCCAAATTCCTGCTTGTTCTTCTGCCCCTTCCTTTTTCCACCTGTCCCTCTCCTCTTCTCCTGCATCTTCCTGTGCTTGTCTCAGTCTATCTTCAGTATTTTCTGTGGGGTTTACAGTATGAACCTGCTGTAAGGGTTTGACCGCTGCTGCCTTGGCTGCTTTATCAGCCCTATCATTTCCCCTAGATTCCCTAGTGTCGAGTCTCACATGTGCAGCTACCTTAATTACTGCTACTTCTTTTGTTTCTTGTGCAGCCTCTAAGATCTGTTTGATCAGAGAAGCATGTTTTACAGGTTGGCCTGACGCTGTCATGTAACCTCTAGCTCTCCAGATTACTCCAAAGTCAAACACAATACCATGTGCATACCTAGAATCAGTGTATATATTAGCTGTCTGATTCTCAGCTATTTTTAGTGCTTCAATCAATGCTGTTAGTTCTGCTTCTTGTGCAGACTGTTTCGGTGGAAGAGGTTCTGCTTTGAGAGTTTCAGATTCTGACACAACTGCATACCCTGTATGAAAGTTACCTGTGTCATCTGCAAACCTACTACCGTCTATAAACAGCTCTAAATCTGGATTTTGAAGTGGTGTTTCGGATACATTGGGTAAGCCTACCGTTTCTTGTAAAATGAGCTCTGTACAATCATGTGTATCTGTAGGGAAAAAATTTGCGTGTGGATCAGTGTCCTTATTCCCCCCTTCAGACTCGAGAGGTAGCAGTGTAGCTAAATTGAGAGTCTGAAGCCTTGCAAATGTGATAGTAAAGGGGAGCAGCAAAGAACACTGTAGCCGCAAATGTCTGGCCATGGAAATGTGTTTCGGTTGGACCTGGTTTAATATCCCATGAACATCATGTGTAGTTTGAACTGTGAGTGGATGCTCTAGGACAATTTCTGATGCTTTGTCCAACAATAGTGAGACAGCAACAACTACACGTACACAGGTTGGCGCTGCCCTAGCTACTGGATCTAACCTTGCTGAAAGATATGCAATTGGTCTTTGTTTCCCTGCATGCTTCTGGGTAAGAACTCCTGTAGCATGAGAATCAACTTCTGCAGCCATAAGCTGAAATGGTTTGGTGTAGTCTGGTAGCCCTAACGCTGGAGCTGAAACAAGGGCATCTTTTAATTGTTGGAACGAAATCTGACCTTCTTTTGTCAACAAATAAGGTTCACTTTTTACACAGTCATACAGTGGTTGCATTAGTTGACTGGCATGTATAATCCATTGTCTACAATGAGACACTATTCCTAAAAATGCTCGTAGCTGTTTATGATTTCTAGGCTCATTCATCTGTCTTATTGCTTCAGTTCTTTGAGGTGTAAGATGCTTTTTACCTTGAGAAATGCAATGACCTAGAAAGACCACTTTGATCTGACAAACTTGTAGCTTTTGTCTATTCACTTTACACCCTTCTTTTTCTAGAAAACATAGTAAACTCACAGTGGACCTTTCTGCAGTTTCTAAATCTGGGCAGCAAAGTAGTAGGTCATCCACATACTGCAAAATTACTACCTGTGATTCAGGTTCAAACCTTTGAAGAACTGTTTGTAGGGCATTTGAATAAAGAGTAGGGGAGTGTATCATTCCCTGTGGAAGGCGTGTCCACGCCAACTGTTTGCCCTTAAATGTAAATGCAAACAAATGCCAACTATCTTGGTGTAAAGGAACCGAGAAAAATGCATTTGAAAGATCTATTACAGTAAACACTTGAGAACTGGCTGGTATCTGTGATAGTAACGTATGAGGATTGGGTACAACTGGGGTGATTGGATCTAGAACTTTGTTTATTTCTCTTAGATCATGTACCATACGATATTTGGGCATAGAACCCTTATCAAGAGTTCTCTTCTTGACTGGATACAGAGGAGTGTTAGCAGGTGATTGTATCTCTACCAAAACTCCTTTCTCTCTATATCCCTCTATCTGTTTTGTAATTGCTAATTCCTGCTGGGCACTCACAGGGTATTGTCTGAGCTGTGGGAGAACAGCTCCTGGTTGCACAGATAATTTTACAGGAGAAATATGCAATAATCCCACATCAGTGTCACCCTGTGCCCACAGTGTTTCTGGGATCATTGAGAGGTCTAGATCTGTGATGTACTCTTTTTCTTCAGTATAATCCTCAAAAGCCTGAATTCTGACATATTGTTCTAATGATTCTGCATCATCAGGGATAGTCAGCATAACTGTGCCATCTTCCCTAAATTTGATGTTAGCTTCTAATTTCTTTAGTACATCAGTTCCTAACAGACATGTTGGGGCACCTCTGGCATACAAAAATCTGGATGCAAAACATTTAGGTCCTAATGAGACCTCTAGGGGCACAGTATATGGCAGTGTTCGAATTACCCCATCATAACCCTCAGCAAAAGTTGTTTGTTCTGAAATATCTTCCGGATTCGGAAGAAAATCTTGATTCAAAATTGAGGAAGTTGCACCTGTATCTATCAAAAATGGAATCTCTCTCCCCCCCACATTCACCTGTATCATAGGTCTTCTAGCTGGTAGGGAAGTTTGTAACACATTGAGTCAATCTGAATCTGGTATGGGACCATCTATGATGGTAGATTTCTGCTGGTTGTCCGTTTGGGGAGGGTTATTTCTGGGAACAAATTTGCCTGACTTTATATCTGCCAACTTCTTCCTGCACTCTCTTTGGAAATGACCTGGCTTTTTACAGTAGTGGCAAAGAAAATTGTGTCTCACTCTTCCTCCTGTATTAGCTTGTGCTATTCTAACAGGCTTACGATTCTCTCTCATATCCATGGCTATTCCTAAACATCGTTGTTTCACAATATTTGGTTGTTCAATTGTTCTCCAATCTGGAGTAGAGGATTTAAATTTTTCTCTGATTTTTGGATCTAGCCCCTCTATTAATTGTTTTGTAAAAAGTCTCCTTACTGAAGCATCAGTCAAATCCAATCCTTCATCCCTAAAGTTATTTTCTAGTTCTTGACTATATTCTTCAATACTTTGCCCAAATTTCTGCATAATCACACCTGTAGACCCCCTTTCCCTCTGTTTTCCTCTCATGAAAATTATTAATGCCTCTGTGAACTGGGTACCTGATGCTTCTGTCTGTAAGGCACCCCCTTCTGCCACTGGTCTATTGGGCTGTAGGTGTGTCAATAATTCCTGAAAAAGTCCGGGGGACATTTTCATTCTACATAATTCTTCCCCGTCCGCCCAGACCCCAGCATGAGTCTGCATGATTTGTTGTATATACTGCGCAAATCGGATAGGATATTGAGTGGGATCAGGCGCATTATGCAGGAGGGACATACCCTCGGCAGGGAACCAAGGAAAGTATTGTCTGGTCTGATGATATCTGGTGTTCATTACCCCGTCAGCACCAGCTTCTCTAAAAGGTCTTGGTACTACCCTAACAGGGGCAAGTACAGCGCCATATCTAGGTGTACCACAGGCTAGGCAATCATTTCTCCAATCTGGATTTTGTTGTCCACAGTGTGAACATTCCCATCCTCCTACCCCACCAAGATTGGGATACAAGGCTGGAAATTGTTTTCCTCCTTCTGCTCTTCCAGATGGTACAAATGATTGGGCTTTTGGATCTAGGTAAGGTGGCGGGATTATGTCACAACTTTTTCCCTTCCCCATGATCCATTTGGAAGTATCTGGATCGTACTTCCAATTCTCCTCTTTAGCTGTTTTTGAGACCTCTATCATACAGTGTATGATTTCTTCCCACCCATTGTCTTTGATAATTCCACCTCGTTCTTTACTCAGTCTTTCCCATTCTGTACTGAACATTAGTGCTTCTGAAATTCCCAATTTTTCTCTTACCCTTCTAATCTGCCTTCTGACTGTCTTTCCACATCTTTCCTGTATGATATCTGCTGCTTCCACTTGTCCTAAGACAGTTTTGGTCTGTTTATTTCCCATTTTTCTTTTCAATATTAGCTATGACTACCCTAGGTGACGTTTGGACAATCACTTACTCTATGGTGATGTCTCGTTGCCTTCTCTCCTAGGGAGCTAAAATATTGAAGGGCTTGTCTGCTCCGTTTCTTCTAATATGCAGGACGTACCTAAGTGCTATTATGCACACAAACAGACCCAGCAACACCATACAGATCACAAAACTTTCTGTGTCAGTTAGCATACTTGTCCCAGGCTCATGAAAACCCGCGTCCTGGGCTCATTCTATCAAACCTTATCCAGAAATGAAGGAGGTTAAGCACTTAATGAATAGTCAAGCATGGGCGGAGAAGAAGAACGCAACCACATGACCCAGTTAGGCTGACTTCCGTGTATAAGGCTTATACCCCAACTATTTCGGCTTATTTTTCTACGCACTTTTGCTCTTCTTTCACAACATACCACAACCTTCACACTGTTCACACACTGCCAGGGACAGGACTCATAAGTCTATACAATATGGTAACCCGAGTTTTATAGGTATCTACTCACTACTAGACTAACCCAGCGTGACACGGCTCATAGAGATCTTTCGGATAATACAGGGCAGATAAAAGAGAACTAATAATGTCTCTTACCTGGCCAGGTTTTTCAGTTCATTTGCCGTCCATTATCCCAGATCTCCGTTGTCCGTATCCGCAGGTAAATCTCGAGCAAATACTCTTATCTCAGGTCCCTGTTCAGGCGCCAAAGAAATGTTAAGTCCTTCTCAGTCCCTGGCTTACTGGAGGTAAGCTTCCAGGTAAATGACACGCAAACAAAGTATTGTGTGATCATATACAGGGGAAGCTCAGGAGCGCGTCTGACTCTCTGGGCTTTACCCCTCCTTTATAAAGAAAAAGAGTTATGCATTTGCAGACATGCGCACAAGCGCTCATTATTTCACATTCTCTTACAAAGCTTATCTATACTGTGAAATTTACAACCTCTAGTATGTAGGTAAAAGGCTATAATAACAGAAGGAATGTGTGCATAAAAAGGAAATGTCAACTTGCTCAAGTTTCTTGATATGAGCCAGATGTTTCAGGAGAAAGATACAATGGATTCTTTCAGTCTAATCTCTACACAGTCTTAAGGAAGATGGGGTAGTTTCTTCTGATGTTGGCAGTGCCCTCTCATGGTCCTGAAGATGGCAGCAACTCCTCGGGATCCCAACGTGGGTCTTGGTTCCAGCAGATGAGGTGATGAAGAGGGAAAAGTCCTTGTCCTCAGCGGTAAGTGTCCCAACACTACGGAGACCTGCAGCACTGCCCAAACACAGTTTACAATGGGCAGCCCAGTTCGCTGTGCCGTATCGAAGCGTGCCTAAGTCCCGTTCACAGACCTTGTTTCTCACAGTCAGTGCTGTCAGCGGGGGCGGCTGTGGCAGCGGTCTCAGCGAGGACAGCGATGTCAGCGGGGACAGCAGTGTCTGAGTGGTACCCAGTCGGTAGCCTCCTGTCACTGCTCTTTGCTGTCCCAGGCTCTGCTCTACTCTGCCCAGTCACCTCACGGCTGATTTTACCTCACAGGAGTCGCACACGCTCAACGTTCCCGCCCAAACTGTTTGAATCCTCGCACGCGAACGTCCTCTCAGCTTGACCACGCCCCCTTCTCTCGAGTACAGGGAGCGGTCCTGCACTTTAAGCTTTCCCCCCTGTAATTTAGGTGACAGCTCCGACAGTTCCGGACCCGTTACAGAGGAGACATGTTTAGTTGGTTTCTTCCCCTTACACACACATCAGGTTTTTATGAGCAGCACGGACAAAATGCGTGACGCACACTGTTTTCTCAGTGTGACACATACCGGCACCCGTGAAGGAGCGGTACAGTTGACCCTGTTCCCAAGCGCCGGCTGCTGACAGGTGCGCTGATGGGTGGGGTTTTGTGACACACTTCTGGCATGATCATGTTAAATCCAGCAGCATTTAAGATGTTAACAGATATGGGTGGATCACGATTCTACCCGCGGATGTTAGGGGCACATGGCAGTTGATCAAATCAGCTGTCATGTGCCGGGAAAGATCCAGGCTCAGTGTTGGAGTCCGCATCAAGGGGGATACATGACCTATGATGTATCTTAGGTAATGCAGGTACTCTAATTAATTAGCTATTAAATATCTCAGAAACTAGAGCCAATCTGGCAAAACCAAAGTGATATTCTTAATCAGCACCATAAACTTAATAGAGAACCATTCAGACATCGTTGGCACCAAAATCACCGTATACCAGTGTAATACACCCTGGAGTATAATGGCTTAAAGAGGTTTTCTCAACATTTGTTTTTAGGAATGCACCACAACCCAGCATTGGGCTCCAGAGTGATGGATCGTTTAGAGACCCGTGGCATTTTTGCACCGCTGTCCCAAACTGTGTGCTTTCTAATGCTTCAAGCCGAGGCAGCTTTGTATCTGCAGCATCAGAGGAGGGCTGTGACACCGAATGATCCAATGATCCAACCTGCTTTTGAGCAGTGCTGCTGACAAAATCTATTAGAAAGAGCTTTCCTCGGAGATTGGCCACCGCAGATAACCTGTAGCCGGTAACCTAAGCAATGAGCATTAGGCAATAAAACTATATAATCTTGCTTTCTTAAGAGCGTAGGTAATATTAATAACAAGTAAATTGTAAAGTTGTTTGTTTTTACATGCATTTTGAAATGTTAGCAATTTAATCAAGTATAACCCTTTAAAAACTAAAGACGCAGACAAACCTTATATACATTGAGCAGGTATGTGCACCCATCTAATACACATGGACACTGTGGTATAAATTGCATCATTTGTTTTTTGCTATCTGGATTTTTATCTCTTGGATTTTACAAGCTGG
Organism: Ranitomeya variabilis; assembly: GCF_051348905.1. NCBI lineage: Eukaryota > Metazoa > Chordata > Amphibia > Anura > Dendrobatidae > Ranitomeya > Ranitomeya variabilis. The sequence goes on along the minus strand of NC_135235.1, from coordinate 99,963,856 downwards.
GTCATGGCATAATCCCGAGCCCGGTCTGTACTCTAATGACACCTACAGGCCGACTTTGTTATTACAGTCAACCTAGTGCATTAACTGTACCTATTGATGGTTAACTAATACATGTTGGTAGGGGTAGTAGCGTGAATGAGTCTCTGATCTCAATGGAGAATATATATATAGATACATATATATATATATCTATATATATATATATCTATAACAGGATATAAATGCGGCAATTTTCAGTTCTCTGTTTCTTCTCCAGGATTCCGCATAATAAATCATTAAGAACGTGAAGCCAGCACACTGTTTTAAATGCCGCCTATAACACAGGTAGTCATTTCCATCTTTTTACATATTGTATGTCTTTAGAAGGACTTAATTATCATAGCATACATACATGTAAAGCAGAATAATGTAAGGGTGAATCCAGTGAACTTTAATATTGTTCGTGTAAGTGGTAATTACAGGCTTATAATAACATCCTTATAAATACAGATGGATAGAAAATAAAAGTGTGTTGTTTTTTTTTACACTATACAGTATCTTCACTTAGAGGTAAATTTATAGTGCTCCCCTACATGCAGAATTCTACAGTCTTTAACGGGGTTGTACGGGGAAAACAAATGATCACCAGATCGGTTTTAACAGGGAACTTTTATCCCCATTAAAATGGGGCGACAGTGCACATGCTGAACCGCTGATCCATTCTTTCACTATGGTGCTGCTGAGCGCTTCACTTTTTCCCGCAGTCCTATAGAGATTAGATGGAGTGATGGTTGGACGTGTGATCCGCCGCCCCATTTTGTAGTTGGAATAAACATTTCCCATTGAGGATAAAAATGTTCCATTATGCCAAACAATGTGGGTCCGGGTGGTGGGACACCCACCGATCAGGAAGTTATCACTGGACAACCCCTTTAATACATTTTCACTTTACAATCCCTTTATGGGTGAGATCTCCCAGCATTCATAGCAGCTCTTTCGATAGTTTACAGTATTTTTAGCTGGTGCTTTACAGGCATTTAATATAAGGAACAAAAATTACCATCGGATGCATATTATACACTGTGTTCCAAATTATTATGCACAAAGAGTTTAGGAGAGATAAGGTTAGAATTTTTTGTTTGTCATTTAAACACATTGATGGTGATGTGTGTCAGGGCTCTTTATATCACTGAAAGCAATTGCAGATACCTGTGCAGGTGTGTCCAAATAAAGGCAAGACTACTTAAGAAGGCTGTTCCACATTATTAAGCAGCCTACAATTTTGGCCAAAATGGGAAAGAAAAAGGATGTGTCGGCTGCTGAGAAGCAACAAATTGTGGAGTATTTAGGTCAAGGCATGACTGCAATCAACATTGCCAAGACACTTCATCGTGATCATCGCACAATCAAGAAGTATGTAGCTGATTCCCAGCACACACGTGAGCGTGCTGATAAGGAAAAATTGAGGACCCTTTCCAACAGGCAATTGCGTAAGGTTAAAAGAGCAGCTGCAAAAATGCCTAAACATAGCAGCAGACAAGTTTTTGAAGCTGCTGGTGCCTCCAACGTCCCCAGAACAACAAGATGCAGGGTCCTTCAGAGGTTTGCAGCTGTGCGTAAGCCATGCTGTCGACCACCTCTATCCACTGCACACAAGCAGAAACAGCTCCAGTGGGCCAAGCGATACATGAAGACTGACTTCCAAACTGTTTTGTTCACCGATGAGTGCCGTGCAATGCTTGATGGTCAAGATGGATGGAGTGGAGGATGGCTGGTTGATGGACACCCCATGAAAACACGGCTAAGGCGCCAACAAGGAGGAGGTGGAGTAATGTTTTGGGCTGGAATCATGGGGAGAGAGATTGTCGGCCCCTTTATGATCCCTGAAGGGGTAAAGATGAACTCCATAATCTATGTGGAGTTTCTAAAAACACTTCCTGCCATGGTTCAAGAGGAAGAACCGTGCTTTCCGCAGCAAGATCATTTTCATGCATAATAATGCACCGTCTCATGCTGCAAAAAACACATCTGCATCTCTGGCTGCTATGGGCATAAAAGAGGACAAACTTATGGTGTGGCCACCATCTTCCCCTGGCCTCAACCCCATTGAGAACCTCTGGAGCATCATCAAAAGGAGTGTCTATGATGGCGGGAGGCAGTTCACATCTAAGCAACAGCTCTGGGAGGGTATTCTGTCCACATGTAAAACAACTGAAGCAGAAACCATCCAAAAACTGACAAATTCAATGGACAAGAGAGTTCAGAAGCTTCTTTCGAACAAGGGGTCCTACGTGCAAATGTAACATCACCTAGAATAAAGTTTTCACTTGAAAACTGTTTGATTTCATTTTGTAATAAGCTGATAATGCTAATAACTTCACAACTGACCATTTTTTTGTTCAAAATAAAATAAAAAAGGTTGAAAACTCTGCTGTGCATAATAATTTGGAACATGCATTTTGAATGTTTATTTTTTAAAAAAAGATACTGTTTTCATAGGCAGTTTGTTCCAAAACATTGCAATTATACTAGAATAGTAGATGACTGGAAAATAACAATGACTGCAATTCAGATAGGTAATTTAGAGAAAATATGAGGACATATTATTTGCATAATAATTTGGAACACAGTGTAGGCACAGCTGAAGTTTTGTGATGTGCATGTGCAAACTTGTTGACACTTTTTAAAAATATCCTGCAGAATTGCAAATGCGGGTCTGGGCTACGACTAACACTAAGCATGCTATGTAATGTATGGATAATGAATATGAAGCCAGGTATGTGATGAATGGATGGCGCCGTGAGCTAAAACAATGAATATTCTGAAGCAGGGTGCAAAATTATTGGGCACTGGATGGGGAAATGACATGAACAGAATGCACATATTGGACCTGATTCATCAGAGCGATTCTACCAGAATTGTGGCATAAAACGCATTGAAAAGTTGCAAAATTTTTGCAGAACACAGTTACACAAAAATGTTTCTCTTCGGCCAAAGTGGGTGGAGCGGGACGAGGGTGTGACAGAGCGGGGTGACATCTGTTAGGGGAGTCTATGGAGACCTCCATTAGCCTGTCATTTATTGATGGATTCAGACAACCGAAATCTAATGTATATGTGAGCCTCCCACTCTGTTTTGTGCAAACTGCAGCCATGTAAAGGGAATCTGTCAGTAGGATCAACCCGCCTGAGCCATCTAGATGAGCATGTAGGTCATAGGAAGCTGAATAAAATGACACCTTGATATCTGAGATCTATTGTCTTATTCTAGAGAAATCCACGTTTTTCTTACATGTAAATGAGATTTTCAGGACTATGGGCCGAACACTAATCTGCATGAGAATCTGCCTCCAGAGATTATTTTTAGTAAAATGGGGGAGTTATTAGTGTGAGACATGTAACTAACACAGAACATTATAACAGAACCTTGACTTCTTACAAACACATTTTCTGCAGCTCTCACAGCTCTGCTGTTTTGCAGCCATCTGCAGCTCTGCAGTGAGATCAGGAGAGCAGAGAGTGGCCATTACACATCACACTGGAAATAGCCCTTCATGTAAAATAATCCCTGAAGCAGATTCTCATGCAGATCAGTGTTGGCCCACAGTCCTGAACAGCTCATTTACATATAATAAAAATGTAGATTTCTCTGGAATTAGATATCAGATCACATATATCAAGATATAATTTTATTCAGCGTTCTATGATCTACATGTCCATATAGACGGTTTAGAAGGATTGATCCTGCTGACACATTACCTTTAATAACATACACACAACACAGCAAATTCCTAGAAGCAAGACATTATATTTCAGCGTAAAATCCAGCAGACGACTCCCTATAATGGGTCCAGAAAATGGTCTCCAGCAGTATAGTGTCAGGGCCAGTGATACAGAGCACTATGCCCCAACAGAAGGAGACCCCTCCAACATATTAAAAAGAACACCAACAGATGGAAAAAAAACCCCACATAATTCAATATAATTTACAGTACATAAACTTACAATAATCCATTACATATATAAACCTGTTATATTCAATGTCACAACAAACAGTCGTCCTAATGAAGTACTGAGACGAAACGTGCGTTGGGGCGGCGGGGACGCTTGTATAAGATGCATTCTATGTAAGTTATGCTTTCATGCTGTAATCTATTTGGCTAAACAGTGGTGGATGTTTTACCCCATGTGCTATTGCCTTGGTTGATTTACATAATGTGATTAGAACTTTACTATGCTATATTTCCACTAATTAGCGTCCCCTATATTTACTGTCCAGTAGTTTGCATGTTTGTTTCTAATTTGTTTTTAATATGTCATATTAAATAAAAATTATATTTGTAATGGGTTTATACTCTTTGGTTATCTATTTAACCGTTTTGGTGCTTAATAGTATCAGGGAATTATTATTTTTTCTGCAGTGAAATAATGTAAGTGAAAGGAAATTGTGTTCTCACTGTAAAACTGACTAACATGTTCATTAAGGCGCAAACAAGATGTCAAATGCAGTGATAAAGATGCCTATACAAAGCACATAAAGAATGTCTGCTGATGCTGGCAAAATGCCTGAATCTAAAGTCAGATACTTAGAATATAATGTATTTCGTGGGTTTAATCTTCCAGTTGCAGAACAAAACGATGTTTGTTAAGTAAAAGGAAGGACAAGGGACAATCATTTTAAATAAACAAAATGTTTTTTCTGTTTGCATGAAACTTCTTTTGACCTTTGACCCTTTTGACCTTGGATACTTGTGAACTTTTTGACCTGGTGGGTAGTTAATTTTCCCAAAGGGCCACATAAGAGAACGTGACTGTTGTGGAGGGCCTAACCAAAAGGTCAAACTTAATTTTTCACAGCTGCCCAGCAGTACGATATCCCAATAAAGCCACCCTGGATGCCAGTCACTACCCACAGAAACGCCATAAGGCAGGGTAGTCAAACGTTCCGGGGTCAAAAACCAAAAGAGCATGTAGTAAAATAAAGGAGAAAGACAAAGGTGAAGTCAGGTCATGGTCCGAGGTCAGAAAACCATGAAGATAGCGGATCGCAGCACAGGGGCTAGGCAACCAGATGGTCAGAACGAGGTTCAAGGTCAGGCAGCAACAGATCAACAAACAGAGCACAGGAATACAAGGCAAATCACAAAGCAAATTCTATGTTTGGCAGACATCTGTGACTGACAGCTTAGCTATGAAGCTAGGCAATCACTTGAAACGGGACACTTCAAGGAAACTCAGTACCTTACAAGCTCAGATTGGATGGTTGAGCTGTCTAGCAAAATACCAACAGCTCAGCACACCACTGCACTAGACACACTGAGCAGAGAAATCGTGACACTCCCCATGCATTATGATATCCCCAGACAGCCCCTGCTGCAGTATGAAGTCCCCAAACAGCCCCACACAGTGATGTTCTCTCACAGCGCCCATTAACATTATGATTTCCCCACACAAACTCACCTCACACTATGATGTCCCCACACATCCCCTGACATAGTATGATGTGACCACAGTTTCCCATGAGCAATGATAATTGAAAAAATAAATAAAACTGCCACCTTACCCAGTTCCTTTGATGTGCTGCTCTAGGCAGTGTACTGATGTTTTGCACAGCTGTTGTTGATGTAGTGACGTACTTACACCTGCATTCTCTCTCTCTCATTATTCTGGCATTTGGCAAATATTAATAATTATAGTAATCCTAACTGACATAAATCGGGAAAGGTTTATTCTGATTTCATGTCAGATATTGAGAAAAACATGCATATGTGTCTTTTTATATAGTGTATGTAAACTACTGGTTTCCACTGTATGCTCAATGGTGGTAAGGGAGCTGACTGCTTCCTTTTCGATCATTGTATCGATGTTAAAAATATTGACACCGATAACAATATTTAGTGAATCAGTGGAGTTGCAGTAACGTGATTCGCATAAAATGTAATGTGCTTTTACTAGAGATGAGCTGATCTATCCACGGAGGATTGAGTTTCAAGTCGAATTTCCAGAAGTTTGTGATTTCACACGAATTCAAACATTTTGAGATTAATTACGCGGTTCCCAGAAAAAAACTTGCCCTACATAATTTCCCGCACTGCCGAAGCATCTGACAGCAGGCAAATTTAATTTCGCATTTCCACATAGGACTCCCCAGTTATGAAATCTTATGGATTATCATACCTTACGAAGTGGTTGTTAGTACTTAGGTTATCACAGATCAGCAGTTCCCAGTGGACCACACTTTGTAAAGCAAAGCAGAGTAATTTTCCATCCTCACTGGGCAAATCTCCCTCTTTTATAGTGTGTAAACTCTTATGGTCCATGAAATAACACACATCTGAACAGCCCAATTGAATATCATCAAACTGTCATTTTTTTTCATGGACAGCATTTGGACCAAAAATACTGTAGTGTGAACTGATTTTGTGAGAATAGAGAAAGAGACCTCCTGGGAGAGCTGTCACTAAATTTAAAAAGTGACCCATGTTTGAATAAAAAATCACATTATTATAAATTTGAACTTTTAGTTTCTCTTACCCCAAGTAGTGTAAGAGTAAGGGATAGTGTTAGGGTTCAAGCTAGTATTAGGCTTATAAATAGATATATGTTTAGGTATAGGGCTACAGTTATGTTTACAGATAGGATTTTACAACTAGGGTTAGGTGTCACGGCACTGTTGCAGGATATCCTGGGGCTAGGGGCCTTTTTTGCTATCTCTAAAGCTACAGTAGGGACGCTCTACCTTTCCCTTCTACCATCATTACTTCTGATGGTGATGACGCCGGGGCCACATGCCTTGCTAAGCCCCTAGATCAGCTCTTATTCGTCCTCACCCCCACCCAGGGAAGTGGGGAGTTATAGTGTATAAGAATACACAAATCAGACTAACAAGGGAAGACACACAGGGATAAATGAAAATACCAATCATACAAATATGCACTCATAAACAACAGAGTTGAACACTGGAAAGTACAGGAAGGAAAAAACAAATAGGAGAAGATGAGGATATACACACAAACAAATCACGGAGTCAAAGAGTCTGTCTATAGTAAAAACAAATATCTTTATTACTACATAATACAACAACATTTTATTAAAGGGAACCTGTCACCTGAATTTGGCGGGACCAGTTTTGGGTCATATGGGCGGGGTTTTTGGGTGTTTGATTCACCTTTTCCTTACCCACTGGCTGCATGCTGGCCGCAATATTGGATTGAAGTTCATTCTCTGTCCTCCGGAGTACACGCCTGCGCAAGTCAATATTGCCTTGCGCAGGTGTGTACTCCGGAGGGCAGAGAATGAACTTCAATCCAATATTGCGGCCAGCATGCAGCCAGCGGGTAAGGAAAGGGTGAATCAAACACCCGAAAACCCCGCCCATATGACCCAAAACTGGTCCCGCCAAATTCAGGTGACAGGTTCCCTTTAAAATATTTTTCACCCAAAATTAATAGTAATACATCATGTAGATTGTAAAGGACTCAGGCAAAGCGAGTCTGGGAGTCAACACATACTGTAATAATTATAGGTGATAACTCAGGAGACTCTTTGCATGGAACAAGACAACTACAGGACACAGTTTTATAAGTGGTAAAGTCTATATTAACACATGGTGATTCAAACAGGTGCAGAGAGAAACTCAAGTCCACAACACTTTGAGTAAATATTAAACGCAGCTTAGCAGTCTATAGGAAACTTCAGAGGAAAATGCAATCACACAGAAAGTCTATGAAACACAATTATTCTTGAGGATACTTGACACGAATAAGTCCTAGTTGTAGTCCAAACACAGATAGATATGCTTATAAGGCAGTTCAAATAATATCTTAGCTCAACCAGGGAGGCCTGGGTAATAGTCTCAGGTTTTTGCAGAGCAGCAACAGCTTACATGTCCAGCAAATGCAGATGGAAGTAAACACTAGCAGCAGATGAAGGAGGATTACTGGAAACTGGTGTCTGCAGCAGGAACTCAGAGCAGAGTAGCAGGATCACCATAAAGGTTCACAGGAGCAGGTATATAGCCAGGGAGTCATCAGAGTCAGGAGCTGGATGCAAGGCAGAATACTCTAGCACAGACTGAAGGTTGGGGTGGAGTTTTATAGCAGGAAGACACAGTGCACATGAGACCAAAGACACCATCTTGGAAAAGGGCAGTAATGCACAAAAGGTAATAAAAAATGTTCAGAGTCCTGACACATATATAGTAAGCGGATAAGAGGAATCATGTTCCAGAAAAGTTTACCCAGGTAAATAAATATGTTAATACGCCTTTAAAAGGCCAAATGTACAATAGTTGGTTCAGGAGTGGTCCTTACCCATGTGGATCCCAGTGTGACTCCAGACTCCCAGCCCCAACGCGCATTTAATGTGGGCTTCCTCGGGGGGGCTGGTATGATGTGTGTCTATAATGTTTTATATATACCTCCACCAGCTGTTGTGAGTTAAGGATATCCATAGCTGTGCATGCGCACGTGATGTGAGCGCCGAAACACCTCGGGCGCTGACGACAATGCTCCGGACCGCAAGCATCACGGGCATGCGCACATGTCCGTTGAGGGAAGGTATAACAGGATCACATTAAGGTGTAAGAATTTGGAATAATTCAGTCTTATATGGATTACTGTACTGTATAAAGTGTAATGGATCAGACAGTGAACGATCCAAAATGAAGGGAGAGAATGAAGAACAAAAGTGACAAGTGCATAATAAAGTGAACAAGTGCAAAAACAGGGAATAAGGCTGAAGACCATTATACACATACTTTATAGCCATCAGCACACCCAAGCTGATTATATTAACAATATATTTCCATTACAAGCCAATAGAATATTACAGCAAAATTAAGGTCCCAAACAAAATATAAAGAAATACAATTCTTTACACAATAAAACATATATATGATTCAATATACAAACAGTGAGTACAGTATGCATGACCATTGCTAAACATATCATATAGTCAGCTGATGACAAAAATATAAAATATAAGACCATATAAAATCTAAGACCGATATTCTCATACATATCCCATACCAAATCCCCTGAATATTCAGTATGGTGTATAAGTCATTCAAATTAATTTCCATATTTAGAGAAGAAAATGGGTCTTTAGACTTCATCTCAGCAGGGGTAAATATTCCATATGTTGGTCCGATAAAATAGCATAATTCGCCTTACGATCCTAAGACACCAATTTGCCCACTATACAGCTGACATAGCTGTGATATGCAGCTCCACAACTGATTACAGCTGGCCACCATTAGCCCCAGAAACACCTGATTATGGGGGTGCTGGATGTCGCACCTCCACCAATCTGATATTGATGAACTATGCTAAGGATAGAAATAGAGAAAAAGACCAGCATATCCAAGCTAGTGTGAACAGGCGCCAACCAAAAAAGCATACGAGTTGAAAACGATAATGTCACGGCTCCCGGGTATTAATGCTGCGGGGGAAGCTGTTTACAGCAGTAAAGGAGCTACTGGGAAAGGAGAGTAGAACACTCTCTTCCTTTTGTTCCTGGATCCAGTACACATGCCTGCGCCCCAGGATGACGTCGGCCCAACTTCCGGCACTTCTCCGGTGACATCACCTCTGAGCGTTTCCTGCTCACTGCTCATTTTGCATCCGGCGTTCGGTCTGGCAGCATCGTCCTCCGACTCCTACAGGAAGTTCTGTAAGTATGTGAGGACACCTTCCTCTCCCAGCTTTATACAGAGCTCATCCAGGGCGGCCTCCATAGCAGGTAAAGCAGGTGGGCATCACTTCCTTCTGGCAGTGATGGGGAATGACAAACTACTTCATGGCTGCCTCTTCTTGTCTCCCCAGCTCTTCTTTATTTACAAATAGATTGCCTTATCAACGGCCGTCGTTGGGGGAAAAGCTATATTTCGGCCAGCAACTTGCCACTGACAGGTTAACCACTTCCACCAATCCCTGATATAAGAAAATACAGGGAATGCTTGTTGCGCAGAACTTTTCCCACCAAGCTTAACCCTTTAGTAGGTGGGTTACATTATGGCCTGGTAAAGCCATGTATAACCCCCCTAAAGGTCCGGGTTATATCATTCTGCAGTAAGCCGCTCATTGAGACCGAAGGGCGTCAGGAAGTTAAGGTGAAAAATTCACATGGATTTTCCCTAAAGTAAATGTCCCCCCTTCTTTGTCACGACTGAAGCAAATCTATGGTCATAAATATAAACCCTGTGTCACTCGTTCCATGACATTGTGTCACGTGACAGTATTAACCACTAGGCACTGGAGGGCGTGGGCCTAGAAAGGTGACATTGTTAAGCATTTTTTTAAAGCCCTTCTCCCTTCACTGGGCCATGTAGCAATATCGGTGCTTCTATAAGGGGGAGGAGAATGTTACTGCCAGTGCTCTGCAGGGCCAGAGGAACACTCAACTACTCCCTGCCCAAACGGAAGAGAATACATGCTAGTAGGACTGGGACAGGACCTTAGATGACGTCATGCACATGTGACTTGTGTGGGCGGAGCCATAGTTAATTCAGCTAGAAGCAGCAGTATGTTAATGGAGTAGCTGACGGAGATGCGGGCGTTGATGGGGGAACGGGGATACACGGTGGGTGCAGGATGTGTGTGACAGAGGGGTGTGTGGGTATAGGCTTTGTGGGATAGAGGGGTGCAGACGGTGACAGAGATGTATGGGGGCATGGAGCGCTCGTCAGGGCCGTTGGGTACTCAGAACTGGGTTGGACAGTTCTTAAAAGGGATGTGTCATGGCAGTAGTGACCCAGTATGTGGCCCTGGGCATCCAATAAAACTGATGATAAAAGGGGAAATAAAGTTTATATGGAAAATGGGGAATTGTTTGTGACACCACCCGTGTTGTTCGGTCAATATGGCCGATGCTGCAGTTCAGATCCACTGGGGCAGTTGGTGATGCACAAAGATGTTTCAGCTCTCCACGGGCAGAGCTAGTCCCCAGGGCAGATATAGGTGTTAATTGTGATGATGGTGGTTGTCGTAGTCGTAATGCAGGGCAAGTGACGCAGGAATAATTCAGAGGATACAGCTGGGTGCAGTTTTCAATGCTTTACTCACAGTTCTGCAGATTACTATCTCCAGCTGTGTGTTTTGTCCTCCGGGTCTGTGGTCCAGCCAACCCCCAGATGATTTGGGGCACACTTTTCCAGGACTCCTCTCTTATGTTCCTTTCCTGGCCGTCTCACTGCGCTGGTTCCCATCTCTCCTGCCCTGCGCCTTCACACACAGTGTCCCAAATCAGCAGCCTCGGACCTTGTCGGGTGATTTGGAAGGTTAAATCAGATTCGGTGGACTATGTCAAATTCGGTGGTCTACGTCAGATTCGGTGGTCTACGTCAGATTGATTCTGTGGACTACTTCAGATTCGGTGAACTACATCGGACCTGCGTGAGATTTTTTTGTTTTTAAATAAAGTAGTGAACCAGGGAAAGTGAAGTGAGGGAGAGTTTATTTCAATAAAGTATTTTGTGTGTGTGTTTCCTTTTTATTACTGGGTTAGTAATGGGGTGTCTAATAGACATCTCTCCATTACTAACACCATTGCTTCATGTCTTCTGCGTTTTTGGACAGTTCACAACTGACAGAAAACATTTGACCTTTGTCATTGCCAACAAAGGATATATCACAAAATATTGAGATGAACTTTTATTAATGTCCAAATACTTATTTTCTACCATAATTTTCAAAATAAATCTTGCCAAATCAGACAAGGTGATTTTCTAAATTTGTTTTCTCATTGTGACTCTCATAGTTGTGGTCTACCTATGATGTCAATTACAGGCCTCTCTCATTTTTTTCAGTGGGAGAACTTGCACAACTGGTGGCTGACTAAATTCTTTTTTTTCCCACTGTAACTATTGGTGCTTTCTATGGTTAGCAAAAAAGGAAAAAATTATGCCTATGACTAAGAACTTTGTTCGAAACGCGTCAGGCGTTTAAGGGCTGCGTTCCCGCATGATGTTTTCTTTGTTGACATGAGAATAAAATACTGAAGATTTTATGAAGAGTTGCCTGGTCCTGGAACTTTTTTCCTTTTTTGCTATTGCTACTGAGTGGTATCCAGCCACTTGTTCCCTGGCACCTGTGACTCTGGTGAGGCACCACTAATCCCTTTCCCTGCTCCCTGTATGGTGCTTTCTATGGTTGTCAAGCATTAACACTTTTAATACATACCCATTATTTATAATCCTAATATTGTAACTTCAATATTGCTTCTTATCTATGCAGATACTTTTGCGGTACATAATCATAGCACTCCATTATCCTTGACTATTTTCACCCCTGGGAAGATACTCTTAATGCAAATCATTGATACCCTTTAACTCCTTTCTGCCATCTGTCATACTATCCCGTCGAGGTGACCTGGGACTTAATTCCCAGGGACGGGATAGTACGTCATAGGCGATCGGCCGCGCTCATGGGGGGAGCGCAGCCGATCGCCGCCGGGTGTCAGCTGATTATTACAGCTAACATCCGGCACTATTTGCCAGGAGCGGTCACGGACCGCTCCCGGCACATTAACCCTTGGAACACTGTGATCAAGCATGATCACAGCGTTCTGGCGGTATAGGGAAGCATTCCTGCGTGCTTCCCTGAGACCCTCAGAACAATGCGATGTAATCACGTTGTTCCGAGGGTCTCCTCCACCCTCCCTGCAGGCCCCGGATCCAAGATGGCCGCGGGGTCCTGCAAGGAGGTTGCTTGTCAGTGCCTGCTGAGAGCAGGCGCCATCAAGCCAGCAGCACTGCCTGTCAGATAGCTGATCTGACACTATACAGTGATATCCCACCCTGGGACAAAGTAAAAAAGTTAAAATTAAGAATATTTACATGTGTAAAAAAAAAAAAAAAAATTCCTAAATAAAGAAAAAAAAATATTGTTCCAATAAATACATTTCTTTATCTAAATAATAAAAAAAGCAATAAAAGTACACATATTTAGTGTCGCCATGTCCGTAATAACGCGATCTATAAAACTGTCCCTCTAGTTAACCCCTTCAGTGAACACTGTAAAAAAAAAAAACAAGGCAAAAAACAACGCTTTATTATCCTACGCCGAACAAAAAATGGAATAACGCGCGATCAAAAAGACGGATATAAATAAACATGGTACCGCTGAAAACACCATCTTGTCCCGCAAAAAACGAGCCACCATACAGCGTCATCAACGAAAAAATAAAAAATGTTATAGTCCTCAGAATAAAGCGATACAAAAATAATAATTTTTTTGTATAAAATAGTTTTTATCGTATACAAGCGACAAAACATTAAAAAAAGATATAAATGAGGTATCGCTGTAATCGTACTAACTCGAAGAATAAAACTGCTTTATCAATTTTACCTAACATGGAACGGTATAAACGACCCCCCCCAAAAAAAATTCATGAATTGCTGTTTTTTGGTCATTTTGCCTCACTAAAATTGGAATAAAAAGTGCCCGAAAATGGTACCAATAAAAACATCAACTCGTCCCACAAAATACAAGACCTCACATGACTCTGTGGACCAAAATATGGAAAAATTATTGCTCTCAAAATGTGGAGATGCAAAAACTATTTTTTGCAATAAAAAGCGTCTTTTAGTGTGTGACAGCTGCTAATCATAAAAATCTGCTAAAAACCCCCGCTATAAATAGTAAATCAAACCCCCCTTCATCACCCCGTTATGGAAAAATAATGAAATACATTTTTTTTATTTATTTCCATTTTCCAATTAGGGTTAATTTGAGAGTTGGGGCTAAAGTTAGGGTTAGGGCTACAGTTAGGGTTGGGGCTAAAATTAGGGTTAGGGTTGGGGCTAAAGTTAGGGATAGGGTTGGGGCTAAAGTTAGGGTTAGGGTTTGGATTACATATATGGTTGGGATTAGGGTTAGAGGTGTGGTTAGGGTTATGGTTGGGATTAGAGTTAGGGGTGTGTTGGAGTTAGGGGTGTGGTTGGGATTAGAGTTAGGGGCGTGTTCAGGTTAGAGGTGTGGTTAGGGTTATGGTTAGGGTTGGGAGTAGGGTTAGGGGTGTGTTTGGGTTAGAGTTTTAGTTAGAATTGGGGGGTTTCCACTGTTTAGGCACATCAGGGGCTCTCCAAACGCGACATGGTGTCCGATCTCAATTCCAGCCAATTCTGCGTTGAAAAAGTAAAACAGTGTTCCGTCCCTTCCGAGCTCTCCTGTGCACCCAAACAGGGGTTTACCACAACATATCGGGTATCAGTGTACTCAGGACAAATCGGACAACAACTTTTGGGGTCCAATTTCTGTTGTTGCCCTTGGGAATATAAAAATTTGGGGGCTAAAAAAATCATTTTTGTGGGAAAGAAATGATTTTTTATTTTCACGGCTCTGCATTATAAACTGTAGTGAAACACTTGGGGGTTCAAAGTTCTCACAACACATCTAGATAAGTTCCTTGGGGGGTCTAGTTTCCAATATGGGGTCACTTGTGGGGGGTTTGTACTGTTTGGGTACATCAGGGGCTCTGCAAATGCAACGTGACGCCTGCAGACCAATCCATGTAAGTCTGCATTCCAAACGGCGCTCCTTCTCTTCCGAGCTCTGCCATGCACCCAAACGGTGGTTCCCCCCACATATGGGGTATCTGCGTACTCAGGACAAATTGGACAACAACTTTTGGGGTCCAATTTCTCCTGTTACCCTTGGCAAAATACAAAACTGGTGGCCAAAAAATAATTTTTGTGGAAAAAAAGATTTTTTATTTTCACGGTTCTGCGTTATAAATTGTAGTGAAACACTTGGGGGTTCAAAGTTCTCACAACACATCTAGATAAGTTCCTTAGGGGGTCTACTTTCCAAAATGGTGTCACTTGTGGGGGTTTCCACTGTTTAGGCACATCAGGGGCTCTCCAAACACGACATGGTGTCCTATCTCAATTCCAGTCAATTTTGCATTCAAAAGTCAAACGGCGCTCCTTCCCTTCTGAGCCCTGCCATCCGCCCAAACAGTGGTTTACCCCCACATATGGGGTATCAGCGTATTCAGGACAAATTGTATAACAACTTCCGTGGTCCAATTTCTCCTGTTGCCCTTGGTAAAATAAATCATATTGGAGCTGATGTAAATTTTTTGTGAAAAAAAGTTAAATGTTCATTTTTTCTTAAACATTCCAAAAATTCCTGTGAAACACCTGAAGGGTTAATAAACTTCTTGAGTGTGGTTTTGAGCACCTTGAGGGTTGCAGTTTTTAGAATGGTGTCACATTTGGGTATTTTCTATCATATAGACCCCTCAAAGTGACTTCAAATGTGATGTGGTCCCTAAATAAAAATGGTGTTGTAAAAATGAGAAATTGCTGGTCAACTTTTAACCCTTATAACTCCCTAACAAAAAAAATTTTGGTTCCAAAATTGTGCTGATGTAAAGTAGACATGTGGGAAATGTTACTCATTAAGTAAAAATTCAAAGTTGGAAAATTGCAACATTTTAGCAAAATTTCTGTTTTTTTCACAAATAAACGCAGGTAATATCAAAGAAATTTTACCACTATCATGAAGTACAATATGTCAAGAGAAAACAATGTCAGAATCATCAGGATCCCTTGAAGCGTTCCAGAGTTATAACCTCATAAAGGGACAGTGGTCAGAATTGTAAAAATTGGCCCGGTCATTAACGTGCAAACCACCCTTGGGGGTTAAGGGGTTAATAGATTTCACTTTGACATCCCTGTGGTGGTGTCTTTTTTTGCTGCTTGTACCTTCTCCGTTACACTTGCGCCTCAAACCTTCTATTGTTGTTCTATAACACTCCTAATATTTTCCTTTTGTAAAATGTTATACAGCGGTTATTACCCAGCTTTTCCAGTCTGCATATTAGCAGCTCTAAAGTTAGCACATACAGTAACACCTGTAAATCACAAAATGATATCATACTTCAGTAAAAATATATTTATGTAGTGACAAAAAGTGGAAACCACTCGAATAGCAGAGAAGCCAAATAGAATTACCCAGAACAGTGGACTACAGAAAATAACGGACAAAAAAATATTCAAATAAAATTGCCTTTATTTTTTTTATATTTTTTTTTGTATGATCACAATTATTTATATTGTCCCTTTCCTTTGTCCGCCGCTTTATAGTATTGAATATTTTTTTTTTTTTAGCTTAAAAAAAAAAAAATGTATACAAATTTTTCAATTATTTCATGTATATTCCTAATACGGGCACATGAGTCAATGTACAGTAGTATTACTGTTTGCCATCATTCTGTTAAATAAAGGCAATTATTTGAATATTTTTTTTGTCCAGTATTTTCTTTAGTCCACTGTTCTGGATACTTCTATAATGCCAGCTCTGCCTACGTAGTCATTGCTACATTACTAATTCTTTTAAAGTAGTGTAACTAGTCTGGTTGCTATTCAGAAGATTAGAAAGCTGGGTATTGATCCATGTGTAATTAGCACATTTGCATAGAAACTAGGGCAAATCTATGGAGACTAGAGTTGAGCGAAAATGTTGTGCTCCCTCCTTATTCGGCAAGCCACACTGTAGAGCTTACCGAACAATCTGCAGCGGGAACCCGGATACCTGGATCGCTCCCGCTGATCACCTGTTCGGCTCCGCAGCTGCATATGTCTCGGCTGTGTCACAGTCACAGCACATGTAATGGGAACCCAACAAACAGGCTTTCCATACATGTGTTGTGACTGTCACACAGCCGAGACACATCCAGTTGTGGAGCCGTACAGCTGATCAGCAGGAGAGATCCAGGTATCCGGGTTCACGCCGCAGATTGTTCGGTAAGCGCTATAGCGTGGCGAATAAGGAGGGAGCCGAACATGTTCGCTCAACCCTAATGGAGACTCAACTTTCAAGATCCTGGGAGAAATGTATAATAGACCCTGTGGAGCTGTAATATAGACCTGCAAAACACTAATTCTACTTGCACAAAACTCTCTTTTTTACTGCCAAATTGTTTCATTAGACAGAATAGCCTTTTAGAAGCTAGGGCATTCCGGATAACTTCCACAACATTTGCTCACAGGTGTTTCAGAAGAGGCATTTTCATAGCCTTTCCACTGCAGCCTTTTCAGTAAAATTTGCAGAACTATATGTCCTGTGAATCTCAGTATATATACACTCACCGGCCACTTTATTAGGTACACCTGTCCAACTTCTTGTTAACACTTAATTTCTAATCAGCCAATCACATGGCGGCAACTCAGTGCATTTAGGCATGTAGACATGGTCAAGACAATCTCCTGCAGTTCAAACCGAGCATCAGTATGGGGAAGAAAGGTGATTTGAGTGCCTTTGAACGTGGCATGGTTGTTGGTGCCAGAAGGGCTGGTCTGAGTATTTCAGAAACTGCTGATCTACTGGGATTTTCACGCACAACCATCTCTAGGGTTTACAGAGAATGGTCCGAAAAAGAAAAAAAATCCAGTGAGCGGCAGTTCTGTGGGCGGAAATGCCTTGTTGATGCCAGAGGTCAGAGGAGAATGGGCAGACTGGTTCGAGCTGATAGAAAGGCAACAGTGACTCAAATCGCCACCCGTTACAACCAAGGTAGGCCTAAGAGCATCTCTGAACGCACAGTGCATCGAACTTTGAGGCAGATGGGCTACAGCAGCAGAAGACCACACCGGGTACCACTCCTTTCAGCTAAGAACAGGAAACTGAGGCTACAATTTGTACAAGCTCATCGAAATTGGACAGTAGAAGATTGGAAAAACGTTGCTTGGTCTGATGAGTCTCGATTTCTGCTGCGACATTCGGATGGTAGGGTCAGAATTTGGCGTAAACAACATGAAAGCATGGATCCATCCTGCCTTGTATGGAGCATCTTTGGGATGTGCAGCCGACAAATCTGCGGCAACTGTGTGATGCCATCATGTCAATATGGACCAAAATCTCTGAGGAATGCTTCCAGCACCTTGTTGAATCTATGCCACGAAGAATTGAGGCAGTTCTGAAGGCAAAAGGGGGTCCAACCCGTTACTAGCATGGTGTACCTAATAAAGTGGCCGGTGAGTGTATATATATAACATTGTCCTTCATGCTTAAGACCAACACATAGTAAAAGTAAAAGCGAATCTATTCCTGATGTCATTTATGCCATGAAGCCTTAGTGAGTCCCATCAGGTCAGTAAATATTACCCATTCAGCAGACTCCATTATAGTCAATGGTGACTAAGCCCCGCCTCCTCCTGAGACTTTCCCTTTCAGCAGTGATGGGACACTCGCATACATCTGCTGACATCACAGTGTTCTACTGACATCACAGTAGGTATGATGTCACCTGCATAGTGACCACTCATTCCACAAAGTTCCATGAACAACTGACTGCAGCCCCTTAGCTTCAGTTGTGGTTGGCTTTAATTACAATACGAGTGTGGATTGCATTGTTTGCTAATTTTTCATACATTTTTTGGATAATTGCCCTGTTGTTGCCTGATACAAGATGGGCTTCACAGGAAAGAGAAAGAATAAAGAAAGTCTGGGAAAGAAACACACAACACCAGATGGACAAGATCTTACAACTAATCAGGAACCTCCACTAAAGGTTAGGAATAGAGTTGAGCGACTTTCATTTTTTTAAGATCGAGTCGGGTTTTGTGAAACCCGATTTTGTCCAGAGTCGAGTCGAGTGCAGTCGGCCGATTATCGCTAAAAGTCGGGGATCGACCGAAACACGAAACCCAATGCAAGTCAATGGGGAAGCATAGTCGGCAGTGAGTGGAGGCCAGGAAAACACCTACAGTGCCCATTTTAATGCCAAAAACATCCATTCTTGTTTCTGAAGCTTGTCAATCTTAATTAACTTTATAATAATAGTTGGGCATAGGGAATTGGGGGTCATTTGGCAAAAGTTGTGGGGGGAGTAGGGCCGGCTCAAGTTTTTCGTGGGCCCAGGAAATGCGGACTACGTCACGGCGGTGTTGCAGGGAAAGGTAAGTATTTCAACGTTGCAAGTGCTGTGATCCTGAGCAAGCAGGGGGGGCCCACTCGTTCGCATTGGCACTGGCACAGGGCCCCTCAAAGTACAGCGATGTGTGTTTGCATGGCGGGGGCGCCTCCCACCAGCAGCGACACTTTTGCGTACTCTGAGGGGCCCTGTGCCAGTGACGTCGCCAACGAGTATGCCCCCCCACCTGATGAAGGAACCTGCACTTTCATCTGCACCTTCCTCTCTGTCCCTGTGTAAGGTGGTATAACATGCGGGAAGGGGAACCTTACTTTCAGCAGGGTCAGATTCTGGCTGTGTAGAGTATAAGGGGAATGTAGTGGTCTAGGTCAATGTACCAGCAGACTCATCTAGCAGTGGCTGGGCAATGGGCAGGATGAGGAGGAAACAGATATAGGGCCAAAGAATAAAGTAGGCTAAATGCAGTTCAAAATTGGTAACAGGACTAAACAGGCGGCATTGCTTTGTTCAGTGGAGTAGCAAACCCAAGAGCAGCAGACACTGTTTCAAGGGCCTAACCACACTAGTAGGCCAAATGCAGTTTAATATCTGATAGTATAGGGCGAAAGCCAGAATGTGGAAGCTCAGCTTTGTTCAGTTGAGGACAACACCAGGCAGGGGCAGACAGACACCTTTAGTAGGCCGGAACAGCCAATTTTTAAAAAAAACAGCAGTTAGTAAGAGGCAGAAGGTAGAAGCTCAGCTTTATTCAGTTGAGGACAACACCAGGCAGGGGCAGACAGACACCTTTAGTAGGCCGGAACAGCCAATTGCATTTTTAAAAATGGTAATTTGGAACTGAAGGTTGAAGCTCAGCTTTATTCAGTTGAGGACAACACCAGGCAGGGGCAGACAGACACCTTTAGTAGGCCGGAACAGCCAATGGCATTTTTAAAAATGGTAATTTGGAACAGAAGGTAGAAGCTCAGCTTTATTCAGTTGAGGACAACACCAGGCAGGGGCAGACATTCACCTTTAGTAGGCCGGAACAGCCAATTGCATTTTTAAAAATGGTAATTTGGAACAGAAGGTAGAAGCTCAGCTTTATTCAGTTGAGGACAACACCAGGCAGGGGCAGACATTCACCTTTAGTAGGCCGGAACAGCCAATTGCATTTTTAAAAATGGTAATTTGGAACAGAAGGTAGAAGCTCAGCTTTATTCAGTTGAGGACAACACCAGGCAGGGGCAGACATTCACCTTTAGTAGGCCGGAACAGCCAATTGCGTTTTTAAAAATGGTAATTTGGAACAGAAGGTAGAAGCTCAGCTTTATTCAGTTGAGAACAACACCAGGCAGGGGCAGACAGACACCTTTAGTAGGCCGGAACAGCCAATTTTTTAAAAAAACAGCAGTTAGTAAGAGGCAGAAGGTAGAAGCTCAGCTTTATTCAGTTGAGGACAACACCAGGCAGGGGCAGACAGACACCTTTAGTAGGCCGGAACAGCCAATTGCATTTTTAAAAATGGTAATTTGGAACTGAAGGTTGAAGCTCAGCTTTATTCAGTTGAGGACAACACCAGGCAGGGGCAGACAGACACCTTTAGTAGGCCGGAACAGCCAATTTTTAAAAAAAACAGCAGTTAGTAAGAGGCAGAAGGTAGAAGCTCAGCTTTATTCAGTTGAGGACAACACCAGGCAGGGGCAGACAGACACCTTTAGTAGGCCGGAACAGCCAATTTTTTAAAAAAACAGCAGTTAGTAAGAGGCAGAAGGTAGAAGCTCAGCTTTATTCAGTTGAGGACAACACCAGGCAGGGGCAGACATTCACCTTTAGTAGGCCGGAACAGCCAATTTTTTAAAAAAACAGCAGTTAGTAAGAGGCAGAAGGTAGAAGCTCAGCTTTATTCAGTTGAGGACAACACCAGGCAGGGGCAGACAGACACCTTTAGTAGGCCGGAACAGCCAATTGCATTTTTAAAAATGGTAATTTGGAACTGAAGGTTGAAGCTCAGCTTTATTCAGTTGAGGACAACACCAGGCAGGGGCAGACAGACACCTTTAGTAGGCCGGAACAGCCAATGGCATTTTTAAAAATGGTAATTTGGAACAGAAGGTAGAAGCTCAGCTTTATTCAGTTGAGGACAACACCAGGCAGGGGCAGACATTCACCTTTAGTAGGCCGGAACAGCCAATTGCATTTTTAAAAATGGTAATTTGGAACAGAAGGTAGAAGCTCAGCTTTATTCAGTTGAGGACAACACCAGGCAGGGGCAGACAGACACCTTTAGTAGGCCGGAACAGCCAATTGCATTTTTAAAAATGGTAATTTGGAACTGAAGGTTGAAGCTCAGCTTTATTCAGTTGAGGACAACACCAGGCAGGGGCAGACAGACACCTTTAGTAGGCCGGAACAGCCAATTTTTTAAAAAAACAGCAGTTAGTAAGAGTCAGAAGGTAGAAGCTCAGCTTTATTCAGTTGAGGACAACACCAGGCAGGGGCAGACAGACACCTTTAGTAGGCCGGAACAGCCAATTTTTTAAAAAAACAGCAGTTAGTAAGAGTCAGAAGGTAGAAGCTCAGCTTTATTCAGTTGAGGACAACACCAGGCAGGGGCAGACAGACACCTTTAGTAGGCCGGAACAGCCAATTGCATTTTTAAAAATGGTAATTTGGAACTGAAGGTTGAAGCTCAGCTTTATTCAGTTGAGGACAACACCAGGCAGGGGCAGACAGACACCTTTAGTAGGCCGGAACAGCCAATTTTTAAAAAAAACAGCAGTTAGTAAGAGGCAGAAGGTAGAAGCTCAGCTTTATTCAGTTGAGGACAACACCAGGCAGGGGCAGACAGACACCTTTAGTAGGCCGGAACAGCCAATTGCATTTTTAAAAATGGTAATTTGGAACAGAAGGTAGAAGCTCAGCTTTATTCAGTTGAGGACAACACCAGGCAGGGGCAGACAGACACCTTTAGTAGGCCGGAACAGCCAATTGCATTTTTAAAAATGGTAATTTGGAACTGAAGGTTGAAGCTCAGCTTTATTCAGTTGAGGACAACACCAGGCAGGGGCAGACAGACACCTTTAGTAGGCCGGAACAGCCAATTTTTTAAAAAAACAGCAGTTAGTAAGAGGCAGAAGGTAGAAGCTCAGCTTTATTCAGTTGAGGACAACACCAGGCAGGGGCAGACAGACACCTTAAGTAGGCCGGAACAGCCAATTTTTTAAAAAAACAGCAGTTAGTAAGAGTCAGAAGGTAGAAGCTCAGCTTTATTCAGTTGAGGACAACACCAGGCAGGGGCAGACAGACACCTTTAGTAGGCCGGAACAGCCAATTGCATTTTTAAAAATGGTAATTTGGAACTGAAGGTTGAAGCTCAGCTTTATTCAGTTGAGGACAACACCAGGCAGGGGCAGACAGACACCTTTAGTAGGCCGGAACAGCCAATTTTTTAAAAAAACAGCAGTTAGTAAGAGGCAGAAGGTAGAAGCTCAGCTTTATTCAGTTGAGGACAACACCAGGCAGGGGCAGACAGACACCTTTAGTAGGCCGGAACAGCCAATTGCATTTTTAAAAATGGTAATTTGGAACTGAAGGTTGAAGCTCAGCTTTATTCAGTTGAGGACAACACCAGGCAGGGGCAGACAGACACCTTTAGTAGGCCGGAACAGCCAATTTTTTAAAAAAACAGCAGTTAGTAAGAGGCAGAAGGTAGAAGCTCAGCTTTATTCAGTTGAGGACAACACCAGGCAGGGGCAGACAGACACCTTTAGTAGGCCGGAACAGCCAATTTTTTTAAAAAACAGCAGTTAGTAAGAGGCAGAAGGTAGAAGCTCAGCTTTATTCAGTTGAGGACAACACCAGGCAGGGGCAGACATTCACCTTTAGTAGGCCGGAACAGCCAATTTTTTAAAAAAACAGCAGTTAGTAAGAGGCAGAAGGTAGAAGCTCAGCTTTATTCAGTTGAGGACAACACCAGGCAGGGGCAGACAGACACCTTTAGTAGGCCGGAACAGCCAATTGCATTTTTAAAAATGGTAATTTGGAACTGAAGGTTGAAGCTCAGCTTTATTCAGTTGAGGACAACACCAGGCAGGGGCAGACAGACACCTTTAGTAGGCCGGAACAGCCAATGGCATTTTTAAAAATGGTAATTTGGAACAGAAGGTAGAAGCTCAGCTTTATTCAGTTGAGGACAACACCAGGCAGGGGCAGACATTCACCTTTAGTAGGCCGGAACAGCCAATTTTTTAAAAAAACAGCAGTTAGTAAGAGGCAGAAGGTAGAAGCTCAGCTTTATTCAGTTGAGGACAACACCAGGCAGGGGCAGACAGACACCTTTAGTAGGCCGGAACAGCCAATTGCATTTTTAAAAATGGTAATTTGGAACTGAAGGTTGAAGCTCAGCTTTATTCAGTTGAGGACAACACCAGGCAGCGGCAGACAGACACCTTTAGTAGGCCGGAACAGCCAATTTTTTAAAAAAACAGCAGTTAGTAAGAGGCAGAAGGTAGAAGCTCAGCTTTATTCAGTTGCAGCTTCTTGGCAATAATATAAAGAAGACGCGACAGGACAACACTCGGTGGATGCCATATCTGTGTTTTCAATGGAAAAAAACCTTTCAGTTAACTACTTGCAGGAGCAAGTTTTTGTAGCTGGTGGACAATTTTTTTTTAAAAAAGCAGTTAATAAGAGGCAGAAGGTAGAAGCTCAGCTTTATTCAGTTGCAGCTTCTTGGCAATAATATAAAGAAGACGCGACAGGACAACACTCGGTGGATGCCATATCTGTGTTTTCAATGGAAAAAAACCTTTCAGTTAACTACTTGCAGGAGCAAGTTTTTGTAGCTGGTGGACAATTTTTTTTAAAAAAAGCAGTTAATAAGAGGCAGAAGGTAGAAGCTCAGCTTTATTCAGTTGCAGCTTCTTGGCAATAATATAAAGAAGACGCGACAGGACAACACTCGGTGGATGCCATATCTGTGTTTTCAATGGAAAAAAACCTTTCAGTTAACTACTTGCAGGAGCAAGTTTTTGTAGCTGGTGGACAATTTTTTTTAAAAAAAGCAGTTAATAAGAGGCAGAAGGTAGAAGCTCAGCTTTATTCAGTTGCAGCTTCTTGGCAATAATATAAAGAAGACGCGACAGGACAACACTCGGTGGATGCCATATCTGTGTTTTCAATGGAAAAAAACCTTTCAGTTAACTACTTGCAGGAGCAAGTTTTTGTAGCTGGTGGCCAATTTTTGTACTGTACCAGTTTTTTGTTGTATGTGTTTTTGTTTTTAATGTTAAAATGTCTGCATTTGATATCTCGCCAGTATTTTCTTTTTTATAAGCAAAATACTACAGTTTTACATCGGTTACATGGATACACAGGCAGCTTGGTGGTGAGTGGAGGAGTATTTAAAGTAGGGACCGCAGACAGGCTATCAAAGGCCTAAAATAACAAACAATAGGCTCATGGCAGCTTTACAGCGGTTACATGGATACACGGGCAGGCAGCTTGGTGGTGAGTGGAGGAGTATTTAAAGTAGGGACCGCAGACAGGCTATCAAAGGCCTAAAATAACAAACAATAGGCTCATGGCAGCTTTACAGCGGTTACATGGATACACAGGCAGCTTGGTGGTGAGTGGAGGAGTATTTAAAGTAGGGACCGCAGACAGGCTATCAAAGGCCTAAAATAACAAACAATAGGCTCATGGCAGTTTTACATCAGTTACATGGATACACAGGCAGCTTGGTGGTCAGTGGAGGAGTATTTAAAGTAGGGACCGCAGACAGGCTATCAAAGGCCTAAAATAACAAACAATAGGCTCATGGCAGCTTTACAGCGGTTACATGGATACACAGGCAGCTTGGTGGTGAGTGGAGGAGTATTTAAAGTAGGGACCGCAGACAGGCTATCAAAGGCCTAAAATAACAAACAATAGGCTCATGGCAGTTTTACAGCGGTTACATGGATACACGGGCAGGCAGCTGGTGATGAGTGGAGGAGTATTTAAAGTAGGGACCGCAGACAGGCTATCAAAGGCCTAAAATAACAAACAATAGGCTCATGGCAGCTTTACAGCGGTTACATGGATACACAGGCAGCTTGGTGGTGAGTGGAGGAGTATTTAAAGTAGGGACCGCAGACAGGCTATCAAAGGCCTAAAATAACAAACAATAGGCTCATGGCAGTTTTACATCGGTTACATGGATACACAGGCAGCTTGGTGGTCAGTGGAGGAGTATTTAAAGTAGGGACCGCAGACAGGCTATCAAAGGCCTAAAATAACAAACAATAGGCTCATGGCAGCTTTACAGCGGTTACATGGATACACAGGCAGCTTGGTGGTGAGTGGAGGAGTATTTAAAGTAGGGACCGCAGACAGGCTATCAAAGGCCTAAAATAACAAACAATAGGCTCATGGCAGTTTTACAGCGGTTACATGGATACACGGGCAGGCAGCTGGTGATGAGTGGAGGAGTATTTAAAGTAGGGACCGCAGACAGGCTATCAAAGGCCTAAAATAACAAACAATAGGCTCATGGCAGTTTTACAGCGGTTACATGGATACACGGGCAGGCAGCTGGTGATGAGTGGAGGAGTATTTAAAGTAGGGACCGCAGACAGGCTATCAAAGGCCTAAAATAACAAACAATAGGCTCATGGCAGTTTTACAGCGGTTACATGGATACACGGGCAGGCAGCTGGTGATGAGTGGAGGAGTATTTAAAGTAGGGACCGCAGACAGGCTATCAAAGGCCTAAAATAACAAACAATAGGCTCATGGCAGTTTTACAGCGGTTACATGGATACACAGGCAGCTTGGTGGTGAGTGGAGGAGTATTTAAAGTAGGGACCGCAGACAGGCTATCAAAGGCCTAAAATAACAAACAATAGGCTCATGGCAGTTTTACAGCGGTTACATGGATACACGGGCAGGCAGCTGGTGATGAGTGGAGGAGTATTTAAAGTAGGGACCGCAGACAGGCTATCAAAGGCCTAAAATAACAAACAGTAGGCTCATGGCAGTTTTACAGCGGTTACATGGATACACAGGCAGCTTGGTGGTGAGTGGAGGAGTAGTGCAAGGAGTGTCTGTCCCAGTACTCCCAAAATATAAATAGATGTTAATGTCTCGCAAAATAACCAAAACAAAAAAAAAGGTGGCATACTTAGGTACAGGGGTGGGCTCATCTACTGAGTTTCTGACATAGTAATTTGGCAGTAACTATTTAATGGTGCCAATATAGGACACAGACACAGACTACTTTAAGTTGCATCATAGATGTCTACAAATTTGTATTGTCAGTGCCAGACATTGAATGATGTCAGCGAATAGACTAAAGATTGGTGGAGCTGTGCGACATAATTTTGCACGTGGTAGAGCACATTTTGAGCTGGGGTAGGGGGGAACTCTCTTGAGGCCGGCGGGACCGCCCCAGGGCCCCTCATGTTACAACGGTGTGTCTGACGTTGGGTGCGCACCACCACCGCCAGAGACACTACATTGTACTATGAGGGACCCAGTAGCAATGCCGTCAACCAAAAGCGAGCACACCCACCTCTTCAGACAAACAGCAGTCTCACGGGTGCTTGCGCCAAGTCGCGATACCACGGCCCCGTGTGGGGAGTTTTGCCATTTAGGGAGGTGTAAACATGTCGTATGCTGTACAATCAGCTGCAGCAAATTAGACATTAGAAAAGTAATTCACAGGCAAGAGCTTTTCATAGGAAAGCTAGGTGTCGGCCGGGCAAGGTGGGGCAAAAGATTTCGAAATCCAGTTGTGGTTCATTTTAATGAATGTTAGATCGTCAACATTTTGGGTAGCCAGACGAGTCCTTTTTTCGGTTAATATTGAACCTGCAGCACTGAATACTCTTTCTGATAGGACACTTGCTGCCGGGCAAGCAAGCTCCTGCAATGCATATTCTGCCAATTCTGGCCAGGTGTCTAATTTGGAGGCCCAGTAATCAAATGGGAATGACGGTTGAGGGAGAACATCGATAAGGGATGAAAAATAGTTAGTAACCATACTGGACAAATGTTGTCTCCTGTCACTTTCAATTGATGCAGCAGTACCTGTCCTGTCTGCGGTCATAGCAAAATCACTCCACAACCTGGTCAGAAAACCCCTCTGTCCAACGCCACTTCTGATGTGTGCACCCCTAACACTCCTAGTCTGCTGCCCCCTGGAGCTCGTGTGAGAACGATCACGTGCGCTGTGCGCTGGGAATGCCTGAAGCAAACGGTCAACAAGAGTTGATTGTTTGGTTGCTAATATTAGTTCCAAGTTCTCATGTGGCATAATATTTTGCAATTTGCCTTTATAGCGTGGATCAAGGAGGCAGGCCAACCAGTAATCGTCATCGTTCATCATTTTTGTAATGCGTGTGTCCCTTTTTAGGATACGTAAGGCATAATCCGCCATGTGGGCCAAAGTTCCAGTTGTCAAATCTCCGGTTGTGATTGGTTGAGGGGCAGTTGCAGGCAAATCTACGTCACTTGTGTCCCTCAAAAAACCAGAACCCGGCCGTGACACGCAACCAATTTCCTGTGCCCCCGGGAAAGGTTCGGCATTAAAAATATACTCATCCCCATCATCCTCCTCGTCCTCCACCTCCTCTTCGCCCGCTACCTCGTCCTGTACACTGCCCTGACCAGACAATGGCTGACTGTCATCAAGGCTTTCCTCTTCCTCTGGTGCAGACGCCTGCTCCTTTATGTGCGTCAAACTTTGCATCAGCAGACGCATTAGGGGGATGCTCATGCTTATTACGGCGTTGTCTGCACTAACCAGCCGTGTGCATTCCTCAAAACACTGAAGGACTTGACACATGTCTTGTATCTTAGACCACTGCACACCTGACAACTCCATGTCTGCCATCCTACTGCCTGCCCGTGTATCCTCCCACAAATAAATAACAGCACGCCTCTGTTCGCACAGTCTCTGAAGCATGTGCAGTGTTGAGTTCCACCTTGTTGCAACGTCTATGATTAGGCGATGCTGGGGAAGGTTCAAAGACCGCTGATAGGTCTGCATACGGCTGGCGTGTACAGGCGAACGTCGGATATGTGAGCAAAGTGCACGCACTTTGAGGAGCAGGTCGGAGAACCCAGGATAAGTTTTCAATAAGCACTGCACCACCAGGTTTAAGGTGTGAGCCAGGCAAGGAATGTGTTTCAGTTGGGAAAGGGAGATGGCAGCCATGAAATTCCTTCCGTTATCACTCACTACCTTGCCTGCCTCAAGATCTACTGTGCCCAGCCACGACTGCGTTTCTTGTTGCAAGAACTCGGATAGAACTTCCGCGGTGTGTCTGTTGTCGCCCAAACACTTCATAGCCAATACAGCCTGCTGACGCTTGGCAGTAGCTGGCCCATAATGGGACAACTGGTGTGCAACAGTGTCATCTGCCGATGGAGTGGTTGGCAGACTGCGTTCTGTGGAAGAGCTGTAGCTTCTGCAGGAGGACGAGGAGGAGGAGGAGGAGGGGGTGCGAACGCCTACAGCCAACTGTTTCCTAGACCGTGGGCTAGGCACAACTGTCCCTAAATTGATGTCGCCTGTGGACCCTGCATCCACCACATTCACCCAGTGTGCCGTGATGGACACATAACGTCCCTGGCCATGCCTACTGGTCCATGCATCTGTAGTCAGGTGCACCTTTGTACTCACAGATTGCCTGAGTGCATGGACGATGCGCTGTTTAACATGCTGGTGCAGGGCTGGGATGGCTTTTCTGGAAAAAAAGTGTCAACTGGGTAGCTCGTATCGTGGTTCAGCGTACTCCATCAGGGCTTTGAAAGCTTCGCTTTCAACTAACCGGTAGGGCATCATCTCTAACGAGATTAGTCTAGCTATGTGGGCGTTAAAACCCTGTGTACGCGGATGCGAGGATAAGTACTTCCTTTTTCTAACCAGAGTCTCATGTAGGGTGAGCTGGACTGGAGAGCTGGAGATCGTGGAACTTTCGGGTGTGCCGGTGTACATGGCAGACTGAGAGACGGTTGGAGACGGTATTGTTTCCGCCGGTGCCCTAGATGCAATATTTCCTCCTACAAAACTGGTGGTTCCCTGACCCTGACTGCTTTTGGCTGGCAAAGAAACCTGCACAGATACTGCCGGTGGTGCGGAAAATGGTGGCCTTACAGTGACGGAAGGGATGTTGCGTTGCTGACTAGCTTCATTGGCCGAGGGTGCTACAACCTTAAGGGACGTTTGGTAGTTAGTCCAGGCTTGAAAATGCATGGTGGTTAAGTGTCTATGCATGCAACTAGTATTTAGACTTTTCAGATTCTGACCTCTGCTTAAGCTAGTTGAACATTTTTGACAGATGACTTTGCGCTGATCAGTTGGATGTTGTTTAAAAAAATGCCAGACTGCACTCTTCCTAGACTCGGATCCCTTTTCAGGGATTGCAGACTGAGCTTTAACCGGATGGCCACGCTGTCCTCCAACAGGTTTTGGCTTTGACACGCGTTTTGGGCCAGATACGGGCCCGGCAGATGGAACCTGTTGCGATGTTGATGCCTGCTGCGGCCCCTCCTCCACCTCCGCTTCTGAACTACTGCCGCCTGCACCCTGTTCCCCCAATGGCTGCCAATCGGGGTCAATAACTGGGTCATCTATTACCTCCTCTTCGAGCTCGTGTGCAACTTCGTCTGTGTCACTGTGTCGGTCGGTGGTATAGCGTTCGTGGCGGGGCAACATAGTCTCATCAGGGTCTGATTGTGGATCTGTACCCTGAGAGGGCAATGTGGTGGTCTGAGTCAAAGGAGCAGCATAGTACTCTGGCTGTGGCTGTGCATCAGTGCACTCCATGTCAGAATCTACTTGTAATGGGCATGGCCTGTTAAATGTTTCACTTTCTAAGCCAGGGACGGTATGTGTAAAGAGCTCCATGGAGTGACCCGTTGTGTCGCCTGCTGCATCCTTCTCTCTTGTTGTAGTTTTTGCTGAGGAGGACAAGGAAGCGACTTGTCCCTGACCGTGAACATCCACAAGCGACGCGCTGCTTTTACATTTACCAGTTTCGGAAGAGGAGGCAAAAGAGCTAGAGGCTGAGTCTGCAATGTAAGCCAAAACTTGCTGTTGCTGCTCCGCCTTTAAAAGCGGTTTTCCTACTCCCAGAAAAGAGAGCGTTCGAGGCCTTGTGTAGCCTGACGACGAAACTGGCTCCACAGCTCCAGACTTAGGTGGAATATTTTTATCCCCACGACCACCTGATGCTCCACTACCACTACCATCATTACCAGCTGACAATGAACGCCCACGACGACCTCTTGCACCAGACTTCCTCATTGTTTTAAAATCTTAACCAAAGTAACTTTATTTGTTGCTGTCAAACAACTTACACGGTGAGCTATAACTTCAGTATGATTTCAATATCCCTTAACAGGTTGGTGAGACCACAAGGAAAATCAGGCACAATGTTACACACTCTGTTTTCTGTGGCACAAAATCACAGAGATGACACACACGCAGGACTGTCACTCAAGCACTAATGTCAATATTAATCTCCCACCTAATTTATTTTTTTTTTTTCTCAGGGAGACTTTAGAAACCAAATAATATTAAAAAAACCAAAAAAATAAATAGGCTTTCTATGGCCCACTGAATGAGAGAGAGAGGTGGCACACCCAGGAGTCAAGACTGGCACACAAGCTGAAAGGGCAATATTACTCTCCCACTGTTTTTTTATGTATTTTTTGTTTTTTAAGGGAGACTTTAGAAACCAAATAATATTAAAAAAACCAAAAAAATAAATAGCCTTTCTATGGCCCACTGAATGAGAGAGAGAGGTGGCACACCCAGGAGTCAAGACTGGCACACAAGCTGAAAGGGCAATATTACTCTCCCACTGTTTTTTTTACGTTTTTTTTTTTTTCAGGGAGACTTTAGAAACCAAATAATATTAAAAAAACCAAAAAAATAAATAGCCTTTCTATGGCCCACTGAATGAGAGAGAGAGGTGGCACACCCAGGAGTCAAGACTGGCACACAAGCTGAAAGGGCAATATTACTCTCCCACTGTTTTTTTATGTATTTTTTGTTTTTTAAGGGAGACTTTAGAAACCCAATAATATTTAAAAAAAAAAATAAATAGGCTTTCTATGGCCCACTGAATGAGAGAGGTGGCACACCCAGGAGTCAAGACTGGCACACAAGCTGAAAGGGCAATATTACTCTCCCACTGTTTTTTTATGTTTTTTTTGTTTTTTAAGGGAGACTTTAGAAACCAAATAATATTAAAAAAACCAAAAAAATAAATAGGCTTTCTATGGCCCACTGAATGAGAGAGAGAGGTGGCACACCCAGGAGTCAAGACTGGCACACAAGCTGAAAGGGCAATATTACTCTCCCACTGTTTTTTTATGTATTTTTTGTTTTTTAAGGGAGACTTTAGAAACCCAATAATATTTAAAAAAAAAAATAAATAGGCTTTCTATGGCCCACTGAATGAGAGAGGTGGCACACCCAGGAGTCAAGACTGGCACACAAGCTGAAAGGGCAATATTACTCTCCCACTGTTTTTTTATGTTTTTTTTGTTTTTTAAGGGAGACTTTAGAAACCAAATAATATTAAAAAAACCAAAAAAATAAATAGGCTTTCTATGGCCCACTGAATGAGAGAGAGAGGTGGCACACCCAGGAGTCAAGACTGGCACACAAGCTGAAAGGGCAATATTACTCTCCCACTGTTTTTTTATGTATTTTTTGTTTTTTAAGGGAGACTTTAGAAACCCAATAATATTTTTTAAAAAAAAATAAATAGGCTTTCTATGGCCCACTGAATGAGAGAGGTGGCACACCCAGGAGTCAAGACTGGCACACAAGCTGAAAGGGCAATATTACTCTCCCACTGTTTTTTTATGTTTTTTTTGTTTTTTAAGGGAGACTTTACAAACCAAATAATATTAAAAAAACCAAAAAAATAAATAGGCTTTCTATGGCCCACTGAATGAGAGAGAGAGGTGGCACACCCAGGAGTCAAGACTGGCACACAAGCTGAAAGGGCAATATTACTCTCCCACTGTTTTTTTATGTATTTTTTGTTTTTTAAGGGAGACTTTAGAAACCCAATAATATTTTAAAAAAAAAATAAATAGGCTTTCTATGGCCCACTGAATGAGAGAGGTGGCACACCCAGGAGTCAAGACTGGCACACAAGCTGAAAGGGCAATATTACTCTCCCACTGTTTTTTTATGTATTTTTTGTTTTTTAAGGGAGACTTTAGAAACCCAATAATATTTAAAAAAATAAATAAATAGGCTTTCTATGGCCCACTGAATGAGAGAGGTGGCACACCCAGGAGTCAAGACTGGCACACAAGCTGAAAGGGCAATATTACTCTCCCACTGTTTTTTTATGTTTTTTTTTTTTTTCAGGGAGACTTTAGAAACCAAATAATATTAAAAAAACCAAAAAAATAAATAGGCTTTCTATGGCCCACTGAATGAGAGAGAGAGGTGGCACACCCAGGAGTCAAGACTGGCACACAAGCTGAAAGGGCAATATTACTCTCCCACTGTTTTTTTTGTTTTTTTTTTTTTTTTTCAGGGAGACTTTAGAAACCAAATAATAAGAAAAAAAATAAATAAATAAATAGGCTTTCTATAGCCCACTGAATGAGAGATAGCACACACAGCAGTGGCACACAAGCCCTGACTGAGGCCAATATTTTTCTCCCACTGATTGATGTAGTGTTTTTGTGTTGAGGTAGATTTTAGAACACAAATCAAGGAAAAAAAAAATGCTTTCTATGGCCCACTGAATGAGAGAGGTGGCACACCCAGGAGTCAAGACTGGCACACAAGCTGAAAGGGCAATATTACTCTCCCACTGTTTTTTATGTTTTTTTTTTTTCAGGGAGACTTTAGAAACCAAATAATATTAAAAAAACCAAAAAAATAAATAGCCTTTCTATGGCCCACTGAATGAGAGAGAGAGGTGGCACACCCAGGAGTCAAGACTGGCACACAAGCTGAAAGGGCAATATTACTCTCCCACTGTTTTTTTATGTTTTTTTTTTTTTCAGGGAGACTTTAGAAACCAAATAATATTAAAAAAACCAAAAAAATAAATAGCCTTTCTATGGCCCACTGAATGAGAGAGAGAGGTGGCACACCCAGGAGTCAAGACTGGCACACAAGCTGAAAGGGCAATATTACTCTCCCACTGTTTTTTTATGTTTTTTTTTTTTTCAGGGAGACTTTAGAAACCAAATAATATTAAAAAAACCAAAAAAATAAATAGCCTTTCTATGGCCCACTGAATGAGAGAGAGAGGTGGCACACCCAGGAGTCAAGACTGGCACACAAGCTGAAAGGGCAATATTACTCTCCCACTGTTTTTTTATGTATTTTTTGTTTTTTAAGGGAGACTTTAGAAACCCAATAATATTTAAAAAAAAAAATAAATAGGCTTTCTATGGCCCACTGAATGAGAGAGGTGGCACACCCAGGAGTCAAGACTGGCACACAAGCTGAAAGGGCAATATTACTCTCCCACTGTTTTTTTATGTTTTTTTTGTTTTTTAAGGGAGACTTTAGAAACCAAATAATATTAAAAAAACCAAAAAAATAAATAGGCTTTCTATGGCCCACTGAATGAGAGAGAGAGGTGGCACACCCAGGAGTCAAGACTGGCACACAAGCTGAAAGGGCAATATTACTCTCCCACTGTTTTTTTATGTATTTTTTGTTTTTTAAGGGAGACTTTAGAAACCCAATAATATTTTTTAAAAAAAATAAATAGGCTTTCTATGGCCCACTGAATGAGAGAGGTGGCACACCCAGGAGTCAAGACTGGCACACAAGCTGAAAGGGCAATATTACTCTCCCACTGTTTTTTTATGTTTTTTTTGTTTTTTAAGGGAGACTTTAGAAACCAAATAATATTAAAAAAACCAAAAAAATAAATAGGCTTTCTATGGCCCACTGAATGAGAGAGAGAGGTGGCACACCCAGGAGTCAAGACTGGCACACAAGCTGAAAGGGCAATATTACTCTCCCACTGTTTTTTTATGTATTTTTTGTTTTTTAAGGGAGACTTTAGAAACCCAATAATATTTAAAAAAAAAAATAAATAGGCTTTCTATGGCCCACTGAATGAGAGAGGTGGCACACCCAGGAGTCAAGACTGGCACACAAGCTGAAAGGGCAATATTACTCTCCCACTGTTTTTTTATGTTTTTTTTTTTTTTCAGGGAGACTTTAGAAACCAAATAATATTAAAAAAACCAAAAAAATAAATAGGCTTTCTATGGCCCACTGAATGAGAGAGAGAGGTGGCACATCCAGGAGTCAAGACTGGCACACAAGCTGAAAGGGCAATATTACTCTCCCACTGTTTTTTTATTTATTTTTTGTTTTTTAAGGGAGACTTTAGAAACCCAATAATATTTAAAAAAAAAAATAAATAGGCTTTCTATGGCCCACTGAATGAGAGAGGTGGCACACCCAGGAGTCAAGACTGGCACACAAGCTGAAAGGGCAATATTACTCTCCCACTGTTTTTTTATGTTTTTTTTTTTTTTCAGGGAGACTTTAGAAACCAAATAATATTAAAAAAACCAAAAAAATAAATAGGCTTTCTATGGCCCACTGAATGAGAGAGAGAGGTGGCACATCCAGGAGTCAAGACTGGCACACAAGCTGAAAGGGCAATATTACTCTCCCACTGTTTTTTTATTTATTTTTTTTTTTCAGGGAGACTTTAGAAACCAAATAATAATAAAAAAAATAAATAAATAAATAGGCTTTCTATAGCCCACTGAATGAGAGATAGCACACACAGCAGTGGCACACAAGCCCTGACTGAGGCCAATATTTTTCTCCCACTGATTGATGTAGTGTTTTTGTGTTGAGGTAGATTTTAGAACACAAATCAAGGAAAAAAAAAATGCTTTCTATGGCCCACTGAATGAGAGAGGTGGCACACCCAGGAGTCAAGACTGGCACACAAGCTGAAAGGGCAATATTACTCTCCCACTGTTTTTTTATGTATTTTTTGTTTTTTAAGGGAGACTTTAGAAACCCAATAATATTTAAAAAAAAAAATAAATAGGCTTTCTATGGCCCACTGAATGAGAGGGAGAGAGGTGGCACACCCAGGAGTCAAGACTGGCACACAAGCTGAAAGGGCAATATTACTCTCCCACTGTTTTTTTATGTTTTTTTTTTTTTTCAGGGAGACTTTAGAAACCAAATAATATTAAAAAAACCAAAAAAATAAATAGGCTTTCTATGGCCCACTGAATGAGAGAGAGAGGTGGCACACCCAGGAGTCAAGACTGGCACACAAGCTGAAAGGGCAATATTACTCTCCCACTGTTTTTTTATGTATTTTTTGTTTTTTAAGGGAGACTTTAGAAACCAAATAATATTAAAAAAAAAACAAAAAAAAGGCTTTCTATGGCCCACAATTAGAGA
Organism: Ranitomeya variabilis; assembly: GCF_051348905.1. Lineage (NCBI taxonomy): Eukaryota > Metazoa > Chordata > Amphibia > Anura > Dendrobatidae > Ranitomeya > Ranitomeya variabilis. Next base: position 99,928,591 of record NC_135235.1, on the reverse strand, counting down.
GAGAGAGGTGGCACACCCAGGAGTCAAGACTGGCGCACAAGCTGAAAGGGCAATATTACTCTCCCACTGTTTTCTTAAGTTTTTTTTCTTTTATTTTCAGGGAGACTTTAGAAACCAAATAATATTAAAAAAACCAAAAAAATAAATAGCCTTTCTATGGCCCACTGAATGAGAGAGAGGTGGCACACCCAGGAGTCAAGACTGGCACACAAGCTGAAAGGGCAATATTACTCTCCCACTGTTTTTTTATTTTTATTTTTTTTTCAGGGAGACTTTAGAAACCAAATAATAAGAAAAAATAAATAAATAAATAAATAGGCTTTCTATAGCCCACTGAATGAGAGATAGCACACACAGCAGTGGCACACAAGCCCTGACTGAGGCCAATATTTTTCTACCACTGATTGATGTAGTGTTTTTGTGTTGAGGTAGAATTTAGAACACAAATCACGGAAAAAATAAATAGGCTTTCTATGGCCCACTCAGTGAGAGATGGCACACACAGGGATGGCACTGTAGCAGAAATGCCAATCTTAATCTCCCACAAAAAAAAAAAAAAAAAAAAAAAACAGGGACTGTCCTACAATTACTATCTCCCTGCAGTAATCTAAGCCAGGTATGGCAGGCAGCAATAGGAGTGGACTGATGCACAAATTAAATAAAAAGTGTGGACAAACAAAAAAGATAGCTGTGCAGAAAGGAACAAGAGGATATGTGCTTTGAAAAAAGCAGTTGGTTTCCACAGTGGCGTACACACAGCAATACAGCTATCACGGAGCCTTCTAGGGCAGCCCAATGAGCTACAGCGCTGAGGAAAAAAAAAAAAAAAATAGCTTCCACTGTTCCTGCACACCGAAGGTGGTGTTGGACAGTGGAAATCGCTACAGCACAAGCGGTTTGGTGGTTAGTGGACCCTGCCTAACGCTCTCCCTGCTTCTGACGAAGCGGCAGCAACCTCTCCCTAAGCTCAGATCAGCAGCAGTGAGATGGCGGTCGGCGGGAACGCCCCTTTATAGCCCCTGTGACGCCGCAGACAGCAAGCCAATCACTGCAATGCCCTTCTCTAAGATGGTGGGGACCAGGAACTATGTCATCACGCTGCCCACACTCTGCGTTCACCTTCATTGGCTGAGAAATGGCGCTTTTCGCGTCATTGAAACGCGACTTTGGCGCGAAAGTCGCGTACCGCATGGCCGACAAGCACAGGGGTCGGATCGGGTTTCATGAGACGCCGACTTAGCCAAAAGTCGGCGACTTTTGAAAATGATCGACCCGTTTCGCTCAACCCTAGTTAGGAAGAAGGACCCTCCTAAGAAAACTGGGCAGGATGGTCAAATATTAACAGACAATGAGGGAACAAAGAATATTTCCTTCTTAAGTTCTGTAAAGATCAAATGTGACAGGATTGTTGACTGCATCAGAAATGGAGCTGATGACATTCAGAAAAATCTGAGCGCAAGAGAAAGGAAAAGCGCGACTGTGGGTACAAGCAGGATCACTAACACGAAAGGCAAAGAAAGTGTAGCAGAAGTGGAAGGAACTGGGAAGAAGAGGAAATATCAGGAAGATCCAGCCGCCATTCATGATGACATCTCAGGTGAATGTAGTGGCCCCAGTAGCAAAAAAATAAAGACCACTGTCCCTCTCACCAGGGATAAATTTATATTCCACACTATGCTTGGAGAAGGAGGTTATGGAAAGGTTGTACTGGCCACTGACAAAATACGTGAAGAAAGTGTGGCCCTTAAAGTCATTAAGAAGAAAAGCCTAATCTCCGACCCTGAATGCCTTGTAGAACACCACGTCCTGAAACTTACCCACAACAGCAGGTTCCTTACACATTGCTATGCGGCATTTCATACTGAACACCATGCCCATTTTGTCACCGAGCTGGCCAGTGGAGGGGATCTGCGTAACTATATAAATAGGACCATTCCCCTGAAGGACTCCGTTACATTTATAGCAGCAGAAATCATTTGTGGACTACAATTCCTGCACTCCCACAACATCATTCACCGGGACTTAAAACCGGACAATATCCTGCTGACTGGCGACGGCCACGTAAAAATTACTGATTTTGGACTATGTCTTTGTGAGTTTGACAAGCGATTCAGTTCCAGAAATTACGGTGGAGCACCTGGGTATGGCGCCCCAGAAATGATCAGGGGAGACTTTTACGATGCCGGAGTAGACTGGTTCGCCTTCGGTGTCATATTATATAACATGCTTCTCCAAGACTCACCATTTGAAGGAGACACTATTGAGGAGATTGAGTGTAATGTCATGTGTCATGAACCATTATATGAAGACCTCACTGACTACACTGCTGCTGTTGACATTATGTCCAGACTCCTCTGCAAAGACCCTTCTGTCCGGCTAGGAGTAAATGGAAAAATAAGAAAACACCCCTTCTTCTCAAATCTAAACTGGACAGACATACGGACAGGAAAAGCACCATCTCCAGTAATAACAGGAAAGAATATGGATGTGAGCATGAGGCAGCGGATCCCAGCACCGTGCAGTGAAGACCTGAACGAGCCAATTCCTGCTCAACAACAGAGGATTTTTGCTAGTTTTTCATTTGTGTCTCCAGCATGGAGCACAACTTACCACTAAGTGGTGAAACAGCAAGATGCCATCATACCATCTAATCCTCCTGTTTCTTAACTTAAGATCATCTGCTACAGTTAAATTATTACCGTACCATCATGTACTACCTGCACTCAAAGTACTAACATCATCATGTTTCATGTCATCAGTAAGAAGCATGGCTACCTGTCAATCTGGAGAACTTTCTCCCACATCCGCCTATTACTTCCACCTCTCTATCTGTGCTGATCTGCTGCAAAGCACCGAATGGCACAATGTATCGGACCTACATACAGAGGGCTGAAAGCTGCTGCTCCACTGCCAACGTGACACCACTGGCAGTCTGCTCTGTGCCAACCGGGATGGAGCAGTATGCAGCAATGAGCCTGCTGTACTCACCTGACAATGCCCAATCGCACTCCTGCGTGTGCTACATCAGGAGATATAGACTATGCCCAACATAGGAGTCTAACAAGACATTTACTTAGATTCCGGTTGGTAAATATCTACTAAACTGTACATTTTCAAAATTGCATGCTGAAAAGAGTCACGATAAGCTTACTATCCATAACCTCAAGTATTAGAAGGTATTTTCAGCATGCCTCAAAATCTAAACTTCTCCTTGACTTTCAAAAATAACCACCAACAGTATCTGATGTCAAAGTTGTCACCATTTACTGTTGGTTCACTGAACAGAATGGCTTTGGCTATTGAATCATCCAGCCTAATAATCATTTACAAATCTATCACAGGAACTCAAATGACCATCCATGGTTCCTGAAGACAATACTCTATGACTTTACAGCAATAGTTGCCTGGACTGTGCTTCTTAGTGCAGCTTACTGCAAGCATTTGCCAACTGAAGGACCTTCCCTTCGGAACGAAGCCGAGGGTGAGTATATTCCTATTAGGTATATACTCACCCTCGGACACGCCCTGCTTCTTTCCGGCAGCCTTCCTTCCTAAGAATCAGCCCTTCCAGGACCTTCGGTGACGTCACGGTGACGTCGCGGCTTGTGATTGGTCGCGCGAGCGGTCACATGGGCGGCCGCGCGACCAATCACAAGCCGCGACGTCACCGCAAGGTCCTGGAAGGCTGATTCTAAGGAAGGAAGGTTCCCGGTTAGTACCAGGGCCCGTCAGAGGGTAGGTATAGCGATATTTTTTATTTTAATTCTTTATTTTACACTTAAATATGGATCCCAGGGCCTGAAGGAGAGTTTCCGCTCCTTCAGACCCTGGGAACCATTGGAAACCCAATGCACTGCATTGGGTTTCGAGTTTCGGCCGACCCCGACCCCGACTTTTTTATAGGATCGGCCGATTTCACTCGACCCGACTTTTGAAAAAGTCGGGTTTCGTGAAACCCGACCCGATCCTATAAAAGTAAAGGTCGCTCAACCCTATTCCTCAGTATGCTCCTAAATTGGAACTGTTTCAAAGGCTTGCCAGAACGATGAATGAGAAACTTACTCCTCCCAGGAGGACGAAAACTAATATATTTCCTGCATAAAAACTGGACAAATTACAGCTTCCGAGAAAAACTTTAAACTACTACCCTTACCCTCCTGGTCCATTTTGGATTTGGCTATCTACAAAACCAATGACCCATCTGTAATGGAAATTTGGTTAACTGCTAAACCTTCTAACCCATTTTGCCCTCTTGGCAATAGTTCGACGACTCTAAGAGCCCCAAAAAACATTAGAGATGCTGCAGTGCAAAACAGTAAGACACAAAAGCATCAAAACAACACAAATTGGATACTATGCACAATTCTTACAGAATACACGGAGAGATGGGGCACCTGCCATCCCGGATAGAATGATTCTTTTTATAGCCCTTCATTACCTGCTTGACATTAAAATAAGAGTTAAGTGGTTTCTGACCCAAGACTTTCAAGAAAAAGGAGATAGCGTCTAGATTCCTAGAAACCATAGCATAAGCAAAAATAACAAAAACATTAACGCTGATTGCTCTGAACTTGACCCTATGCCTAAACCTTCAGTAAAGCAGAACTTGGACCAGATATCCCAGGCTGACAGGTAACTTTTCCAAGTAGAAACAGCCACTGAACGCTGCAGAAGATAATTAAGACCAGATTAGACCCCATAGATAATCCGGGCACTCCTCTCCTACTCTCCGGGCACAGGGTGCGAGATTGAAAAAACTTGTGAACTGAAAATCAGAAAGTGATTCAGCGATTAAATTGCATTTTTCTTTGACATACGCGGCTTTCAGCCAAATGTTATATTTAAGACACAATAGCACTAAGTGTCTCAATAATTTAACCGCTAAATTACATTTACTACAAAGACAGTTCACAGAATATAAAACACCCTTGCTACTAGATCTGATAATATTTTTTTTTGCCAACATCCTACCCCAAATAACTATTGCTTCCAAGATGGGAAATAATGCTAGCAGAAGGCCATTATTTGTAATACCCTTATCTATTCAGGCCTGAAGCCACCTACCAGCACACTACTCGCCGTCCAGAAAAACACTAAAACCAACGCTGCTAGCATCTGTAAAGAAAGACAACTGTTCATCCAGGACAAACTGACTGCCACATTGACAAACCATTGAACGACTCAAAAAATTCTAGCCAAACCTCCAAATCCTCCCTTGCATCCTTTGATAATTTAATATGAAAGCATGGATTCTTAATACCAGGAATGCATGCAGACAGGCATCTACAAAAAACCCTGCCCATTGGCATAATTCTACCCGCAAAAGCTAAAGAACCCAATAAGGGTTCCCCTTCTTTAGCAGATGTATGGCCTGTCTGCATTTAACAACCTTAGCTAAAGGTAAACGTAACTCACCCGTAACAGTGTCTATAGTAATGCCTAGAAACTCAATACAATTAACAGGGAAAACAGTTCTATTTACCGCTAATGGGATACCAAAATCACTGCAAATGGCCTGGAACGTAGTCAGGACTTCTTCACATACAGGTGAATCTCTAGGACCTACAAACAAGAAGTCATCGAGATAGTTCGCTATATCCCCTTTCATACACCTCAATGCTGTTACCCATTCAATAAAGGAGGCAAAGGCCTCGAAGTAAAAGCAGGAAACTGAACATCCCATCGGCAAACATATGAACCCCACTTCCCACCGCTACAGGGCAAGTGGGAAGAGCCGGGCAAAGCGCCTGAATTGGCGCATCTAATAGATGTGCCTTTTCTGGGCAGCTGCGGGCTGCTATTTTTAGGCTGTGGTGGGTCAATAGCAATGGCCCCTTGCACTGATCGCCGTCGGAGCAGGAGAGAATGATGCGAAACCGTCTTCAGCACCCAGCAGCGGGGAACAGCGCTTACTGTAGCGCTGCTTCTAAGGTGCAGGAATGTGTCACAAGGATGAAATCCCATGTGCAGGACATTTTGCAGCCCATGCGGATGGTAAAAAATGAATATGTCAGCATGTTTTGCCCTTGGACACATAATCTGTGGAAACACACTGATATGTGCACAGACCCATTCACTTGAATGGGTCTATGTGTGTCAGTGTCTCTGGTACGTGTGAAAACTGTCACCACATGAGCCAGAGACACTGATGTGTGAAAGAGCCCTAAGCGTTACGGGACCATAAGACGCACCTAGGTTTTAGAGGAGGAAATTAGAAAAAATGTGGTCAATTATGTACCAATATCCCCCATCCTGGTATGTATGGCCCCCTCATCCCTCACCTGGTATGCATGGCCCCCACATGCTTACCCTGGTATGCATGGCCACCTCATCCCTATCCCGGTATGCATGGCCACCTCATCCCTATCCTGGTATGCATGGCCCCCTCATCCTTCACCTGGTATGCATGCCCCTCTCATCCTCATCCTGGTATGCATGGTCCCCTCATCCCTATCCTGGTATGCATGGCCCCCTCATCCCTATCCTGGTATGCATGGCCCCGTCATCTCTATCCTGGTATGCATGGCTCCAACATCCCCCGGTTCCCTCATCCCCATCCTGGTATGCATGGCCCCCTCATCCCTATCCTGGTAGCCATGGCCTCCTCATCCCTATCCTGGTAGCCATGGCCTCCTCATCCCTATCCTGGTAGCCATGGCCTCCTCATCCCTATCCTGGTAGGCATGGCCCCGTCATCCCTATCCTGGTAGGCATGGCCCCGTCATCCCTAGTTTGGTAGGCATATTCCCCTTACCCCTATCCTGGTAGGCATCAGAAAAACATTAACCATTATACTCACCTTCCTGCTCTCCATTGCAGCACCTTGTTCCGATGCCAGCAGCTGATTTATGCTTGTAAGCATCACATAGCAGGGACGTCATGCGCTGCTTACAAGCTGAGGACAGCGGACTGAATACTTACTGCTCTCGAAGCCGGGACTATGTTCATGGAGGGCAGTGAGCATTCATTGTTATTTAGTAGTGCGCACAGTTTCAGCCGCAGCCGTCGGTTTCCTGCAGTGGCCAGGCTTTCTCACGTGCTGCTACTAAAGGGAATGAATATTCATTGACCTCCACGCCCATTTGAGTGGAGAGCAGTGAATATTTATTTTTCTTAAGTTGCGGGCACACGTGATCGCCCAGCCGCTGCAGGAAGCCGGCGGCTGCAACCACTGTGCGCGTTATTACAGAAAATGAATATTCACTGCCAGCACAGTGAATATTCATTTCTCTTTAGCAGTAGGCCCAGGCCTTACCCGTGCAGCTGCCACCTGTCTCCTGTGACCCTCTGCTCTGCCGCTGCCACTCTCTCTCCATCTTCTGGCACCCTCACTCAAGTATAAGCCAAGGGGGCATTTTCAGCACAAAAAAATGTGTTGCAAAACTCGGCTTATACTCTTGTATATACAGTAATTATTCTAATACACAGGCTCAAAAACATGCAGATCATGAATGCGGAATCTGTTGGTTTTCTTAGATTCTACTGCACCAACTGCTAAATTGTTTGACATGTGGTAATATATTTTATACCAAAACCAGTAACTAATCTGGTTAGTCATATTGGACTGCTATTATTTTGAACACTACTGTATGATATCACTGTGTCACCTATGCCGGTATGCTGACATCCTCTCCCAACCTTTACTAAGCAACAGGTCTAAAGCAGATTGTAGCTTCCCAGAACTAACAACAAGATCCAATTCCTTAGGACTAAACACAGTTGAAAGGGCAATGTACACTGGAGGGTCTCCTTTCTGGACCAGTCATGGGTGCACCCCTTGGGACCGCATTCAGTAGGAGGCTAGCCCTCATTTGTGACTCTGTGATCTGTCATGTTAACCAGTAGTCGTGAGACATGGATGGGAATAAGTGTAGCCCATTGTATGTGATCTAATTAACAGTAGTAAGCACTAGAGATCAGCAGAACGGGTCTGAGGAGGATCGAGTTTAATTTGCATTTCCTTAAATTTGTTGTCTTATGCAAATTCAGTCATTTTGAGATTCTGTTCGCAATTCACAAAAAAAATCTTGCCGGGTATCATTACCCACACTGCTGAAGAGTATATTCTTTTGTGGTAAATAGGGTCCTTTCTCTCTCTTTTTCACTCCTCTCTCCTACATGCAGTTTCAGAATAATTACAAGCTTTCCAGTATTAAGAATAGCTGTAATATATTTACTGTAAATTAAATTTTGGGGGAAAATTCAGAGGTCAAACTTTAATAGATCTGCTCATTTCTAGTAAGCACAGCTATTTTCTTTATGGGGCCCTCTTGATTATTGGACTTCTGTGCTGGTGCACATTTTGCTTAATTTTTGAGAGATTGTACTGATAGTCCTTTTGGTCATCTTTTGAAAGTAGTTGGTAACCATTGGAGACTTTCCTGGTTTTGCATCTTTCAACTTAAAATTTTCAATGATTCCTTGTAACTTCTGCTTTTGGTTCAGAAGAAAATGATTATCTCCTTCTCCTGGAACCTGAATTGCTTAGTAATTCTTTATGTTTCCAACCTCTATGGTCTCAAAATTTTTATTTAAAGTTTATAGCATTAATGTTCCATCCCCTTTGCTCAAACAGAGCAAACGATTGTACACATAAATTAATGCAAGTATCCATCTGCCTGTCAGTCTGTGTACAGCCAGGAGTCTACCTTACTACTCTGAAAGTCCTCATTTGGAAGCATTTCATTTATTTTGACGTTCCAAGCTCTAGTGGCCTGCATTAGACCACAGATTCTTTTCTGAAGTTTGCATACTAAAGTCTGGTTATTCTTCATCCTTGAATGTCTTCTGATAAATCATAATGCAGGAGTGCTGTCTTCAAATCAAAATGCTACACCTGCATTGCCTTTGTAGCTGCTACTACAGCAAGGTCCCGATTGTAGCATGTTTGATTGCTGGAGCAAAAGTCTCATCATCGATCTCTCCATCGTTTTGTCAGCATCCCTTGGCAACTAGTCTTGCTTTTGTATCATTCAACCAGTCTAGCTTGCATTGGATCGCCCCGTCAGGGCAGCGGGGTACTCGGTACCCGGTCCTTCGGTTCACAGGGGGATGTCACGGTGGCTGACCCGGTCTGTGGCCCTGGGACTTCGGTATTAAAGGGAAAGGTCTTTAAAGGGGAAATGTTCGTGATGCCACCTGTGGTATTCGGTCAGGGTGACCAACGCTGCTTTAAGGGGTCCGTTGGGGTGATGTTATGGCAGCTAGATGGTATACCTTCCCACAGGTGAAGTGTATCCCCAGGGCTTCCCAGTGTGTAGATGGTGGATGGTGAGAGGCGCAGTGAAGAACGAGGACACAAGGTTGCAGTCTCTTTACCTTTACTGAGGGCTTCAGCATCCACAGTCCAGAGCACCAGATCACAGGGGAAGCAGAGTCCGGCCGGTTTGGAGGCAGGTCCAGAATCCCCTTGTCCAGGTGGAAATCAGTAACCTTCCTCTAGCGCCGTAGTGCTGTAGTCCCTTACTGCTAAGCATCTCATAAGGTCCTCACAGATGTTGTAGATGTTATGTCTCTCTCTCTCTGTCCCCCGGATAGAATAGGACAAACCCGTATGACCGGTGGCTTGAGGTGGTTTATAGGGACTCTATCATGTCCCAGCCTCTAAGGGGTGCCACTTTGCCTCCTGGGTGTAGGGCAGACAGGTAACGTGGAGTTAGCTGTCCTGACGGTCTCTGGAGCAAGGCATAAAGGGTTGTTGCTCCCTCGGTGTTCCGGCTACCGGGATCTTGCGCCTCAGAAGGAGGCAGCCTGTGTAGGGCTGATCCCCTTCTGGTGTCCACTCCTTTGCTGCGACTTCTTTCACCCTCTCTGCAATGCACTTCTCCTTAAGTGTCTCTTTCTAGGAGCTGCAGCTCTCAGGGCATGCACAGCTCCGTGTCCTTCTTCCTCGATCTCTGACAGGATCCCACCCCTGTCAGGGACCAACTACCTGAGCAGAGCTCAGCCAGCAACTTACTAACTTTCCCTACAGGTCACCAGTTTTACCAATGTGGGGAGTGACCTAATAAATAGGAGCAGAGCTCCCCCTGGTGGCCTGGAGTGTGAAATGTGTTGCATGTTTGTGATACCTGGATGCAGTTGTTCTTCTTTTCCTCCAAACGTAATATTACTCTCCCCTAGAGGAAAATGACGTTACTGCAACGACCAGGACCCTGGGGCGCTGCAGCATCATTCAGCTGCACCATCTGTATTTTCTTTGACTTTAAAAGTACTTTTACACCTTTGGTCTTTTTCCCATTTGACAGCTTTTTTTATTGTCCATGTTTTGGTTTTATGCATGGACTTCATGTCTTCCTCTGCAGACATAGCTATTTATTGGCTTCCCAATCTAAGACCTGAAGTATTTCTTCCCAAGACGTGTGTTAATATACAATGGCTGTTTGCTTAGTATGAAAGATGTACGGTAGTTTACATTTGTTTGTGCTTCTTGAATGCTTTGCTTCTGTATCTACGTTTGGTTGTAACTACTGACTTGGATTATTTAGCCTTGCACTGACTTCAGCCATTTGATCAGAAGTAGTCAAATTATAGTTTGTTTTCTCTGATGGAACTTGTGCCCTTGTAAGGTTATGTGCACATGTTCAGGATTTCTTGCAGAAATTTCCTGAGCAAAACAGGACATTTTCTGCAAGAAATCCGCATGCGTTTTTTGCGCGTTTTTATCGCGTTTTTACCGCGTTTTTGGTGCGTTTTTTACGGATTTTTCCGGACGTTCCCAATGCAATAATATAGTGGGAAATCTGCAAAAAATCCACAAAATTAATGAACATGCTGCGTTTTTTACCGTGATGCGTTTTTTTTTGCGGAAAAAAACGCAGCATGTGCACAAAAATAGCGGAATGCATTCTAAATGATGGAATGCATAATGTATGCGTTTTTATAGCGAAAAAAACGCTAAAAAACCATGAAAAATCTGCAACGCGTGCACACAGCCTTAGACTCGTAGTAATTGCAATCAAATTAAGTGAGTAACATATGTAGATAAATATTACGGTTATGAGTCGAAACGCGTCAAAGTTCATTTTAGTCTCTTACGATTAATTTTTAATACATTTAAAATAAAATTTAATATTTTACGAAGCTACCAGTTTTTTGTGGGAGGCTAATTTTGAAGATATTTACCTGCCTTGACTGATGAGTTTTCTGGAATTTGGCACCTCTAAAGCCGTGGTAATGGAGTTATCATCCTCCTGAGTGGAAACAAACTTTCTTGATAAAGATAAATATCATTCTTTGAGTTCTGAGTCAGTTAAAATATAGATAAATGTGATGCTCAACAGGAGAAAGGCCAAAAAATCTGTGGCTAAAAGATTTTCTTTTATTACATACTGGGTGGAGGAAAGGGCCGGACTTGGACTAAAATTCGGCCCAGGCATTTGAAGTTACACAGGCCCACTTGTCACATGGTGACTGTATAATATCTTTGTACACTTGTAGGTACAAGAAGTGAGGGGAGTGTAACACGACTATATAACATATAATCACAGCTGTATCCAGCATTACAGCACAGTCCTATTTATTGCTTTTAGTTGCAGTACCAAGAAAAGCCGCTACTTTACCTACATAACTGGATCTCGTAGATAATGAAGGGATTGAGACGACCAAAGGCTATGGAACCTCATTCTGATGCTCCATAAACATTGCCTACAGCCACTTTTGGTTCCGCTGCGCAGTACGAGACCCGGTGACTCTGAAGAGCAGTGACTTCAGTAACTCAGAAACGTCACCGCTCTTCAGATATTCCGGGTCTTGCGCAGAGCTCGGCGTCTGTGAAGAGCAGTATTGTTACATCGCTCTTCAGAGTCGCTGGGTCTCGCCAGGTCTGGGTTAGTAGTGGGGATGTATGATAAACACCTCTCCATTACTTACACCAGGGATTGATGGAGGCTGACATTACGCAGCTGACATCAACCCTAAAAACCATTAGGGTATGTGCACACGTTGCGGATTTGCCTGTGGAATTTTCTGTGCAGATTCTTCCTCTCTTGGCAGAAAACGCAGGTGAAAATCAGTGCGTTTTTGATGAGTTTTTTTCATGCAGATTTGTATGCGTTTTGGAAAGCTAAATAAAGATCTATTATTGAACACACACAAAAAAAAGAATTGTAATTTCTTGTCCAACCTCTTCATTTACATACTCCATTGAAGAATGTTTACACACACAGATAGATGATAGATAGATCTATAGATAGATAATAGATAGATGATAGATAGATAGATAGATAGATAGATAGATAGATAGATAGATAGAGATATAGATCTATAGATAGATATATCTATAGATAGATCGATAATACCACTCCCGATGTTTAGTAATAAACATAATAAAATGGTACATAAAGAGTTAAATAAAGACATACAGCGCCCCAGAGTCCTGGTCTTGCAGTATTGTCGCTCTGCCACTAAGGGAAGTGATGGTACGTCTGATTGTACTAAAAGAGTTCACCTGACCAGGTATCACAGTCACACACTACACTTCACAGTCCGGCCACCAGGGGGAGCAAAAGGTTCTATGTATTAGGCCACTCCTCACACTCTGGTAAAACTGGGTGTCGGATAGGAAGTTAGGAAGAAGCTGACTGGGTTTTGCCCAGGTAGCATCTAGTGAGAGGAGAGCATTGCGTGGGAAGACTCAGGGGGGTCCCTGTCAGGGGTGGGATCCTGACAGTGGCCTAGCAAGACACAGATCCTTACGGAGCCGCGCCTGCACTTCATTGCGGCGGCCTCCTAAGAAAGGACAAGAAGCGAAGTATATTGTGGAGAAGTGAGAAACGAGATCACAGCACTAGGAGATAATACCGGGAGGAGTCGTGCCCTAAGATCGTGGCAACATCCTTCTGAGGCGCGTAGCCGGCGGCCGGAACGCCGAGGAAGTAACAGGCTCTACGCATTACTTTGAACGACGGCAGGGCAGTTAACTCTAGGTTGGCTGTCTCACCTTTTCACCTAAGCAGACAACGGAGGCAATTGTGGGAGAGGGGCGTCTCTAGGGTCCCTATAAAATAACTCCTGGCCTACCCCATCATACGGGTGCGTCCTAGCTATACCAACTGGGGGATGGAGAGAGAACATCAGAAACAGATACAAGAGTTGTGAGGACTATCCCGTGGTGCTCAGCAGAGAGGTACTACAACACACAGGCGCAAGTAGGAAGGATTTCCACCTGTAAAGGGAACTCTGGATGTGCCTTCGGACCGGCCGGTCTCAGCTTGCCCTGTTAGCAGTGCTCTGGATTGTGGATGCCGAAGTCTACAGTAAAAGGTAAAGAGACTGCAACCCTGTGTCCTCGTCATTTACTGCGATCTACACCATCACCATCTACACCTCGTGGGAAGCCCTGGGGACATACTTCACCTGTGGGAAGGTATACCATCTAGCTGCCATTCCATCACCCCAGCGGACCCCTAGCAGCGTCGGTCATCCTGACCGAATACCACAGGTGGCGTCACGAACACTTGACAGACTTCTACCTACTCCTTTGATTGGGCGCCCCTTAGCAGGGCCATGGACCGGGTCGGGCCACCGTGACATCCCCAGAACCGAGACAGAGAGACCCGGTACCGAGTACCCCGCTGCCCTGCGTTTGGGGGCCGCTCCAGACACATGCACACACAATCTGCATTGGCGGGGGTCACACGTGCGAGAAACTCGCACGAGTCTCGCATCACAATACCCGGCACTGCCGCCGACACTCGGACTGATGCGTAGAGCTGCATAGAAATACATGCAGCCGCACACTCCGGTCCAAAGTGCCGGAAGCAGTGCCTGGTATTGATGCGAGTTTCTTGCATTCCACTCGCAAGTGTGACCCCGGCCTAACCCCCAGTATTCAGGACAGGAGAAGTGGCACTGTGCAGAGTGTGTAGGTGTGTGGGTGTATAGTGGTGCCACACTATTTACTACACGTGTACTGTACAAATACGCGGACTATATTGTAGTATGTCTTGTGGAGCTGTGAAATAGTTATTTAGTTAGTGCTGCGCCTGTGTATATATTTTGTAATGGGGACTCCACACTATACACAGAGCTCCACACTATATTACGTGTTATAAAGCCTGGTATGGAGTGGTGTGTATGTTATATAGTGTAGAAATATAACTGTGTATATAGTATAGAGACCACACCATCTAATACACACAGCACCATATTATATACACGTATCTACACTATAAGGGTATGTGCACACGTTGCGGATTTGCCTGCGGATTTTTCCGCACTGAATCCGCATCTCTTGGCAGAAAACGCAGGTGCGGATTTGATGCGTTTTTGAAAGCTAAATAAAGATCTATTACTGAACAAAAAAAAAAAAAGATTTGTGACGTAATTTCTTGTCCAACCTCTTCTTTTATATTTGTCCAGCCCACACTCCATTACACACAGATAGACAGACAGACAGGTAGACAGATAGATAGCTAAACAGATAGATAGATAGATAGATAGATAGATAGATAGACAGACAGACAGACAGACAGACAGACAGACAGACAGACAGACAGATAGATAGATAGATAGATAGATAGATAGAAGGAATGAGAGATAGATAGAAGGAATGAGAGATAGATCTATAGATACATACAGTTAGGTCCATATATATTTGGACAGATACATTTTTCTAATTTTGGTTATAGACATTACCACAATGAATTTTAAACAAAACAATAGAGATGATGTTGAAGTTCAGACTTTCAGCTTTCATTTGAGGGTATCCACAATAAAATTGGATGAAGGGTTTAGGAGTTTCAGCTCCTTAACATGTGCCACCCTGTTTTTAAAGGGACCAAAAGTAATTGGACAATTGACTCCAAGGCTATGTCATGAACAGGTGTGGGCAATTCCTTCGTTATGTCATTCTCAATTAAGCAGATAAAAGGCCTGGAGTTGATTTGAGGTGTGGTGCTGGCATTTGGAAGGTTTTGCTGTGAAGTAAACATGCGGACAAATGAGCTCTCCATGCAGGTGAAACAAGCCATCCTTAGGCTGCGAAAACAGAAAAAACCCATCTGAGAAATTGCTACAATATTAGGAGTGGCAAAATCTACAGTTTGGTATATCCTGAGAAAGACAGAAACCACTGGTGAACTCATGAATGCAAAAAGACCTGGGCGCCCACGAAAGACAACAGTGGTGGATGATCGCAGAATAATCTCCATGGTGAAGAGAAACCACTTCACAACAGCCAACCAAGTGACCAACACTCTCCAGGAGGTCGGCGTATCAATATCCAAATCTACCATAAGGAGAAGACTGCATGAAAGTAAATACAGAGGGTTCACTGCACGGTGCAAGCCACTCATAAGCATCAAGAATAAGAAGGCTAGACTGGACTTTGCTAAAAAAAAATCTAAAAAAGCCAGCACAGTTCTGGAAGAACATTCTTTGGACAGATGAAACCAAGATCAACCTCAACCAGAATGATGGAAAGAGAAAAGTGTGGCGAAGGCTTGGTACAGCTCATGATCCAAAGCATACCACATCATCTGTAAAACACGGCGGAGGCAGTGTGATGGCTTGGGCATGCATGGCTGCCTGTGGCACTGGGTCACTAGTGTTTATTGATGATGTGACACAGGACAGAAGCAGCCGAATGAATTCTGATATATTCAGAGCCATACTGTGTGCTCAGATCCAGCCAAATGCAGCAAAACTGATCGGTCGGGGTTTCATACTACAGATGGACAATGACCCAAAACATAAAGCCAAAGCAACCCAGGAGTTTATTAAAGAAAAGAAGTGGAATATTCTTGAATGGCCAAGTCAGTCACCTGATCTCAACCCAATTGAGTATGCATTTCACTTGTTAAAGGCTAAACTTCAGACAGAAAGGCCCACAAACAAACAGCAACTGAAAACGACCACAGTGAAGGCCTGGTGTTGTGAATTCTGCTCTTGGGCTCCCTCCGGTGGTTATAAGTGGTAGCGCTGCTGTCTTTGGATCGCAGCATTCATCAGGTGTGTCCACTTATTGCAATTCTGACTGGGAAATTTAGTCTTGCTTGACCCTTTAGTTAGTGCCAGTTGTCCATTGTTTCCTGGAGGATTCACTTCCCTGCCTGGTCTCTCTTGCTTGCTGTTCATTTCAACAAAGATAAGTTTTGGCTTTGTTTTTTGCAGTTCACATGCTGTGGGCCTGATCGTTCAAGTTATTTTCCATGTTTTGTTTTGTCCAGCTTGGTCTGTATAAGGATTTGTTTAGCCAAGCTGGTATCTCTGGAGATTCAGATATACCCTCCATGTCTTTAGTTAGATGTGGAGATTTTGTATTTTCTGCGGTGGATATTTTCTAGTGTTTTAATACTGACCGCATAGTACTCTGTCCTATCCTTTCTATTTAGCTAGAAGTGGCCTCCTTTGCTAAATTCTGATTTCAGTCTGCGTATGTTATTTCCCTCTCCTCTCACAGTCAATATTTGTGGGGGGCTGTCTATCCTTTGGGGATTTTCTCTGAGGCAAGATAGTTTTCCCTTTTCTATCTCTAGGGGTAATTAGTCCTCCGGCTGTGTCGAGATGTCCAGGGAGTGCTAGGTACATTCCACGGCTACTTCTAGTTGCGGTGTTAAGTTCAGGTTCTGCGATAAGTACAGGTACCACCTTCTCCAGAGTACGTCTCATGCTGCTCCTAGGCCACCAGATCATAACAGTACAACTGTCCAACAATGAGTTAATTGCATCTCAGAAGAAGGAAAGGAAAGTGCTGAGCCATTTTTTTTTCTGTAGTCTGTTGTGCCTTTTCTTTCCTCTTTACCTCTGGGTGGTTCAGGAGTTTGGTGCTGGTATGGATGTTCAGGGATTGGCTTCTCGTGTGGACCAGCTTGCTGCTAGAGTACAGGGTATTTCCGATTATATCGTTCAGACTCCGGTTTTAGAGCCTAGAATTCCAACTCCTGATTTGTTTTTTGGGGACAGGTCCAAATTTTTGAGCTTTAAAAATAACTGTAAACTGTTTTTAGCTCTGAAACCCCGTTCCTCTGGTGATCCGATCCAGCAGGTTAAAATAGTCATCTCTCTGCTGCGCGGTGACCCTCAGGATTGGGCGTTCTCCCTGGAAGCTGGAAATCCTGCTTTCTTAATGTAGACACCTTTTTTCAAGCGCTAGGGTTATTGTATGATGAACCTAATTCAGTGGATCATGCTGAGAAGACCTTGTTGGCCCTGTCTCAGGGTCAAGAAGCGGCAGAATTATATTGCCAGAAATTTAGAAAATGGTCTGTGCTGACTAGATGGAATGAGGATGCCTTGGCTGCAATTTTCAGAAAGGGTCTTTCGGAATCTGTTAAAGATGTTATGGTGGGGTTTCCCACGCCTGCTGGTCTGAGTGATTCTATGTCTCTGACCATTCAGATTGATCGGCGCTTGCGCAAGTGCAGAGTTGTGCGCGCTGTGGCGTTGTCTTCCGAGCGGAGTCCTGAGCCCATGCAGTGTGATAGGATTGTGTCTAGAGCTGAACGACAAGGATTCAGACGTCAGAATAGGTTGTGTTTTTACTGCGGCGATTCTGCTCATGTTATTTCTGATTGCCCTAAGCGTACTAAGAGAATCGCTAGTTCTGTTACCATCAGTACTGTACAACCTAAATTTCTGTTATCTGTGACCCTGATCTGCTCATTATCATCATTTTCTGTCATGGCATTTGTGGATTCAGGCGCCGCTTTAAACTTAATGGACTTAGAATTTGCCAGACGTTGTGGGTTCCCTTTGCAGCCTTTGCAGAGTCCTATTCCTTTGAGGGGCATTGATGCTACACCGCTGGCTAAAAATAAACCTCAGCTTTGGACACAGCTGACCATGTGTATGGCGCCAGCTCATCAGGAAGATTGTCGTTTTCTGGTGTTGCATAATTTGCATGATGCTATTGTGCTGGGTTTCCCATGGTTACAGGTGCATAATCCGGTATTAGATTGGAAATCTATGTCTGTGACTAGTTGGGGTTGTCAGGGGGTTCATGGTGACGTTCCTTTGATGTTAATTACCTCCTCCCCCTCTTCTGAAATTCCTGAGTTTTTGTCAGATTTCCAGGATGTATTTGATGAGCCCAAGTCCAGTTCCCTTCCACCGCATAGGGACTGTGATTGTGCTATCGACTTGATTCCAGGTTGTAAGTTCCCTAAGGGCCGACCTTTTAACCTGTCTGTGCCAGAACATGCCGCCATGCGGAGTTATGTTAAGGAATCTTTGGAGAAGGGGCATATTCGGCCATCTTCTTCACCATTGGGAGCAGGTTTTTTTTTGTTGCCAAGAAGGATGGCTCCTTGAGACCCTGTATTGATTATCGCCTCTTGAATAAGATCACGGTCAAATTCCAGTACCCTTTGCCTTTGCTTTCTGATTTGTTTGCTAGGATTAAGGGGGCTAGTTGGTTTACTAAGATTGACCTTCGAGGGGCATATAATCTTGTTCGTATTAAGCAGGGTGACGAATGAAAACTGCGTTTAATACGCCCGAAGGCCATTTTGAATACCTTGTGATGCCATTCGGGCTCTCTAATGCCCCATCTGTGTTTCAGTCCTTCATGCATGATATATTTCAGAATTATCTTGATAAATTCATGATTGTATATTTGGATGATATTTTGATTTTTTCAGATGATTGGGAGTCTCATGTGAAACAAGTCAGGATGGTATTTCAGATCCTCCGTGATAATGCTTTGTTCGTGAAGGGGTATAAGTGCCTCTTTGGAGTACAGAAGGTTTCTTTTTTGGGCTTCATTTTTTCTCCCTCACCTATAGAAATGGATCCGGTTAAGGTTCAGGCCATTCCTGATTGGATCCAGCCCACTTCTGTGAAGTGCCTTCAGAAATTTTTGGGCTTTGCTAATTTTTATCGCCGTTTCATTGCCAACTTCTCCAGTGTGGTTAAAACCCTGACCGATTTGACGAAGAAGGGCGCTGATGTGGCGAATTGGTCCTCTGCGGCTGTTTCTGCCTTTCAGGAGCTTAAACGCTGATTTACTTCTGCCCCTGTGTTGCGTCAGCCGGATGTCTCCCTTCCATTTCAGGTTGAGGTTGACGCTTCTGAGATTGGGGCAGGGGCCTTTTTGTCTCAGAGGAATTCTGATGGTTCCTTGTTGAAACCGTGTGCCTTCTTTTCTCGAAAGTTTTCGCCTGCGGAACGCAATTATGATGTCGGCAATCGTGAGTTGTTGGCTATGAAGTGGGCATTTGAGGAGTGGCGTCATTGGCTTGAGGGGGCCAAGCACCGTATTATGGTCTTGACTGATCATAAGAATCTGATTTACCTCGAGTCTGCCAAACGGCTGAATTCTAGACAGGCCCGATGGTCCCTGTTTTTCTCCCGTTTTGATTTTGTGGTCTCGTACCTTCCGGGTTCTAAGAATGTTAAGGTGGATGCCCTCTCTAGGAGCTTTTTGCCTGATTCTCCTGGGGTCCTTGAGCCGGGCGGCATTCTGAAGGAAGGGGTGATTCTTTCTGCCATCTCCCCTGATTTACGACGGGCTCTTCAGGAATTTCAGGCTGATAAACCTGATCGCTGTCCAGTGGGGAAACTGTTTGTTCCTGACAGATGGACTAGTAAAGTGATTTCGGAGGTTCATTGTTCTGTGTTGGCTGGCCATCCTGGGATTTTTGGTACCAGAGATTTGGTTGGTAGGTCCTTTTGGTGGCCTTCTTTGTCACGGGATGTGCGTTCTTTTGTGCAGTCCTGTGGGACTTGTGCGCGGGCCAAGCCTTGCTGTTCCCGCGCTAGTGGGTTGCTTTTGCCTTTGCCGATCCCTGAGAGGCCTTGGACGCATATTTCTATGGATTTTATTTCAGATCTTCCGGTTTCCCAGAGGATGTCGGTTATCTGGGTGGTTTGTGACCGGTTTTCTAAGATGGTTCATTTGGTACCTTTGCCTAAATTGCCTTCCTCTTCTGATTTGGTTCCGTTGTTTTTTCAGCATGTGGTTCGTTTGCATGGCATTCCGGAGAATATTGTGTCCGACAGAGGTTCTCAGTTTGTTTCTAGGTTTTGGCGAGCCTTTTGTGCTAGGCTGGGCATTGATTTGTCTTTTTCTTCCGTGTTTCATCCTCAGACAAATGGCCAAACCGAGCGAACTAATCAGACCTTGGAAACTTATTTGAGATGCTTTGTGTCTGCTGATCAGGATGATTGGGTGGCTTTCTTGCCATTGGCCGAGTTTGCCCTTAATAATCGGGCTAGTTCTGCTACCTTGGTTTCACCCTTCTTTTGTAATTCTGGTTTTCATCCTCGTTTTTCTTCAGGGCAGGTTGAGCCTTCTGATTGTCCTGGGGTGGACTCTGTGGTTGACAGGTTGCAGCAGATTTGGGCTCATGTTGTGGACAATTTGGTGTTGTCTCAGGAGGAGGCTCAGCGTTTTGCTAACCGTCGTCGGTGTGTTGGTTCCCGGCTTCGGGTTGGGGATTTGGTCTGGTTGTCTTCCCGTCATGTTCCTATGAAGGTTTCTTCCCCTAAGTTCAAGCCTCGGTTTATTGGTCCTTATAGGATTTCTGAGATTGTCAATCCGATGTCTTTTCGTTTGGCCCTTCCGGCCTCTTTTTCCATCCATAATGTTTTTCATAGATCTTTGTTGCGTAAATATGTGGTGCCTGTTGTTCCCTCTGTTGATCCTCCTGCCCCGGTGTTGGTTGATGGGGAGTTGGAGTATGTGGTTGAGAAGATTTTGGATTCTCGTTTTTCGAGGCGGAGGCTTCAGTATCTTGTCAAATGGAAGGGTTATGGCCAAGAGGATAATTCTTGGGTTGTTGCGTCCGATGTTCATGCTGACGATTTGGTTCGTGCCTTTCATTTGGCTCGTCCTGATCGGCCTGGGGGCTCTGGTGAGGGTTCGGTGACCCCTCCTCAAGGGGGGTACTGTTGTGAATTCTGCTCTTGGGCTCCCTCCGGTGGTTATAAGTGGTAGCGCTGCTGTCTTTGGATTGCAGCATTCATCAGGTGTGTCCACTTATTGCAATTCTGACTGGACTATTTAGTCTTGCTTGACCCTTTAGTTAGTGCCAGTTGTCCATTGTTTCCTGGAGGATTCACTTCCCTGCCTGGTCTCTCTTGCTTGCTGTTCATTTCAACAAAGATAAGTTTTGGCTTTGTTTTTTGCAGTTCACATGCTGTGGGCCTGATCGTTCAAGTTATTTTCCATGTTTTGTTTTGTCCAGCTTGGTCTGTATAAGGACTTGTTCAGCCAAGCTGGTATCTCTGGAGATTCAGATATACCCTCCATGTCTTTAGTTAGATGTGGAGATTTTGTATTTTCTGCGGTGGATATTTTCTAGTGTTTTAATACTGACCGCATAGTACTCTGTCCTATCCTTTCTATTTAGCTAGAAGTGGCCTCCTTTGCTAAATTATGATTTCAGTCTGCGTATGTTATTTCCCTCTCCTCTCACAGTCAATATTTGTGGGGGGCTGTCTATCCTTTGGGGATTTTCTCTGAGGCAAGATAGTTTTCCCTTTTCTATCTCTTGGGGTAATTAGTCCTCCGGCTGTGTCGAGATGTCCAGGGAGTGTTAGGTACATTCCACGGCTACTTCTAGTTGCGGTGTTAAGTTCAGGTTCTGCGGTCAGTACAGGTACCACCTTCTCCAGAGTACGTCTCATGCTGCTCCTAGGCCACCAGATCATAACAGCCTGGCAGAGCATCAAAAAGGAGGAAACAGAGCGTCTGGTGATGTCCATGAGTTCAAGACTTCAGGCAGTCATTGCCAACAAAGGGTTTTCAACCAAGTACTAAAAATGAACATTTTATTTAAAATTATTGAATCTGTCCAATTAGTTTGGTCCCTTTAAAAACAGGGTAGCACATGTTAAGGAGCTGAAACTCCTAATCCGTTCATCCAATTTTAATGTAGATACCCTCAAATGAAAGCTGAAAGTCTGAACTTCAACTGCATCTGAATTGTTTTGTTTAAAATTCATTGTGGTAATGTCTATAACCAAAATTAGAAAAATGTTGTCTCTGTTCAAATATATATGGACCTAACTGTAGATACTGTATATCTATTCATATATCTATGGATAGATATATCTATGGATAGATATATCTATAGATATATGGAGAGTTAGATGGATATATGGATAGATATATCTATGTATCTATAGATATATCTGTCTATAAATATATCCATAGATAGATATATCCATAGATATACAATAGCAAGGCCGATGTTTAATGAACAATGAACAATATGTCCCATCATTGGCTAATGTGTCAATCACTGCCACAGGCATAGCGGGATGGAACTTGTAGTCCCATCGGACGATGCCTGCACACACACACACAACCCCCCAAAGACCCCCAGCACACGGTCACCGCACACACACTTCTCTCCTCCCGATCTGCAGCGTTTCATCCGCAGCTAAACCGCAGATCTTTTTTACATCTACGGTTTTGCTCCGGATGTGCCTGACTCAATACAAGTCAATGGGTGCAGAAACGCTGCAGATGCGCAAAAAGAATTGACATGCTGGGGAAAATACACCGCTGCGTTTCCGTGCGTTTTTTCTGCAGCATGAGCACAGCGGATTTGGTTTTCCATAGATTTACATGGTACTGTACAACACATGGAAAACTGCTGCAGATTCACAGCGTCAAAAATGGTGCAGATCCGCGGGAAAATCCGCAACGTGTGTACATATTTAGGCTATGTATATATATATATATATATATATATATATATATATATATATATATATATATATATACAGTATATTTAGCCTAAATATACACAGCACCTTTCTATATGCTGTATACACAAGTCCTCGCTATATACTTAAAGGAAACCCGTCAGCAGGATTGTGCACAGTAACCTACACACACTGTCAGGTCGGTCGCTATACTGATTACAATGAACCCTGGGGTGAAGGAATCCGTCTTGTGGTTGTTGTATAATCTTTATTTTCAGTTTTGAGTTAATGATATGCTTGTGTGGGCCTGAAGGGGGGCTTCATGTGGAGCTCTGATTAGATATTCATCAGTGTGGCTTCTGACAGGTCATTGATCTCTCACTGACCCCCCCCCCCATTTTACATAATGAATATTAAATATATATATATATATATATATATATATATATATATTGTATATATATATATATATATATATATATATATATATATATATATATATATATATATATATATATATATCTTCTGCAGTCAGGTGCCAGCCCCTGTGCTGCAGGATAATCACATATATAATGTGCATATCATTAACTTGTTTGATGTAATCCTGAAATTCATTTAAAAAAATCTGTTTGAAAATGGCGCCCGCCGCACCTGCACAGTAGCAGCTATCAGTGTAGATAGAGGTGATGAAATAGCTGCTACTAAGCAGGCACATATGCAATCAGGCTGCAGCGCAGGGGCTACCGCCGGCATGGATCTGACACTGTGTGTGTAGGTTACTCAGCACAATTCTACTGACAGGTTCCCTTTAATTATGCTGTTTACTTCATACGCCGGGGCGATGTGTATCTGCCACACGGGACACGCTGGGGCCGACATGTACACACCACACTGGACATGTCGGGGCTGACATGTACACACCACACGGGACACGCCGAGGCGGACATGTACACACCAAGCGGGACACGCCGAGGTGAACATGTACCCACCACACGAGACACGCGGGGGCCGACATGTACCAACCACATGGGATACGCCGAGGCCAACATGTACCCATCACACAGGACATGCCAAGGTGGACATGTGCACACCACACGGGACACGCCGAGGCGGACATGTATCCACCACACGGGACACGCTGAGGCGGATATGTACCCACCATACGGGACATGCCGGGGTCGATGAATACCCGCCACATGGGACACACCAGGGCCGACGTGTACCCACTACATGGGACACGCCGACGAGTACCCGCTACATGGGACACACCGGGGCTGATGAGCTGACGTGTATCCACCACACAGGATATGCTGGGGCCACCGTGTTGATCACCTCTATAATCTTGTATGGACCTATAAACCTGGGGCCCAACTTCATAGAGGGTACCTTAAGTTTGATGTTACGGGCAGACAACCACAACTTCTCCCCTACCGTCAGTGTAGGAGCTGACCCCCTCCTCCTGTCTGCAAAATGTTTGTACCTCTTTTGAGCTTTGGAGATGTTCCCCTGAACCTCCCTCCAAAGGGTTCTTAACTGTTGTACCATACCCTCAGCACCAGGGCAACCAAAATCCATGAGGGAAAATTCTCCAAAACTGCGGAACAAACCCATAATTGACCTGAAAGGGAGATTTGCCAGTAGACTGATTAATACGACAATTGAACGCAAGTTCTGCCATGGGTAATACCTCACACCAGTCCTCCTGTCTGGAAGAGGACAGGCATCTCAAAATTTGTTCCAACGACTGGTTGGTGAGTTCAGTCTATCCGTTAGATTCTGGGTGATAAACAGAGGAGAACAACAACGTAACCCCCAACATCTTACAAAAAGCGCTCCAAAATCTGGCCACAAATTGCACACCCCTGTCAGATACCACATTCACAGGTACCCCATGCAACCGAACTATATGCTGAATAAATAAGCAAGCTAAGTTTCAGCAGAAGGTAGCGCAGGTAACAGCACAAAATGGGCTTGCTTCAAAAACCTTTCAACCACTACCCAAACTACTGACTTACCCTTGGAAGACGGAAGATTAGTGATAAAATCCATTGACAGGTGTGTCCAAGGTTTATCTGGAAATGGCAAAAGTACCAATTCTCTGGCCTGCCGGACCAGAGAATTCTTAGAACGAGCACACACCCCTGTCAGGACTCTGAACAATTTTATTACCTTTTGTGCATTACTGCCCTTTTCCAAGATGGCGTCTTTGGTCTCATGTGCACTGTGTCTTCCTGCTATAAAACTCCACCCCAGCCTTCAGTCTGTGCTAGAGTCTTCTGCCTTGCATCCAGCTCCTGACTCTGGTGACTCCCTGGCTATACACCTGCTCCTGTGAACCTGTGTGGAGATCCTGCTACTCTGCTCTGAGTTCCTGCTGCATACACCAGTTTCCAGTAATCCTCCTTCATCTGCTGCTCGTGTTTACTTCCATCTGCATTTGCTGGACATGTAAGCTGTTGCTGCTCTGCTTAAACCTGAGATTATCACCCTGGCCTTCCTGGTTGAGATAAGACATTGCTTGAACTGCCTTATAAGCATATCTATCTGTGTTTGGACTAAAACAAGGACTTATTCGGGTCAAGTATCCTCAAGAATAACTGCTTCATAGACTTTCTGCGTGATTGCATTTTCTTCTGAAGTTCCCTATAGACTGCTAAGCTGCGTTTAATATTTACACCAAGTGTTGTGGACTTGAGTTTCTCTCTGCACCTGTTTGAATCACCATGTAATAATATAGACTTTACCACTTATAAAACTGTGTCCTGTAGTTGTCTTGTTCCACGCAAAGAGTCTCCGGAGTTATCCCCTATAATTATTACAACCCCACAAGTATTCACAAACTTTTTGATATCAGTACCCATAAAGAGCC
This sequence comes from Ranitomeya variabilis, assembly GCF_051348905.1. NCBI lineage: Eukaryota > Metazoa > Chordata > Amphibia > Anura > Dendrobatidae > Ranitomeya > Ranitomeya variabilis. The sequence continues at coordinate 99,903,126 of NC_135235.1, read as the reverse complement.
ACCAAAAATTGCTAGCTATTGCCCCCCAGGTAGCTGCAATCTCAGGGTGTGCACTCAACACAGAATCATGAAATTCTTGCAGAAGTGTGAGACAGAAATGATCTGGTGCAAACAATTTGCCCTGGGGGTTTATTGGGAGCTTGTGCTTCCAAAATCTCTCTCTGTAGCTCATATGAGACTTCTGCCACAACCACTCCTGGTTGAAGAATGGAGAAAGGAGGTTCTGGAGGGGACACAGGATCAAAACTTCAGGATAAGGCATCTGCCTTTACATTTTTAAACCCTGGTCAGAACATAATGGTAAAATGAAACCGATAGAAAAAAGTGCCCACCGGGCCTGTCTGGGGGTCAGTCTCTTAGAGGACTCAATATAAGCCAGGTTTTTATGATCAGTGGTAACCGTAACGGGATGAACAACCCCCTCCAGAAAATGCCTCCATTCTTCGAAGGCCAATTTAATTGCCAACAATTCCCTGTTGCCAACATCATAATTTTTCTCGGCCGAAGATAATTTTTTCGAGAAAAAGGCACAGGGTTTAAGGTTAGTAAAGGTAGATGGGCCCTGAGACAACACTGCTTCCACCCCCACCTCTGAAGCGTCGACCTCCACGATACAAGGTCTTGACGGATTGGGTTGTATCAACACGGGGGCTGAAGTGAAACATTTCTTCAGTGTCTGGAAGGAATTTTTTGTGGCCACAGACCAATTTTTTACATCCGCCCCTTTGAGTGGGAGGTCCGTCAAGGGTTTCACCACCTGCAAAAAACCTTTAATGAACTTCCTATAGTAATTAGCGAAGCCCAGAAATCGTTGCAACCCTTTCAGGTCATGAGGTTGCACCCAATCAGAAATGGCCTGAATCTTCCCCGGATCCATGCGGAATCCCTCCCCTGATACAATTTAACCCAGAAAAGACAGTTCATAAAGAATGAACACTTCTCCAGCTTAGCATATAAATGGTTCTCACTGAGTCTCACAAGAACCGTATGTAGTTGGGCCGAATATGCCCTTTGCGGAGGCTCTCTGTGATGTATTCTTTCATGGCTTGGCGCTCAGGCCCAGACAAATTGTACAGACGAGCCTTGGGTAATTTTGCTCCTGGAACTAAATCAATAGCACAATCACTGGGTCCTTTTTTGACTACTATCTATCTATGAATCTATAAATGAAAGGCATTCACTAAGGCCAAAGGGATGGACCGTATTAAGTTGCCAGATCCATCTCGTCTCCAGTCTCCCCAAATGTCTGGACAAGTCACCACCCCTAATATTGATCTTAACAGCATCAATGCCACACACCTTTAACAGGGTACTGTCGCAGTTATGTAGTTCTTTAAAATGTCAGGGTATGGTTTTTAGGGTGGACGACTCCGTGTGGCTGGCTGCTGCCTGGATCCCCAAGACATGCTCTCTGATGCGGACCTTGAGCTGCCGCGTAGTGAGCCCAACATAAATGAACCCGCCCGCCCGGATACGTGGCATAATATACCACGTATCTAGTGATGCAGGTGATATGATGTCTGATCTTATAGCTCTTGGTCCCATCAGAGTTGACAAAAGTGTCACAGCGATCAACATTGGGGCAGGCAACACAGCCTCCACACAGAGCACAACCCACCCTTCTTACAAAATTGTCCAGAAACGTAGGTTTATGATAATTGGAATAATAACTGGAGATGAGATGGTCCCTCAAGTTTTTGGCCCATCTAAAGGCCATCGAGGGATTCTTAGGGATAAATTTAGAGATAATAGGATCCACCCTTAAAATGGGCCAGGCATTTTGCAGAATGGAGCGAACCCTATCAGACCGAGAGTTAAAGGTGGTGACAAATCTCACTGTCTGCTTATCACCCGATACACCTGACAATCTGTTGTTATATAATAGGTCAAGACGAGAGGCATGTTTTGCCCTATGATAAGCACGCTTAATCATCCTCTGGCTATATGGTAGTGAGTTTGCACATTGGTCAGACTTAGCCGTTCGGCAGCTAAAAATTACTTGTGGGTTTGTTCTTGGCACGTTCCCTGAAGAAGGATATTACCGACCGAAGCGCACGTTGGGGTGGGTTTGGAGCCGGCGCGATCCCCTGAGTATCACTGGTATGTTTACACTTTTATCTGTACACAGTATGTTCCTAACCTAAAAATGTGACATTGCTATATTACTATTGATGTGGAACTCTCTGTGCACTATGCCTTATGTGCTTTACTTGTCATTATATACCGTGTTCGTACATGGGGATGGCTACTGTACTCCCTGTTTCCATGCTGTGTGTTGCCACATATCCCCCAATTTTCTGTCTATGTTCTTTGTTTTGTATTTATTGAATACAATTTTCTATGAAGTTCTATATATTTGGACAACCAAAGAATAAAGCAAAGTGGCACCACTCCTCAACCAGAGGACTAATCGGACCTGTGCACCAAGTCAGACATGCTTCACCACGGAGGTGCTAGCGTGCAGGAACAAGTGTTAGAGCTGACGATAGTTCAAAAGGAAAGAGGAACGCAGCACTCACCGGAGTTGAAGGAGGTATATCTTCTTTATTAATAACGATACATCTTCACGGCACGGGGGAGTAGGGAGTGAGGAGCGTGTGAGGCAAGACGGACAACGGCCGTTTCGCGCTGAACGGTAGCGCTTCTACGGGTCCATCTATATATTTGGACTATGGCACTATTTTCTGTTTAGTGGTTTAGCTTTATGCGAGCATTAGTGTGTCCCACACTTTTCCAGTTACAGGCTTATTATATGGGACGTTTCCCGATGATAGCATGATTACACACTCGTATCATCGCCTGTTGTGTTTGCCTTGCTTTCATATATAGGTCATAGTCAGTAATTTGCAATCAATACAAATTAATATATACAGTGCATTCCAGATATGATTTAGACATAATCACATCATGTGTTCTTTATACATCCATCAAAAAGTGCATGTGCTATTAAATATCTCCTTGTTGTAATACATTCTCTTTAAAGTGCATAGTGCTGATAAACAATTATTAGTACCATCATGTTATTCATATTAATAATGAGTAACTCACCCAGACGTGCATTGCTTTTTAGTCACATTGTTTGTATATGAACACCATTCTCAGCGTTCCTTGTGTCCTACTCCGCATGTCTTGCGCGTCATTCTTAAATCACTCATAAGTAAGCCAATAGCTGCAGAATTGTATCAAAGTACTACCCATGCTTGCGCGGTAAAGAAGGTCAGCCGTTCTTCAGCGCCATATTGTGTGTGGCACGTCTATATCACATCCCACTGCGCCTGTGTGACATACTTCAGATCTGTCACATACTATATTAGTATTATTTATTTATATATATAGCACCATTGATTCCATGGTGCTGTACATGAGAAGGGGTTACATACAAACAAACAAACATACAGATATCGCTTACAGTAAGCAAACTAACAATTACAGACTGATACAGAGGGGCGAGGATCCTGCCCTTGTGGGCTTACATTCTAGAGGATGGTCGGGATGGAGACAATAGGTTGAGGGTTGCATGAGCTCCAGTGTTGGTGAGGTGGTAGCTCCGGTAGTGGTTAGGAGGCAGCGGGGTCAGTGCAGGCTGTAGGCTTTCCTGAAGAGGTGGGTTTTCAGGGTCCTTCTGAAGGATTCAAATGTGGTTGATAGTCGGACGTGTTGGGGCAAAGAATTCCAGAGGATGGGGGATATTCGGGAGAAGTCTTGGAGGCGATTGGATGAGGAGCGAATAAGTGTGGAGGAGAGAAGGAGGTCTTGGGAGGACCAGATATTACTTGAGGAAAGATATCGGGAGATTAGTTCAGAGATAGATGGAGGAGACAGGCTATGGATGGCTTTGTAGGTCAGTATTAGTAATTTGAACTGGATACGCTGAGGGAATGGGAGCCAGTGAAGAGATTTGCAGAAGGGGGAAGTGGAGGAGTAGCGAGGAGAGAGATGAATTAGTCGGGCAGCAGAGTTAAGGATGGACTGGAGAGGTGCAAGGGTGTTAGCAGGGAGGCCACAGAAAAGGATGTTGCAGTAGTCAAGGTGGGAGATGATTGAATTGTAGCAGATTGACGGTTGAGGAAAGGAGATATTTTTGAGCTGGAGGCGACAGGAGGTGGAAAGAGCTTGGATGTGCGGTTTTAAGGACAGAGCAGAGTCGAGGGTTACTCCGAGGTAGCGGACTTCCGGTACGCGGGAAAGTGTGATGTCCTTTAATGTGATAGATAGGTCAGGTAAGGAAGACCTATGAGATGGAGGAAAGATGATGAGTTCAGATTTGTCCACATTGAGTTTGAGGAAGCGAGAGGAGAAGAAGGAGGATATGGCTGATAGACACTCCGGGATTCTGGAGAGCAGAGAGGTGACATCTGGGCTATATGGTGCTATTTTAAGCTTCCCATCTTCAATAGCGGCATGATAGTTTCTTCTTTATTATAGACAAATCCTTCTTTTTTTACATTTACATATTGTATCTGTTTTCTTAACTAGAGATGTATTTATACAAAGGAGATGGTTATCTTCCACCCTCACCCTGGTGTATCGAACAGAGGGGGTTACTTTCGAACACCAATGGTCTCAATGGGAGAGGAGTGAACCCCCTCCAGGTGACCACACTCCCCCATAGAACCATGATTTACGGGTTCTGTTTTTTTATCCACATCCCCTGTATTAGAGTCCATTATATAGAAGCATATGCAAAATAATCTTCTGCTTTATGGTTACAAATATAGTGACAATAAAACATTTTTACGATAATTACAAAAAAAGGTGTTTTTTTTTAAACATTTTTTTTTTACTTTTATGATCATATGGCAATGCACCCTTCTGGATGAGCAAGGGTATGTGCACACGCTGCGGATTTTGATTGCGATCCGCAGTGTCAAATTTCCGCAGCTGTTTTCCATGCGTTTACAGTACAATGTAAACCTATGGAAAACAAAATCCGCAGTGCACATGCTGCGGAAAAAAATGCACGGAAATGCAGCGTTGTTTATTCCGCAGCATGTTACTTCTTTGTGTGGATTCCGCAGCGGTTTACACCTGCTCCTCAACAGGAATCCACAGGTGTAAAACCGCAGGTGAACTCTGCACAAAAACCGCAGAAAAAATGCGGTAAATCCAAGGTAAATCCGCAGTGCGGTTTACCTGCGGATTTACCAAAATCAGTCCAGAAAAATCTGCAGAGTAATCCGCAGCGTGTGCACATAGCCTATGTCCTCATAGTGATTCATTGGTGGTGATGGTATCTTCTGTGAAAACATAAATAAAACATACCATAAAATATTTTTGCATTAAAAACATGTTAACATAACAGTAATATATAATTCTTGGGAAATTTTTCATACTGAAAAACTTCCCCATTACACCATTGAGGGTTAAAAGGATGATCATAGTGGAAAAAGATTCCCCTATATATTTCTTTATAGTATTGGGTTTATTTTAAATTCCATGTTTAATCCCGCTGGTTTTAATGTATTTAGTCTACATATCCACTCTAATTCCTTACGCTTAAAGAGTGCTTGTGTGTGAACTGTCCTCTGATGTTAAAGGGATCAACATTTTCCCATCCAACCACTCAGAAAATATATAATATAGAGCATTATCTTACATGCAATTCAGACTATGTTGTTTACATGTTACAATGTCCTTGTTCACTACATTACGTGGGAGAAACAACGTGTGATTTTAAAACTCGCATTAACCACCACCGCTATACAATACGAAAGAAAAGATTAGACCTCCCTGTAAGGAAAAGGGTTATTCTGAAAAACAACTCAAATTTAGAATCATTGATACAGTCCCTCCACAGAGGAGGGGAGGGGATAGGATCCGTCTCTTGAAGTGTAAGGAATTAGAGTGGATATATAGACCAGAGGTGTCAAACTGCATTCCTCGAGGGCCGCAACCAGGTCATGTTTTCAGGATTTCCTTGTATTGCACAGGTGATAATTTAATCACCTGCACAGAATGATTCCAGCACCTTGTGGAATGCTAACGAAATCCTGAAAACATGACCTGTTTGCAGCCCTCGAGGAATGCAGTTTGACACCTCTGATATAGACTAAATACATTAAAACCAGCTGGATTAAACGTGGAATTTAAAATAAACCCAATACTATAAAGAAATATATAGGGGAATCTTTTTCCACTATGATCATCCTTTTAACCCTCAATGGTGTAATGGGGAAGTTTTTCAGTACGAAAAAATCCCCAAGAATTATATATTACTGTTGTGTTAACATGTTTTTAATGCAAAAATATTTTATGGTATGTTTTATTTATGTTTTCACAGAAGATACCATCACCACCAAAGAATCACTATGAGGACATACTCATCCAGAAGGGTGCATTGCCAAATGATCATAAAAGTAAAGAATAATTTTTTCAAAAAAACCCTTTTTTTTAATTATCGTAGAAATGTTTTATTGTCACTATATTTGTAACCATATAGCACTAGATTATTTTGCATATGCTGCTATACACTGCATGCAGAATTATTAGGCAAGTTGTATTTTAGAGGATTATTTTTATTATTGATCAACAACTATGTTCTCAATCAACCCAAAAGACTCATAAATATCAAAGCTTAATATTTTTGGAAGTTGGAGTGGGGTTTTTTTAGATTTGGCTATCTTAGGAGGATATCTGTTTGTGCAGGTAACTATTAGGCCGCCGTCACACATGCGAGTTTTACGGACGTAAGAGCGCAGAAACTACGTGCGTAAAACTCGCATAATATACGGCACAATGCTTCTCAATGGGTCTCGTCCTATCAGCCGTATATTACGGATCCGTAATATACGGTGTTCTACGGCCGTACAAAATCGCAGCATGCTGCGTTTGTCAGTGTATTGCGCAAAAAAATCGCCAATGAAAGTCTATGGGGGCGAGAAAAATACGGATTCCACACGGACCAGCAGTGTGACTTGCGAGAAATACGCAGCGGTGTTAGTGAAAAGTCGGTAATTCAATTGCCGGCTTTTCATTTCTCCTACCTAAACCCGACAGGATATGAGACATGGTTTACATACAGTAAACCATCTCATATCCCCATTTTTTTTGCATATTCCACACTACTAATGTTAGTAGTGTGTGTATGCAAAATTTGGGCGCTGTAGCTGCTAAAATAAAGGGTTAAATGGCGGAAAAAATTGGCGTGGGCTCCCGCGCAATTTTCTCCGCCAGAGTGGTAAAGCCAGTGACTGACGGCAGATATTAATAGCCAGGAGAGGGTCCATGGTTATTGGCCCCCCCGTGGCTAAAAACATCTGCCCCCAGCCACCCCAGAAAAGGCACATCTGGAAGATGCGCCTATTCTGGCATTTGGCCACTCTCTTCCCACTCCCGTGTAGCGGTGGGATATGGGGTAATGAAGGGTTAATGCCACCTTGCTATTGTAAGGTGACATTAAGCCAGATTAATAATGGAGAGGCGTCAATTATGACACCTATCCATTATTAATCCAATTGTATGAAAGGGTTAAAAAACACACACACATGATTTAAAAGTATTTTAATGAAATAAACACAGCGGTTGTTGTAATATTTTATTGCTCTCTCAATCCATTTGCAGAACCTCGCTTGGCAAAACAATAAACGCACAATATACATACCTTCTGCTGACCCGTCACGTCCCACGAAGTAATCCATCTGAAGGGGTTAAAATAATTTACAAGCAGGAGCCCTGCAAATGCAGCTGTGCTCGTGCTTGTTATTCCCCGGCGAATTAATGAAATGTAGGTCATTGACCTACATTTCCTTCAGTCGCGGTGATGCGCCCCCTGGTGGATGTCCTCATATGACCTGGAGCGTGGGAAAAAGTTCCCAGGCTGCAGTTCATGAGAACATCCAGCAGGGGCGCATCACCGCGACTGAAGGAAATGTAGGTCAATGACCTACATTTCCTTCATTCGCCGGGGAATTACAAGCACGAGCACACCTGCATTTGCAGGGCTCCTGCTTGTAAATTATTTTAACCCCTTCAGATGGATTACTTCGTGGGACGTGACGGGTCAGCAGAAGGTATGTATATTGTGCGTTTATTGTTTTGCCAAGCGAGGGTCTGCAAATGGATTGAGAGAGCAATAAAATATTACAACAACCGCTGTGTTTATTTCATTAAAATACTTTTAAATCATGTGTGTGTGTGTTTTTTAACCCTTTCATACAATTGGATTAATAATGGATAGGTGTCATAATTGACGCCTCTCCATTATTAATCTGGCTTAATGTCACCTTACAATAGCAAGGTGGCATTAACCCTTCATTACCCCATATCCCACCGCTACACGGGAGTGGGAAGAGAGTGGCCAAGTGCCAGAATAGGCGCATCTTCCAGATGTGCCTTTTCTGGGGTGGCTGGGGGCAGATGTTTTTAGCCACGGGGGGGCCAATAACCATGGACCCTCTCCTGGCTATTAATATCTGCCGTCAGTCACTGGCTTTACCACTCTGGCGGAGAAAATTGCGCGGGAGCCCACGCCAATTTTTTCCGCCATTTAACCCTTTATTTTAGCAGCTACAGCGCCCAAATTTTGCATACACACAACACTAACATTAGTAGCATGGAATATGCAAAAAAAATGGGGATATGAGATGGTTTACTGTATGTAAATCATGTCTCATATCCTGTCGGGTTTAGGCAGGAGAAATGAAAATCCGGCAATTGAATTACCGGCTTTTCACAGATATCGCGCTGAAGTAAATATAAATACAGACTATATATATATATATATATATATATATATATGTGTCTCAATGACATATATATATATATACTGTATATATGTTTTACCGAACATTTGAGCACATAAATCCATTAGATGTCGGTTTTGCAAGCCTGCGAGAAAATATCGCAGTACGGATGCCATACGGATTACATACGGAGGATGCCATGCGCAAAATACGCTGACACACCCTGCCTACGGATCACTATTTTGGGAACATTTCTCTGTATTACGGCCGTATTACGGCCGTAAAATACGGACCGTATTGTCTTACGCCGAGTGTGACGCCGGCCTTACTGTGCAGAATTATTAGGCAACTTAATAAAAACCAAATATAATCCCATCTCACTTGTTTATTTTCACCAGGTAAACCAATATAACTGCACAAAATTTAGAAATAAACATTTCTGACATGCAAAAACAAAACCCCAAAACAATTAGTGACCAATATAGCCACCTTTCTTTATGATGACACTCAACAGCCTTCCATCCATAGATTCTGTCAGTTGCTTGCTGTTTACGATCAACATTGCGTGCAGCAGCCACCACAGCCTCCCAGACACTGTTCCGAGAGGTGGACTGTTTTCCCTCCCTGTAGATCTCAAATTTTATAAGGGACCACAGGTTCTCTATGGGGTTCAGATCAGTTGAACAAGGGGGCCATGTCATTATTTTTTCTTCTTTGAGACCTTTACTGGCCAGCCACGCTGTTGAGTAGTTGGAGGCCTGTGATGGAGCATTGTCCTGCATGAAAATCATGTTTTTCTTGAACGATACCGACTTCTTCCTGTACCACTGCTTGAAGAAGTTGTCTTCCTGAAACTGACAGTAGGTCTGGGAGTTGAGCTTCACTCCATCCTCAACCCGAAAAGGTCCCACAAATCATCTTTGATGATACCAACCTGTACCAGTACCGCACCTCCACCTTGCTGGCATCTGAGTCGGAGTGGAGCTCTCTGCCCTTTACTGATCCAGCCTCTGGCCCAGCCTCTGGCCCATCAAGAGTGACACTCATTTCATCAGTCCATAAAACCTTTGAAAAGTCAGTCTTAAGATATTTATTGGCCCAGTCTTGACATCGTTTTTCAGCCTTCCTTACCTTGGCAATGTCCCTGAGTATCGCACACCTTGTGCTTTTTGTTACTCCAGTAACGTTGCAGCTCTGAAATATGGCAAAACTGGTGGCAAATGGCATCTTGGCAGCTTCACGCTTGATTTTCCTCAATTCATGGGCAGTTATTTTGCGCCTTTTTTGCCCAACATGCTTCTTGCGACCCTGTTGGCTATTTGCCATGAATCGCTTGATTGTTCGGTGATCACGCTCCAAAAGTTTGTCAATTTCAAGACTGCTGTATCCCTCTGCAAGACATCTCACAATTTTGGACTTTTCAGAGCCCGTCAAATCTCTCTTCTGACCCATTTTGCCAAAGGAAAGAAAGTTACCTAATAATTAAGCACACCTTGAGAGTAGTTGGCTCTCAAGCCTGAACAGCTTGAAGTAGGACAACATGTATAAAAAGTATCATGTGATCAAAAAAACAACTTGCCTAATAATTCTGCACGCAGTGTATAATGGACTCTAATACAGGGGATGTGGAGAAAAATACAGAACCTGTAAATCACCTTTATGGTTCTATGGGGGAGTGTGGGCACCTGGAGTGGGTTCACTCCTCTCCCATTGAGACCATTGGTGTTCGAAAGTAACCCCCTCTAGGGGCGTCTGTTCGATACACCAGGATGAGAGTGGAAGATAACCATCCCCTTTGTAGAAATACGTCTCTAGTTAAGAAAACAGATACAATATGTAAATGTAAAAAAAGAAGGATTTGTTTATAATAAAGAAGAAACTATCATGCCGCTATTGAAGATGGGAAGCTTTAAATAGCACTATATAGTATGTGACAGATCTGAAGTATGTCACACAGGCGCAGTGGGATGTGATATGGACATGTGTTGTGAATTCTGCTCTTGGGCTCCCTCTGGTGGTTATAAGTGGTAGTGCTGCTGTCTCTGGATCGCAGCATTCATCAGGTGTGTCAAGTTTTTGCAATCCTGACTGGGCTATTTAGCCTTGCTTGACCCTTTAGTCAGTGCCAGTTGTCCATTGTTCCTGGAGGATTCACATCCCTGCCTGCTCTCTCCTGCTTTGCTGTTCATTTCAACAAAGATAAGTTCTGGCCTTGATTTTTGCTGTCCACATGCTGTGGCCTTATTGTTCAGTTCCTTTCCATGTTTTTGTCTTGTCCAGCTTGGTCTGTATAAGGATTTGTTTAGCCAAGCTGGTATCTCTGGAGATGCAGATATACCCTCCATATCTTTAGTTAGCTGTGGAGATTTTGTATTTTCTGTGGTGGATATTTTCTAGTGTTTTAATACTGACCGCATAGCACTCTGTTCTATCCTTTCTATTTAGCTAGAAGTGGCCTCCTTTGCTAAATTCTGATTCCAGTCTGTGTATGTTTTTTCCCTCTCCTCTCACAGTCAATATTTGTGGGGGGCTGTCTATCCTTTGGGAATTTTCTCTGAGGCAAGATAGTTTTCCCTTTTCTATCTCTAGGGGTAATTAGTCCTCCAGCTGTGTCGAGATGACTAGGGAGTGATAGGTACATTCCACGGCTACTTCTAGTTGCGGTGTTAAGTTCAGGGTCTGCGGTCAGTACAGGTACCACCTTCTCCAGAGTACATCTCATGCTGCTCTTAGGCCACCAGATCATAACAGACATGCCACACACAATATGGCGCTGAAGACTGTCTGACCTTTACTGTGCAAGCGCGGGTAGTACTTTGATATTATTCTGCTGCTATTGGCTTACTTATGAGTGATGCTGTAGATAAGCCCCTGATGCTGGTGGGCTTAGCTCACCTTCGATTTTGGGAGTGACAGGTTCCCTTTAAAGAGATTGTATTACAACAAGGAGATATGTAATAGCACATGCACTTTTGGATGGATGTATAAAGAACACATATGATGTGATTATGTCTAAATCATATGTAGAATGCACTGTATATATTAATTTGTATTGATTGCAAATTACTGACTATGACTTATATATGTATATGCACTTGATTGTTTCACTGCTTGAAAAAGGCTTGGAGCCGAAACGTCACCAAGCCATGTGGACCCAATAAAGTTCACTTTATTTTGAAACAATTTTTGGAGTGCTGCTTTCCCTTTTTTAACTACTATATATTGGCAAGTATAGATTGATTGCTGGGAAGCTGTGCACCCATCCAATTTTAGTGCTGTTCCATTCTTTCTAACTAGATAGATAGATAGATGATAGATAAATCTATAGATAGATAGATAAATAGGGGATAGATAGATAGATAGATAGATAGATAGATAGATAGATAGATAGATAGATCTATGGATAGATAGGGGATAGATAGATAACACCAAGTCCGGTGTTTAGTAATAAACATAATAAAACGGTACATGAATAGTTAAATAAAGACACACTGAAAATCTGCGTTGGCCGGGGTCACACTTGCGAGAAACTCGCACGAGTCTCGCACCTCAATACCCGGCACTGCTGCGGGCACTGAGACCAGAGCGTTCAGCTGCATAGAAATACATGCAGCCGCACACTCCAGTCCCAAGTGCCGGCGGCAGTGCCGGGTATTGAGGTGTGAGACTCGTACTAGTTACTCGCAAGTGTGACCCTGGCCTTAAACGCAATATCTGTTTAATTTAAAAAAAATGGAAACAAATGGGGTGGGCTCCCTCGCAATTTTCTGCGCCAGAGAGGGAAAGCCAGCAACTGCTGGCTGATATTCATAGCATAGCAAGGGACCATGGATATTGGGCTCCTCCAGCTACAAACACCAGCCCGCAGCCACCCCAGAAATAGCGCAGGTCTAAGATGTGCCAATTCTGGCACTTGGCCTCTCTCTTCCCACTGCCCTGTAGTGGTGGCATATGGGGTAATAGGGGGTTAATGTCACCTTTGTATTGTAAGGTGTCATTAAGCCTTTAGTAATGGAGAGATGTCAATAAGACACCTATCCATTACTAATCCTATAGTTGTGAAAGGGTTAATAAAACACCACACAGTAAGAATAAAGTATTTTAATGAAATAAAACACTACACATATTTCCCCATTTATTGTTCTGCCAATCCATGTGACGCCCTTGTTTTCCTGGAAAAAAAATAAAAATAAACCAACAGTATACTCCCTGGTCCGATGCAGTCCATTTAATAATGAGTATCCCACGACGATCTCCCATATAGAGCTGTCACATCAGGAGATGTGACAGCTCTATAGGCCTCCAGTGACACACTGACAGGAGACAATGGCTCCTGCAGTGTTATCACGGAGGGGTCAATGAGTTCATTGCTCTCACTTTATGGCACTGTTACGTATCCCACGCAGCTGTGCCGCAAGTGACAGTATGAACTATACTGTACTCACAGCGACGGAGGGATACAGTGCGGAAGGATACTTTCCGTTATTGTATCACCGAAGCCCCTGGAGAGCGGTCGCATCTGCCAATGTGACAGCTCTCCACGGGAGATCGTTGTGGGACACACGTTATTATATGGATTATTGCGGATCAGGGAGTGTACTGTTGGTTTATTATTTTTATATTTCTTACAGGTGATCGAGGAATTCGGGGACTGGGCGATTGGTGAGTATGTACTGTATGTTGTATGTACTGTATGTGTTTTTTTTTTTTTACACTTGAACACAGTAGCTGGATGATGGGACTATACTGTCCCATCACCTGGCTAGCTGTCACTGTAGCAGACATAGCCGGATGGAACTAGTAGTCCCATCGGACGATGCCTGCCTACACACAGAACCGCACACACACAGCCCCGCACACACCTACGCACACCCCCGCACATCCCCACACAGCTCTGCAGACCCCCGCACAGGTCCGCAGACTCCCCCACAGCTCCGCAGACCACCGCACACAGACACACACACACAGCCCCGCAGACACTCGCAGACCACCGCAGACACACACAGACACCTGCACACAGACACGCACATCTTCTCCGCACACACAGTCTTCGCCCACACACATAGTCTCCACCCACACTCCGCCCACACACTCTTCCCCCTCCCGATCTGCAGCATTTCTCACATGCAATTCAGCAGCAAAACTGCAGATCCTGTGGTTTTGCTGCAGATTTGACTGAATGAATGGAAGTCAATGGATGCAGAAACGCTTCAGATCCACAAAAATAATTGACATGGTTCTTTTTTAATATGCTGCGTTTTCCGTGCGGATTTTTCCGCACCATTAGCACAGCATTTTTTTTCCCATTGATTTACTTTGTACTGTAAATCACTTGCGGATCTGCAGCGTTTCTGCATGGAAAAAAACGCTGTGGATCCGCAGGAAATCCGCAACGTGTGCACATACCCTAAAAGTTTAATTTTTTGCTCTTTCACACTTTTTTAGAGTAAAATGTTGCACAATACTTTCAATAAATTTTAACATGTCGCCCTTTAGTCTTCAACAGCACAAAAATAAAGTAAATTAAACATAATATTGTAGTCATTTTGGTTCCTTCACTCCAAGGCCGGCATCACACTAGAGAGTTTTACAGACGTATGAGAGGCGCAAAAACAACGCATTGCACACAGACCAATGATTCTCTATGGGGCAGCTCCTATCTGCCGTATATTTTGCAGTCATATTTTACAGGCTGAGAAAATCACAGCATACTGCGTTTGTCAGCGTATTGAGCAAAAAATCCGCCAATGAAAGTCTATGGGGGTGAGAAAAATACAGATTACACACGGCCCATCAGTGTGACTTGCGAGAAATACGCAGCTGTGTTCTATAGAAAAGCCGGTAATTCAGTGCGGTGTACAGTAAAATCACACTGACAGATTAGAATAGAATAGATAAAATAAATGTCTACACATAGTATAGGTATATATATGTGTATATATATATATATATATATATATATATATATATATGTCATTGAGACACACACATATATATATATATATATATATATACAGTATATATTTATATTTAATACAGAGCTAGATAGCTTAAAAGCCGGTAATTCAATTGCTGGCTTTTGCTATCTCCTTATGAAGCCCAACAGGATATGAGACATGGTTTACATACAGTAAACCATTTCATATCCCTTATTTGTTTACATATTCCTCACTAGGGTTGAGCGAAACGGGTCGATCATTTTCAAAAGTCGCCGACTTTTGGCTAAGTCGGCGTCTCATGAAACCCGATCCGACCCCTGTGCTTGTCGGCCATGCGGTACGCGACTTTCGCGCCAAAGTCGCGTTTCAATGACGCGAAAAGCGCCATTTCTCAGCCAATGAAGGTGAACGCAGAGTGTGGGCAGCGTGATGACATAGATCCTGGTCCCCACCATCTTAGAGAAGGGCATTGCAGTGATTGGCTTGCTGTCTGCGGCGTCACAGGGGCTATAAAGGGGCGTTCCCGCCGACCGCCATCTTACTGCTGCTGATCTGAGCTTAGGGACAGGTTGCTGCCGCTTCGTCAGAAGCAGGGAGAGCGTTAGGCAGGGTCCACTAACCACCAAACCGCTTGTGCTGTAGCGATTTCCACTGTCCAACACCACCTTCGGTGTGCAGGAACAGTGGAAGCTATTTTTTTTTTTTTTTCCTCAGCGCTGTAGCTCATTGGGCTGCCCTAGAAGGCTCCGTGATAGCTGTATTGCTGTGTGTACGCCACTGTGGAAACCAACTGCTTTTTTCAAAGCACATATCCTCTTGTTCCTTTCTGCACAGCTATCTTTTTTGTTTGTCCACACTTTTTATTTAATTTGTGCATCAGTCCACTCCTATTGCTGCCTGCCATACCTGGCTTAGATTACTGCAGGGAGATAGTAATTGTAGGACAGTCCCTGTTTTTTTTTTTTTTGTTTTTTTTTTTGTGGGAGATTAAGATTGGCATTTCTGCTACAGTGCCATCCCTGTGTGTGCCATCTCTCACTGAGTGGGCCATAGAAAGCCTATTTATTTTTTCCGTGATTTGTGTTCTAAATTCTACCTCAACACAAAAACACTACATCAATCAGTGGTAGAAAAATATTGGCCTCAGTCAGGGCTTGTGTGCCACTGCTGTGTGTGCTATCTCTCATTCAGTGGGCTATAGAAAGCCTATTTATTTATTTATTTTTTTTTCTTATTATTTGGTTTCTAAAGTCTCCCTGAAAAAAAAATAAAAATAAAAAAACAGTGGGAGAGTAATATTGCCCTTTCAGCTTGTGTGCCAGTCTTGACTCCTGGGTGTGCCACCTCTCTCTCATTCAGTGGGCCATAGAAAGGCTATTTATTTTTTTGGATTTTTTAATATTATTTGGTTTCTAAAGTCTCCCTGAAAATAAAAGAAAAAAAACTTAAAAAAACAGTGGGAGAGTAATATTGCCCTTTCAGCTTGTGCGCCAGTCTTGACTCCTGGGTGTGCCACCTCTCTCATTCAGTGGGCCATAGAAAGCCTATTTATTTTTTTTTTTAAATATTATTGGGTTTCTAAAGTCTCCCTTAAAAAACAAAAAATACATAAAAAAACAGTGGGAGAGTAATATTGCCCTTTCAGCTTGTGTGCCAGTCTTGACTCCTGGGTGTGCCACCTCTCTCTCATTCAGTGGGCCATAGAAAGCCTATTTATTTTTTTGGTTTTTTTAATATTATTTGGTTTCTAAAGTCTCCCTGAAAAAAAAAAAAACATAAAAAAACAGTGGGAGAGTAATATTGCCCTTTCAGCTTGTGTGCCAGTCTTGATTCCTGGGTGTGCCACCTCTCTCATTCAGTGGGCCATAGAAAGCCTATTTATTTATTTTTTTAAATATTATTGGGTTTCTAAAGTCTCCCTTAAAAAACAAAAAATACATAAAAAAACAGTGGGAGAGTAATATTGCCCTTTCAGCTTGTGTGCCAGTCTTGACTCCTGGGTGTGCCACCTCTCTCATTCAGTGGGCCATAGAAAGCCTATTTATTTATTTTTTTAAATATTATTGGGTTTCTAAAGTCTCCCTTAAAAAACAAAAAATACATAAAAAAACAGTGGGAGAGTAATATTGCCCTTTCAGCTTGTGTGCCAGTCTTGACTCCTGGGTGTGCCACCTCTCTCATTCAGTGGGCCATAGAAAGCATTTTTTTTTTTTCCTTGATTTGTGTTCTAAAATCTACCTCAACACAAAAACACTACATCAATCAGTGGGAGAAAAATATTGGCCTCAGTCAGGGCTTGTGTGCCACTGCTGTGTGTGCTATCTCTCATTCAGTGGGCTATAGAAAGCCTATTTATTTATTTATTTTTTTTCTTATTATTTGGTTTCTAAAGTCTCCCTGAAAAAAAAAAACAAAAAAAAAAAACAGTGGGAGAGTAATATTGCCCTTTCAGCTTGTGTGCCAGTCTTGACTCCTGGGTGTGCCACCTCTCTCTCATTCAGTGGGCCATAGAAAGCCTATTTATTTTTTTGGTTTTTTTAATATTATTTGGTTTCTAAAGTCTCCCTGAAAAAAAAAAAAACATAAAAAAACAGTGGGAGAGTAATATTGCCCTTTCAGCTTGTGTGCCAGTCTTGATTCCTGGGTGTGCCACCTCTCTCATTCAGTGGGCCATAGAAAGCCTATTTATTTATTTTTTTAAATATTATTGGGTTTCTAAAGTCTCCCTTAAAAAACAAAAAATACATAAAAAAACAGTGGGAGAGTAATATTGCCCTTTCAGCTTGTGTGCCAGTCTTGACTCCTGGGTGTGCCACCTCTCTCATTCAGTGGGCCATAGAAAGCATTTTTTTTTTTTTCCTTGATTTGTGTTCTAAAATCTACCTCAACACAAAAACACTACATCAATCAGTGGGAGAAAAATATTGGCCTCAGTCAGGGCTTGTGTGCCACTGCTGTGTGTGCTATCTCTCATTCAGTGGGCTATAGAAAGCCTATTTATTTATTTATTTTTTTTCTTATTATTTGGTTTCTAAAGTCTCCCTGAAAAAAAAAAAAACTTAAAAAAACAGTGGGAGAGTAATATTGCCCTTTCAGCTTGTGTGCCAGTCTTGACTCCTGGGTGTGCCACCTCTCTCTCTCATTCAGTGGGCCATAGAAAGGCTATTTATTTTTTTGGTTTTTTTAATATTATTTGGTTTCTAAAGTCTCCCTGAAAAAAAAAAAAAACATAAAAAAACAGTGGGAGAGTAATATTGCCCTTTCAGCTTGTGCGCCAGTCTTGACTCCTGGGTGTGCCACCTCTCTCTCTCTAATTGTGGGCCATAGGAAGCCTTTTTTTTTTGTTTTTTTTTTAATATTATTTGGTTTCTAAAGTCTCCCTTAAAAAACAAAAAATACATAAAAAAACAGTGGGAGAGTAATATTGCCCTTTCAGCTTGTGTGCCAGTCTTGACTCCTGGGTGTGCCACCTCTCTCTCTCATTCAGTGGGCCATAGAAAGGCTATTTATTTTTTTGGTTTTTTTAATATTATTTGGTTTCTAAAGTCTCCCTGAAAATAAAAAAAAAAAAACTTAAAAAAACAGTGGGAGAGTAATATTGCCCTTTCAGCTTGTGCGCCAGTCTTGACTCCTGGGTGTGCCACCTCTCTCTCTCTAATTGTGGGCCATAGAAAGCCTTTTTTTTTTTTTTTTTTTAATATTATTTGGTTTCTAAAGTCTCCCTGAGAAAAAAAAAAAAATAAATTAGGTGGGAGATTAATATTGACATTAGTGCTTGAGTGACAGTCCTGCGTGTGTGTCATCTCTGTGATTTTGTGCCACAGAAAACAGAGTGTGTAACATTGTGCCTGATTTTCCTTGTGGTCTCACCAACCTGTTAAGGGATATTGAAATCATACTGAAGTTATAGCTCACCGTGTAAGTTGTTTGACAGCAACAAATAAAGTTACTTTGGTTAAGATTTTAAAACAATGAGGAAGTCTGGTGCAAGAGGTCGTCGTGGGCGTTCATTGTCAGCTGGTAATGATGGTAGTGGTAGTGGAGCATCAGGTGGTCGTGGGGATAAAAATATTCCACCTAAGTCTGGAGCTGTGGAGCCAGTTTCGTCGTCAGGCTACACAAGGCCTCGAACGCTCTCTTTTCTGGGAGTAGGAAAACCGCTTTTAAAGGCGGAGCAGCAACAGCAAGTTTTGGCTTACATTGCAGACTCAGCCTCTAGCTCTTTTGCCTCCTCTTCCGAAACTGGTAAATGTAAAAGCAGCGCGTCGCTTGTGGATGTTCACGGTCAGGGACAAGTCGCTTCCTTGTCCTCCTCAGCAAAAACTACAACAAGAGAGAAGGATGCAGCAGGCGACACAACGGGTCACTCCATGGAGCTCTTTACACATACCGTCCCTGGCTTAGAAAGTGAAACATTTAACAGGCCATGCCCATTACAAGTATATTCTGACATGGAGTGCACTGATGCACAGCCACAGCCAGAGTACTATGCTGCTCCTTTGACTCAGACCACCACATTGCCCTCTCAGGGTACAGATCCACAATCAGACCCTGATGAGACTATGTTGCCCCGCCACGAACGCTATACCACCGACCGACACAGTGACACAGACGAAGTTGCACACGAGCTCGAAGAGGAGGTAATAGATGACCCAGTTATTGACCCCGATTGGCAGCCATTGGGGGAACAGGGTGCAGGCGGCAGTAGTTCAGAAGCGGAGGTGGAGGAGGGGCCGCAGCAGGCATCAACATCGCAACAGGTTCCATCTGCCGGGCCCGTATCTGGCCCAAAACGCGTGTCAAAGCCAAAACCTGTTGGAGGACAGCGTGGCCATCCGGTTAAAGCTCAGTCTGCAATCCCTGAAAAGGGATCCGAGTCTAGGAAGAGTGCAGTCTGGCATTTTTTTAAACAACATCCAACTGATCAGCGCAAAGTCATCTGTCAAAAATGTTCAACTAGCTTAAGCAGAGGTCAGAATCTGAAAAGTCTAAATACTAGTTGCATGCATAGACACTTAACCACCATGCATTTTCAAGCCTGGACTAACTACCAAACGTCCCTTAAGGTTGTAGCACCCTCGGCCAATGAAGCTAGTCAGCAACGCAACATCGCTTCCGTCACTGTAAGGCCACCATTTTCCGCACCACCGGCAGTATCTGTGCAGGTTTCTTTGCCAGCCAAAAGCAGTCAGGGTCAGGGAACCACCAGTTTTGTAGGAGGAAATATTGCATCTAGGGCACCGGCGGAAACAATACCGTCTTCAACCGTCTCTCAGTCTGCCATGTACACCGGCACACCCGAAAGTTCCACGATCTCCAGCTCTCCAGTCCAGCTCACCCTACATGAGACTCTGGTTAGAAAAAGGAAGTACTTATCCTCGCATCCGCGTACACAGGGTTTTAACGCCCACATAGCTAGACTAATCTCGTTATAGATGATGCCCTACCGGTTAGTTGAAAGCGAAGCTTTCAAAGCCCTGATGGAGTACGCTGAACCACGATACGAGCTACCCAGTCGACACTTTTTTTCCAGAAAAGCCATCCCAGCCCTGCACCAGCATGTTAAACAGCGCATCGTCCATGCACTCAGGCAATCTGTGAGTACAAAGGTGCACCTGACTACAGATGCATGGACCAGTAGGCATGGCCAGGGACGTTATGTGTCCATCACGGCACACTGGGTGAATGTGGTGGATGCAGGGTCCACAGGCGACATCAATTTAGGGACAGTTGTGCCTAGCCCACGGTCTAGGAAACAGTTGGCTGTAGGCGTTCGCACCCCCTCCTCCTCCTCCTCCTCGTCCTCCTGCAGAAGCTACAGCTCTTCCACAGAACGCAGTCTGCCAACCACTCCATCGGCAGATGACACTGTTGCACACCAGTTGTCCCATTATGGGCCAGCTACTGCCAAGCGTCAGCAGGCTGTATTGGCTATGAAGTGTTTGGGTGACAACAGACACACCGCGGAAGTTCTATCCGAGTTCTTGCAACAAGAAATGCAGTCGTGGCTGGGCACAGTAGATCTTGAGGCAGGCAAGGTAGTGAGTGATAACGGAAGGAATTTCATGGCTGCCATCTCCCTTTCCCAACTGAAACACATTCCTTGCCTGGCTCACACCTTAAACCTGGTGGTGCAGTGCTTATTGAAAACTTATCCTGGGTTCTCCGACCTGCTCCTCAAAGTGCGTGCACTTTGCTCACATATCCGACGTTCGCCTGTACACGCCAGCCGTATGCAGACCTATCAGCGGTCTTTGAACCTTCCCCAGCATCGCCTAATCATAGACGTTGCAACAAGGTGGAACTCAACACTGCACATGCTTCAGAGACTGTGCGAACAGAGGCGTGCTGTTATTTATTTGTGGGAGGATACACGGGCAGGCAGTAGGATGGCAGACATGGAGTTGTCAGGTGTGCAGTGGTCTAAGATACAAGACATGTGTCAAGTAGTGTTGAGCGATACCGTCCGATACTTGAAAGTATCGGTATCGGAAAGTATCGGCCGATACCGGCAAAATATCGGATCCAATCCGATACCGATACCCGATACCAATACAAGTCAATGGGACTCATGTATCGGACGGTATTCCTGATGGTTCCCAGGGTCTGAAGGAGAGGAAACTCTCCTTCAGGCCCTGGGAACCATATAAATGTGTAAAAGAAAGAATTAAAATAAAAAATATCGCTATACTCACCTGTCCGACGCAGCCGGGACCTCACCGAGGGAACCGGCAGCGTTGTTTGTTTAAAATTCGTGCTATTACTTGGTTACGTGAATTCCCGGCTTGTGATTGGTCAGGTCGGCCATGTTGCCGGGACGCGGACCAATCACAGCAAGCCGTGACGAAATTACGTCACGGCTTGCTGTGATTGGTCCGCGTCCCGGCAATATGGCCGCCCTGACCAATCACAAGCCGTGACGTCACGGGAGGCTGGACACGCGCTCATTTTAAAATGGGCGCGTGTCCAGCCTCCCGTGACGTCACGGCTTGTGATTGGTTGCGCCGCGGTCAACCAATCACAAGCCGGGAGGCTGGACGCGCTCATTTTAAAATGGGCGCGTGTCCAGCCTCCCGTGACGTCACGGCTTGTGATTGGTCCGCGTCCCGGCAATATGGCCGCCCTGACCAATCACAAGCCGGGAATTCACGTAACCAAGTAATAGCGCGAATTTTAAACAAACAACGCTGCCGGTTCCCTCGCTGAAGTCCCGGCTGCGTCGGAGAGGTGAGTATAGCGATATTTTTTATTTTAATTCTCTCTTTTACACATTTTAACATTAATGTTGTTGCGATACCCGATACCCGATACCCGATACCACAAGAGTATCGGAATCCCGGTATCGGAATTCCGATACAGCAAGTATCGGCCGATACCCGATACTTGCAGCATCGGAATGCTCAACACTAGTGTCAAGTCCTTCAGTGTTTTGAGGAATGCACACGGCTGGTTAGTGCAGACAACGCCGTAATAAGCATGAGCATCCCCCTAATGCGTCTGCTGATGCAAAGTTTGACGCACATAAAGGAGCAGGCGTCTGCACCAGAGGAAGAGGAAAGCCTTGATGACAGTCAGCCATTGTCTGGTCAGGGCAGTGTACAGGACGAGGTAGCGGGCGAAGAGGAGGTGGAGGACGAGGAGGATGATGGGGATGAGTATATTTTTAATGCCGAACCTTTCCCGGGGGCACAGGAAATTGGTTGCGTGTCACGGCCGGGTTCTGGTTTTTTGAGGGACACAAGTGACGTAGATTTGCCTGCAACTGCCCCTCAACCAATCACAACCGGAGATTTGACAACTGGAACTTTGGCCCACATGGCGGATTATGCCTTACGTATCCTAAAAAGGGACACACGCATTACGAAAATGATGAACGATGACGATTACTGGTTGGCCTGCCTCCTTGATCCACGCTATAAAGGCAAATTGCAAAATATTATGCCACATGAGAACTTGGAACTAATATTAGCAACCAAACAATCAACTCTTGTTGACCATTTGCTTCAGGCATTCCCAGCACACAGCGCACGTGATCGTTCTCACACGAGCTCCAGGGGGCAGCAGACTAGGAGTGTTAGGGGTGCACACATCAGAAGTGGCGTTGGACAGAGGGGTTTTCTGACCAGGTTGTGGAGTGATTTTGCTATGACCGCAGACAGGACAGGTACTGCTGCATCAATTGAAAGTGACAGGAGACAACATTTGTCCAGTATGGTTACTAACTATTTTTCATCCCTTATCGATGTTCTCCCTCAACCGTCATTCCCATTTGATTACTGGGCCTCCAAATTAGACACCTGGCCAGAATTGGCAGAATATGCATTGCAGGAGCTTGCTTGCCCGGCAGCAAGTGTCCTATCAGAAAGAGTATTCAGTGCTGCAGGTTCAATATTAACCGAAAAAAGGACTCGTCTGGCTACCCAAAATGTTGACGATCTAACATTCATTAAAATGAACCACAACTGGATTTCGAAATCTTTTGCCCCACCTTGCCCGGCCGACACCTAGCTTTCCTATGAAAAGCTCTTGCCTGTGAATTACTTTTCTAATGTCTAATTTGCTGCAGCTGATTGTACAGCATACGACATGTTTACACCTCCCTAAATGGCAAAACTCCCCACACGGGGCCGTGGTATTGCGACTTGGCGCAAGCACCCGTGAGACTGCTGTTTGTCTGAAGAGGTGGGTGTGCTCGCTTTTGGTTGACGGCATTGCTACTGGGTCCCTCATAGTACAATGTAGTGTCTCTGGCGGTGGTGGTGCGCACCCAACGTCAGACACACCGTTGTAACATGAGGGGCCCTGG
The DNA here is from genome assembly GCF_051348905.1 of Ranitomeya variabilis. Classification (NCBI taxonomy): domain Eukaryota; kingdom Metazoa; phylum Chordata; class Amphibia; order Anura; family Dendrobatidae; genus Ranitomeya; species Ranitomeya variabilis. The sequence continues at coordinate 99,879,700 of NC_135235.1, read as the reverse complement.
GGCGGTCCCGCCGGCCTCAAGAGAGTTCCCCCCTACCCCAGCTCAAAATGTGCTCTACCACGTGCAAAATTATGTCGCACAGCTCCACCAATCTTTAGTCTATTCGCTGACATCATTCAATGTCTGGCACTGACAATACAAATTTGTAGACATCTATGATGCAACTTAAAGTAGTCTGTGTCTGTGTCCTATATTGGCACCATTAAATAGTTACTGCCAAATTACTATGTCAGAAACTCAGTAGATGAGCCCACCCCTGTACCTAAGTATGCCACCTTTTTTTTTTGTTTTGGTTGTTTTGCGAGACATTAACATCTATTTATATTTTGGGAGTACTGGGACAGACACTCCTTGCACTACTCCTCCACTCACCACCAAGCTGCCTGTGTATCCATGTAACCGCTGTAAAGCTGCCATGAGCCTATTGTTTGTTATTTTAGGCCTTTGATAGCCTGTCTGCGGTCCCTACTTTAAATACTCCTCCACTCATCACCAGCTGCCTGCCCGTGTATCCATGTAACCGCTGTAAAGCTGCCATGAGCCTATTGTTTGTTATTTTAGGCCTTTGATAGCCTGTCTGCGGTCCCTACTTTAAATACTCCTCCACTGACCACCAAGCTGCCTGCCCGTGTATCCATGTAACCGCTGTAAAACTGCCATAAGCCTATTGTTTGTTATTTTAGGCCTTTGATAGCCTGTCTGCGGTCCCTACTTTAAATACTCCTCCACTCACCACCAAGCTGCCTGTGTATCCATGTAACCGCTGTAAAGCTGCCATGAGCCTATTGTTTGTTATTTTAGGCCTTTGATAGCCTGTCTGCGGTCCCTACTTTAAATACTCCTCCACTCACCACCAAGCTGCCTGTGTATCCATGTAACCGCTGTAAAGCTGCCATGAGCCTATTGTTTGTTATTTTAGGCCTTTGATAGCCTGTCTGCGGTCCCTACTTTAAATACTCCTCCACTGACCACCAAGCTGCCTGCCCGTGTATCCATGTAACCGATGTAAAACTGCCATGAGCCTATTGTTTGTTATTTTAGGCCTTTGATAGCCTGTCTGCGGTCCCTACTTTAAATACTCCTCCACTGACCACCAAGCTGCCTGCCCGTGTATCCATGTAACCGATGTAAAACTGCCATGAGCCTATTGTTTGTTATTTTAGGCCTTTGATAGCCTGTCTGCGGTCCCTACTTTAAATACTCCTCCACTGACCACCAAGCTGCCTGCCCGTGTATCCATGTAACCGCTGTAAAGCTGCCATGAGCCTATTGTTTGTTATTTTAGGCCTTTGATAGCCTGTCTGCGGTCCCTACTTTAAATACTCCTCCACTGACCACCAAGCTGCCTGCCCGTGTATCCATGTAACCGCTGTAAAACTGCCATGAGCCTATTGTTTGTTATTTTAGGCCTTTGATAGCCTGTCTGCGGTCCCTACTTTAAATACTCCTCCACTGACCACCAAGCTGCCTGCCCGTGTATCCATGTAACCGATGTAAAACTGCCATGAGCCTATTGTTTGTTATTTTAGGCCTTTGATAGCCTGTCTGCGGTCCCTACTTTAAATACTCCTCCACTGACCACCAAGCTGCCTGCCCGTGTATCCATGTAACCGATGTAAAACTGCCATAAGCCTATTGTTTGTTATTTTAGGCCTTTGATAGCCTGTCTGCGGTCCCTACTTTAAATACTCCTCCACTGACCACCAAGCTGCCTGCCCGTGTATCCATGTAACCGCTGTAAAACTGCCATAAGCCTATTGTTTGTTATTTTAGGCCTTTGATAGCCTGTCTGCGGTCCCTACTTTAAATACTCCTCCACTGACCACCAAGCTGCCTGTGTATCCATGTAACCGCTGTAAAGCTGCCATGAGCCTATTGTTTGTTATTTTAGGCCTTTGATAGCCTGTCTGCGGTCCCTACTTTAAATACTCCTCCACTCATCACCAGCTGCCTGCCCGTGTATCCATGTAACCGCTGTAAAACTGCCATGAGCCTATTGTTTGTTATTTTAGGCCTTTGATAGCCTGTCTGCGGTCCCTACTTTAAATACTCCTCCACTGACCACCAAGCTGCCTGCCCGTGTATCCATGTAACCGCTGTAAAACTGCCATGAGCCTATTGTTTGTTATTTTAGGCCTTTGATAGCCTGTCTGCGGTCCCTACTTTAAATACTCCTCCACTGACCACCAAGCTGCCTGTGTATCCATGTAACCGCTGTAAAGCTGCCATGAGCCTATTGTTTGTTATTTTAGGCCTTTGATAGCCTGTCTGCGGTCCCTACTTTAAATACTCCTCCACTCATCACCAGCTGCCTGCCCGTGTATCCATGTAACCGCTGTAAAACTGCCATGAGCCTATTGTTTGTTATTTTAGGCCTTTGATAGCCTGTCTGCGGTCCCTACTTTAAATACTCCTCCACTCACCACCAAGCTGCCTGTGTATCCATGTAACCGATGTAAAACTGCAGTATTTTGCTTATAAAAAAGAAAATACTGGAGAGATATCAAATGCAGACATTTTAACATTAAAAACAAAAACACATACAACAAAAAACTGGTACAGTACAAAAATTGGCCACCAGCTACAAAAACTTTCTCCTGCAAGTAGTTAACTGAAAGGTTTTTTTCCATTGAAAACACAGATATGGCATCCACCGAGTGTTGTCCTGTCGCGTCTTCTTTATATTATTGCCAAGAAGCTGCAACTGAATAAAGCTGAGCTTCTACCTTCTGCCTCTTATTAACTGCTTTTTTTAAAAAAAATTGTCCACCAGCTACAAAAACTTGCTCCTGCAAGTAGTTAACTGAAAGGTTTTTTTCCATTGAAAACACAGATATGGCATCCACCGAGTGTTGTCCTGTCGCGTCTTCTTTATATTATTGCCAAGAAGCTGCAACTGAATAAAGCTGAGCTTCTACCTTCTGCCTCTTATTAACTGCTTTTTTTTGATAAAATTGGCTGTTCCGGCCTACTAAAGGTGTCTGTCTGCCCCTGCCTGGTGTTGTCCTCAACTGAATAAAGCTGAGCTTCAACCTTCTGTTCCAAATTACCATTTTTAAAAATGCAATTGGCTGTTCCGGCCTACTAAAGGTGAATGTCTGCCCCTGCCTGGTGTTGTCCTCAACTGAATAAAGCTGAGCTTCTACCTTCTGTTCCAAATTACCATTTTTAAAAATGCAATTGGCTGTTCCGGCCTACTAAAGGTGAATGTCTGCCCCTGCCTGGTGTTGTCCTCAACTGAATAAAGCTGAGCTTCAACCTTCAGTTCCAAATTACCATTTTTAAAAATGCAATTGGCTGTTCCGGCCTACTAAAGGTGAATGTCTGCCCCTGCCTGGTGTTGTCCTCAACTGAATAAAGCTGAGCTTCTACCTTCTGCCTCTTACTAACTGCTGTTTTTTTAAAAAATTGGTTGTTCCGGCCTACTAAAGGTGTCTGTCTGCCCCTGCCTGGTGTTGTCCTCAACTGAATAAAGCTGAGCTTCAACCTTCTGTTCCAAATTACCATTTCTAAAAATGCCATTGGCTGTTCCGGCCTACTAAAGGTGTCTGTCTGCCCCTGCCTGGTGTTGTCCTCAACTGAATAAAGCTGAGCTTCAACCTTCAGTTCCAAATTACCATTTTTAAAAATGCAATTGGCTGTTCCGGCCTACTAAAGGTGAATGTCTGCCCCTGCCTGGTGTTGTCCTCAACTGAATAAAGCTGAGCTTCTACCTTCTGCCTCTTACTAACTGCTGTTTTTTTTAAAAATTGGCTGTTCCGGCCTACTAAAGGTGTCTGTCTGCCCCTGCCTGGTGTTGTCCTCAACTGAATAAAGCTGAGCTTCAACCTTCAGTTCCAAATTACCATTTTTAAAAATGCAATTGGCTGTTCCGGCCTACTAAAGGTGAATGTCTGCCCCTGCCTGGTGTTGTCCTCAACTGAATAAAGCTGAGCTTCTACCTTCTGTTCCAAATTACCATTTCTAAAAATGCCATTGGCTGTTCCGGCCTACTAAAGGTGTCTGTCTGCCCCTGCCTGGTGTTGTCCTCAACTGAATAAAGCTGAGCTTCTACCTTCTGTTCCAAATTACCATTTTTAAAAATGCCATTGGCTGTTCCGGCCTACTAAAGGTGTCTGTCTGCCCCTGCCTGGTGTTGTCCTCAACTGAATAAAGCTGAGCTTCAACCTTCAGTTCCAAATTACCATTTTTAAAAATGCAATTGGCTGTTCCGGCCTACTAAAGGTGAATGTCTGCCCCTGCCTGGTGTTGTCCTCAACTGAATAAAGCTGAGCTTCTACCTTCTGCCTCTTACTAACTGCTGTTTTTTTAAAAAATTGGCTGTTCCGGCCTACTAAAGGTGTCTGTCTGCCCCTGCCTGGTGTTGTCCTCAACTGAATAAAGCTGAGCTTCAACCTTCTGTTCCAAATTACCATTTTTAAAAATGCAATTGGCTGTTCCGGCCTACTAAAGGTGAATGTCTGCCCCTGCCTGGTGTTGTCCTCAACTGAATAAAGCTGAGCTTCTACCTTCTGTTCCAAATTACCATTTCTAAAAATGCCATTGGCTGTTCCGGCCTACTAAAGGTGTCTGTCTGCCCCTGCCTGGTGTTGTCCTCAACTGAATAAAGCTGAGCTTCAACCTTCAGTTCCAAATTACCATTTTTAAAAATGCAATTGGCTGTTCCGGTCTACTAAAGGTGAATGTCTGCCCCTGCCTGGTGTTGTCCTCAACTGAATAAAGCTGAGCTTCTACCTTCTGCCTCTTACTAACTGCTGTTTTTTTAAAAAATTGGCTGTTCCGGCCTACTAAAGGTGTCTGTCTGCCCCTGCCTGGTGTTGTCCTCAACTGAATAAAGCTGAGCTTCAACCTTCAGTTCCAAATTACCATTTTTAAAAATGCAATTGGCTGTTCCGGCCTACTAAAGGTGAATGTCTGCCCCTGCCTGGTGTTGTCCTCAACTGAATAAAGCTGAGCTTCTACCTTCTGTTCCAAATTACCATTTCTAAAAATGCCATTGGCTGTTCCGGCCTACTAAAGGTGTCTGTCTGCCCCTGCCTGGTGTTGTCCTCAACTGAATAAAGCTGAGCTTCTACCTTCTGTTCCAAATTACCATTTTTAAAAATGCCATTGGCTGTTCCGGCCTACTAAAGGTGTCTGTCTGCCCCTGCCTGGTGTTGTCCTCAACTGAATAAAGCTGAGCTTCAACCTTCAGTTCCAAATTACCATTTTTAAAAATGCAATTGGCTGTTCCGGCCTACTAAAGGTGAATGTCTGCCCCTGCCTGGTGTTGTCCTCAACTGAATAAAGCTGAGCTTCTACCTTCTGCCTCTTACTAACTGCTGTTTTTTTAAAAAATTGGCTGTTCCGGCCTACTAAAGGTGTCTGTCTGCCCCTGCCTGGTGTTGTCCTCAACTGAATAAAGCTGAGCTTCAACCTTCTGTTCCAAATTACCATTTTTAAAAATGCAATTGGCTGTTCCGGCCTACTAAAGGTGAATGTCTGCCCCTGCCTGGTGTTGTCCTCAACTGAATAAAGCTGAGCTTCTACCTTCTGTTCCAAATTACCATTTTTAAAAATGCAATTGGCTGTTCCGGCCTACTAAAGGTGAATGTCTGCCCCTGCCTGGTGTTGTCCTCAACTGAATAAAGCTGAGCTTCAACCTTCAGTTCCAAATTACCATTTTTAAAAATGCAATTGGCTGTTCCGGCCTACTAAAGGTGAATGTCTGCCCCTGCCTGGTGTTGTCCTCAACTGAATAAAGCTGAGCTTCTACCTTCTGCCTCTTACTAACTGCTGTTTTTTTTAAAAATTGGCTGTTCCGGCCTACTAAAGGTGTCTGTCTGCCCCTGCCTGGTGTTGTCCTCAACTGAACAAAGCTGAGCTTCCACATTCTGGCTTTCGCCCTATACTATCAGATATTAAACTGCATTTGGCCTACTAGTGTGGTTATGCCCTTGAAACAGTGTCTGCTGCTCTTGGGTTTGCTACTCCACTGAACAAAGCAATGCCGCTTGTTTAGTCCTGTTACCAATTTTGAACTGCATTTAGCCTACTTTATTCTTTGGCCCTATATCTGTTTCCTCCTCATCCTGCCCATTGCCCAGCCACTGCTAGATGAGTCTGCTGGTACATTGACCTAGACCACTACATTCCCCTTATACTCTACACAGCCAGAATCTGACCCTGCTGAAAGTAAGGTTCCCCTTCCCGCATGTTATACCACCTTACACAGGGACAGAGAGGAAGGTGCAGATGAAAGTGCAGGTTCCTTCATCAGGTGGGGGGGCATACTCGTTGGCGACGTCACTGGCACAGGGCCCCTCAGAGTACGCAAAAGTGTCGCTGCTGGTGGGAGGCGCCCCCGCCATGCAAACGCACATCGCTGTACTTTGAGGGGCCCTGTGCCAGTGCCAATGCGAACGAGTGGGCCCCCCCTGCTTGCTCAGGATCACAGCACTTGCAACGTTGAAATACTTACCTTTCCCTGCAACACCGCCGTGACGTAGTCCGCATTTCCTGGGCCCACGAAAAACTTGAGCCGGCCCTACTCCCCCCACAACTTTTGCCAAATGACCCCCAATTCCCTATGCCCAACTATTATTATAAAGTTAATTAAGATTGACAAGCTTCAGAAACAAGAATGGATGTTTTTGGCATTAAAATGGGCACTGTAGGTGTTTTCCTGGCCTCCACTCACTGCCGACTATGCTTCCCCATTGACTTGCATTGGGTTTCGTGTTTCGGTCGATCCCCGACTTTTAGCGATAATCGGCCGACTGCACTCGACTCGACTCTGGACAAAATCGGGTTTCACAAAACCCGACTCGATCTTAAAAAAATGAAAGTCGCTCAACTCTATTCCTCACTACTAATGTCGGAAGTGTCTGTGTGCAAAATTTGGTGGCTCTAGTTGTTAAAATAAAGGGTTAAATCACAGAAAAAAATTGGCGTGGGCTCCCTGGGAAAGCTAGGAACTGAGGGCAGATATTAATAGCCTAGAGAGGGACCATGGTTATTGGCCCCCCTTGGCTAAAAACGTCTGTCCCCAGTCACCCCAGAAAAGGCACAACTGTAAGATGCGCCTATTCTGGCACTTAGCCTCTCTCTTCCCACTCCTGAGTAGTGGTGGGATATGGGGTAATAAAGGGTTAATGTCACCTTGCTAATGTAAGGTGACATTAAGCCTGGTTAATAATGGAGAGATGTCAATAAGACACCTATCCATTATTAATCCAATAGTAGTAAAGGGTTAATAAATAAATAAATAAATAAATATTCAGAAAATTTCCCACGCTAGAGTTCATATGAGTTTATGCCAGCAGGGGGCACAGCACCGCAAGTCAACAATGCTACATTCCCCTGCATTCCATTCATTCCCCAGTTTTTACAACCAGGAGCAACAGCTGCATTAGCAGGCTCCTGGTTGTAAATGTATTTAACCCCTTCAGATGGATTTACAGCGTGGGACATGACTAAACGCCGGAGAGGTATGGGATATTGTTGCTTTTTTATGTTTTTTTTTACAGAATGAGGGTCTTCAGGTATATTAAGCGTACAATAAAGATTTTAAAACCCCATGTGTGTATTTATTTAATTAAAATACTTTAGTCATAATGTGTGTGTGCATTATTATCCCTTTACTACTATTGGACTAATAATGGATAGGTGTCTTATTGACATCTCTCCATTATTAACCAGGCTTAATGTCACCTTACATTAGCAAGGTGACATTAACCCTTTATTACCCCATATCCCACCACTACTCGGGAGTGAGAAAAGAGAGGCTAAGTGCCAGAATAGGTGCATCTTACAGATGCACCTTTTCTGGGGTGGCTGGGGGCAGATGTTTTTAGCCAGGGGGGCAATAACCATGGTCCCTTTCTAGGCTATTAATATCTGCCCTCAGTCACTGGCTTTCCCACTCTGGTTGAGAAAATTGCTTGGGAGCCCACGCCAGTTTTTTCTGTGATTTAACCCTTTATTTTAACACCTAGCGCCACCAAATTTTGCACACAGACACTTCTAACATTAGTAGTGAAGAATATGTAAAAAAAATAAGGGATATGATATGGTTTACTGTATGTAAACCATTTCTCATATCCTGTTGGGTCTGATAAGGAGATAGCAAAAGCCGGCAATTGAATTACCGGCTTTTAAGCTATTTGGCGCTGTATGAAATATAAGTATATATATATATATATATATATATATATATATATATATGTGTGTCTCACTGACATATATATATATATATATATATATATATATATATATATATATATATATATATATACTGTATATATGTTTTCACGAGTATTTGAGCCCATGGATCCATTCTATGTGCCTTTTGCAAGCCGGCAAGGTCGCCGTACGGATGCCATACAAATGACACATGGATAATTTTTAGAGAGAAAAATTGCATCCTCGCGTTGAATACGGATCACTGTTCAGGAACTTTTCTGCATATTACGCCTGTAAAAAACGGACTATATTTCCCTACGCTAAGTGTGACCCCGGCCCAATTGTGCAAAAACTTGGTGACATTTTGAAAACATCCAGTTAATGAAATCCACATCCACATTGTAGAACAGGTCTACAAATGATGACAACTGAAAAAAAGTAGCATAAGAATGGTGCAAATACTATAGTACATATTGCTCCAAAATGAAAAAATACTCAAAATCTAATTTTTTTCAACAAAATAAATGTAAAAAGTGTTGTAGAGTTTTGAACTGTTGTTCATCTTGCAATAAATGAGCTGCCTCCAGTATCAGAGAGATGCAAAAGAGCTACAAAATTAAGGAGCATATGACCATTGATCTGAATGATTTAAATATCTGGTCATAAATAGCATGAATGGTAACATGGATGAATCTAGACAGCAGCGATGAGAGACTGAGCCAGAGGGGCTTAAAGACAGCTGCTCATTTAAACCCCCAGGATGTGAAGCACATTCCTGTCCAAATGCCCCCTGTCCTGAATATCTCACAATCTCCATGACTATAAACTAAATATAATGGGGATCACTACTGTGCATGGTGATAACATGCCTCCCTAGAAGACATATCTTGCTTTTTCACTTTCTCCTATTCAATACTACATTTCCCAATTCAATATCACATTATAAGGTAGCTTTGTTAATCACCCCCTTCAATCTACCATTAATGAAATTTCAAATTTGCAGTTTCTGCACCTTTACAGAACTAACAAAGTGGTCCCTGGTACTGAAGGTAGGTGCAACACTGGCAGACTCAGACAGAAAAATATGTGGACTCTTTGCAGTCCAATAACTCATTATAATGCACAATTCCGCCTGTTTTGGAGGTGGTGGTGGCCTTCTTATTTCTTGGGCCCAATGACATGCCCAGTCCTTCTAAGCTCTGCGTAGAAGCAGGATGTCTCTTTTCCCTGTATGAGTCAGCATTAGAACTACAATCCTACATCACTGCAAAGTCCCTGACAACTCTTCAACTCCTGACCCATAGAGCTTAGAAGGATTCAGCTAGTCAGTTTTTAATTACATGATGTATAGACCTAATGGAAAAGAGAAGAATTAACTTGGTAGAAAGATAAAATGAGCAATTGTAAGTACACAGAGCTATATAATATGATTATTGCAGTAAAATAAGAGGATAAAAAGTGCTTTTTTAATTTATTATTGCCCATTGGACTATAAAATGGAGATGTAGGTTTTCCATTTGCTGCACTACAGGGTATATGAACCAGGCATTGGTGCAGTCATCAACCTTTACCAAAATGCATTATTTTATTTTATATTTTCATCTCTTCTCTATTATAAGGAAGGAAAGTCTTCTGGTCATTAAAACTTCCATGGTGAAGCACACAAAGTGCTTTTAGTTGCAGCAGGGTTAATAAACTCCTACCATGTGGGATGTGCTTCTGGTTGTTTTCCTTACTCTGACTTTTTGCTGAGTTGATGAAGTTTGTCATCTTTATGATTTATAATGACACTAAGACTCCTATTCTTTCCTGAATGCTCGAATAGTAAACTGAATACAGCAGCTATAAAATCTACTACAAAGACAAGAAACATTGACACAAATTTTCCACTCTCGCAGTGAAATCCCCTGTGCTTTTTTGCAGATGTGGATTTTGCTGCAGATTTTTCACATTGAACAAAGCTGTCTGTGCCCATACTTGAAAAGTTAGAGCATAAATTTTAATCCAAGCAGTCTGAAGATGAACCAAATTTATCACAGTTGTGCTTCCTGTGTCATAGACTTGAAACATATTTCTTGAAGATAAATTCCACATTTTCTCTTACACCAACTCCTAGTTATTTTACTTTCAGCCATTCATTGACACCAGAGGTGTAGCTAGAGGTTTGGTTCTGGTGGTGAGGGGGGCAAACTTCTGAGTGGCCTACTAACCAGGTAGCCCTCATTCTAATTATGGTGGCACACCGTAATATTGGATATAGGAGAACCTCAGGCAATGACCGCGCTGTTACTAAAAAAAATCACTATACAAAGATCAACACTCATAGTACCACCATATGGTGACATATAGTGGTAGATACCAGTGCCGCAGAACTTGTACGAGATTACAGCACAGATATTGATGGTGACTTACAGCTGACTTTCTTTCTGATCCAGTCATTCACTTTTCCAGTCTTTTCCACCTGGTCCAGACCGACATGGCAAAGAGACCTGCAGAGATTACAACAAAGACACAATTGACTTTTCTTATTTCCTGCACCCTCCTTATATATTCTTAGCCTGTACAAACTCCTTATCCTGCTGATACCCCAATTCTGAGTCGCTGCTGCCGTATGTGTCCCTATTACTGCACCTACTGTGCGGTGCTGTGTTCCCTCTAGATGGTAAAACAAACTTCTAGAATATATTAATGCCCTGTGCCAGTGTCCCAAAAAACTATGACAACATTTTGCCCCCTAGAAAGTAATAATGCCCTCTGTGTAACCTTTCACAGTCACAATAACCTGAGTGCCTGTCACAGGGTTACCATGACAGAGAGGAACCAGAAGACCGAAGCGTCTGATTGCTCCTACTCCTGCTCTGAAAAGAAGCACTACCACTACTTTTAAAATGGTGTAAATTTCTTTTGGCAGTACAGGGGTTAATCAGCCATGTTTGGAGCTCTTTGAGCTAGGGCTATCAGCTGAGCACGGTTAGCCGCTCCTATCCCCTATATAATCTGGGTCCTGACTGACACCATTGTCAGAGATAGGTTATTCTGCATGGCTGGGAGGATAGTAGTTGGTGGTTATATGAGAAGGCGTTTGGTGGGTTTATCTGTGACTGTTGCTTGGGTTTGTAAGTGTGATAATTCCCTTTCCTCCTATTACTTTGGTTTTCCCCATCCTCCACTCCCCAGTGAATTCCTCTGTTATATGTGAGTGAATATTTGTATGCCTGGTATTTTCCATTTTCCCTGTTCGTGTTACCTTTTTCGTCTGGTGCACAACTACTCCCCTCTTCCCTGGATGGGGGAAGGGTACAGACAGAGTGCATCTTCACCTTCAGAAGTAACCCAGGAAACAGGGCAGGCTAGGGCACCCTCTAGTGTTAGGGACAGGGTAGGAGCCCCTGTTCCCGGGTAACTCGACAACAGAGTCATGACAGTGCATGCACTACCCATAGTCCTCCATATAGTATAATGCACCTCATAGTCCCTCCATATAGTATAATGCACCCCATAGTACTCCATATGATACAATGTACCTCTATAGTCTCCAACATAGTATAATGAATTCCCCATAGTCCTCAATATAGTATAATGCACTCCCCATAGTCTTCTATGCAGTGTAATGCACTACATAGTCCTCCAAACAGTATAATGCACTCTCCATGAAAAAACCCCACAATACTCCCCTCTCCTCCTTGTACCCTTGTTCCCCCTCTGCTCCGGTCTCTGCAGCGAGCGCTCTGAACCTATGCACATCTCAGCGAGTGGGTGACATGTAGTGACTTCAGAACCAGAGGGGGAATGATGTCAGCTGAAGCTCCCTCTTCCATTGTAAACACTGTGTTGAAGTTGGGCGGAGTGCTATTCAGCTTCAGTGCTGTGCTTATAAACTAGAAAAGAAAAAGACGCGCACTCTTGCTACGGTGGTGCTGACTGAACGTGGAGTTATTCCACAAAATGTAATCCCAAGGATAAACAGTCGCACTCAGAATTCCTTTAAATTGCAAACAATTTAGAATTTTATTTTCAAAACACCAAAATTAAATGATTCACCGCAGTTGAGACAATAAGGTATTCCAATGGTATAAGGTAACGTTTCGACCCACTGGGTCTTTATCAGACCTTACTCATAGTAGAAAGGCAAGGAGAGGAAATATTTCATGAGAGGTGCTGGAGTCCCATTAGGGGCTACTTGTATGCTGTATCTGGAGACTGGAGACACCACCGCAGTCTCCAAATGCAGCATACAAGTAGCCCGTAATGGGACTCCAGCACCTCTCATGAAATATTTCCTCTCCTTGCCTTTCTACTATGAGTAAGGTTCGATAAAGACCCAGTGGGTCGAAACGTTACCTTATACCATTGGAATACCTTATTGTCTCAACATCGGTGAATCATTTAATTTTGGTGTTTTGAAAATAAAATTCTAAATTGTTTGCAACTTAAAGGAATTCTGAGTGCGACTGTTTATCCTTGTGCTTATAAACTAGACAGCAGTGGTGGTCGGTCTCTTAGGTAACGAGCTGGAAACAAGTATTAATATGGCAAAGACTGCCATATATTCTAAGAAAATGTAAATTGCAAAAGTTCTTGTTTTAAAAAACACTGACAATACCCATTGTTAATTAAGAGAAACTTTGATCCATCACCCTGAAGTGCGATCAGTTATCTGCCATCAGCATCTTAACTGTTCTAAAAATTATTGAGTCTTAGTTCTGCCATCACACCCCAATACTACCATGGCCAGACATAACTACTAGTGATGAGTGAATATACTCATTGTTCAGGTTTTCCGGAGCACGCTCGGGTGGTCTCCAAGTATTTGTGACTGCTCGGAGATTTAGTTTTCCTTGTCGCAGCTGGATGATTTACGGCTACTAGCCAGCTTGATTACATGTGGGGATTCCCTAGCAACCAGGCAACCCATACATGTAATCAAGCTGTCTAGCAGCCGTAAATCATCCAGCTGTAGCAAGGAAAACTAAATCTCCGAGCAGTCACAAACACTCGGTGACCACCCGAGCATGCTCTGGAAAACCCTAGCAACGAGTATACTTGCTCATCACTAATAACTACTAATAGCACACGTGATGTGCTACATGGCAGTAACCTACTGACAGAATCCGCTCCTACTTTTATCCAAATTTCCATCTCCTCTCAAAAAAGAAAATAATAGAAAAAAAAAATAGTTATAATTCTCTGTAAAATCAAATTTGGATCAACTTTAAAGCATAGAGCACTTTAACCAAAATCTTATGATGAATTTGACAGTACACTTACTGATAACATGTAAAATACACATAAATGTCCTATCAGAATGCAAAATCAGAAATGCTTTATCCCAGACAGACACCAGATGGCAGCATGGGAAGTGTTAGTTCTGGGTAAATATTCTCCGTTTCATAAAATCAAGGTTTTATTTTATTTCATGAACAGGTCAGACAATAATCAGATACATTTTTTTAACACTTGAACTGGCTTTGACAAAAGTGAAGTATGTACATTCCTATATATGAGGGAGACACCAAAGTTTGTGGAAGCGTTAATATTTACAATAGTGTACTTACAAGGGAAGCCTCACCTGGCGCCGGCACTTGGGAGTGGAGCGTGCAGCTCCATGTGTTGCTGTGCGGCTGCACGCTCCGCTTTGGAGTGCCAGTGCCAGAGGAGGGTTTTCACCTGCGAGACTCGGCCGTATCTCGCGTATGTGTGATCCCGGCCTCACTAAACTCTCCCCTCTCCAATCCCTCCTGAATTCAGCAACCTGGCACATATTTCTGTCCAGCCATTACTCTGATGTCTCCACCCTGTGCCAGTCTTTGCACTGGTTACCCATCCACTGCAGAGTACAATATAAACTAATTGCTCTCACATACAAAGCTCTCTACAGTTCTGCACCACCATACATCTCCACTCTTATCTCTGTCTACCACCATACCCATGATCTCAGTTCCACTAATGACTTAAGACTTACTTCCTCCATAATGTGAACCTCCCATTCCCAAGACTCATCTAGCGCTGCGCAAGTTCTCTTCAATTGTGCTACCCTGGACAATATAGTTTAGGCCGCGGTCAGACTTGCGAGTGTGATGCGAGAAACTCGCACGAGTCTCTTGCATCAATACCCGGCACTGCCGCCGGCACTCGGGACCGGAGTGTGCGGTTTGCATGTATTTCTATGCAGCTGAACGCTCCGGTCCCGAGTGCTGGCGACAGTGCCGGGTATTGATGCGAGAGACTCGTGCGAGTATTTGTTGATTTCTGTATTACTCCCTCTGAATTGAAAAGTGCTCCGGAATATGTTGGCACTATAGAACTATTTTTTTTCAGTGAGTAATAAAGATATTTCTTGAATAATAATAATTATATTGGTATCAATTAAAATAACGGGATGTCTCCTACACAAGTTGTTTATAAGAACGTTTGCACTTGTTTTTATGATTGAATTGTTAGGGCACATGGTCACAGAGTTGGCTCTTCTGCTCAGGAACCTCTCCCACACACTATGAGCCAAAACCAATCGCAAAGAGTTGCTTTCCAATCCAATAGACCTGGCTTGTCTTTGCATTACACACCATCCATAAATTACTGACCGGCTATATTGTCCTCCATCTTCTCCTTAAGATTTGTGATCCTGGTTCAATAGTATTCATGCTGCTGCTCTGTCACAGGCGTACTTTGTCTGCCCTGTTGAGGGCAGAGCAAGTTCTGCAGTGCGCAGGCGCCGGGCCTCTCTGACCTTTCAACAGGGCAGACAAAGTACGCCTGCGCCGGAGCGTGAATACAAGAAGAGGACGTCTGTTATGATCCGTGTTGTGAATTTGGATTCTGGGCTCCCCCGGTGGCCGCTTGTGGAATTGGACTTGTCATCCTCTTTCCTGTTTCACCTGGTTCCATCAGTAGTGGGTGTCGCTATTTAAGCTCATTTCTCTGGTGGTTTCTTGCCGGTCAACAATGTTATCTGATGCCTCTCAGTGCTTGTTCCTGCTTCTAGACTACTACTAGATAAGTTGGACTTTTGTCCATGTTTTGTTTTGCCTATTTGTTCCAGTTCACAGCTGAAGTTTTGTTACTGTGTCTGGAAAGCTCTCGTTGATCAGGGATTGCTACTCTGGCGTTATGAGTTAATGCCAGAGTTTAAGGTAATCTCTGGATGGTGTTTTGTTAGTGTTTTTCTGCTGACCATGAAAGTATACTATCTGTCTTCTGCTATCTAGTAAGCGGACCTCAAATTTGCTAAGACTATTTTCCTGCTGCGTTTGTTGTTTCATCTGAACTCACCGTCATTATATGTGGGGGGCTACTGTCTTCTTTGGAATATTTCTCTAGAGGTGAGCCAGGTCTTATATTTCCCTCTGCTAGCTATTTAGGTCTTAGGCCAGAGCTGGGCATCTAGCGATAAATAGGAAATGCTACCTGGCTATTTCTAGTTGCGCGGCAGGCTTAGTTCATGGTCAGTATAGTTCCATCTTCCGAGAGCTTGTCCCTCTATAGGCTTACTATGATCTCTGCCTGCAGAGATCATGACAGTTTGACCGGCCAATAAAGTGTTAAAGACCCAGGTTGAGAAAGGAGAGTTATAAGAAGTCTGCTGGAATTTTTTTTTTTTTTTTTTTTTTCTTCCAGTCTGCTTTGCTGCAGTCTTTTTTCTCTCTCTCCTCCTAATCTCTGTATGGCTCTGTGTGCACCTGACAATAATGGATCTCCAGAGTGTAACTGCGGGTTTGAATAATCTCATCACGAAAGTACAAAATTTACAAGATTTTGTGGTACATGCTCCGGTATCTGAGCCGAGAATTCCTTTGCCGGAGTTCTTCACAGGGAATAGAGCTAGCTTCCAGAATTTCCGAAATAATTGTAAGCTTTATTTGTCCCTGAAGTCTCGTTCAGCTGGAGACCCTGCTCAGCAGGTTAGGATTGTGATTTCCTTGCTCAGGGGTGACCCTCAAGATTGGGCCTTCTCATTGCCAGCAGGGGATCCTGCGTTACGCGATGTGGATGCGTTTTTTCTGGCCTTGGGCTTGCTTTATGAGGAACCTCATTTGGAACTTCAGGCAGAAAAAACTTTGATGGCACTATCTCAGGGGCAAGACGAAGCTGAAGTTTTCTGCCAAAAATTCCGTAAATGGTCTGTGCTTACTCAGTGGAATGAGTGCGCCTTGGCGGCAACTTTCAGAGAAGGTCTCTCTGATGCCGTTAAGGATGTTATGGTGGGGTTCCCTGTGCCTGCAGGTCTGAATGAGTCCATGACAATGGCTATTCAGATTGATAGGCGTCTGCGGGAGCGCATCTGGCGGTGTCTATGGAAAAGACGCCAGAAAGTATGCAGTGTGATAGAATTCTGTCCAGGAGCGAGCGACAGAATTTTAGACGGAAGAATGGATTGTGTTTCTATTGTGGGGATTCTACTCATGTTATATCAGCATGCTCTAGGCGTACAAAGAAGCTTGATAAGTCTGTTTCCATTGGCACCATTCAGTCTAAGTTTATTTTGTCTGTAACCCTGATTTGCTCTTTGTCATCCATTGCCACGGACGCCTATGTTGACTCTGGCGCCGCTCTGAGTCTTATGGATTGGTCCTTTGCCAATCGTTGTGGTTTTGATTTAGAGCCTTTGGAGACTCTTATTCCTCTGAAGGGGATTGACTCCACCCCATTGGCTAATAATAAACCACAATACTGGACACAAGTAACCATGCGTATCAATCCGGATCACCAGGAGATTATTCGTTTCCTGGTGCTGTATAATTTACATGACGATTTGGTACTGGGATTGCCATGGTTGCAGTCTCACAACCCAGTCTTGGACTGGAGAGCAATGTCTGTGTTGAGCTGGGGATGTAAGGGTATTCATGGGGACTTACCTTTGGTTTCTATTTCGTCGTCCATTCCCTCTGAAGTCCCTGAGTTCCTCTCTGATTATCAAGACGTCTTTGACGAACCCAAGCTTGGGTCGTTACCTCCGCACCGTGAGTGCGATTGTGCCATAGATTTGATACCGGGTTGTAAATATCCAAAGGGTCGTTTGTTTAATTTGTCTGTGCCGGAACATGCTGCTATGCGGGAATATATAAAGGAGTCTTTGGAAAAGGGACATATTCGTCCATCTTCTTCTCCCTTGGGAGCTGGGTTTTTCTTTGTCTCAAAAAAAGACGGCTCTTTGAGACCATGTATTGATTATCGGCTTCTGAATAAGATCACTGTTAAGTATCAATACCCATTGCCATTGCTTACTGATTTGTTTGCTCGTATAGAGGGTGCTAAGTGGTTCTCTAAAATTGATCTTCGTGGGGCGTATAATTTGGTGCGGATCAGGCAGGGGGATGAGTGGAAGACCGCATTTAATACGCCCGAGGGCCACTTTGAGTATTTGGTCATGCCTTTTGGTCTTTCTAATGCCCCTTCAGTTTTCCAGTCTTTTATGCATGATATTTTCCGCGATTTTCTGGATAAATTTATGATAATATATCTGGATGATATTCTGATTTTTTCTGATGACTGGGACTCTCATGTCCAGCAGGTCAGGAGAGTTTTTCAGGTTCTGCGGTCTAATTCTTTATGTGTGAAGGGGTCTAAGTGCGTTTTTGGGGTCCAGAAAATTTCCTTTTTGGGGTATATTTTTTCTCCCTCTTCCATTGAGATGGATCCCGTCAAGGTGCAAGCTATTTGTGACTGGACTCAGCCCTCCTCTCTTAAGGGTCTTCAGAGATTTTTGGGCTTTGCCAACTTTTACCGCCGATTTATTGCTGGTTTTTCGGATGTCGTTAAACCACTGACTGATTTGACCAGACAAGGCGCTGATGTTGCTAATTGGTCCCCTCATGCTGTAGAGGCCTTTCAGGAGCTTAAGCGCCGTTTTGCCTCTGCCCCTGTGTTGCGTCAGCCTGATGTGAATCTGCCTTTTCAGGTTGAGGTTGACGCTTCGGAGATCGGAGCTGGGGCAGTGTTGTCGCAGAAAGGTTCCGACTGCTCCGTCATTAGGCCTTGTGCCTTCTTTTCTCGCAAATTTTCGCCCGCAGAGCGGAATTATGATGTTGGGAATCGGGAGCTTTTGGCCATGAAGTGGGCGTTTGAGGAGTGGCGCCATTGGCTCGAGGGGGCTAGGCATCAGGTGGTGGTATTGACTGACCACAAAAATTTGATTTATCTTGAGACTGCCAGACGCCTGAATCCTAGACAGGCGCGCTGGTCTTTATTTTTTTCTCGCTTTAATTTTGTGGTGTCATACCTACCGGGTTCTAAGAATGTTAAGGCAGATGCCCTTTCTAGGAGTTTTGACCCGGACTCTCCTGGTAATTCTGAACCCACAGGTATCCTTCGGGAGGGAGTAATTTTGTCGGCCGTTTCTCCTGATCTGCGGCGGTCCTTGCAAGAGTTTCAGGCGGATAGACCGGATCGTTGTCCGCCTGATAGACTGTTTGTTCCGGATGATTGGACCAGCAGAGTCATCTCTGAGGTACATTCTTCTGCATTGGCAGGTCATCCCGGAATTTTTGGTACCAGGGATTTGGTGGCAAGATCCTTCTGGTGGCCTTCCCTGTCACGAGATGTGCGAGTCTTTGTGCAGTCATGTGACGTTTGTGCTCGGGCCAAGTCTTGTAGTTCTCGGGCTAGCGGACTGCTGTTGCCCTTGCCTATTCCTAAGAGGCCTTGGACACACATCTCGATGGATTTTATTTCAGATCTGCCTGTTTCCCAGAAGATGTCTGTCATCTGGGTGGTCTGTGACCGTTTCTCTAAAATGGTCCATTTGGTTCCTCTGCCCAAGTTGCCTTCTTCTTCTGAGTTGGTTCCTCTGTTTTTTCAGAATGTTGTCCGATTGCACGGTATTCCTGAGAATATTGTTTCTGACAGAGGTACCCAATTTGTGTCTAGATTTTGGCGGGCATTCTGTGCTAGGATGGGCATAGATTTGTCTTTTTCATCTGCTTTTCACCCTCAGACTAATGGCCAGACTGAGCGGACTAATCAGACCCTTGAGACATATCTGAGGTGTTTTGTCTCTGCTGACCAGGATGATTGGGTTGCTTTTTTGCCATTGGCAGAGTTCGCCCTCAATAATCGGGCCAGCTCTTCCACCTTGGTGTCCCCGTTTTTCTGTAATTCGGGGTTTCACCCTCGATTTTCCTCCGGTCAGGTGGAATCCTCGGATTGTCCTGGAGTGGATGCGGTGGTGGAGAGATTGCATCACATCTGGGGGCAGGTTATGGACAATTTGAAGTTGTCCCAGGAGAAGACTCAGCGTTTTGCCAACCGTCATCGTCGTGTTGGTTCTCGGCTTTGTGTTGGAGATTTAGTGTGGTTGTCTTCTCGTTTTGTCCCTATGAGGGTCTCTTCTCCTAAGTTTAAACCTCGGTTCATCGGCCCTTATAGAATATTGGAGATTCTTAATCCTGTTTCTTTCCGTTTGGACCTCCCTGCGTCCTTTTCCATTCATAACGTTTTTCATCGGTCGTTATTGCGCAGGTATGAGGTACCTGTTGTACCTTCAGTTGAGCCTCCTGCTCCGGTGTTGGTTGAGGGTGAGTTGGAGTACATTGTGGAGAAAATTTTGGACTCTCGTGTTTCCAGACGGAAACTCCAGTATCTGGTCAACTGGAAGGGTTACGGCCAGGAGGATAATTCTTGGGTCAATGCATCTGATGTTCATGCTTCTGATCTTGTTCGTGCCTTCCATAGGGCTCATCCTGGTCGCCCTGGTGGATCTGGTGAGGGTTCGGTGCCCCCTCCTTGAGGGGGGGGTACTGTTGTGAATTTGGATTCTGGGCTCCCCCGGTGGCCGCTTGTGGAATTGGACTTGTCATCCTCTTTCCTGTTTCACCTGGTTCCATCAGTAGTGGGTGTCGCTATTTAAGCTCATTTCTCTGGTGGTTTCTTGCCGGTCAACAATGTTATCTGATGCCTCTCAGTGCTTGTTCCTGCTTCTAGACTACTACTAGATAAGTTGGACTTTTGTCCATGTTTTGTTTTGCCTATTTGTTCCAGTTCACAGCTGAAGTTTTGTTACTGTGTCTGGAAAGCTCTCGTTGATCAGGGATTGCTACTCTGGCGTTATGAGTTAATGCCAGAGTTTAAGGTAATCTCTGGATGGTGTTTTGTTAGTGTTTTTCTGCTGACCATGAAAGTATACTATCTGTCTTCTGCTATCTAGTAAGCGGACCTCAAATTTGCTAAGACTATTTTCCTGCTGCGTTTGTTGTTTCATCTGAACTCACCGTCATTATATGTGGGGGGCTACTGTCTTCTTTGGAATATTTCTCTAGAGGTGAGCCAGGTCTTATATTTCCCTCTGCTAGCTATTTAGGTCTTAGGCCAGAGCTGGGCATCTAGCGATAAATAGGAAATGCTACCTGGCTATTTCTAGTTGCGCGGCAGGCTTAGTTCATGGTCAGTATAGTTCCATCTTCCGAGAGCTTGTCCCTCTATAGGCTTACTATGATCTCTGCCTGCAGAGATCATGACAGATCCGGTGACTTTGGAGCCGCATGAAACTTTCTCTGGAGTAGGTGGAAACTGTACTGACCGCAAAACCTGAACTTACACCACAACTAGAAGTAGCCGTGGGGTGTGCCTAACAAACCCTAGACACCTCGACACAGCCGGAGGACTAAATACCCCTATAGATGGAAATAGGAATACTACCTTGCCTCAGAGCAGAACCCCAAAGGATAGGCAGCCCCCCACGAATAATGGCTGTGAGTAGGAGAAGAAAGACACACGCAGGCAGAAAACAGAATTCAGCAAAAGAGGCCACTCTAGCTAAATAGGGAAAGATAGGACAGAATACTAAGCGGTCAGTATTAAAACCCTTCAAAAATATCCACAGCAGATAATACAAAAAGTTCCACAATCTAACTAAAGACATGGAATGTATATCTGCAACTCCTGAGAATCCAACAAGACTGAGAAAATACTGACACAATCAAGCTGGACAAAAAAACAATGAATAGCACGGAATTATTAAGCACACAGCATGTGTGCCACAAAAACCAAACCAGACACTTATCTTTGCTGATTTGGCAGCAAGGCAGAAGGAACCAAACAAGGACCAACACCTCCAAAACCATGGACAACTGGTAAGGACTAATGAATCCTGCAAGCCTAAATACCCCAGTCAGAACTGCAATCAGCAGATACACCTGACCAGGACTGCAACTCAGGGACAACTGCATTACCACCTACAACCACCGGAGGGAGCCCAAAAGCAGAATTCACAACAGTACCGACCCCCTTGAGGAGGGGTCACCGAACCCTCACCAGAGCCCCCAGGCCGATCAGGATGAGCCAGATGAAAAGCATGAACCAAATCAGCAGCATGGACATCAGAGGCAAAAACCCAAGAATTATCCTCCTGGCCATAACCCTTCCATTTGACAAGATACTGAAGCCTCCGCCTCGAAAAACGAGAATCCAAAATCTTCTCAACCACATACTCCAACTCCCCATCAACCAACACAGGGGCCGGAGGATCAACAGAGGGAACAATGGGTACCACATATTTCCACAATAAAGATCTATGGAAGACATTATGGATAGCAAAAGAGGCCGGAAGCGGCAATCGAAAAGACACCGGATTAATAATCCCAGAAATCCTATAAGGACCAATAAACCGAGGCTTAAACTTAGGAGAAGAAACCTTCATAGGAACATGACAGGAAGACAACCAGACCAGATCCCCAACCCGAAGCCGGGAACCAACACACCGACGACGGTTAGCAAAACGTTGAGCCTCCTCCTGAGACAACACCAAATTGTCCACCACCTGAGCCCAAATCTGCTGCAACCTGTCAACCACAGAATCCACCCCAGGACAGTCAGAAGGCTCAACCTGCCCAGAAGAAAAACGAGGATGAAAACCAAAATTACAAAAAAAAGGCGAAACCAAAGTGACCGAACTAGCCCGATTGTTAAGGGCAAACTCGGCCAACGGCAAAAAGGCCACCCAATCATCCTGATCAGCAGACACAAAGCATCTCAAATAAGTCTCCAAGGTCTGATTAGTACGCTCGGTTTGGCCATTTGTCTGAGGATGAAATGCAGAGGAAAAAGATAAATCAATGCCCAGCCTAGCACAAAAGGTCCGCCAAAACCTAGAAACAAACTGGGAACCTCTGTCAGACACAATATTCTCCGGAATACCATGCAAACGAACCACATGCTGAAAAAACAACGAAACCAAATCTGAAGAGGAAGGCAATTTAGGCAAAGGCACCAAATGAACCATCTTAGAAAACCGGTCACAGACAACCCAGATAACCGACATCCTCTGGGAAACCGGAAGATCAGAAATAAAATCCATAGAAATATGCATCCAGGGCCTCTCAGGGACCGGCAATGGCAAAAGCAACCCACTAGCATGGGAACAACAAGGCTTGGCCCGCGCACAAGTCCCACAGGACTGCACAAAGGAACACACATCACGTGATAAAGAAGGCCACCAAAAAGACCTACCAACCAAGTCTCTGGTACCAAAAATACCAGGATGACCAGCCAGCACAGAACAGTGAACCTCGGAAATCACTCTACTAGTCCATCTGTCAGGAACAAACAGTTTCCCCACTGGACAGCGGTCAGGTCTGTCAGCCTGAAATTCCTGAAGAACCCGTCGTAAATCAGGGGAAATGGCAGAAAGGACCACCCCTTCTTTCAGAATGCCGATCGGTTCAAGAACCTCAGGAGAATCAGGTGAAAAACTCCTAGAAAGGGCATCAGCCTTAATATTCTTAGAACCCGGAAGATACGAGACCACAAAATCAAAACAGGAAAAAACAAGGACCATCGAGCCTGTCTAGGATTCAACCGTTTGGCAGACTCGAGGTAAATCAGATTCTTATGATCGGTCAAGACCACAATACAGTGCTTAGCTCCCTCAAGCCAATGTCGCCACTCCTCAAACGCCCACTTCATAGCCAACAACTCCCGATTGCCGACATCATAATTGCATTCAGCAGGCGAAAATTTACGGGAAAAGAAGGCACACGGTTTCATCAAGGAACCAACAGGATCCCTCTGAGACAAAACAGCCCCTGCCCCAATCTCAGAAGCGTCAATCTCAACCTGAAACGGAAGAGAAACATCCGGTTGGCGCAACACCGGAGCAGAAGTAAATCGACGTTTAAGCTCCTGAAAAGCAGAAACAGCCGCAGAGGACCAATTCGCCACATCAGCGCCTTTCTTTGTCAAATCGGTCAAGGGTTTAACCACGCTGGAAAAATTAGCAATGAAACGGCGATAAAAATTTGCAAAACCCAAAAATTTCTGAAGGCTCTTTACGGACATGGGTTGAATCCAATCATGAATGGCCTGAACCTTAACCGGATCCATCTCAATAGATGAAGGAGAAAAAATAAAACCCAAAAAAGAAACCTTCTGCACCCCAAAGAGACACTTAGACCCCTTCACAAACAAAGCATTGTCACAAAGAATCTGAAATACCCTCCTGACCTGTTCCACATGAGACTCCCAATCATCAGAAAAAATCAAAATATCGTCCAGATATACAATCAAGAATTTATCAATATAAGTCCGGAAGATATCATGCATGAAAGATTGAAAAACAGATGGAGCATTAGTGAGCCCGAACGGCATCACGAGGTATTCAAAATGGCCTTCGGGCGTATTGAACGCAGTTTTCCATTCATCACCCTGCTTAATATGAACAAGATTATACGCCCCTCGAAGGTCAATCTTCGTAAACCAACTAGCCCCCTTAATCCTAGCAAACAAATCGGAAAGCAAAGGTAAAGGGTATTGAAACTTGACCGTGATCTTATTCAAGAGGCGATAATCAATACAGTGTCTCAAGGAGCCATCCTTCTTAGCAACAAAATAAAATCCCGCTCCCATCGGTGAAGAAGATGGCCAAATATGCCCTTTCTCCAAAGACTCCTTAACATAACTCCGCATAGCGGTATGTTCAGGCACAGACAGGTTGAAGAGTCGGCCCTTAGGAAACTTACAGCCTGGAATCAAATCAATCACACAATCACAGTCCCTATGCGGTGGAAGAGAACTGGACTTGGGCTCATCGAATACATCCTGAAAATCAGACAAAAACTCTGGAATTTCGGAAGAGGAAGAAGAGGAGATGGACATTAAAGGAACATCATTATGAACCCCCTGACAACCCCAACTAGTCACAGACATAGACTTCCAGTCCAACACAGGATTATGTACCTGCAACCACGGAAAACCTAGCACGATAGCATCATGTAAATTATGCAACACCAGAAATCGACAATCTTCCTGATGGGCTGGCACCATACACATGGTCACCTGTGTCCAAAACTGTGGTTTATTTTTAGCCAAAGGTGTAGCATCAATGCCCCTTAGAGGAATAAGGTTCTGCAAAGGCTGCAAGGGAAAACCACAACGCCTGGCAAACTCAAAGTCCATTAAGTTCAAAGCGGCGCCTGAATCCACAAACGCCATGACAGAAAATGATGACAATGAACAGATCAAGGACACAGATAACAGAAATTTAGGTTGTACAGTACTGATGGTAAATGAACTAGCGATCCTCTTTGTCCGCTTAGGGAAGGCTGAAATGACATGAGAAGCATCGCCACAATAATAACACAACCTATTCTGACGTCTGAATCCTTGTCGTTCTGTTCTAGACAGAATCCTATCACACTGCATTGGCTCAGGACTCTGCTCTGAGGACAACGCCACAGCGTGCACAGTTCTGCGCTCCCGCAAGCGCCGATCAATCTGAATGGCCAGAGACATAGAATCACTCAGACCGACAGGCGTGGGAAACCCCACCATAACATCTTTAACGGATTCAGAAAGACCCTTTCTGAAAATTGCCGCCAAAGCATCATCATTCCATTTAGTCAACACAGACCATTTTCTAAATTTCTGACAATATAATTCTGCCGCCTCTTGACCCTGAGACAGGGCCAACAAGGTCTTCTCCGCTTGATCCACAGAATTAGGTTCATCATATAATAGTCCTAAAGCCTGAAAAAAGGAATCTACATTAAGCAAAGCCGGATTCCCAAATTCCAGGGAAAATGCCCAATCCTGTGGATCGCCACACAGCAGGGAAATAATGATTTTAACCTGCTGAATGGGATCACCAGATGATCGAGGTCTCAAAGCAAAAAACAGTTTACAGTTGTTTTTAAAACTCAAAAATTTGGAGGGGCGTGGTTTGCCAGGGGAAAGGAGCAGACGTGTTCCTTAGGAGCTCCTGCCAATTCCCCTATAAATGCTACTTAAAGCTTACTAAAAAACAGAATATCTGCCTTTAATCCTTGCCGGATCATAGCAGGAATGGGACCCTCTAAGAAAAACGCTGGCACAAGGAAGATATCTCCCTTAACGGGAGTGAAAAAGCAACAGCTGATATCTAATGGAGGACGGCTTCCCTCGGGACAAAGGCAAAGTAGTCCTACACCTAACAGACAGAATTTCATCCAGCAACTGGAGGAGCAGAGATCGAAGTCGCAACCTAAGAAGACCCACAAGAAGATACAGCAACCTACAAGCAAGAAAATCGCAAGTTTGGGGACAATCACAGGAATTACAATGAGAGACAGGATGGCAGTGGAGCAGCACATTGTGAGGAATCGGCGGATGGACACTAAAGCCGAATCTTCATGCACACCTGGGAGAGGAGCGCTTCCTCCTGCAGCAGCTGCGGCTCTGAAAGGAGTGAGTAGGGAGAGCCGGCGGACTGCAGAGGAGCCGCAGACCACCCGGATGCAGCAGTCAGGAGCCGGTGAGTGTCGGCGGGACCGGAGCTTACAGAGGGGCAGAGGGATCTCCCCGGCGCCCGGAACTACTTACAGCAGCCTCAGGCATGACGCGCCGCCGCCGCCGGAGTTCGTCCCGGTGAAGGAAGAAAGGGGTGTGTCCTGGATGTCAGCTGATCGGGCTGACGAAGAAAGCTGTGAGGTACAACGGAGCGAAAGGGGTGGAGGAGCTGGGACACAGGGCAAGTGGCAGATTAATGTGACAGAGGATTTAACAACATCTGCCACAGCCAGGGAGTTCAATGGAAAATATAATGTGCAGGAGTTTGGGTCTCATAAAACACTGCTACCCACCCTCATTAAAGCAGAGTCTACACTCACCGGCCACTTTATTAGGTACACCATGCTAGTAACGGGTTGGACCCCCTTTTGCCTTCCGAACTGCCTCAATTCTTCGTGGCATAGATTCAACAAGGTGCTGGAAGCATTCCTCAGAGATTTTGGTCCATATTGACATGATGGCATCACACAGTTGCCGCAGATTTGTCGGCTGCACATCCCAAAGATGCTCCATACAAGGCAGGATGGATCCATGCTTTCATGTTGTTTACGCCAAATTATGACCCTACCATCCGAATGTCGCAGCAGAAATCGAGACTCATCAGACCAAGCAACGTTTTTCCAATCTTCTACTGTCCAATTTCGATGAGCTTGTACAAATTGTAGCCTCAGTTTCCTGTTCTTAGCTGAAAGGAGTGGTACCCGGTGTGGTCTTCTGCTGCTGTAGCCCATCTGCCTCAAAGTTCGACGCACTGTGCGTTCAGAGATGCTCTTAGGCCTACCTTGGTTGTAACGGGTGGCGATTTGAGTCACTGTTGCCTTTCTATCAGCTCGAACCAGTCTGCCCATTCTCCTCTGACCTCTGGCATCAACAAGGCATTTCCGCCCACAGAACTGCCGCTCACTGGATTTTTTTTCTTTTTCGGACCATTCTCTGTAAACCCTAGAGATGGTTGTGCGTGAAAATCCCAGTAGATCAGCAGTTTCTGAAATACTCAGACCAGCCCTTCTGGCACCAACAACCATGCCACGTTCAAAGGCGCTCAAATCACCTTTCTTCCCCATACTGATGCTCGGTTTGAACTGCAGGAGATTGTCTTGACCATGTCTACATGCCTAAATGCACTGAGTTGCCGCCATGTGATTGGCTGATTAGAAATTAAGTGTTAACAAGAAGTTGGACAGGTGTACCTAATAAAGTGGCCGGTGAGTGTATATCTACAGAGCTGGGAACACAGCCTGATACCACCAATGATATCCTCCATTTAAATAAAGAATCCTCTTTGAGTGGGGGTAAACCCCTTCCAGCAGGTGATACGCCAAAGCTAATTGAAAAGTGGTCTGAGGCGTGGACTGATTCGTGCATCTCATACTTTGGGGAGAGGGTTAAGCTGGATGTTAGAGAGAAATATGACCATTCACCT
Source organism: Ranitomeya variabilis (assembly GCF_051348905.1). Classification (NCBI taxonomy): domain Eukaryota; kingdom Metazoa; phylum Chordata; class Amphibia; order Anura; family Dendrobatidae; genus Ranitomeya; species Ranitomeya variabilis. The sequence continues at coordinate 99,852,363 of NC_135235.1, read as the reverse complement.
AAAGATTGCAGAGACATGGATAGGAAATCAGAAACAAGCGACAATATTGTTACATCTCCATCAGTCTCTCTCCTGCCTATCATGTCAAAAGGTGAAGAATGCTATGAAGATTCTTCAGTTTACTCTGACTAAGAGGATATTAACTCCATCAGTGAAGCTGTCTTTGAGGATACTACCTACTCAAATATTCCTTCCGAGGAGTTTAGTGACACCGAGGACTCAAAATGCTCAAGCAGATTATCAAAGGACTCAAATTCCAGCGATTCAGAACAGGAACAGTCGTGCTCTGAGGCTTCTGATCACTCATTATTAGATAACATTTTAGCCTCTGATGAACAACCTTCTGAGAGCTTTTTGGTCAGTTTATCTAAAGCCCTCCTAACCTCTATGAGTTTAAAAGGGGCTCAAACCTCTGAAAAATTTATTAAAAATCTCTTCAAAGACACTTTCTCACAGATCAGTGCTACCCCACACTCTGATATAAAAAAAACTCCCAATAAATCTCTATTCACTCAAAAAGGACCGGTCCCTCAAAAGTCTCATCGGGGTGTTAAAAGTGATGTAGAGGGCGTCTCCGGGGGCTCGGACTCACTGGATTATTTAGAAACTGAAGTGGTTGCATTTAGGACTGAACTAGCTAATTTTGAGAACTTTAAAAGGAAAAACAATTTAAAAATTCGTGGGATTCCAGAATCAATTAAAAAAGCGCAACTGGGAGATTATGTCTCCTCTATGATTCTCCATCTTTTCCCTGAAACTCAAGGTAGAAATATGATTCACAAAATCTTCAGAATCCGCAGACCATCTACTTTACTGCCGAACATAGCGGCAGATGTGGTTGTTTCTTTCTATCCCAACTGGCTGAGAGACTCACTGCTTAACGTAACAAAAGAACCAAAATTCGTCTCTTCTCCCTATGGCCATTTAGCCTTTTATAAAGACTTATGCAAGGATACTTTGCAAAAACGCAGGTCGTTCCAACAATCTACTCAAAGATTGCAACAAGCTGGAATCCGGTATAATTGGCATCATTACTCAAATCTGAGGTTTTATTACGCATCGAAATGGAACATTTTCTCTTCCTCAGCTGAAGCAATGGTCTTCCTGAACTTTGCGGGTGTGGACTTCTCCGGGTCTTCGCCTAGTCCCAATTCCTCAATTTAATACAAAACTTCGTTAAGAATTCCAGACATTTTTTCTTTTTCTTTTTTATACAGATATTCTATATTTTAGCATTTAATAGAACCATCTTTTTTTGCCCACCGGGTCAGAGGGTTATCTTTGATGACCCAGACTCAACAGGCCTTCTTATAAAATTTTGTATCTCTTTGGTAAACCGTTATAGCCTTTGATATTGATTTGATAGTATCATTTTTGTGAAAACATAGTTGTATCCTTTTCTTTACTCGGCCCAAACCTTGTTTTCCACTTTTTTTTTTGTCTTTTATTAGGCCAACTTTCGAGTTGGCTTACTAAGCTTCTACTAAATATTTTACCGTATATATTATAGCTTCTTGTATTTGGATGCTAACTCTTGTGAATTATGTGTAACATTATCTATGTTTTTACATTTTACTCAACTTTTTTAGGTAACGATTATAGGCTACATCGCATTGTCAGTGAGCCAGAGCTGAAATAATCTAGCTTTCACTGCTCTTTTATGAGAAGTCATACCAAACTAATTTTGTTTGTATTTTTGATTACGTTACCAAGTACTGTATGTGTGCCTGTTTCCCCTATTGTAAAGGGGCCAATTTTCTTTTTCCTTCTTCAAATCCCAACCCTTCTCCCCTCCCCTCCTGGTCTACCCTTTCCTTTCAGAAAATGTTAAAACTCCCCAATAAAAATGTTTGAACACAAAAACTCAAAAATTTGGACCTGTCACCAAAAAACAAATCAGGAGTAGGAATCTTCGGCTCTAAAACAGGAGTCTGAACAATATAATCAGAAATTCCCTGTACCCTAGCAGCAAGCTGGTCTACACGAGAAGCTAATTCCTGAACATCCATGCTAACACAAGACTCCTCAGCCACCCAGAGAAAAAGAGGGAAGAAAAGGCAAAAGCAAACTGCAGAAAAAAAAAATGACTCGACACCTTTCTTCCCTTCTTCTGAAATGCATTTAACTCATTACCGGCCAGTTGTACTGTTATGATCCGGTGACTTTGGAGCCGCATGAAACTTTCTCTGGAGTAGGTGGAAACTGTACTGACCGCAAAACCTGAACTAACACCGCAACTAGAAGTAGCCGTGGGGTGTGCCTAACAAACCCTAGACACCTCGACACAGCCGGAGGACTAAATACCCCTATAGATGGAAATAAGAATACTACCTTGCCTCAGAGTAGAACCCCAAAGGATAGGCAGCCCCCCACGAATAATGACTGTGAGTAGGAGAAAAAAGACACACGCAGGCAGAAAACAGAATTCAGCAAAAGAGGCCACTCTAGCTAAGTAGGGAAAGATAGGACAGAATACTAAGCGGTCAGTATTAAAACCCTTCAAAAATATCCACAGCAGATAATACAAAAAGTTCCACAATCTAACTAAAGACATGGAATGTATATCTGCAACTCCTGAGAATCCAACAAGACTGAGAAAATACTGACACAATCAAGCTGGACAAAAAAACAATGAATAGCACGGAATTATTAAGCACACAGCATGTATGCCACAAAAACAAAACCAGACACTTATCTTTGGTTCCTTCTGCCTTGCTGCCAAATCAGCAAACAAGGACCAACACCTCCAAAACCATGGACAACTGGTAAGGACTAATGAATCCTGCAAGCCTAAATACCCCAGTCAGAACTGCAATCAGCAGATACACCTGACCAGGACTGCAACTCAGGGACAACTGCATTACCACCTACAACCACCGGAGGGAGCCCAAAAGCAGAATTCACAACAGACGTCATCGTAAGAAGATGGGAGGCTACGGACCGGACCGCGACGCCCATCGGACCAGAACTGGATCGGGACCGCCCTAGGTGAGTATAATCTAACCTCCTTTTCTCATCTTTCAGGATACATCGGGGGCTTATCTACAGCATTACAGAATTCTGTAGATAAGCCCCTGATGCTGGTGGGCTTAGCTCACCTTCGATTTTGGGGGTGACAGGTTCCCTTTAAACACTATGGAAATTAAAGGTGTAATACTACATTGAACAAAGGCTGGCTTTTTGGAGAGCAAGCACCATTCTTGTCTTTGGGCTGTGGTTAGTATGGGAGGTCAGCTCTATTTACTTCAGTGGGGATGAGTCACATTACTAGATACAGCCCATAGACAAGAGCGGCCTACGTTTCTTGGTAGAACTGTTTTAGGTCAGACTCCTTGATACATTCATTACCTTCTTCTCTATTGTCCTGAATGGAAATTAGTACCTACCAGGCACACTAGGAAGATTAGTAAGCTCATCGACTTTGACTTATAAGGAGCTTTCATTTTCCTAAACTGAATCAGCTAACAGACTATTTGCACCAAAGCTTTTTTCTTATTTTTTGGTTGACTTAATATGATCTTCTAATAAGCCAAGCAGTAATGAGAAATACAGGAGGAGTTTAGGCAATGAAAGGAATTCTATAGCTGCTTGGACAGGAGTAGTGGGGGTTTGGAACACTACGGACTCCGCGGGCTGGTAGAAGGCACATTACTCTAAGAATTTATGATTTTATTCAATCATGTTATGATAGAGTAGTATCTGTATATTTGCAAGTCTGCTAGTAAACTGGAAATATTGTTACATTGCTTTTAGGGCTCATGCACAACAAAGAGCCTATGTTGCAGCTACTGATAATAAGCAAGTGACAATTGATATCACTTGCTAATTACTATCAGATTTATCAGGCTCATCAATGAGTGGATAAAAATGGCAAATAAACTATGTGCAAGTGTTTGAATGACCAGGTTTTAGTCTTACTCTTTCCTCGAAGGGATATTACCATTTCATAAACTGATGACATATTGCTATGAAATCACTTAATGGACAGTGAGGATACAAACTGCCGCCCACGAACCGATAGATTATATGCAAACAGCGTTTTTCTATGAGGCGGTCAATTTTCTTTATCGGAAACTCTTTCACGCCTTCTTTGAGGAGTTTTTAGAGGAGTATTTTGTTTTGTGCTGCAGTTTTAGAAGCTTTTTTTAGACTTTTGATTGGACAGCACCTAGCTTGGAGCCACTTCAGATAAGTAGCATGCACCTTGTTTTTTCTCACCAGGCACTTAACAAAACCTGAAGCAGAAAAAAGTTCAAAAGACTGAACATATGAACAGCAAAGTGGTTTTTCAATAGAAATGATTTGGAAGAGTCTAAGGGTATGTGTCCACTGTCAGGATGGCCGGCGGTATCGCCGCAGCGGCGAAGCCGCTCGGCGCTAAGCCCCGCCCCCTTTCTGGGACGCGATCATGCCGGATGTGTTAACTCTTCACATCCGGGATGATCGCTCTCTCCCATAGCGCCCTGTGATATGCCTTGCGGCGACGCTGCGTCCCCGCAAGGTGTACGGACATGCTGCGATCTGAAAAGACACGCAGCATGTCCGTAGTCGCAGGGCCGCCGCGTGCGGGTTTCCACGCATAGTGGAGACGGGATTTCATAAAATCCCCTCCACTATGCTGGAACATCTGGACGCTGCTTGTTTGACGCTGCAGCTCTGCACAGCGTCAAACAAGCAGCGTTTCCTGACCGTGGAAACATACCCTCATAAGCGTTTTTGGAGCAATGTTTTGGGTGATTTTTGGACCAGTTCCAAAATACTCAGTGTGCACATACCCTCAAAATAAAAGGTCATCCATGCTATTTAACCCCTTCCCGACCTGTGACACAGCGTATGCGTCATGAAAGTCTGTGCCAATCCGACCTGTGACGCATATGCTGTGTCACAGAATGATCGCGTCCCTGCAGATCGGGTGAAAGGGTTAACTCCCATTTCACCCGATCTGCAGGGACAGGGGGAGTGGTACTTTAGCCCAGGGGGGGGTGGCTTCACCCCCCTGTGGCTACGATCGCTCTGATTGGCTGTTGAAAGTGAAACTGCCAATCAGAGCGATTTGTAATATTTCACCTAAAAAACTGGTGAAATATTACAATCCAGCCATGGCCGATGCTGCAATAACATCGGCCATGGCTGGAAAACCTAATATGTCCCCCCCCCACACCCACCGATCGCCCCCCCCCTCAGTGCTCCGTTATGGGGTCCGGTCCCCTCCGTCCGCCTGCCGGCTCCCCCGTCCTCCTGCCCGCTCCCTCCTTGTTTGAATAAACCCCCCCTGTGGTCCGATCACCCCCCCTGTGCTCCAATCCACCCCCCCACCACCCCTTCATACTTACCGATCCTCCCGGTGTCCGTCCGTCTCCTCGCTGGGCGCCGCCATCTTCCAAAATGGCGGGCGCATGCGCAGTGCGCCCGCCGAATCTGCCGGCCGGCAGATTCGTTTCAGATATATTTTGATCACTGCGATATAGCCTATCACAGTGATCAAAATAAAAAAAATAGTAAATGACCCCCCCTTTATCACCCCCATAGGTAGGGACAATAACAAAAATAAATAAAATATTTTTTTTCTTTTTCTACTAGGGTTAGGGTTAAAACTAGGGTTAGGGGTAGGGGTAGGGTTAGGGTTAGGGGTAGGGTTAGGGGTAGGGTTAGGGGTAGGGTTAGGGGTAGGGTTAGGGTTAGGGCATGTGCACACAGTGCAGATTGGCCGCTGCGAATTCATAGCAGTTTTCCATCAGGTTTACAGTACCATGTACACCTATGGAAAACCAAATCCGCTGTGCCCATGGTGCGGAAAATACCGTGCGGAAACGCTGTGTTGTATTTTCCGCAGCATGTCAATTTTGTGCCGATTCCGCAGCGTTTTACACCTGTTCCTCAATAGGAATCCGCAGGTGAAATCCGCACAAAAAAACACTGGAAATCCACTGTAAATCCGCAGGTAAAACGCAGTGCCTTTTACCTGTGGATTTTTCAAAAATGGTGCGGAAAAATCTCACACGAATCCGCAAAGTGGGCACATAGCCTTAGGGTTAGGGTTGGAATTAGAGTTAGGGTTGGAATTAGGGCTAGGTTTGGAAATAGGGTTAAGATTAGGCTTGTGGTTAGGTTTAAGGATAGGGTTAGGGGTGTGTTGGGGTTACAGTTGTGGTTAGGGTTGGGATTAGGGTTAGGGTTGGGATTAGGGTTACGGGTGTGTTGGGGTTAGGGTTGTGGTTAGGGGTGTGTTGGGGTTAGGGTTGTGATTAGGGTTATGGCTACAGTTGGGATTAGGGTTAGGGGTTTGTTGGGGTTAGTGTTGAAGTTAGAATTGAGGGGTTTCCACTGTTTAGGCACATCAGGGGTCTCCAAACGCAACATGGCGCCACCATTGAATCCAGCCAATCTTGCGTTCAAAAAGTCAAATGGTGCTCCCTCCCTTCCAAGCCCCGACGTGCGCCCAAACAGTGGTTTACCCCCACATAAGGGGTACCAGCGTACTCAGGACAAACTGGGCAACAACTATTGGGGTCCAATTTCTCCTGTTACCCTTGCGAAAATAAAAAATTACTTGCTAAAACATAATTTTTGAGGAAAGAACAATTATTTTTTATTTTCACGTCTCTGCGTTATAAACTTATGTGAAGCACTTAGGGGTTGAAAGTGCTCACCACACATCTAGATAAGTTCCTTGGGGGTATAGTTTCCAAAATGGGGTCACTTGTGGGGTGTTTCTACTGTTTAGGCACATCAGGGGCTCTGCAAATGCAACGTGACGCCCTCAGACCATTCCATCAAAGTCTCAATTTCAAATGTCACTACTTCTCTTCCGAGCCCTGACGTGCGCCCAAACAGTGGTTTACCCCCACATATGGGTTACCAGCGTACTCACAACAAACTGGGCAACAAAGATTGGGGTCCAATTTCTCCTGTTACCCTTGTGAAAATAAAAAAATTGCTTGCTAAATCATCTTTTTTGAGGACAGAAAAATGATTTTTTATTTTCACGGCTCTGCGTTGTAAACTTCTGTGAAGCACTTGGGGGTTGAACATGCTCACCACACATCTAGATAAGTTCCTTGGGGGGTCTAGTTTCCAAAATGGGGTCACTTGTGGGGGGTTTCTACTCTTTAGGCACATCAGGGGCTCTGCAAACGTAACATGATGCCCGCAGACCATTCCTTCAAAGTCTGCATTCCAAATCGTCACTACTTCCCTTCCGAGCCCCGGCATGTGCCCAAACAGTGGTTTACACCCACATATGGGGTATCAGCGTACTCAGGAGAAACTGGACAACAACTTTTGGGGTCAAATTTCTCCTGTTACCCTTGGGAAAATTAAAAAATTCTGGGCTAAAAAAATATTTTTGAGGAAAGAAAACACATTTATTATTTTCACGGCTCTGCGTTGTAAACTTCTGTGAAGCACTTGGGGGTTGAACATGCTCACCACACATCTAGATAAGTTCCCTTGGGGGTCTAGTTTCCAAAGAGGGCTCACTTGTGGGGAGTTCCTACTGTTTAGGCACATCAGGGGCTCTGCAAACGCAACGTGACCCCCGCAGAGCATTCATCAAAGTCTGCATTTCAAAACATCACTACTTCCCTTCCGAACCCCGACGTGTGCCAAAACAGTGGTTTACCCCCACATATGGGGTGTCAGCATACTCAGGAGAAACTGGAAAACAACTTTTGGGGTCCAATTTCTCCTGTTACCCTTGGGAAAATAAAAAATTGTGGGCTAAAAAATCATTTTTGAGAAAAGAAAAATTATTTTTTATTTTCATGGCTCTGCGTTATAAACTTCTGTGAAGCATTTGGGGGTTCAAAGTGCTCACCACACATCTAGATTAGTTCCTTGGGAGGTCTAGTTTCCAAAATGGGGTCACTTGTGGGGGAGCTCCAATGTTTAGGCACACAGGGGCTCTCCAAACGCGATATGGTGTCCGCTAATGATTGGAGCTAATTTTCCATTCAAAAAGCCAAATGGCATGCCTTCCCTTCCGAGCCCTGCCGTGCGCCCAAACAGTGGTTTACCCCCACATATGGGGTATCATCGTACTCAGGACAAACTGGACAACAACATTTGGGGTCCAATTTCTCCTATTACCCTTGGGAAAATAAAAAATTCCAGGCCAAAAATCATTTTTGAGGAAAGAAAAATTATTTTTTATTTTCACGGCTCTGCGTTGTAAACTTCTGTGAAGCACCTGGGGGTTTTAAGTGCTCACTATGCATCTAGATAAGTTCCTTGGGGGGTCTAGTTTCCAAAATGGGGTCACTTGTGGGGGAGCTCCAATGTTTAGGCACACAGGGGCTCTCCAAACGCGACATGGTGTCCGCTAACGATTGGAGCTAATTTTCCATTCAAAAAGTCAAATGGCGCGCCTCCCCTTCCGAGCCTTGACGTGCACCCAAACAGTGGTTTACCCCCACATATGAGGTATCGGCGTACTCAGGAGAAATTGCCCAACAAATTCTAGGATCCATTTTATCCTGTTGCCCATGTGAAAATGAAAAAATTGAGGCTAAAGGAAATTTTGTGTGAAAAAAAGTACTTTTTCATTTTTACGGATCAATTTGTGAAGCACCTGGGGGTTTAAAGTGCTCACTATGCTTCTAGATAAGTTCCTTGGGGGGTCTAGTTTCCAAAATGGGGTCACTTGTGGGGGAGCTCCAATGTTTAGGCACACAGGGGCTCTCCAAACGCGACATGGTGTCCGCTAAAGATTGGAGCCAATTTTTCATTCAAAAAGTCAAATGGCGCTCCTTCCCTTCCGAGCCCTGCCGTGCGCCCAAACAGTGGTTTACCTCCACATATGAGGTATCAGCGTACTCAGGACAAATTAGACAACAACGTTCGTGGTCCAGTTTCTCCTTTTACCCTTGGGAAAATAAAAAAATTGTTGCTAAAAGATCATTTTTGTGACTAAAAAGTTAAATGTTCATTTTTTCCTCCCATGTTGCTTCTGCTGCTGTGAAACACCTGAAGGGTTAATAAACTTCTTGCATGTGGTTTTGAGCACCTTTAGGGGTGCAGTTTTTAGAATGGTGTCACTTTTGGGTATTTTCAGCCATATAGAACCCTCAAAATGACTTCAAATGTGAGGTGGTCCCTAAAAAAAATGGTTTTGTAAATTTTGTTGTAAAAATGAGAAATCACTGGTCAAATTTTAACCCTTATAACTTCCTAGCAAAAAAAAAATGTGTTTCCAAAATTGTGCTGATGTAAAGTAGACATGTGGGAAATGTTATTTATTAACTATTTTGTGTCACATAACTCTCTGGTTTAACAGAATAAAAATTCAAAATGTGAAAATTGCGAAATTTTCTAAATTTTCGCCAAATTTCCGTTTTGTTCACAAATAAACTCAGAAATTATCGACCTAAATTTACCTCTAACATGAAGCCCAATATGTCACAAAAAAAACAATCTCAGAATCACTAGGATCCGTTGAAGCGTTCCTTAGTTATTACCTCATAAAGGGACACTGGTCAGAATTGCAAAAAACGGCAAGGTCATTAAGGCCAAAATAGGCTGGGTCATGAAGGGGTTAAGCACAGTGGCCTCTTCACTGTTTTCTTGAAACAAAGAACCACTATAGGACAGAAAAAAAGCGCAAGTAGGGTCTTATTATTATTATTATTATTATTATTTATATAGCACCGTTAATTCCATGGTGCTGTACATGAGAAAGGGGTTACATACAGGGTTCTAAATATCGTTTACAGTAAACAAGTTTACAGTGACAGACTGGTACAGAGGGGAGAGGACCCTGTCCTTGCGGACTTACATTCTTATCTGATGGTTATTTGTGATTCCAAATCAGTTTGCACTCACCTGATATTTCTTGATATTAGGGCATATAGACTCATCAGAGTCGACAGCTGCTGCAGATCCATAGGTCAAATCGATGACTAAATTTTAGTATTGAAATAGGACAATTCGTGGATACAATCTATCCTCGCTGCTGCACAAATAACTGTCCAGATGTATAATAGATAAATTGTACATCTGGACCATTATTTGTGCAGCAACGCGGATAGTATCCACGAATTGTTCTATTTCAGTGCACTGTTTTTCTCGCACAATGGAAAGCTATGCGTTTCTGCAGAGAATTACATCCATGCACATTCACTTGAGTGGAGCTATGCTGCAGTTCTCCAGGGTTGACTTTGGTGACCAATGTGCAAGGGTCCACTCCTGCATCCTCTGTGGCACCCTGGTTGGACCTCCACTTTTTATAAAGTGTTGACCTATCCAAGTGTGACATGCCATACATTTGTTAGATATGAATAACTCTTTTATATGGTATGCTGTATCCAAGGACCATTGACAGTGTCTGTGCGTAGGCTATGTCTGGTATGGCAGCTCAGCTCCATTTAAATAGACAGGGCAAATATATATCCACCTACCAATTCCATTTCTCCACAATGATGGACTTTTTTTTATTCAAAAAAGTGGACACTCCCTTTAAGGGATTTCGAGTAAATATTGGAGGGCCTCAAATTTAGAATCATCATTTATTAGCCAGAATGACTCCTAAGATTGTGTATCTTTCTAAAGAATCCAGCATATCTTTGAAATATGTGTACATCTCATTCATTGTAATGTGAACAGTTTAAAGGTACCTTCACACTAAACGATATTGCTAGCGATCCGTGACGTTGCAGCGTCCTGGCTAGCGATATCGTTGTGTTTGACACGCAGCAGCGATCAGGATCCTGCTGTGAGATCGCTGGTCGTTGCTGAAAGTCCAGAACTTTATTTCGTCACTGGATCTCCCGTAGACATCGCTGGATCGGTGTGTGTGACACCGATCCAGCGATGTCTTCACTGGTAACCAGGGTAAACATTGGGTTACTAAGCGCAGGGCCGCGCTTAGTAACCCGATGTTTACCCTGGTTACCAGCGTAAATGTAAAAAAAACAAACACATACTCACCTTCCGGTGCCTGGCGTCCGCTTCCCTGCACTCCTCCTGCATCCTGTGTAAGTGCCGGCCGTAAAGCAGAGCGGTGACGTCACTGCTCTGCTCTGTGGGAGATGCCGGAGATGTTCGGCGCTGACAGAAGATGCAGGAGGAGTGCAGGGAAGCGGACGCCGGGCACCGGAATGTGAGTATGTGAGCGGCCCTGCGCTTAGTAACCCGATGTTTACCCTGGTTACCAGGGGACTTCGGCATCGTTGGTCGCTGGAGAGCCGTCTGTGTGACATCTCTCCAGCGACCACACAACGACTAAACAGCGACGCTGCAGCGATCGGCATCGTTGTCTGTATCACTGCAGCGTCGCTAAGGCTACTTTCACACTAGCGTTAACTGCAATACGTCGCAAATGCGTCGTTTTGCCGAAAATACGCATCCAGCAAAAGTTCTTGCTGGATACGTTTTTCGTCATAGACTAACATTAGCGACGCATTAGCGACGCATTAGCGACGCATTGCCAAACGTCGCGTCCGTTTTGCGACGCTTGGGCGTGTGTTAGCGGACCGTCGGGAGAAAAAAACCTTACATGTAACGTTTTTTGCTCCCGACGGTCCGCTTTTTCCGACCACGCATGCGCGGCCGGAACTTCGCCCCCACCTCCCCGCACTTCCCCGCACCTCACAATGGGGCAGCGGATGCGTTGGAAAAATACATCCGCTGCCCCCGTTGTGCGGCGGAGACCACGCTAGCGTCGGGAACGTCGGCCCGACGCACAGCGACGGGTCTTTCCCGACGCTAGTGTGAAAGTAGCCTTAGTGTGAAGGTACCTTAATGCTTCTTTACCCTTGACCAGCACTGCAGGGGAATTAAAGACATAATACCAGGTTCTCCTACTTTTTACAGCTCATCTGGAGGTCCCATCAGCAATATGTACTTGAAGATCAGCTTATAATTAGATGACCCTTCTAACAAAAAAAAAAAAAGAAAAACAAGAACATTAGTTGCCTTTCTGAAGTTTTACAAGTAGTTTGAACCTCATTGTTTTCTTCTCATTGACTTAAAATGTATTTATTAGCTCAGGGATCCTTATCATTATCCTAAGAGATTAAACAATCTTTACAAATGTGGCACTATTACTGAGTGGGAAAACTAGATTCAATCATGAGGAGGACCCAATTTCGAAAAGTTTGTAGGGGATGAAACATGGCAGTAAAATTATAAGACTTCGCAAAATAATATAGCTAAAGACCAATGTGAATATGAGAATGCAGGGGAGGAAACCTCCAGATACCACTTATTATACATAATGCTATTTGACTGTGCAATAACCTTGGAGCTTTAGGGATATCACAATGAAACCTAGAATGAGAGAACATGGAGTCAGTCCGTAGAGAACAAAAAGTACCAGGAAAGACATCAGTAAACAATTTTGATTTGGAAAGTTAGATACAAACTGAGAATTTCAGCAAAATGATACATATATTAACCTTGAATAAGGCCAGCTTGTATTATCAGAGAAAAGTAATTTATCTCTCCTCTTTTGTTTTCAGCTGCGTTGCCTGGAGCACTTTTTGGGCTTTATTAGAAAATGCATTGTATAAAATGCTTTGGAATATTGTCATCTCTGAACTGTCATAGATGGTTATTCCATATAGAGAGATGGTGCTTCTATTTAGGACGACTTCTGAGATTTTACTGTTTTAAAAAGGACATTAAAGTGATTAAACTGTTTCAATAGATTTTTTTATGCTGGGCTGAAAAGAAAAATAGATCATTTATACAATAGAACAGAGCATTGGTTATTTCTAGCTATTGTTCCTTTCCGCACGGTAGCCATACGTTGTCACCATATTACACAGGGATTGCAGCTAGCGGTTGGCATCGTGCACATGGTTGTATTATAGTAGTAATAATCTTTATTTATGTAGCGCCAACATATTCCGCAGTGCTTTACAATTCAGCAGTTCATATACAAGTCATAAGGAACAACGTTAAAGATCTATGTATATAATTGTCTAAGGGGTACTTTCATCTTTCTGTCCGTAACTTCCATAACGGAAATGCCGCAACCAATCAGCGACAGGCACAGTCCGATTAGTCCCTCCCTACTCCCCTGCAGTCAGTGCCTGGCGCCTGCATACTCCCCTCCAGTCACCGCTAACACAGGGTTAATGGATACAACAGAAAAAAATGGAGTACATGTCCATCAACTAATTAAATAGTAAGTTTATTGAAGTCAAAAAAGTCAATATATAAAATTCAAACAAACATATAGTTTACAAACTCATTCAGCTAAGAAGAGCCGGGTAGCACAGACCAAAAACTGGTGTGGAAACAACTAAACGGCGTTTAGTTGCACTATGCACTTTATGATATGCAGTGGGCGTTTAGTAAACGCCCACTGCATATCATAAAGTGCATAGTGCAACTATATATAGGCACATTTCCCTGGGGTATGGTAACAAGGTAATATATGCACTCACATGAGCCCTGTACACAGGCTCACATTTAATATGTACATAGTAAATAAACCTCCAGGTTCTTACCCAGATGCCAGCGTTAGTTAAGGATCCACACCGTTGCCCCAACGCGCGTTTCGCGTCGGCTTCGTCAGGGGGCGTAACACAGGGTTAATGCCAGCGGTAACGGACCACGTTATGCCGCAGGTAACACACTCCGTTATCGCTGCTATTAACCCTGTGTGTCCCCAACTTTTTACTATTGATGCTGCCTATGCAGCATCAATAGTAAAAAGATCTAATGTTACAAATAATTAAAAAAACAAAAAACCTGCTATTCTCACCCTCCGTAGTCCGCCAAGCCGCACGTGGCTGCCGCCATCTTCCTTTCCCAGAGATGCATTGCGAAATTACCCAGAAGACTTAGTGGTTTCGCGAGACTACTAAGTCATGTGGGTAATTTCGCAATGCATCCTGGAAACGGAAGATGGCGGTAGCCGCGCGCGCATCGCGAGAGCTTTGCTGGATCCCAGCGGGTGAGTATATAACTATTTTTTATTTTAATTATTTTTTTAAATAGGGATATGGTGCCCACACTGCTGTATACTACGTGGGCTGTGTTTTGTACTGCGTGGGCTGTGTGATATACTGCGTGGGCTGTGCTATATATTACGTGAACAGTGTTATATACTACGTCGCCTGTGTTATATACTGCGTGGCTGCTATATACTGCATGGGCTGTGTTATATAGTTTGTGGGCTGTGTTATATACTGCGTGGCTGTGCTATATACTATGTGCCCTGTGTTATATACTGAGTGGCCTGTGCTATATACTACGTCGCCTGTGTGCCTGTGTTATATACTGTGTGGCTGCTATATACTGCGTGGGCTGTGTTATAAAGTATGTGGGCTGTGTTATATACTGCGTGGCTGTTCTATATACTATGTACCCTGTGTTATATACTGCATGGCCTGTGCTATATACTATGTGCCCTGTGTTATATACTGAGTGGCCTGTGCTATATACTACGTCGCCTGTGTGCCTGTGTTATATACTGTGTGGCTGCTATATACTGCGTGGTCTGTGTTATATAGTACATGGGCTGTGTTATATACTGTTTGGGCTGTGTTATATACTGCGTGGCCACTGTTATATACTGCGTGGCCTGTATTAACGCATCGGCTATTCTACAATATGTATGTATGTATGTATATAGCAGCCACATAGTATATAGCACAGGCCACGTAGTATTTGTCTGCTATATACTACATGACTCCTATATACTACGTGGCCTGTGCTATATACTATGTGGCTGCTATATATATACATACATACATATTCTAGAATACCCGATGCGCTACAATCGGGCCACCATCTAGTAATACAATAATTAAAACAAAAATAATGATGACCCTGCTTGTAAGAGCTTACAATCTATGAAGAGGTGAGGTAGACACAAAGTAGAGGTGTTTATTTACAATGATGGTCCAACCATCTCGAGGGAATGGGGGATAGATAAAGACTGCGTGAGCTGGTCACCAGCCAGTATGTGTGGTGCTTTTGGGTGTGAAGGAGTTTAATGGAGAGTTATTGGAGCGCCCCCACACCGCCGCAGGGCCGAGGGGTACCCGGAGCCGGGCCTCTAGGTCTCAGTCCTGGGGTTGTCACGGTGGCTAGACCCGGTCCGTGGCCCTGTCTGTCAGTGGGGGACGTCCGGTGCAATAAGTGGTGTTGTAGCGGTGCAGGTCGCGGTAAATAATGAGGACACCAGTTTGCAGTCTCTTTACCTCTTTACTGAAGATGTTGGAGACCTCAGTCCAGAGCGCTGTTAACTGGGTTTTCAGAGACCGGCCGGTCCAACGACACATCAGGAGTTCTCCTCACAGGTGGGAATCAGTATCTACCTTCTAGCGCTGGGTGTTGTAGTTCTTCCCTGCTGAGCTCCCGGGATAGTCCTCACAACTGTTTCTTTCTGTCTCTACTGTTCTTTCTCCGTCCTCCAGGTGATATGGTAGGACGCACCCGTATGACGGGGTAGGCCTGGAGTTCTTCCGGGACTCTAGAGTCGCCCCTCTCCCACAGCTGCCTCCGTTGTCTGCTTAGGTGTTAAGTGAGACAGCCAACCTGTAATTAGCTGTCCTGCCGTGGTTTGCAATGTACTTAAAGTCTCTTACTTGCTCGGCGTTCCGGCCACCGATTGTTTGCGCCTCAGAAGGATGTTGCCTCGGTCTAACAGCAAGACCCCTTCTGGTATTTCTCCTTTTTCTGTATTCCCGTTGTTTACTGGTTAGTCCTGCTCTGAGGAGTCTGCCAGGATCCCCATCCCTGACAGGTCCTCTCACTAGCTCTTCCCAGCTACTTCTCTCTGTCTTCCTGTCCAACCCCCAGTTTTACCAGAGTTGTGAGGAGTGGCCTACTAGATAGGACCACCCCCCCTGGTGGCCGGAGTGTGAAGTGTGGTGTGAGTGTACCTGGTCAGAGAAACTCCTTTAGTGCAATCAGACGTACCACAGCTCCCCATAGTGGCGGAGCCACAGTACTGCAACAACCAGGACTCTGGGGTGCTGCACTCCCCCCCGGTTAAATCCAGTACTCCGGGACTGGGAAAACAAGAACAATAATACATGTTAACAGGAAACACACAAACTTTTGAAATAGCATAACAATTGAACATAACAAGGCTTCCCTTTACGGGAGGTGAGGATTCTTGAACGTTGCAAAAGTTAGGTCATGCACAGTTTATGACTCTCAGTTCCGTGATTGAAACAGCGGGGACCCCGGGTAAACAAAGGGGCCCCCCTTTTGAAAGTTTTTGAGCAATTCACCGTCCATTACTCTATTGTCCATTTAAAAACCTGTAACAAAAAGATATATATACAACATTTTCAATTAAATAGCAGCCCTTATTAATACCTCCAAAGTTTGTAGCGGAGGGGAGTTTGATTTTGAGTGCTGCGTGTGGACCTTCGCAGCGCAGGGGTTGCTATTGGCCTAACAGGGCCCGCTATGCTTGCTACCGCTGGTGTAGTGCGCTGTCTTCTAACTACACTTCTAGTGAGTCTGGGTAGCACTGGCAGGTTAGGGCTCTCAGAGCTGCAATTATCAACAGTGGGTACAGCAGATTCACTGATAGCAGAGGGAGGATTTGCCGGTTCAATGGTTGGCATGGCATCTTCGGGCAAGGCTTGTTGAGGTAGTGGAGCCAGATGATCTGGTACCACCATTGTTTCTGGCGGGTCCGGCTGTTCAAACATTACAACAGGTACCGCAACGGCTTGGTTTATCAGCGTCCAGGACTGGGGAAAGTCACCAAGGACAGTATGGAACATTTTCTCCTTTTCCACCGGCGGGGAGATCTCTGGGGCCGTGCCCCTCTCTTTCAATTTATCGGGGCAGACCTTAAGGTGATCCCTGGATACCGCTGTCGAGGTCTCCCCTTTGTCCTTGCTGATGAGACAGACCTTAGTGTTGTCGAAGTCGGATGGCAAGATGGTATACGGTTCCGCTTCCCATTGGTCATCGAGCTTGTGTAACCTCCTCTTCCGTTTAAGCACTTGCTCACCAGGTGACAGGGGAATCGCAGGAGCGCGTTGGTTGTAGTCCCTTTCTTGCTTCTGCCTAGCCTGGGCGAGACTTCTCTCCACACACTCTTGCACTTCGCGGTACCTTCGCTGCCTTTCTTCATCCCAATCCGACACCGGCGAGGTATCTTCAGGTACTAGGACCCCCATGTCCAGATCAACGGGTAACCGACTAGACCTTCCTCGCATCAGGTACGCTGGAGTACAGTTGGTGGAACTTACTGGGATGTGGTTGTACATATCCACCAAGTCAGGCAACTTTGTCGGCCACAGATTCCGTTCTTCCACAGGCAAGGTCTTCAATAAATCGATTACTACCTGGTTCATCTTCTCGCACATCCCGTTGGTTTGAGGGTGGTACGGTGTAGTTCTGATCTTCTTACACCCGTACAACTGGCAGAATTCTTGGAATACTTCTGCTTCAAAGGCAGGCCCCTGGTCGGTCAGTACCTTCTCTGGGTAGCCATGGGGTCTACAAAAGTGCTGCTGGAAGGCCCTGGCGGCAGTCCTGGCCGTTAGATCTTTAACAGGCACAACCACCAGAAACCTGGAGTAGTGGTCCACGATGGTAAGGGCGTAGATATAGCCCGACCGGCTAGGTGTCAGCTTCACATGATCCAGCGCGACCAGTTCAAGCGGCCGTTTGGTGATGATAGGCCGCAGGGGGGCCCGTTGGCTGTCACGGTCCTTTCTGCGCAGACTACATGGACCACACTCCCGACACCACTTCTCAATGGTTCTCTTCATGCCAATCCAATAGAACCTCCCTCGGAGTAGCTTCTCTAGCTTCTTCCATCCGAAGTGTCCGGCTCCATCATGGTAGGCTCCCAGAACCATGGGCGCATCTCGCCTTGGCACCACTATCTGCCACACCAATTCATGAGTACGTGGGTCGATGCTCCTCCTGCACAGCTTGCCATCATGGATAAACAGCTTGCTTCTCCCCTTCCACAGCTGTTGGGTTTCTTGTGGATCATCTGGGCCAGGGTGCAACCCAGCCTGCGTCAAGAGCTCCTTCACCTGACGGACCGCGGGGTCACTATCCTGGGTTTCTGCCCATCCGTGGTGGGGCAGGGGATTCAGCGTGGCATCCGGTTGGTTCTTGTGCCTGTTCTTCACATGGTGAGAGCTCTGAGTGGCTTTGGGGCGATGGAAGGCAGGCAGCTCTACCTCTTCAAGTGCCTCCGGGTCTTCTCCCACTTCTGGTAAATTGGGCATTCGGGACAGAGCATCGGCATTGGCATTCTGGTGCCCTGCCCGATATTTGATGGTGAAATCATAGTTGGACAGCCGGGCCATCCACCGCTGTTCCAAGGCCCCGAGTTTGGCAGTATCCAGATGCGTTAGCGGATTGTTGTCCGTGAAGACGGTGAATTTCGCGGAGGCCAGGTAGTGCTTAAACCTCTCCGTCACTGCCCAGACAAGGGCAAGGAATTCCAGTTTGAAGGAACTGTAGTTGTCAGGGTTCCTTTCCGTGGGACGGAGTTTCCTGCTGGCGTAAGCGATCACTCTTTCCTTGCCGTTCTGGACTTGAGACAGCACGGCTCCTAGTCCCACATTACTGGCATCTGTGTACAGCACAAACGGTTGGTCGTATTCGGGGTAAGCCAGTACCTCTTCTCCCGTCAGCGCCGACTTCAAGCAGGTGAAGGATTCCTCCAGCTCTTCGTTCCAATCGAAGGGGGTTTTCCTCCCCTTGGTCTTCTTTGGTTGGCCCACCAGCAGATTTTGCAAGGGTGCGGCCTTCTTAGTGAAATCCTTAATGAATCTCCGGTAGTAACCTACCAACCCGAGGAACTGCCGGACTTCGTGGAGGTCACTAGGCTTTGGCCAGTCCTGGATCACTGTGACCTTGTCGGGGTCTGGGGCCACTCCTTCAGCGCTCACCACATGGCCCAGGTACTGCACTTTAGGTTTCAGCAGATGACACTTGGACGGTTTCACTTTTAGGCCGAATTTGGACAAGGCTTCAAACACCTCGGCCAGGTGCTTCAGATGGTCTTCGTAGGTTTTAGAGAAGACTATGACGTCATCCAGATATAGCAGCACGGTTTCAAAGTTCAGGTGTCCCAGGCAGCTCTCCATCATCCTCTGGAACGTTCCGGGAGCATTGCACAATCCGAAGGGCATGTAGTTGAACTCACAGAGGCCCATTGGCGTCGTGAAGGCCGTCTTCTCTTTGTCCGCCTCCGCCACAGGAACCTGCCAGTACCCACTGGTGAGATCTAAGGTAGAGAAATAGTTAGCAGATTTTAAAGCAGCCAGAGACTCCTCTATCCTGGGCAGTGGGTATGCGTCCTTATGTGTAATGCGATTCAACTGTCTGTAATCAACACACATCCTCATTGTACCATCTTTCTTTTTAACAAGGACTAACGGAGCCGCCCAGGGGCTACAGCTGTCTCTCACCACCCCAGCCTCCTTCATTTCCCGCAACATGTCCTTGGCACACTGGTAATGAGCTGGGGGTACAGGGCGATATCTCTCTTTTATGGGTCAATGATCTCCCGTGGGGATGTGATGTTGGATCCCTTTCACCTGCCCAAAATCTGAGGGGTGTTTGCTGAATACCTGCTCGTACTCGTGCACCACCCTGTAAGCCCCCTGTATTTGATGAGATGGGGTAGAGTCAGTGCCCACATGCAATTCCCGACACCAATCTTTCGAGTGCTCAGCAGAACCTTTGTTCTCCGCCGCGTTTGACGGGACCAAGGGTTCAGGTGTCTGTATTACACTATTATTGACAGTGAACAGTTTGGCGAGCGTGGTATACTTGGTTAGGTGGACCTCTTCCTCCCCACAATTGAGGACACGTACGGGCACTTTCCCCTGTCGGACGTCTACCACCCCCCGGGCTGTCAGAACAGTAGGCCTATTGTCTGAATATACAGGTTCTACCAAGGCCTGGTAGTCCTTACCCCTGAGGCCTATGGCTGCTCGACACCATATTAACATTTCACTCTTGGGAGGTATCGCGATGGGGTTTGAATCACTTACAGTGACACGACCAATCTCACCACCAGTCAGCTCTACCTGCTGTCTTTGCATCAGAGCTCTGATTTCCTTCTGCAGGGCACGTTGCTCACTGTGGCCAGCGTTTTCTGCCACCTGTTGCAACAAAACAATCACTTCTGCAAGACAATTTTCTATAACATTAGTACCAAGAGTCATCATGGGATTACATTCTCGACGATCAATATCTACAATCACAATCCCTTGGGCTTTCAATTCCACCCGCCCCACTTTGATGGTGACCTCCTTATACCCCACTTGTGGCAACGGCTGACCATTACTGGCGATTATGGTGAAATCATCATCAGGGCCACGAGTAATATCAGCGTCCTCCCAATACCGTTTGTAGAGCACGTAAGGTATAGTCGTCACCTGAGAACCGGTGTCCAGCAAAGCATTCAAGGGGATTCCATCAATCACTACAGGGAGAACTGGTCGTCCTCCAATATACTTGGTTCTCCAATGCTGCGGGCCTGTCCGTCCTACTCCTGGGGGTTGGCCCTTTGCCCCAGGGGTTGCTCGTTTAAAGGACAGTACCTTGCAAGATGGCCCACCTGGTGACAGCGGCGGCAGATGGGTCGTCCATCCTGGTGGAAGCGATCGTCGGGCCGGCTCCTGGTCGGCGGAGTCCTCCTCTGTCGCATCCAAGGGACATCCTCCGGGCTGGAAGCCAACTGGATCTTCTCTTTGGGGGCCTCCTGTAGGGACTGCACCGTCCGGGCCAGGGCAGCAACGCTCTTGGTTAGTTCTTGCATCTGGAGACGAAGTCCTGCAGGGGAGTCGTCCTCGAAGCTCTGGGCGTCGGCCTCCGCGGCAACTGGGGTATCCGATGCCACCTCCTGGTGGTAGGTGAGAGCGGGGCGCCTGGGTGGTACTGCGCGGCTTGGCTGTCGCTCCTGCAATGCCTGGATAGCTTTATCTTTAAACTGCGCAAAAGTCAAGTCTGGATTTTGCATGGCCAGGAAGTGCAATTGGCCCCGCTGGTGACTGCACAGGAGCCCCTCAATGAACCGCTCCTTCAGGATTTTATCTTCATCCTGCATGCTGCCGGGGTCACTCTGCTTAATGGCCCGCATCGCTTCCTGGAGATTAAGGGCATAGTCCCGCAAGCTATCCTGTGACTTTTGTTTGCATCCATAGAAAGTCAGTTTAATCTCTGTAGCAGTGCGAGTATCAAAGGTGGCTTTAAGCTTGGCAAAAATCTGTTGTGCAGTTCCTTTATCCTCAGCGGGCCAGGATTTCAATTCTCTCAGAGCCGCCCCAAAGAGTTGGCCGGTTATCATATGGACCTTCTGGGGCTCGGTTAGGGGATAGAACTCGAGCAGGCTGCAGAGCCCTTCTTTAAAGTCAGTGAACGTATGTGCCTCCCCAGAGTATCGTGGGAGCCAGGCCGCTCCGGGCAGGTAGGGCATGGAGAAGGGCATTATGGCTTTTGCATTAGCGGCAGTGTCCGACTGGCTGATGGGGGCAACGGGTTCTGCGGCAGCCAGTGGTGGTATTAGGGCCGCGGCTTCGCCCGCTGCGGGGACCGGAGCTGCCCCTTCGTCCGCGGCTGCGACCGCCACCTCCTCTCCTCCCGACTCGGACATGGCCGTCCCTTCCTCCCACTAACCTGCTGGAGGTCGGAGTTCCTCTTCCGGGATTGGCGCCTCACCGCGCTTTACGTTCCGCGCTTCTTTTGACTGATCCCGCCCACGTAGCTGAGGCTCCTCCCTCCGCGCGCGGCAATGGCGAATTTTGGCGGCAAATGGCACAGCACAGTCTTTTCAATAAAGTACAGTCCAAGCACAATAATCACAGTTCCAAGGCACACATGACCTGATTCTTCAGGCTTAAGTAGATCCTGTTCGTGACGCCAAAATTTGGAGCGCCCCCACACCGCCGCAGGGCCGAGGGGTACCCGGAGCCGGGCCTCTAGGTCTCAGTCCTGGGGTTGTCACGGTGGCTAGACCCGGTCCGTGGCCCTGTCTGTCAGTGGGGGACGTCCGGTGCAATAAGTGGTGTTGTAGCGGTGCAGGTCGCGGTAAATAATGAGGACACCAGTTTGCAGTCTCTTTACCTCTTTACTGAAGATGTTGGAGACCTCAGTCCAGAGCGCTGTTAACTGGGTTTTCAGAGACCGGCCGGTCCAACGACACATCAGGAGTTCTCCTCACAGGTGGGAATCAGTATCTACCTTCTAGCGCTGGGTGTTGTAGTTCTTCCCTGCTGAGCTCCCGGGATAGTCCTCACAACTGTTTCTTTCTGTCTCTACTGTTCTTTCTCCGTCCTCCAGGTGATATGGTAGGACGCACCCGTATGACGGGGTAGGCCTGGAGTTCTTCCGGGACTCTAGAGTCGCCCCTCTCCCACAGCTGCCTCCGTTGTCTGCTTAGGTGTTAAGTGAGACAGCCAACCTGTAATTAGCTGTCCTGCCGTGGTTTGCAATGTACTTAAAGTCTCTTACTTGCTCGGCGTTCCGGCCACCGATTGTTTGCGCCTCAGAAGGATGTTGCCTCGGTCTAACAGCAAGACCCCTTCTGGTATTTCTCCTTTTTCTGTATTCCCGTTGTTTACTGGTTAGTCCTGCTCTGAGGAGTCTGCCAGGATCCCCATCCCTGACAGGTCCTCTCACTAGCTCTTCCCAGCTACTTCTCTCTGTCTTCCTGTCCAACCCCCAGTTTTACCAGAGTTGTGAGGAGTGGCCTACTAGATAGGACCACCCCCCCTGGTGGCCGGAGTGTGAAGTGTGGTGTGAGTGTACCTGGTCAGAGAAACTCCTTTAGTGCAATCAGACGTACCACAGCTCCCCATAGTGGCGGAGCCACAGTACTGCAACAACCAGGACTCTGGGGTGCTGCATTATGTTCAGGGAAAGTGAGTGGGCTGTATACATATACATATATATATATATATATATATATATATATATATATATATATATATATATATATATATATATATATATATATACTAGATGGTGGCCCGATTCTAACACATCGGGTATTCTAGAATATGCATGTCCACGTAGTATATAGCACAGCCACGTAGTATATTTCCCAGTCACGTATTATATTGCCCAGCCACGTAGTATATTGCCCAGCCATGTAGTATATTGCCCAGCCACGTAGTATATTGCCTAGCCACGTAGTATATTGCCCAGCCACATAGTATATTGCCTAGCCACGTAGTATATTGCCTAGCCACGTAGTATATTGCCCAGCCGCGTAGTATATTGCCCAGCCGCGTAGTATACTGCCCAGCCACGTAGTATATTGCCCAGCCCATGTAGTATATTGCCCAGCCCACGTAGTATATAGCAATGTGGGCATCATATCCCTGTTAAAAAAAGAATTAAAATATAAATCGTTATATACTCACCCTCTGTCAGCCCCTCGGATCCACAACAGGCCTTTCCCGCTTGTGACGCTCCGGTAACCGGTCCATGCTGAGGTCTCGCCAGATGATGATGCTACGGTCTCGCGAGATGATGACGTAGTGGTCTCGTGAGACCGTCACATCATTATCTCGCGAGATCGCAGCATGGACCGGTTACCGGAGCGTCGCGAGCGGGAAAGGCCTGTTGTGGATCCGAGGGGCCGACGGACGGTGAGTATGTAACTATTTTTTATTTTTTTAATTATTTTTAACATTAGATCTTTTTACTATTCATGCTGCATAGGCAGCATGAATAGTAAAAAATTGGTCACACAGGGTTAATAGCAGCCTTAACTGAGTGCGTTACACCGCGGTCAACGCTGCCATTAACCCTGTGTGAGCGCTGACCAGAGGGGAGTATGCGTGCACCGGGCACTGACTGCGGGGAGTAAGGAGCGGCCATTTTCTTCCGGACTGTGCATGTCGCTGATTGGTCGTGGCTGTTTTGCCACGACCAATCAGCGACTGGGATTTCCATGACAGACAGAGGCCGCGACCAATGAATATCAGTGACAGACAGAAAGACAGACAGACAGAAGGACAGACAGAAAGACAGAAGTGACCCTTAGACAATTACATAGTAGATATATATATATATATATATATATATATATATACAGTGCCTACAAGTAGTATTCAACCCCCTGCAGATTTAGCAGGTTTACACATTTGGAATTAACTTGGCATTGTGACATTTGGACTGTAGATCAGCCTGGAAGTGTGAAATGCACTGCAGCAAAAAAGAATGTTATTTCTTTGTTTATTTTTTTTTTTAATTGTGAAAAGTCTTTTCAGAGGGTCATTTATTATTCAACCCCTCAACCCACCAGAATTCTGTTTGGTTCCCCTAAAGTATTAAGAAGTAGTTCAGGCACAAAGAACAATGAGCTTCACATGTTTGGATTAATTATCTCTTTTTCCAGCCTTTTCTGACTATTTAAGACCCTCCCCAAACTTGTGAACAGCACTCATACATGGTCAACAAGGGAAAGACAAAGGAGCATTCCAAGGCCATCAGAGACAAGATCGTGGAGGGTCACAAGGCTGGCAAGGGGTACAAAACCCTTTCCAAGGAGTTGGGCCTTCCTGTCTCCACTGTTGGGAGCATCATCCGGAAGTGGAAGGCTTATGGAACTACTGTTAGCCTTCCACGGCCTGGACAGCCTTTGAAAGTTTCCTCCCGTGCCGAGGCCAGGCTTGTCCGAAGAGTCAAGGCTAACCCAAGGACAACAAGGAAGGAGCTCCGGGAAGATCTCATGGCAGTGGGGACATTGGTTTCAGTCAATACCATAAGTAACGTACTCCACCGCAATGGTCTCCGTTCCAGACGAGCCCGTAAGGTACCTTTACTTTCAAAGCGTCATGTCAAGGCTCGTCTACAGTTTGCTCATGATCACTTGGAGGACTCTGAGACTGACTGGTTCAAGGTTCTCTGGTCTGATGAGACCAAGATCGAGATCTTTGGTGCCAACCACACACATGACGTTTGGAGACTGGATGGCACTGCATACGACCCCAAGAATACCATCCCTACAGTCAAGCATGGTGGTGGCAGCATCATGCTGTGGGGCTGTTTCTCAGCCAAGGGGCCTGGCCATCTGGTCCGCATCCATGGGAAGATGGATAGCACGGCCTACCTGGAGATTTTGGCCAAGAACCTCCGCTCCTCCATCAAGGATCTTAAGATGGGTCGTCATTTCATCTTCCAACAAGACAACGACCCAAAGCACACAGCCAAGAAAACCAAAGCCTGGTTCAAGAGGCAAAAAATCAAGGCGTTGCAGTGGCCTAGTCAGTCTCCTGACCTTAACCCAATTGAAAACTTGTGGAAGGAGCTCAAGATTAAAGTCCACATGAGACACCCAAATAACCTAGATAACTTGGAGAAGATCTGCATGGAGGAGTGGGCCAAGATAACTCCAGAGACCTGTGCCGGCCTGATCAGGTCTTATAAAAGACGATTATTAGCTGTAATTGCAAACAAAGGTTATTCCACAAAATATTAAACCTAGGGGTTGAATAATAATTGACCCACACTTTTATGTTTAAAATTTATAAAAATTTAACTGAGCAACAAAACTTTTTGGTTTGTAAGATTTATGCATCTGTTAATAAATCCTGCTCTTGTTTGAAGTTTGAAGGCTCTAACTTATTTGCATCTTATTAAACCTGCTAAATCTGCAGGGGGTTGAATACTACTTGTAGGCACTGTATATATAAGGACTTCGATTCGGGGATGTGATAGACCTCTCTATTCAGCTGTGTTTTGAGGAAGCACCTAAAACTGTAAGTTCTGGTTAGCCCTGATTTCTTCTGGTAGAGCATTCCGGAGAATTGGTGCAACTCGTGTGAAGTCTTGGGTCGGGCATTTGCGGAATGTAACAAGCAGTTAGGTCGGTAAACAGAAATGAGGGAGGAAATGTAGAGGGGTGGAGAGGTTCGTGGGTGAGAACAAGCAGTTTAAATTGGATCCTGTAATTTATGGGCAGTCAGTGCAATAACTGACAGAGCGGATGCATCAGAGTAACGATTAGATAGATAGACGATTCTAGCTGCTGTATTAAGGATGGACTAGAGAGGGGAAAGTTGAGTGAGGGGGAGGCCAATTAATTGATTTGTATTTGTTGTTTCTATGATGAGAAAGGGGTGGATTCTAGATATGTTCTTTAGGTGTAAGTGGCAAGAGCTGACAAGAGATTGTATATGGGAGATGAAGGAAAGATTGGTGTTGAACCTAACACCCAGACAGCGCGCCTGCTGCCGGGACATTATTGTGGTGCCACCCAGAGAGAGGGAGATGTCAGATTTAAGGAGGTCAGTAGATGGAGGAAGCAGAAGTAGTTCATTTTTTGAAAGGCTGAGTTTCAGATAGAGGGCGGACATAATATTGGAGACTGCGGACAGACACTGGTGTACTGTAGTACAAGGGGGTTTAGGTCAGGGGATGACGTGTATAGATGTGTGTCATGAGCATAAATACGGTACTGAAATCCATCTGATTGGGGTCATATAGAGAGAGTAGAGAAGGGGACCAAGAACTGAACCCTGAGGGACCTCAATAGTGACAGAAAGAGGAGAAGTGGAGAACGATACCCTAAAGGAGCAGTCAGAAAAATAGAAAGAGAACCAGGAGAGAGAAGTGTCCTTTATGCCGATTGAATGGATCATAGAGCGTAGGAGAGCTCAAGAAGAATGAGTAGAGAGTGATGACCATTATGTTTTGCTGTTAAAAGGTCATTGGTCACTTTGGTGAGTGTGGTTTCTGTCGAATGTAAGGGGCAGAAGCCGGATTGTGAGGGATCTAGGAGGGAGTGAGTGGAGAGTTAACGGGTAAGGCGGGAGCAGACCAGGCGCTCCAAGAGTTTACAAATGAAAGGGAGATTGGAGACTGGTCTTTAGTTATTTGTGCAGGATGAATCGAGAGAAGTTTTTTTAATAATGGAGTAATGATAGAGCATTTGAAGGAGGAGGGAAAGATACCAGAGGAGAGGGAGAGATTGAAGATTTCAGTTTGGCGAGTAGTTATAACTGAAGAGAGATACTGGAGTAGGTGCGAGAGTATGGGGTCAGTAGTGCATGTATTAGAGCAAGAAGAAGAGAGGAGCCTGGAGACTTCTTTTTCTGTGACGGAGTCAAATGTGGTGAGTGAGCCAGAGGAGATGCAGGGAAGGATGGCACTCACAGCACTCGGTGGCTGGGAGCTGATTACCTGATGGATATTCTCTATTTTCTCTGTGAAGTGTGAGGCCAGATCATCAGCACACATGTCTGTGATAGGGGCCTGTGTTTTCGGCTTAAGGAGGGAATGAAAGATGTCAAAAAGTTTTTTGGGGTTGTTAGATAGTGAGGAGATCAGGGTGGTGAAGTTGGTATGTTTGGCGAGGTGGAGGGCAGAGTTATAGGTTCTTAACATAAATTTGTTGTGGATGAAGTTTTCTGCTGTGCGAGTTTTCCTCCATAGGTGTTCAGCACGTCTAGAGCTTCGCTGCAGAAATTGAGTTTGCGATGTGAGCCAGGGCTGTTTCACTCTGTGTTTGGCGGTTCTGAGGGTGAGGGTGCTACTTGGTCTAGGGTGCTTTTAAGAGTGTCATTGTAGTGGTGCACAGCCAGATCAGGACAGGAAAAAGAGGAGATTGGGGACAGTGATGAGTGTAGGGAGTCTGAGAGTGAATGAGGTTTAACGGCTTGTAGATTTCTGCATGTGTGGTAGGTAGGAGTGTGCTGGGGTGGGCGAGGATTTGTGAGCGTGAAGGAGAGAATGCTGTGGTCATAGAGGGGAAGCAGGGAGTTTTCTAGGTAGGCGATTGAACAGAGCCAGACAAAGACCAGATCAAGGGTGTTACCATCTTTACGTGCGTGTTTTAGAGATTGAGAGCTGTGAGAGGCCAAGGGAATTGATTAGAGTTTGGAGCTGGGATGCAGTGAACTGTGGCAGCCAGGTAGAACAGTGGTCAAAGAAGTGGGTGGGTGAGCCTGGGGGACGATATATGACAGCTACTCTGAGGGTGAGGGTATGGAAAAGCCTGATGGTGTGGATCTCAAAAGAAGGGAATGAAAGAGATGGAACTGGGGGGATGACCTAAAAAGTGCATTGTGTGGAGAGAAGTATGCCAACTCCACCACTAAAGGCCCCGTCTCACATAGCGAGATCGCTAGCGAGATCGCTGCTGAGTCACTAGTTTTGTGACGCAACAGCGACCTCAGTAGCGATCTCGCTATGTGTGACACGTACCAGCGATCAGGCCCCTGCTGTGAGATCGCTGGTCGTGTCGGAATGGCCTGGACCGTTTTTTGGTCGCTGAGGTCCCGCTGACATCGCTGAATCGGTGTGTGTGACACCGATCCAGCGATGTCTTCACTGGTAACCAGGGTAAACATCGGGTTACTAAGCGCAGGGCCGCGCTTAGTAACCCGATGTTTACACCCTGGTTACCAGCGTAAATGTAAAAAAAACCAAACACTACATACTCACCATCTGATGTCCGTCAGGTCCCTTGCCGTCCGCTTCCTGCTCTGAGTGCCGCCGTACAGTGAGAGCGCAGCACAGCAGTGACGTCACCGCTGCGCTCTGCTCTCACTGTACGGCGGCTCAGTCAGAGCAGGAAGCAGACGGCAAGGGACCTGACGGACACCGAAAGGCGAGTATGTACTGTTTGTTTTTTTTTGGTAACCAGGGTAAACATCGGGTTACTAAGCGCGGCCCTGCGCTTAGTAACCCGATGTTTACCCTGGTTACCCGGGTGCTGCAGGGGGACTTCGGCATCGTTGAAGACAGTTTCAACGATGCCGAAGTCGTTCCCCTGATCGTTGGTCGCTGGAGAGAGCTGTCTGTGTGACAGCTCCCCAGCGACCACACAACGACTTACCAACGATCACGGCCAGGTCGTATCGCTGGTCGTGATCGTTGGTAAATCGCTATGTGAGACGGGGCCTTAAGTCTGTATGTGGGTCTTGAGGAATGGGAGAAATGTAAGCCGCCATGAGAAATGGCAGCGGGGGAGACCGTGTCAGAATCCTGAATCCAGGTTTCAGTGAGGGCCAATAAATTAACAGAGTTGTACATTAAGTAGTTGTACAGGAAAGGAAGCTTATTGCATATAGTCCGTGGATTCCAGATTGCACAATTAAAAGAAGGAGATGAAGGAGTACAACTAATATTAGTAAGGTTAGAAAGGTTTCTATGTGAGGTGAGGGAGGGGTTGAAGTTGCCAGATGGTGGACCCATGTTTGGGAGAGATATCCTTTGAAATACAGTAAGTAGCAGAAGAAAAAAGAGCAACTAGTTTTTGAATTTGTGACATCGTTTATAGTGCGATATCGGACTGATATTTTTCAGGAAGGTGAAAAGAGCATGGGAGCTGTACATGGGAGAGGGAAGTAGAGAGGGACTAATGTGGATGAGTGGTGATGGAGGGGGATGGGACGGTGAATGTGGATGGCAAGCTACATTATCTTGAGAGTCATTAAAATGCTCTTGTAGAAGTATAAGGGGTCTTTACAAGTCCGCAGGAAAAAGATTGTGGCATGCTCCAAGGAAATCCACTTCCAAGGAGGTATTCCTTCCAAGACATAGATCCTACTTAACCCCTTCCCGACCTTTGACGCATACGCTGCGTCATGAAAGTCTGTGCCTTCCTGACCTATGACGCAGCGTATGCGTCATGGAGGGATCGCGTCCCTGCAGATCGGGTGAAGGGGTTAACTCCCATTTTACCCGATCTGCAGAGACAGGGGGAGTGGTGCTTCAGCCCAGGGGGGGTGGCTTCACCCCCCTGTGGCTACGATCGCTCTGATTGGCTGTTGAAAGTGAAACTGCCAATCAGAGCGATTTGTAATATTTCACCTAAAAAACTGGTGAAATATTACAATCCAGCCATGGCCGATGCTGCAATAACATCGGCCATGGCTGGAAAACCTAATATGTCCCCCCCCCACACCCACCGATCGCCCCCCCCAGTGCTCCGTTATGGGGTCCGGTCCCCTCCGTCCGCCTGCCGGCTCCCCCGTCCTCCTGCCCGCTCCCTCCTTGTTTGAATAAACCCCCCCTGTGGTCCGATCACCCCCCCTGTGCTCCAATCCACCCCCCCACCACCCCTTCATACTTACCGATCCTCCCGGTGTCCGTACGTCTCCTCGCTGGGCGCCGCCATCTTGGAAAATGGCGGGCGCATGCTCAGTGCGCCCGCCGAATCTGCCAGCCGGCAGATTCCTTACAAGTACATTTTGATCGCTGTGGTAGGTTCTATCACAGCGATCAAAATAAAAAAAATAATAAATACCCCCCCCCCCTTTATCACCACCATAGGTAGGGACAATAATAAAATAAAGAAAATATTTTTTTTTATTTTTTTTTCGTTTTCCACTAGGGTTAGGGTTAGAACTAGGGTTAGGGTTAGAACTAGGGGTAGGGTTAGGGGTAGGGTTAGGGTTACGGGTAGGGGTAGGGTTAGGGTTATGGCATGTGCGGATTTGGCTGCGGATCCGCAGCGGATTGGCCGCGGATCCGCAGCGGATTGGCCGCGGATCCGCAGCGGATTTGGCTGCGGATCCGCAGCGGATTGGCCGCTGCGAATTCGTTGCAGTTTTCCATCAGGTTTACAGTACCATGTACACCTATGGAAAACCAAATCCACTGTGCCCATGGTGCGGAAAATTCAGTGCAGAAACGCTGCGTTGTATTTTCTGCAGCATGTCAATTTTTTGTGCGGATTCCGCAGCGTTTTACACCTGTTCCTCAATAGGAATCCGCAGGTGAAATCCGCACAAAAAAACACTGGAAATCTGCTGTAAATCTGCAGGTAAAACGCAGTGCCTTTTACCTGCAGATTTTTTAAAAATCGTGCGGAAAAATCTCACACGAATCCGCAACGTGGGCACATAGCCTTAGGGTTAGGGTTGGAATTAGAGTTAGGGTACCGTCTCACAGTGGCACTTTGATCGCTACGACGGTACGATCCGTGACGTTCCAGCGATATCCATACGATATCGCTGTGTCTGACACGCAGCAGCGATCAGGGACCCTGCTGAGAATCGTACGTCGTAGCAGATCGTTTGGAACTTTCTTTCGTCGCTGGATCTCCTGCTGTCATCGCTGGATCGTTGTGACAGCGATCCAGCGATGCGTTCGCTTGTAACCAGGGTAAACATCGGGTTACTAAGCGCAGGGCCGCGCTTAGTAACCCGATGTTTACCGTGGTTACCAGCGTAAAAGTAAAAAAAAAAAAAACGTACATACTCACATTTCAGTGTCCTTCAGGTCCCTTGCCGTCTGCTTCCCGCTCTGACTGTCTGCCGGCCGGAAAGTGAGAGCACAGCACAGCAGTGACTTCACCGCTGCGCTCTGCTCTCACTGTACGGCGGCACTCAGTCAGAGCGGGAAGCAGACGGCAAGGGACCTGAAGGACACCGAAATGTGAGTATGTACGTTTTTTTTTTTTTTTACTTTTACGCTGGTAACCACGGTAAACATCGGGTTACTAAGCGCGGCCCTGCGCTTAGTAACCCGATCTTTACCCTGGTTACCCGGGACCTTGGCATCGTTGGTCGCTGTAGAGCGGTCTGTGTGACAGCTCCCCAGCGACCACACAACGACTTTCCAACAATCACGGCCAGGTCGTATCGCTGGTCGTGATCGTTGGTAAATCGTTATGTGAGACGGTACCCTTAGGGTTGGAATTAGGGCTAGGGTTGGAAATAGGGTTAAGATTAGGCTTGTGGTTAGGGTTAAGGATAGGGTTAGGGTTGTGTTGGGGTTACAGTTGTGGGTAGGGTTGGGATTAGGGTTAGGATTAGGGTTAGGGTTGGATTTAGGGTTACGGGTGTGTTGGGGTTAGGGTTGTGGTTAGGGATGTGTTGGGGTTAGGGTTGTGATTAGGGTTATGGCTACAGTTGGGATTAGGGTTAGGGGTGTGTTGGGGTTAGTGTTGAAGTTAGAATTGAGGGGTTTCCACTGTTTAGGCACATCAGGGGTCTCCAAACGCAACATGGCGCCACCATTGATTCCAGCAAATCTTGCGTTCAAAAAGTCAAATGGTGCGCCCTCCCTTCCAAGCCCCGACGTGCTCCCAAACAGTGGTTTACCCCCACATATGGGATACCAGCGTACTCAGGACAAACTGGGCAACAACTATTGGGGTCCAATTTCTCCTGTTACCCTTGCAAAAATAAAAAATTACTTGCTAGAACATAATTTTTGAGGAAAGAACAATTATTTTTTATTTTCATGGCTCTACGTTATAAACTTATGTGAAGCACTTGGGGGTTGAAGGTGCTCACCACACATCTAGATAAGATCCTTTTGGGGTCTAGTTTCCAAAATGGGGTCACTTATGGGGTGTTTCTACTGTTTAGGCACATCAGGGGCTCTGCAAATGCAACGTGATGCCCGCAGACCATTCCATCAAAGTCTGCATTTCAAATGTCACTACTTCCCTTCCAAGCCCTGATGTGCGCCCAAACAGTGGTTTACCCCCACATATGGGGTACCAGCATACTCACAACAAACTGGGCAACAAATATTGGGGTCCAATTTCTCCTGCTACCCTTGTGAAAAAAAAATTGCTTGCTAAAACATCTTTTTTGAGCACAGAAAAATGATTTTTAATTTTCACGGCTCTGCGTTGTAAACTTCTGTGAAGCACTTGGGGGTTGAACGTGCTCACCACACATCTAGATAAGTTCTTTGGGGGGTCTAGTTTCCAATATGGGGTCACTTAGGGGGGGTTTCTACTGTTTAGGCACATCAGGGGCTCTGCAAATGCAACGTGATGCCCGCAGACCATTCCATCAAAGTCTGCATTTCAAATGTCACTACTTCCCTTCCGAGCACTGACGTGCGCCCAAACAGTGGTTTACCCCCACATATGAGGTATCAGCGTACTCACTGCAAACTGGGCAACAAATATTGGGGTCCAATTTCTCCTGTTACCCTTGTGAAAATAAACAATTGCTTGCTAAAACATCTTTTTTGAGGAAAGAAAAATGATTTTTTATTTTCACGGCTCTGCGTTGTAAACTTCTGTGAAGCACTTGGGGGTTCAAAGTGCTCACCACACATCTAGATTAGTTCCTTGGGGGGTCTAGTTTCCAAAATGGGGTCAATTGTAGGGGAGCTCCAATGTTTAGGCACACAGGGGCTCTCCAAACGCGACATGGTGTCCACTAACGATTGGAGCTAATTTTCCATTCAAAAAGTCAAATGGCGCGCCTTCCCTTCCGAGCCTTGCCGTGCACCCAAACAGTGGTTTACCCCCACATATGAGGTATCGGCATACTCAGGAGAAATTGCCCAACAAATCTTAGGATCCATTTTATCCTGTTGCCCATGTGAAAATGAAAAAATTGAGGCTAAACGAAATTTTGTGTGGAAAAAAAGTACTTTTTCATTTTTACGGCTCAATTTGTGAAGCACCTGAGGGTTTAAAGTGCTCACTATGCATCTAGATAAGTTCCTTGGGGGGTCTAGTTTCCAAAATGGGGTCACTTGTGGGGGAGCTCCAATGTTTAGGCACACAGGGCCTCTCCAAACCTGACATGGTGTCCGCTAACTATGGAGATAATTTTTCATTCAAAAAGTCAAATGGCGCTCCTTCCCTTCCGAGCCTTACCATGTGCCCAAACAGTAGTTTACCCCCACATATGAGGTATTGGCGTACTCAGGAGAAATTGCCCAACCAATTTTAGGATCCATTTTATCCTGTTGCCCATGTGAAAATGAAAAAATTAAGGCTAAAAGAAATTTTGTGTGAAAAAAAAGTACTTTTTCATTTTTACGGATTAATTTGTGAAGCACCTGGGGGTTTAAAGTGCTCACTATGCTTCTAGATAAGTTCCTTGGGGGGTCACTTGTGGGGGAGCTCCAATGTTTAGGCACACGGGGGCTCTCCAAACGCGACATGGTGTCCGCTAAAGATTGGAGCCAATTTTTCATTCAAAAAGTCAAATGGCGCTCCTTCCCTTCCGAGCCCTGCCGTGCGCCCAAACAGTGGTTTACCCCCACATATGAGGTATCAGCGTACTCAGGACAAATTGGACAACAACATTCGTGGTCCAGTTTCTCCTTTTACCCTTGGGAAAATAAAAAAATTGTTGCGAAAAGATCATTTTTGTGACTAAAAAGTTAAATGTTAATTTTTCCCCTCCATGTTGCTTCTGCTGCTGTGAAACACCTGAAGGGTTAATAAACTTCTTGAATGTGGTTTTGAGCACCTTGAGGGGTGCAGTTTTTAGAATGGTGTCACTTTTGGGTATTTTCAGCCATATAGAACCCTCAAAATGACTTCAAATGTGAGGTGGTCCCTAAAAAAAAATGGTTTTGTAAATTTTGTTGTAAAAATGAGAAATCACTGGTCAAATTTAAACCCTTATAACTTCCTAGCAAAAAAAAAATGTGTTTCCAAAATTGTGCTGATGTAAAGTAGACATGTGGGAAATGTTATTTATTAACTATTTTGTGTCACATAACTCTCTGGTTTAACAGAATAAAAATTCAAAATGTGAAAATTGCAAAATTTTCAAATTTTTCGCCAAATTTCCATTTTTTTCACAAATAAACTCAGAAATTATGGACCTAAATTTACCACTAACATGAAGCCCAATATGTCACGAAAAAACAATCTCAGAACCGCAAGGATCCGTTGAAGCGTTCCTGAGTTATTACCTCATAAAGGGACACTGGTCAGAATTGCAAAAAACGGCAAGGTCATTAAGGCCAAAATAGGCTGGGTCATGAAGGGGTTAAAGGAGCCTGTATGCAGCACACAGGGGCTATTCAGCTTCATACTTAGGCCACGTTCACATGTTCAGTATTTTGTCAGTATTTTACATCAGTATTTATAGGTCAAAACCAGGAGTGGGTGAAAATGTAGAAGTGGCGTGTTTCTATTATTATATTTTTTCTTTGAATGTTCCACTCCTGATTTTGGCTGCTGACCAAATACTGAATGTGTGAACGTGGCCTTACACTACTACTCTGCAGGTTTCATTAATGTGGCACTACTAAATGCATGGACCATTAAAAAACAACTTAAGTTTCCATAAGCCATTGACAGTGATGAATAGTAATTTAAAGCCAAGTCTCAATGATTTTGACAAGCACCAATAGGACTACCTTAGTTCATTGTCTGCATGTTCACTATACGGTTACATGCACCACTATATGGTTCCTAAAGAGGTTGTCCCCTTTCAGAAAAGTTTTTCATAGAAGTTCCATTAGTAGCTAAAAAAAAAGCAAGCTGGGCTTTACTTATCCTGCCCAGGTCCGGCACTGACTTCCTGTCACTACGTCCAGCATCTAATGTTATCTACAGCACTATTAACGTGACGTCAGTGCTGCAGACAGTCAAGCTCAGCAGCCCTGCCGATGTGGGCTCTACATTGGCAGAGCTGCTCAGCTCATTTGTCTCCATTAGGCTATGTGCACACATCCGGAAATGCTGTGGAAATTTCCGCGGCAATTCCGGAACTCCCTGCCGCGGGAGAAACGCATGCGGAATTGGCATGCGTTTTCCCACTAAACACTAGTGTTTTACAAGCGTAATTAGCTTGCAGAATGCTAGCGTTTTCCAAGCGATCTGTAGCATCACTTGGAAAACTGATTGACAGGTTGGTCACACTTGTCAAACATAGTGTTTGACAAGTGTGACCAACTTTTTACTGTTGATGCTGCCTATGCAGCATCAATAGTAAAAAGATATAATGTTAAAAATAATAAAAAATCGTGAAATTCTCACCTTCCGGCGTCCCCTGCAGCGTTCCTGATGCTTGCGATGCTCCCGTTTCCAATAATGCGTTGCGAGAATGACCTGTGATGATGTACCGGTCTCGCAAGACCGCTACATCATCACAGGTCATTGCCACAAGGCATTATTGGGAACGGAAGCATTGCAAGGAGCGGGAAGACTGCCGGGGACACCGGAAGGTGAGAATATCACGATTTTTTATTTTAATTCTTTTTTTTTTAACAATTATATGGTTCCCAGTGTCTGGAGGAGAGTGTCCACCCTGGGTACCAACCGCACATGATCAGCTTACTTCCTGCATGGTGGGCATAGACTTATGCGGTAAGTAAGCGGATCAATGCATTCCTATGTGTGCGGAATCTCCGTGATTCCGCACAAAGAATGAACATGCTGCATTTTTTTCCGGAATGCGATTCCGCTGCGGAAAAAAATGCAACATGTGCACAAAAATTGCGGATTGCATTCTAATAATAGTATGCTTAATGTATGCGTTTTTTTGCGGTTTTATCTAGTTTTTATAGCGAAAAACCGCAAAAAAACCCAAAAAATCCTGAACGTGTGCACACAGCCTTACTGTCGATGTGACTTCCAGCAGGCTCGGACTGACTCACAGGAGAATCCTCTGGTGGGCCCCTGTACAAGAGTGGGCCACCACCTTCTTATATGAGCAGTACTTAGCACAATATACTTGAATTACTATGCAAAGATGAAGGCAGCATCTTATTCATTTAACATTCTACCCAGTTCATTTTTACATACATTTTTGATTGAGAATAATGTCACATTTGCATGTAGCTGAGGCTGGGGCCCTGGAGTTGGTTACTGGTGGGTCCCTAGCACCCCAGTACGACACTGCGTCCACACTGCACAAAACAACAGACACTGGTAGCAGTGGCAGAGAATCAGCATTGGACCAGGAGAGGGTGAGCAATGCCAGTTTATTTTTGTAACTATTCATGGAACTTATAGGAAGAACTTTTCTGAAAGAGGACAACCCCTTTAAGTTATATATACAGGGTGGGCCATGAATATGGATACACCTAAATAAAATGGGAATGGTTTGTGATATCAACTTCATGTTTGTGGCACATTAGTATATGGGAGGATTAAAATGTTTCAAGATGGGTGGTGACCATGGCGGCCATTTTGAAGTCGGCCATTTTGGATCCAACTTTATTTTTTCCAACGTAGTATATTGCCCAGCCCACGTAGTATATTGCCCAGCCCACATAGTATATTGCCCAGCCCACATAGTATATTGCCCAGCCACGTAGTATATTGCCAAGTGACGTAGTATATTGCCCAGTGACATAGTATATTGCCCAGCCACGTAGTATATTGCCCAGTGACATAGTATATTGCCCAGTGACGTAGTATATTGCCCAGTGACGTAGTATATTGCCCAGCCACGTAGTTTATTGCTCAGTAACATAGTATATTGCCCAGTGATGTAGTATAGTATACAGCACAGAGCCACGTAGTATATTGCCCAGCCACGTAGCATATTGGCCAGTCACGTAGTATATTGTCCAGCTACGTAGTATATTACCCAGCCACGTAGTATATTGCCCAACCACGTAGTATATTGCACAGCGACGTAGTATACAGCACAGAGCCACATAGTATATTGCCCAGTTACGTAGTATATTGCCCAGCCACGTAGTATATTGCAGAGTTACGTAGTATATTGCCCAGTAACGTAGTATACAGCACACAGCCACGTAGTATATTGCACAGCGACTTAGTATACAGCACAGAGCCACGTAGTATATTGGCCAGTCACATAGTATTTTGCCCAGCCACGTATGTCACAGGTTAAAAAATAAAAAATCAACATATACTCACCTTCCAGGGACCCTTGTAGTCCTGTCGCCTCCTTCTCGTGCAGGCGCGCAGGACCTGTGATGACGTCGCAGTCACATGACCGTGTCGCGGTCACATGACCGTGTCACGGTCACATGACCGTAACGTCACGGCAGGTCCTTCTCGCGCAGGCGCGCAGGACCTGTGATGACGTCACGGTCACATGACCGTGACGTCATGGCAGGTCCTTGTCGCAGACCATCCTTAGCACTGGAACCTGCCGCTTGCATGGAGCGGTCACCGGAGCGTCGCGAGGAGTGGGAAAGGTGAGTATATAATGATTTTTTATTTTTTTTACACTTTTTAAACATTAGATGTTTTTACTATTGACGCTGCATAGGCAGCATCAATAGTAAAAACTTGGTAACACAGGGTTAATAGCGGCGGTAACGGAGTGAGTTACCCGCGGCATAACGCGGTCCGCTACCGCCGGCATTAGCCCTGTGTGAGCGGTGACTGGAGGGGAGTATGGAGCAGGCGCCGGGCACTGACTGCAGGGGAGTAGGGAGGGACTAATCGGACTGTGGCTGTCGCTGATTGGTTGCGGCAGCCATGACAGGCAGCTGGCGAGACCAATCAGCGACTTGGATTCCATGACAGACAGAGGCCGCGACCAATGAATAGACAGAAAGACAGACAGAAAGACGGAAGTGACCCTTAGACAATTATGTAGTAGATATGTATATATATATAGATATATATTATATATATATACAGCTCTGGCAGAAATGTCCAGTGTGTTTGATTTTTCTCTTTATAGGTATATTTTTGAGTAAAATGTAAATTGCTCTATTATTCTATAATTTTTTGACAACATGTCTCCGAATTTCCAAGCAATAAATTTAGTATTTTTTTTCTAACAAAGAAAAATGGGCAAAGTAAAAACAAAACAAAACAGTGCTTTCAGGCCTCAAATAATGCAAAGAAAACTCTGTTTTATCTCAGGAAGAGTTCAGAAATCAATATTTTGTGGAATAACCATGATTTTTAGTCACAGCTTTCATGCGTCTTGGCATGCTTTCCACCAGTCTTTCACACTGCTCCTGGCGCAAAAATGTAAGCAATTCCTCGTTGTTTGATGGCTTGTGACTATCCATCATCCTCTTGATTACATTTCAGAAGCTTTCAGTGGGGTTCAGGTCTGGAGATTGGGCTGCCCATTACAGGGTCTTGATGTGGTGGTCTCTTAATTTTTGCCAGAGCTGTATATATATATATATATATATATATATA
This sequence comes from Ranitomeya variabilis, assembly GCF_051348905.1. Lineage (NCBI taxonomy): Eukaryota > Metazoa > Chordata > Amphibia > Anura > Dendrobatidae > Ranitomeya > Ranitomeya variabilis. Next base: position 99,813,653 of record NC_135235.1, on the reverse strand, counting down.
TATATATATATATATATATATATATATATATATATATATATATATATATATATATATATATATATATATATATATATATATATATACAGTACAGACCAAAAGTTTGGACACACCTTCTCATTTAAAGATTTTTCAGTATTTTCTGGACTATGAAGATTGTAAATTCACACTGAAGGCATCAGAACTATGAATTAACACATGTGGAATTATATACTTACCAAAAAAGTGTGGAACAACTGAAAATATGTCTTATATTCTAGGTTCTTCAAAGTAGCCACCTTTTGCTTTGATGACTGCTTTGCACACTCTTGGCATTCTCTTGATGAGCTTCAAGAGGTAGTCACCGGAAATGGTTTTCACTTCACAGGTGTGCCCTGTCAGGTTTAATAAGTGGGATTTTTTGCCTTATAAATGGGGTCGGGACCATCAGTTGTGTTGACCAGAAGTCTGGTGGATACACAGCTGATAGTCCTACTGAATAGACTGTTAGAATTTGTATTACGGCAAGAAAAAAGCAGCTAAGTAGAGAAAAATGAGTGGCCATCATTACTTTAAGAAATTAAGGTTAGTCAGTCCGAAAAATTGGGAAAACTTTGAAAGTGTCTCCAAGTGCAGTTGCAAAAACCATCAAGCGCTACAAAGAAACTGGCTCACATGAGGACCGCCCCAGGAAAGGAAGACCAAGAGTCACCTCTGCTTCTGAGGATAAGTTTATCCGAGTCACCAGCCTCAGAAATCGCAGGTTAACAGCAGCTCAGATTAGAGACCAGGTCAATGCCACACAGAGTTCTAGCAGCAGACACATCTCTACAACAACTGTTAAGAGGAGACTTTGTGCAGCAGGCCTTCATTGTAAAATAGCTGCTTGGAAACCAATGCGAAGGACAGGCAACAAGCAGAAGAGACTTGTTTGGGCTAAAGAACACAAGGAATAGACATTAGACCAGTGGAAATCTGTGCTTTTGTCTGATGAGTCCAAATTTGAGATCTTTGGTTCGAACCACCGTGTCTTTGTGCGATGCAGAAAAGGTGAATGGATGGACTCTACATGCCTGGTTCCCACCGTGAAGCATGGAGGAGGAGGTGTGATGGTGTGGGGGTGCTTTGCTGGTGACACTGTTGGGGATTTATTCAAAATTGAAGGCATACTGAACCAGCATGGCTACCACAGCATCTTGCAGCGGCATGCTATTCCATCCGGTTTGCGTTTAGTTGGACCATCATTTATTTTTCAACAGTACAATGACCCCAAACACACCTCCAGGCTGTGTAAGGGCTATTTGACCAAGAAGGAGAGTGATGGGGTGCTATGCCGGATGACCTGGCCTCCACAGTCACCAGACCTGAACCCAATCGAGATGGTTTGGGGTGAGCTGGACCGCAGAGTGAAGGCGAAAGGCCCAACAAGTGCTAAGCATCTCTGGGAACTCCTTTAAGATTGTTGGGAGACCATTTCCGGTGACTACCTCTTGAAGCTCATCAAGAGAATGCCAAGAGTGTGCAAAGCAGTCATCAAGCAAAAGGTGGCTACTTTGAAGAACCTAGAACATAAGACATAATTTCAGTTGTTTCACACTTTTTTGTTAAGTATATAATTCCACATGTGTTAATTCACAGTTTTGATGCCTTCAGTGTGAATGTACAATTTTCATAGTCATGAAAATACAGAAAAATCTTTAAATGAGAAGGTCTGTCCAAAATTTTGATCTGTACTGAATATATTAGATAAGACATTGTATTTGCAGCGCCCCAGAGTCCTGGTCGTTGCAGTACTGATGCTCCGCCGCTAAGGGGGGCTATGGTACTTCTGATGGCACTGAAGGAGTTTACCTGACCAGGTATCACAGACACCAATACACTTCACAGTCTGGCCTCCAGGGGGAGCTAAGGGTGCTATGTATTAGGCCACTCCTCACAATCTGGTAAAACTGGGGGTTAGATAGGAAGTTAGACAGAAGCTGACTGGGTTGGAACCAGGCAAGATCCTGTGGCAGAGGGTGTTGCAGGGGAAGATTCAGGGGGGTCCCTGTCAGGGGTGGGATCCTGACAGAGGCCTAGCGAACAGAAAGAACGTTACGGGACCGCGCCTGCACTTCATCGCGGCGGTACCCCAAGAAAGGACAAGAAGCGAGGTTTATCGTGCTGAGTGAGAAACGAGATCAACGCAACAAGGAGAAACACCAGTAGGAGTCGTGCTGTAAGACGAGGCAACATCCTACTGAGGCGCGTAGCCGGTGGCTGGAACGCCGAGGAAGTATTGAGCTCCAGGCCTTACTTCAAACCTACGGCAGGACAGTCAGTTATAGGCGGGCTGTCTCACCCAAAATCACCTAAGCAGACACAGGGGGCAACATCTGGAGAGGGGCGACTCTAGGGTCCCGGAAGACCTCCGAGCCTACCCGTCATACGGGTGCGTCCTAGCCATATCATCTGGGGGACGAAACAGATCATCATAATCGAGTTGTGAGGGAACTTCAGAAACAGACACAACAGTTGTGAGGACTATCCCGTAAGCATAGCAGGGAAGGACTACAACACACAAGCGCTAGAAGGTAGGCACATATTTCCACCTGCAAAGGGAACTCTGGAGGTGCCATCGGACCGGCTGGACTCACACAGCCCGGTTCACCGTATTCTGGACTGAGGATCCTGAAGCCTTCAGTAAAGAGGTAAAGAGACTGCAACCTGGTGTCCTCATTATTTACTGCGACCGGCACCACACCACAACAGCATCACTCTCCATCTTCATTGGACGCCCCTCAGCAGGGTCACTGGCCGGGTCTAGCCACCGTGACAACCCCAGAACTGAGACAGAGAGGCCCGGTACCGGGTACCCCTCGGCCCTGCTGCAGTGGGGGCGCTCCATATTCATGTAGGAAGTGCAAAGTTTCAGAAAATCAAAACTGCAACTTAATTTTTAATAATTGATCCGATCAGCAGGTGTTGAATACTGAAACTGATGATAATAGAACATGCTTCAAGTCTTATGCCCCAGAAACACGGATCTGTTTTTTAACACTGATGTCTATATGGATGATTAAAACTCTGTGGGTCATTGCACTATCCGAGAAAAAACAGGCATCACTAGGACATGTCAGATGGATGAGGGAATGAGGTCTTGTATGTAACGTTTTGCTTTTTTCTTTATAATCTGGTATTTTTTTTTTCATTTTAGCAGACATTTCACAAGGTCTTCACATTGTGCCAATCTAAAATTACAAAGCCATAAATTTAGCCTTTTTTTGTGTTTACACAGCAGAAAGTCCAAAGATTGAAGGTCTTCAATAAACTGTAGCACAATAGCTGCATAAAATAAATACTGCCTGTCATAGCACTAAATAAATAGTTCTTTGTATTTCCTGTAGCATAAGTGTCTAGATGTAGTTGGGGGTTCAGGGTAATTGCTTGTGGTAGTTATTTGCTAATGCATGCTTTGTAAGACCAGCAAGTGAGCAAAAAAGCTGCAAATAACATAAAGGTAAATGTGGTATGTTAGGTACATAATAAGATAATTATTTAACACTCAGGATGAATTGTTGGGTTGTAGAAAATGCGGCTTTTCAAATTAGTTCCAGCGAACGTTTTGATAGAAAAGAGAAGATCTTTTTATCTGCCAATTTCTATTGGACCCCAATACACATTAAATGGCTGATGGTCAAATCAGGCTTTGGCTGATCATTTGACAAACAGCCAACTTGACAGTATCCTAGAAACAGCGACCGAGTGCCCCAACGTTCTCTATGAGAAAGCCACCAACATACATTTTTGCTGGTGGCAAAATTGGACATGCCCAATCAATGTCTTTCCTGACAATCAATTGGCCATGCCCCCATACACATTAAAGTGTTGGCCAAACCCCTCAATATTGACCGATGCCACTAATATTAATTTAATGTGTCTGGTGGGCGTTATTTCTGCTATGACTCTCTATGTACATACAGTAACTACTCCTATGTGTACATTTCAAGTACTGGCCTTGAAAATTCTTGTTGACGTGTTACAGGGCGGTATACCGTATATTAATTGTTAATGTCAGGCTTGACTATCAATAATCAATATTTGGCTAACACCTCACCTGTTACTGCGATTCCTTTACACTATACTCTACGAACAGTGACTAACTGAGACAAATCAGTGTATCAATAAAAGGTATTTATTACACACACGTCTACAGTTACAATACTGCTAAATTATCACACTAACACTGTATACAAAAATACACAATACTAACATACAATTAACCCAACAATAACCTAATTATACTTCCCACCCACTTACCTAAAACATTCACACAATAATTACAGCCCACCCCCCTATCACTGACTATCCCTTAGGGAAACATATACATGCATGGCTAGCATGCAAATACATATATACATGCACAACCTGGGGAAATTCCCTTTACAATTCTCCTGTTGTCGAGAACACAACATTATCGTATACACTCCCTGACAGAAGTTATGTCGCTTATCCATGTTTTGTAAATAAAATTATAACCTGACGTTAAATTCATCCATTGGTTGTATAAATGATTCTTTTGAAAGCTGAAACCCTCCGAAATTTATGCCAATTTATTTTCTTAACCTAAACCACATTTCGGAGGGTTTCTGCTTTCAAAAGAATAATTTATATAACAAATAGATGAATTTAACGTCAGGTTATAAGCTTTTATTTACATAACATGGATAAGTGACATAACTTCTGTCAGGGAGTGTAGACCTGCAGATTGACGTGAATGTCATTTAACCCCTTCCCGACCTGTGACACAGCATATGCGTCATGAAAGTCAGTGCCAATCCGACCCGTGACGCATATGCTCTGTCACAGAATGATCGCGTTCCTGCAGATCGGGTGAAAGGGTTAACTCCAATTTCACCCAACCTACAGGAACAGAGGGAGTGGTACTTCATTTCGGGGGGGGGGGGTGGCTTTGCCCCCACGTGGCTACAATCGCTCTGATTGGCTGTTAAAAGTGAGATGGAGAGGAGATGGCAGCCATCTTATCCACCTCTTGTGTCTCCCCTTTTCCTCATAGATTGTAAGCTTGCGAGCAGCAGGGCCCTCTTTCCTCCTGGTATCTGTTTTGAACTGTGATTTCTGTTATGCTGTAATGTCTGTTGTCTGTATAAGTCCCCTCTATAAGTTGTAAAGCGCTGCGGAATATGTTGGCGCTATATAAATAAAATTATTATTATTATTATTATTATTATTAAAAGTGAAACAGCCAATCACAGCAATTTGTAATATTTCACCAGTCAAACTGCTGAAATATTACAATCCAGCCATGGCCGATGCTGCAATATCATCGGCCATGGCTGGAGACCCCGATCCATCCCCGCCACCGACTGACAGCGGCAATCTGCCACTTCCGTTAGCCCTCCTCTCCCCTCTGTCCTGTCCTCCACCCCCCCGTCCTGTCCTCTGTCCCCCCTGTCATGATATGTACTTTTGCCCTGTCCTGTATTTGAAAATATGCCATTTGATGTATGTAACTGTTCTCTGGTTTCTATTAGCTGTAATTTATGTATTTTCTTGTGCTGGGAGTCACCTGTAACAGTCTCCTTCCCCCAATACTTGCAGCCCTAAGCTATAATGTAATTAAGCTTTGTCAACTAGTGAAGGAATAGCCATTCTTCCTCACAGCAGGTGGCTAGTCAAATGTACATACTACGTAGACTAAGCGGAGCCGACCAGAATAGAATCTTCTGGTGGACCCAACCATTGAACAGAAGGTGTGACCCCTACCCCCCTTCATGGGCGGATCCCAGGAGCTCAGACAATCCATTCTTATTTTTGAGATCAGATGTGAGTTGATGCTGGAAGGAGAAGGAGTGGGGATTCTTAGCTGAGGCAAGACCCCATGTCCATCTGTGACTGCGGAAGCGAACGGGGCGAGACTTGAGCTGAGAACATATCTCGTCATTCGTGAGATTGTTTTGGGATCCTTTGGACTCGTGTGGACTATTGCTTTGTTAGCTGGCACAAGGATTATCGGGAGGTGCCCCCGAACCTGTTCTGTTGGACTAATTGTGGACTCTGTAGATCTATCTGCATGTGTTGTTCCAGCATTCTTGATAATAAATCTGTGGAATCATCCCCTGGCCTGTTGTCCCTTTTTGCTCTGCCGTACACCCCGTCACACCCCCGTCCTGGCCTCCATCCCCCCGCCTGTCCTCCGTCCCCCCACTGTCCGATCTCACCCCTTCTGTGCCTCTCGAGTCCTGGTGTCCCTCCCGGTGCCGGTGGTCTTCAGCAATGGACGCTGCCAACTTCCAAAATGGCGGCCGCATGCGCAGTGCGCCCACCGAATCTGCCGGCCAGCAGATTCATTCATTCAATGCCGGTACATTTTGATCACTGTGATACAACCTTTCACAGTGATCAAAATCAAAAAAATAGTAAATTACCCCCCCCTTTATCACCCCCACAGGTAGGGAAAATAATAAAATAAAGAAAATTATATTTATTTTTCCACTAGGGTTAGGGTTAGAACTAGGGTTAGGGTTAGGGCTAGGGATAGGGTTAGGGTTAGGGCTAGGGTTAGAACTAGGGTTAGGGTTGCAATTAGGGTTAGGGTTAGAATTAGGGTTAGAGTTGGAATTAGGGTATGTGCACACGGTGCGGATTTGGCCACTGCAGATTCGCAGCAGTTTTCACAGCTGAGTTGTATTTGCCGCAGCATGTCAATTCTTTTGTGGATTCCGCAGCGTTTTACACCTTCTCCTCAATAGGAATCCGCAGGTGTAAAACCACAGGAAATCCCCAGGTAAAATGCAGTGTGTTTTACCTGCGGATTTTTCAAAAACGGTGGGGAAAAATCCGCACACAAATCCGCAACGTGGGCACCTTAGGTAGCCTTAGGGTTAGGGTTGGAATTAGAGTTAGGGTTGGGATTAGAGTTGGGGTTGGAATTAGGGTTAAGATTAGGGTTAGGGGTGTGTTGGGGTTAGGGTTAGGCTTGTGGTTAGGGTTAGGGTTGGGATTAGGGTTAGGGGTGTGTTGGGGTTAGTGTTGGAGTTAGAATTGAAGGGTTTCCACTGTTTAGGCGCATCAGGGGGTCCCAAACGCGACATGGCGCCACCATTGATTCCAGGCCAATCTTGTGATCAAAAAGTCAAATGGCACTCTCTCCCGTCCGAGCCCTGATGTGTTCCCAAACAGTGGTTTACCCAAACATATGGGGCATAAGCATACTCAGGAAATATTGCACAATACGTTTGGGGGTCTAATTTCTCCTGTTCCCCTTGGGAAAATAAAAAATTGAGGGCTAAAAATTTATTTTTGTGGGGAAAAAAAGTGATTTTTTATTTTCACGGCTCTACGTTATAAAATTCTGTGAAGCACTTGGGAGTTCAAAGCGCTCACCACATATCTAGATAAGTTCCTTGGGGGGTCTATTTTCCAAAATGGGGTCACTTGTGGGGGGGTTCTACTGTTTAGGCACATCAGGGGATCTGCAAACGCAACGTAAGGCCCACAGACTATTCCATCAAAGTCTGCATTTCAAAACGTCACTACTTCCCTTCCGAGCCCCGATGTGTGCCCAAATAGTGGTTTACCCCCACATATGGGGTACCAGCGTACTCAGGACAAACTGGACAACAACTTTTGGGGTCCAATTTCTCCTGTTACCCTTGTGAAAATAAACAATTGTGGACTATAAAATCAATTTTTAGGAAAAGGAAAAGATTTTTTATTTTCACGGCTCTGTGTTATAAACTTCTGTGAAGCACTTGGGGTAAAGAGTGCTCACTACACATCCAGATGAGTTCCTTGGGGGGTCTAGTTTCCAAAATGGGGTCACTTGTGGGGGTTTCTACTGTTTAGGCACATCAGGGGCTCTGCAAACATAACATGACGCCCGCAGACCATTCTATCAAAGTCTGCATTCCAAAACGTCACTACTTCCCTTCCGAGCCCCGACATGTGCCCAAACAGTGGTTTACCCCCACATATGGGGTATCAGCATACTCAGGACAAACTGGACAACAACTTTTGGGGTCCAATTTCTCCTGTTACACTTGTGAAAGTAAAAAAATGCTTGCTAAAAAATAATTTTTGAGGAAAGAAAAATGATTTTTTATTTTCACGGCTCTGCGTTATAAACTTCTGTGAAGCACTTGGGGGTTCAAAGTGCTCACCATACATCTAGATAAGTTCCTTGGTGGGTCTAGTTTCCAAAATGGGGTAACTTTTGGGGGGTTTCTACTGTTTAGGCCCACAGGCCTCTGCAAATGCGACATGGTGTCCGCTAACAATTGGAGCTAATTTTTTCATTCAAAAAGTCAAATGGCGCTCCTTCCCTTCCAAGCCCTGTTGTGCACCCAAACAGTGGTTTCCCCCACATATGAGGTATCTGTGTACTCAGGAGAAATTGCCCAACACATTTTAGGATCCATTTTATCATGTTACCCATGTGGAAATGAACAAATTGAGGCTAAAAGAAATTTTCTGCGAAAAAAAAAGTACTTTTTCATTTTTACGGATCAATTTGTAAAGCACCTGGGGGCTCAAAGTGCTTATTATGCATCTAGATAAGTTCCTTGGGGGTCTAGTTTCCAAAATGGGGTCACTTGTGTGGGAGCTCCAATGTTTAGGCACACAGGGGCTCTCCAAACGCGACATGGTGTCCACTAACGATTGGAGCTAATTTTTCATTCAAAAGTCAAATGGCGCTCCTTCCCTTCCGAGCCTTGCCGTATGCACAAACAGTGGTTTACCCCCACATGTGAGGTATCGATGTACTCAGGAGAAATTGCCCAATACATTTTAGGATCCATTTTATCCTCTTGCCCAGGTTAAAATGAAAAAATTGAGGCTAAAAAATTTTCTGTGAATAAAAAGTACTTTTTCATTTTTACAGATCAATTTGTGAAGCACCTGGGGGTTCAAAGTGCTCACTATACATCTAGATAAGCTCCTTGGGGGGTTTAGTTTCCAAAATGGGGTCACTTGTGGGGGAGCTCCGATCTTTAGGTACACTAGGGCTCTCCAAACGCGACATGGTGTCCGCTAAAGATTAGAGCCAATTTTTCATTGAAAAAGTCAAAAGGCGCTCCTTCCCTTCCGAGCCCTGTCGTGCGCTTAAACAGTGGTTCCCCCCCACATATGGGGTATCGGCATACTTAGGAAAAAATTGTATAATAACTTTTGGGGTCCAGTTTCTCCTTTTACCCTTGGGAAAATAAAAAAATTGTTGCTAAAAGATCATTTTTGTGACTAAAAACTTAAATGTTCATTTTTTCCTTCCATGTTGCTTCTGCTGCTGTGAAGCACCTGAAGGGTTAATAAACTTCTTGAATGTGGTTTTGAGCACCTTGAGGGGTGCAGTTTTTAGAATGGTGTCACTTTTGGGTATTTTCCGCCATATAGACCCCTCAAACTGACTTCAAATGTGAGGTGGTCCCTAAAACAAATGGTTTTGTAAATTTTGTTGTAAAAATGAAAAATCGTTGGTCAAATTTTAACCCTTATAACTTCCTAGCAAAAAAAAAAAGTTTTTTCCAAAATTGTGCTGATGTAAAGTAGACATGTGGGAAATGTTATTTATTAACTATTTTGTGTCACATAACTTTCTGGTTTAACAGAATAAAAATTCAAAATTTGAAAATTGCCAAATTTTCCACATTTTCGCCAAATTTGAATTTTTTTCACAAATAAGCGCAAAAATTATCGACCTAAATTTACCACAAACATGAAGCCCAATATGTCACGAAAAAATGATCTCTGAACCGCTAGGATCCGTTGAAGCTTTCTTGAGTTATTACCTCATAAATGGATACTGGTCAGAATTGCAAAAAATGGACAGGTCATTAAGGTCAAAATAGGCTGGGTCATTGAAGGGGTTAAACTGAATAGTAAACTGTTTTTTATTTATTTATTTATTTTTTTTAGAATTGTTGTTTCTCTTGTACATTTCACCTTCAAAAAAGTGTAATAAGTGATCAAAAATCTTATGTGCCAGAAAATGGAAGCACTGAAAGCTACATCTTCTCAAGCACAAAATAAACCCTCATATAGGAATATTGATAAGAAATATTAAAACACATGGGTCTTAGAATATGGTGACACAAAAACAAATTTTTTTTGTTTCAAACAGTGTATTTATTGTACAGAAGTAGGAAAACATAAGTAAAACTATAGAATAAAAATTTCGTATTGCTATAATTGTGGTGACCCTCAGATTAACGTTAGAACCTTATTTGTGCACCACATGAATAGCATAAAAGCTAAAACACCAAAAAATACCAGCAGAACTGCATTTTTTTTCTATTTCTCCCAATAAACGTTAGATAATAAGTTATGTATACCGCCAAATGCTTCCACTAACACATACAACTCATCCAGAAAAAACAAGCACCTATATACGGCTTTGTCAGCAAAAAAACAAAACACTGACAATGAAAAAATAAATAAAAAAATAGCTTTGTCCTAAAGGCCTAAAATGGGCAAGTTTTTAAGGGGTTAAAACGGTTGTTTTCAAAGTTAACTCCTTAAAAAGGTTTTCCCCCTTTCAGCTTTATTTATGTCCCGATTCCACCAGTCGGTGTGTTTGGAATGGAGTTACTGACGGCTCAGCCATTCAATCTGGTAGAGGAACATACTGAAGTTGTCAGTACTTTGATGGACAGCTCAGTGTCCAGTCTGGTGCATGGGCATCCTGAGCTGTCGGTGTTTTTATTGACAGCTCAGCCATCCAATCTGACACTGAGAGGAGCTGGCTATCTCCAGGTGTTCATGGTCCCAGGTGATTTCTCTGCTACTTAGCTGGGCTGGTAGTCCCAGACCTCTGCCTGACGTACTTTCAGCTAAGTGTTGTTTGTCTTTCTGTGCCCTATGTTCTGCTTGTTGATCTTTCATTGCCTGACCTTGGTCCTCATTTTGGCCATCCGTCTGTTTAACACCTTTGTTCTGATCTCCTATTTTCCCGATATATTGACCTTGAAGCTTTACTTGACTACTCCTTTGTCTCTTCCCTCTGTTTACGATGTACCTTCCTGGTTCTTGACTCCTTGACTATCCCAACTCATGGCTTTTCCGTGAGAAGTGGCTCAACGTCTCAATGTATACCATCAGTTTGCTTGTGTTAAATATTCTCACATTAGTCATATTCCCCTGCTCGAGTGTTGGTTCTGTACCGCTGATTCATTTTTTTTTTGCAGACTACAATGGTGACATCATAGAGCAAGACAACAAAACGGAGTATAAAAATCCCAAAAAACATAGTAATCATGAAAAAAGAGACTTTATTAATACAGATATACATATGAATTAATACATAACAAACATTGTAACCCAAACAGTGAGGAAATATGGAGGAGACATGAAGGTATGCTGGATTTAGGTAGGAAAAGCAAAGTACATCCTGAGCAAGCTACACATTAGTGACCATCAGAGCACAGTACTACCTGCATGGTAAAAGTTCAGTGACATAAATGGGTGCCAAACCGGCAGTAACCCGCAAATCACTCCCAATAGACTGGTTGTTCATGCATGCTTACCCATAGGTAAAAGGACGGCAATCCCACTTGGACACAGCAGCCCCATTTATGTCACTGAACTCCTTTTACGATGCGGGTAGTACTGTGCTATGATGGTCACTAATGTGTAGCTTGCTCAGGATGTACTTTGTTTTTCCTATGTAAATCCAGCATACCTTCATGTCTCCTCCATATTTCCTCACTGTTTGGGTTACAATGTTTGTTATCTATTAATTCATATGTATATCGGTATTAATAAAGTATCTTTTTTCATGATTACTATGTTTTTTGGGATTTTTATACTCCGTTTTGTTGTCTTGCTCTATGGTTATTGGAGTTGTCCTGTTGACCCAGTGAATCTGGGCACTAATTTTGGGAGAGCTTTACTCTTCTGCTCTCGGCCACAATGGAACGATGTGCTTCATGATTTTTTGTAAGGTGACATCATGTCTGTACATCCAATAGGTGGCACTATAATTTCACTCCTCTTCCACTCTGAAAAGTCTAGTTGCATATTTACATTCCCAGGGGAGCATTGCATAGCCTATTAGTCTCCTTTCTCTGGCTTGGCACTTTCCACAAGGAGAAACGTTCCCCCTCAGTCAGAGGCCTCCCACCAAACCAGATCAGATTTCATGCTTGTAGTGATGGGAAGTCCACCTCCTTTTGGGGATGTGGCTCACTTGTCTCTGCTCACCAAAAAGAGCCAGCTCTTTTGGATCCTAAATGGATCCATATTAAGTATGTGTTCAACATAAGTGAACACACATTTAGGCCATGTGCACACATTCTGTATTTGGTCAATATTTGTAAGCCACAATCAAGAGTTGGGCAATCAGAGGAAAAGTATAATAGTAACACATGCACCACTTCTGCATTTTTCACCCACTTGGTTTTCACTTACAAATACTGTTGTGAAATACTGTCCAAATGCTGAACATGTGAACATGCCTTAAGATGTAATTAATGAAACCCCACCAACCCATGGTCAAAACTCCAACTACTTGCAGCCAGTCAATAGCCAATTGGTTCAAGTGTTTCGGTCTCTGAACACCGTTTTTCTCCCAGTGAGAGCTATTCAGAGAATTCAGTGGTTCTAACTAGGGTGCCTGCTTTTTGTGTCTGATCAGTTGCAAATGACCCATCTTTACTGTTTTACACTGAGGAGGGGCACATGCCCAGAAACACGTGTCTGCAAATGAAGTGTCTGGTTTGGCTTCTTATCACTAGTTATGTGGCAAGGCTTGTTAAAGGGTCAATATTGACCCTCAAGGTTGTTACATCCAATAACTGGTGATAGAAGTCAAGTCGTCTTACTTTCTAAAGAGGCTATTAGCATCATGTCTTTATGGTATGTGACTGGTGCAGCCAACCACTGAACTCAATGGCTCATACCAACTAAACTGGCATCTGTGCTGAGTCTTCTGTCTTCACAGGAGAGAGCAGAATGGGAACATTGTGGCTCCTCATACCTGGAGTGAAGATGCTGGGTCAGATTGGCCATCTGTATTTCAATGCACAGCAAGAGCTAAGTAGGTCAGTGTCTGCTCATGTTGCACAGTGCTATAACAATGGTGAGAGGAGATGTGAAAGGGGATATAGTGGCAGAGACTCAAAACCGAGATTGTCCCACTCTATCCGGGAGACCTATAGATTTATATTTTTGTTTATTCACTCAACAGCTATAACTATTTTATTCTAATACAAACTTCACTATACGATGTTTTGTTTTTTTGGTAGACGGGCTATAGTTTTTTTTATGTTCCCCTTTTGTTCCCCTTTTGTAAATGTGACATTTTTATTCATTTTCTTTTATGAGTTTAATGGAGAAAAACAATTATGCAATTTTTTATACACCATTTAACAATAACCACATACATTGTGTTCAATGTATTGTATGGGTAGATATGAGTACAAGGGTGTCAAATACTGTATGTCAATATTATTTACCGTATTTTTCGCACACATCGGACCATAAGACGCACCCCAAATTTGGGGTGAAAATTGCAGAAAAAAAGATTTTTTATAAGATGGGGGTTTGTTAAATTGTCTGAATTTACCGTATCTTACCTGAGGGCTGGCGGTAACAGGAGCCATGATGTCGGCAGAGGTGCGGTGATGCGGTGGGCGATATGGCGTGCACATGAGCAGGGTCCCTTCCTGTTTAGGTGGGCAACGCCACGGCCTGGTGTTCATGGGGGAGGTTGCAACAGTGCTGTGGCAGCGGCAGAGGTGCAGGGATGATGAGGCTCAGTGAGTGGTATGGCATGAGCAGGGTCCCTTCCAAAGGTGAGATGATGCAGCGGCCCGGTATCCAAGGTAAGCAGCAGAGCTGGGTGAATCATGGCTTTATCGGTGGCGGTGGCCATCTTCCTGAGGCTGCGCATGCGCAGATGAAGTGCTCTGATTTCCAGGGCTTCAGGAAACTGGCCGCGGGAGGCCGCGCGTGCACAGATGGAGATCGCGGCGGCCATTTTCCTGAAGCCGAGTTCGCAGATTTAGATCTCGGCTTCAAGAAAATGGCCGCCACGATCTCCATCTGCACACGCACGGCCTCCTGCGGCCATTTTCCTGAAGCCCCGGGAAGCAGAGCACTCCATCTGCGCATGCGCGGCCTCAGGAAGATGGCCGCCGCCACCGCTAAAGCCATGATTCACCTGGCTCTGCTGCTTACCTTGGATATCGGGCCGCTGCGTCACCTCACCTGTGGAAGGGACCCCGCTCACGCCATACCGCTCACTGCGCCTCATCATCCCCGCACCTCTGCCGCCGCTGCACCTCTGCTGCCGCCACACCACTGCCGGTAAGCCTGCATTCCAACTATAAGACGCACCCCCCATTTTCCTCACTTTTTTTTGGGGGGGGGGAAAAGTGCATCTTATAGTCCGAAAAATACGGTACTGATTTGTGATATTTATTTTTTTCTTTGTAAATCAGGCATATAGAGATATAAATCTATATATATGCCTGTAAATGTCTCCTATCCTTGGCAATGCTTAAGATTGTTAGTTTGAAATCCCAATAAAAATCACACGTGAAGAATTATTTAATTAAATGAGTTCATGTAAAAAATATACAGGGCATCTCGACCCCACCGAAAGGTCCTGAGTAGGAAAAAGATGAGCAATCACTGCAGCTTCCTGGAAAACACAGGGACTGATGCGGATTCTGTGGTGAAACTTATAAAATTCATCCTCACCCACAATTATTTTGAATTTGACAACACGATCTATCTACAGGAGAAGGGCACAGCAATGGGAAGTAAAATGACCCCACAGTATGCAAATCTTTTCATGGCCAAGATTGAAAGCGTTTGTCCTCATGTCCCATCAGGCCTCTGGCCCACTACCGCTACATTGATGATATTTTAAACATCTGGACGGAGTCTGAGCCACAGCTAAAGACGTTCCATTTACAATTTAATCAATTTCATCCTACCATCAACTTGACACTCAACTACTCCTGTACTGAAATTAACTTTTTGGACACCATCATTAAGCTGCAGAACAATAAAATAGAGACATTCCTGTATCAGAAGCCAATCGACCGTCCAACATACCTTAAATGGGACAGTTTCCATCCAAAACACATAAAAAACTCTATTGTCTACAGCCAAGCCATCAGATACAATCATATATGTTCCAACCCAATGGATAGGGATGAACACCTTGGTCGCTTCAGGAAGACCTTTTTGAATCAGGGCTACCATCCAAGAACAATTGAAAACCAGATTACAAGAGCAACTAGAATATCAAGGAAACACCTGCTACATTACAAAACTAAAGAAGAAAATAACCGGGTACCTCTAGTAGTTACCTACAATCCAAATCTGGAGGTGCTAAGGGGAGCTGCATGGAAATTACAACCTTTACTACAAAAAGATGCCCGATTACAATCCATTTTTCCAGACCCCCCACTACTGTGTTTTAGGCAGCCCCCAAATCTAAGAAGCATCATTGTCAAGAGCTCCCTGTCCTCTCCAACAGCTGCAGGTACCTTTCCTTGCAACCAGAAAAAATGTAATACCTGTCCACTTATAATGACTACGGACAAGATAAAGATCCCCAATTCACATCAGGACTACAAGATACCAGGTACTTTCAGCTGCGTCACTTCTAATGTGGTGTACCTAATTATTTGTACCAAAAGTCCAACTGGGAGTCTGTATGTAGGGGAGACAGGGCAAAAACTGAGAACAAGGATGAACTCTCACCGCCATACAATAAGAGAAAAAAGAATGGATCTACCTGTGGCAATACATTTTTGTCTCCCAAATCATAACATTATGGACATGAAATTACTTGTGTAATTGTGCTACCTTTGTAGCTTCAAATCTCAGAGAGACAGAAGAGTCTGGGAATATAAACTGATGACGACCTTTGACAGTCTCACTGCAGGATTGAATGTGTCTCACGGATTTATGTCTTTTTACATCAACTAAGGAACTTACCCCTCAGACTATGAGGGGTCATCACAACAGAACCAGACCCCAATCAGAGGACAATAAAACAATCCTTATCTAAGAACTGGTCCAATATTTATGGACATAACTGTTTATCACTCATGGTTAGTGTTGAGCATTCCGATACCGCAAGTATCGGGTATCGGCCGATATTTGCTGTATCGGAATTCCGATACCGAGATCTGATACTTTTGTGATATCGGGAATCGGTATCGGGATCGATATTAATGTGTAAAATAAAGAATAAAAATTAAAAATATTGATATACTCACCTCTTCGACGCAGCCTGGACCTTACCGATGTAACCGGCAGCTTCCGTTCCTAAGAATGAGCGCTTGAAAGACCTTAGATGATGTCGCGGCTTGTGATTGGTCGCATGAGCGGTCACGTGACCGCTCACGCGACCAATCACAAACCGAGACGTCATCCAAGGTCTTTCAAGCGCTCATTCTTAGGAACGGAAGCTGCCGGTTACATCGGTAAGGTCCAGGCTGCGTCGGAGAGGTGAGTATATCAATATTTTTAATTTTTATTCTTTATTTTACACATTAATATGGATCCCAGGGCCTGAAGGAGAGTTTCCTCTCCTTCAGACCCTGGGAACCATACAGAATACCTTCCGATACTTGGTGTCCCATTGACTTTTATTGGTATTGGGTATCGGCGATATCCGATACTTTTCGGGTATCGGCCGATACTATCCGATACTGATACTTTCAAGTATCAAACGGTATCGCTCAACACTACTCATGGTAATTCTGCCTCATGTCATCTGTCTTTTCCTTTTTTTTTCTGTGCTATGTTGTGCATAAATATGTGATTCTTCAGAATTTGTTTTAGTCTTTGCCTGATGAAGAGACCTGTGTAGTCTCGAAAGCTTGCAATTTGTTACCATCTTTTCAGTTAGCTATTAAAAGGTATCAACCACCGAGGACTCTCAATTCTACATAGTTTTCTATCCACTGGCTATCACGGTACCAATATATATATCTTTCCTGTATCATGCAGCTTCCTCAGTAACACACATGCAGTGAGCCTCTACTTGCGAGAATCATGAAAACATTGCCAAGCTGCCTTCAAAAAAACGATGAAGTCTAATGATAATGTCCTTTACCTTTATATTTTATTTGCATTTTTCATATTTCATATTCTTTTAACCACTTCTCAACATGGTGTTTTTCCACTTTTGAGCTTTCGCTTTTTCCTCCTATCCTTCCAAGAGTAATAACTTTTTTATTTTTCCACTGACATAGCTATATGAGTGCTTGATTTCTGCAGGACAAGTTGTACTTTTGAATGACACCATTCATTTTATTATGTAATATACTGGAAAGCAAGAAAAAAAATTCCACAATTCTGCGCTGCTTTTTTTTTTTTAATTTACAGCCTTCATTATATGATAACAATTACAGCGATACCAAACATGCATAGCTTTTTTCATTTCAGTGGTTTAAAAAAATCAGAAATTTGTAACAAAAAAAAAAAAAGGTTGCATCTGAGAGCTGCAGCATTTTTAATTTACGAAGGAGGATCTTTTTTAGGACTTGAATTTTTGAGCCCTAGCCTGATGTTTTTATTGACATCAATTTGTGCTAGGTACAATGTATTGCTTGACTCTTACTGCATTTTTTGCTCTGTTGGGGCAGCCAAACAAATGTACTTCTGACGTTTTGATGTTTTTCTTATTTTTTTTATTTCTTAATTTTTAATGGAGGAAAAGAGCTGATTTTAAATGTTATATTTGTTTTATATTTAAAAAAAAAAACATTTTAAAAGTAATTAAAAGTCTCCTTAGATGAGGAGCCTGTGATTTCTGTATATGGAAAAAAATCACGAACTCCTATGAATGCCAGCCATCATGACAGACAGGGGGTCTTCAGGAACATTGTAAATGCCACTGTCAAAGATTTACTTGAGAGTGGCATTTAACAAGCTAAAATCCCTAGGCGGTGCTCTGCTCCGCGGCTGTTAAAGGCAAATGATGGCTGAGTATCACAATCATCAATTGCCAGCACAAATGTGGCCTCAGGAACTGAGTTCGCATCAAAGTCAGGGAGCTGGCACATGATGTATCAGTACGTCATGTGTCGGTAATGGGATAAGCAAGAAAAAAAATAGCAAGAATTCATATAATTGTCTAAGGTCCACTTCCGTCTGTTTGTCTGTTTGTCTGTCTGTCTGTCTGTTTCTCTGTCATGGAAATCCCACGTCGCTGATTGGTCATGGCAGGCAGGGCATGACCAATCAGCGACAGGCACAGTCCGGCCACGAATTGGCCCCTCCCTACTCCCCTCCAGTCAGTGCCCCCTCCATACTCCCCTCCAGTCAGTGCCCACATAGCGTTTTAGCAGTCCGTTAAACTGACTGCGTTACACCGCAGCATAACGCGGTGTAAAGCAGTCCATTAACGCTGCCATTAACTCTGTAAGTGTGACCAACGTTTTACTATTGATGCTGCCTATGCAGCATCAATAGTAAAAACATGTACAGTAATGTTAAAAATAATAATAATAATAAAAACATCATTATATTCTCACCTTCCGGCGTTCGCGGCAACCTTTTCCACTCCTCGCGACGCTCTGGTCCCAAGAATGAATTACGGCAATGACCCCAGATGACATAGCGGTCTTGCGAGACCGGTACATTATCACAGGTTATTGCCGCAAGGCATTACTGGGAATGGAGCATCGCGAGGAGCATCGCTAAATGCCTGGGCTGAATCCGGGGGCCGCCGGAGGGTGAGTATATAACAATTTTTTATTTTAATTCTTTTTTTAACAGGGATATGGTGCCCACATTGCTATATACTACATGGGCTGTGTTATATACTGCGTAGGCTGTGTTATATACTGCGTGGGCTGTGTTATATACTACGTCGCTGTGCTATATACTACGTGGGCTGTGCTATATACTATGTGGCTGTGCAATATACTATGTGACTGTGCTATATACTACATGGGCTGTGCTGTATACTATGTGGCTGTGCTATATACTGCGTGGGCTGTGTTATATACTACATCGCTGTGCTATATACTATGTGGGCTGTGCTATATACTACGTGGGCTGTGTTATGTACTGCATGGGCTGTGCTCTATACTACATGGTTGTGCTATATACTACGTGGCTGTGCAATATATTACGTGGCTGTGCAATATACTACGTGGCTGTGCTATATACTATGTGGCTGTGCAATATACTACTTGGCTGTGTTATATACTGCATGGACTGTGTTATATACTGCATGGGCTGCGTTATATACTACCTCGCTGTGCTATGTACTACATGGGCTGTGCTATGTACTATGTGGGCTGTGTTATATACTCCGTGGGCTGTGCTATATACTATGTGGCTGTGCTATATACTACGTGGCTGTACTATATACTACGTGGGCTGTTTTATATGCTACGTGGGCTGTAAGACTCTTTCGCCAGGATAATGACCCAAAACACACAGCTAAAAACACCCAAGAATGACTAAGAGGAAAACATTGGACTATTTTGAAGTGGCCTTCTATGAGCCCTGACCTAAATCCTATTGAGCATCTTTGGAAAGAGCTGAAACATGCCGTCTGGAAAAGGCAACCTTCAATCACGAGACAACTGGAGCAGTTTGCTCTTGAGGAGTGGGCCAAAATACATGTCGAGAGGTGCAGAAGTCTCACTGGCAGTTACAGGAATCAGAAATCGCTTGATTGCAGTGATTGCCTCAAAAGGTTGTGCAACAAAATATTAAGTTAAGGGTACCATCATTTCTGTCCAGTCCTATTTCATGAGTTTTATTTATTTTTTTATTCTGTGGAAGCATGGTTGAAAAGCAATGCCTGACTTTCATTTGTTCATTTTCATAGATTTTTTTATTTATTATTACTTTTGGCAGATTCAAGTTATTTCTGTGACCAATGTGTTTTTTTTCTGTCATTAATAGTGTTGAGCATTACGATACCGCAAGTATCGGGTATCGGCCGATACTTGCGGGTATCGGAATTCCGATACCGAGATCCGATACTTTTGTGGTATCGGGTATCGGTATCGAAACAACATTAATGTGTAAAAGAAAGAATTAAAATAAAAAATATTGCTATACTCACCTCTCCGACGCAGCCTGGACCTCACAGAGGGAACCGGCAGCGTTCTTTGCTTAAAATGCGCGCGTTTACTTCCTTCCGTGACATCACGGCTTGTGATTGGTCGCGTGCCGCCCATGTGGCCGCGACGCGACCAATCACAGCAAGCCGTGACGTAATTTTCAGGTCCTGAATGCCTAATTCTAGGCATTCAGGATTTTAAAATTACGTTCCGGCTTGTGATTGGTCGCGTCGCGGTCACATGGGCGACGCGACCAATCACAAGCCATGACGTCACGGGAGGCAGGAAACGCGCGCATTTTAAAATTAGGTCACGGCTTGTGATTGGTTGCGTGCCGCCCATGTGACTGCGACGCGACCAATCACAGCAAGCCGTGAATTTCAGGTCCTGAATGCAGAATTAGGCATTCAGGACCTGAAATTACGTCACGGCTTGCTGTGATTGGTCGCGTCGCGGTCACATGGGTGGCACGCAACCAATCACAAGCCGTGACGTGTTTCCTGCCTCCCGTGACGTCACGGCTTGTGATTGGTCGCGTCGCCCATGTGACCGCGACGCGACCAATCACAAGCCGGAACGTAATTTTAAAATCCTGAATGCCTAGAATTAGGCATTCAGGACCTGAAAATTACGTCACGGCTTGCTGTGATTGGTCGCGTCGCGGCCACATGGGCGGCACGCGACCAATCACAAGCCGTGACGTCACGGAAGAAAGTAAACGCGCGCATTTTAACCAAAGAACGCTGCCGGTTCCCTCGGTGAGGTCCAGGCTGCGTCGGAGAGGTGAGTATAGCAATATTTTTTATTTTAATTCTTTCTTTTACACATTAATATGGATCCCAGGGCCTGAAGGAGAGTTTCCTCTCCTTCAGACCCTGGGAACCATCAGGGATACTGTCCGATACTTGAGTCCCATTGACTTGTATTGGTATCGGGTATCGGTATCGGATTAGATCCGATACTTTGCCGGTATCGGCCGATACTTTCCGATACCGATACTTTCAAGTATCGGACGGTATCGCTCAACACTAGTCATTAAACGAGGGGTACCAACAATTTTGACCACATAAAATACGCTGTAAATATATATGTTTAGAAGGCGTTGTTGTGGAATGGAGGGAGGAATCCCAGACACATTCCTTGCACAAAAATCATCTACTGTCTGTATCTGTCCTTGTCCCACAGTGACCCTAACATAATAAGTTGGCCCCACAACCCCCCACAAATTATGATGTCTGCACAATGACCCAACAGCACAGTCTAATGCCCCCACAGCTTCCACCACACACAATATAGTTCCCCTCTTACCTATGTAGAATATTTCACTGTGCACAGCTCCATATTGCAGGCATGATATTGTAGGAGGGTGGTGCTGTTATGGACAGTAAAGAACACACTGTTACTTTAAGAGACTGTACCCCCTTGTCTGGCAGGATGGAATGTTCTGTTTCTGTTGTGAATTCCGTTCTCGGGCTCCCTCCTGTGGTCGTGAATGGTACTTTGGTGAGTTCTGTCCTTGGATACCCTCTGGTGGCTTTGAGTGGAACTGCTGATCTTTGAGGTTGGCTTTCTCAGCTGCCCTCGTTTATTGCTGCTGCTGGCTTCCCTATTTAACTCTGCCCAGGTCGTTAGTTCATGCCAGCTGTCAATGTCTCAGTACTGGTTCAGATCTCTCTTGGATTTCTCAGATGACCTGTCTACTCCAGCAGAAGCTAAGTCCTTGCTAGTCCATTTGCTGTTCATTGGTTTTTGAATATATTTCTCAGTACATGCTATGTTTCTAGTCCAGCTTGCTATTATGATATTTCCTTGCTAGCTGGAAGCTCTGGGTGTGCAGAGCTGCACCTCCACACCGTGAGTCTATCTAGAGAAGATTCGGCCTCCTTTGCTAAAATCTGTTTCATTCCTGTGTTTGTTACTTCCCTCTTAACTCACAGTCAATATTTGTGGGGGGCTACTGTTGTGAAATTGGATTCTGGGCTCCCCCGGTGGCCACTTGTGGAATTGTACTTGTGTGCATCATCCCCTCTGTTCACCTGCTCCTATCAGGATGTGGGAGTCGCTATATAACCTTGCTCCTCTGTCAGTTTCATGCCGGTCAACAATGTAATCAGAAGCCTTTCTGTGCATGTTCCTGCTACTAGACTACTCCCAGCTAAGTTGGACTTTTGTCCTTGTGTGTTTTTGCATTTTGTTCCTGTTCACAGCTGCTGTTTCGTTACTGTGTCTGGAAAGCTCTTGTGAGCGGAAATTGCCACTCTGGTGTTATGAGTTAATGCTAGAGTCTTAAAGTAATTTCTGGATGGTGTTTTGATAGGGTTTTCTGCTGACCATGAAAGTGCCCTTTCTGTCTTCTTTCTATCTAGTAAGCGGACCTCGATTTTTGCTAAACCTATTTTCATACTACGTTTGTCATTTCATCTAAAATCACCGCCAATATATGTGGGGGCCTCTGTCTGCCTTTTGGGAAAATTTCTCTAGAGGTGAGCCAGGACTGTCTTTTCCTCTGCTAGGATTAGGTAGTTCTCCGGCTGGCGCTGGGCATCTAGGGATAAAAAAAACGTAGGCATGCTACCCGGCCACTTCTAGTTGTGCGGCAGGTTTAGTTCATGGTCAGTATAGTTTCCATCTTCCAAGAGCTAGTTCTCATATATGCTGGGCTATGTTCTCTCGCCATTGAGAATCATGACAGTTTGACCGGCCCAAAAAAAAGGGTTAAATTACTGGCTGAGAAAGGAGAGAAAAAAAAAGTCTGCTACAATTTTTTTTTTTTTTTTTTTTCCTCTAGTTCTGAGTGTGCTCTTAATTGAATCACTTGCTAGTCTGCCTATACTGCAGCCTTCCTCTCTTTCTCTCCTTCTTATCCTTGAATGGCTCTGTGTTCACCTGTTTCAAATGGATCTTCAGAGTGTAGCTACAGGTTTGAATAATCTCGCCACAAAGGTACAAAATTTGCAAGATTTCGTTGTTCATGCACCTATGTCTGAGCCTAGAATTCCTTTGCCTGAATTCTTCTCGGGGAATAGATCTCACTTTCAAAATTTTAAAAATAATTGCAAATTGTTTTTGTCCCTGAAGTCTCGCTCTGCCGGAGACCCTGCACAGCAGGTCAGGATTGTAATTTCCTTGCTCCGGGGCGACCCTCAAGACTGGGCTTTTGCATTGGCACCAGGGGATCCTGCGTTGCTCAATGTGGATGCGTTTTTTCTGGCCTTGGGGTTGCTTTATGAGGAACCTCATTTAGAGCTTCAGGCGGAAAAGGCCTTGATGTCCTTGTCTCAGGGGCAAGATGAAGCTGAAATATACTGCCAAAAATTCCGCAAATGGTCTGTGCTTACTCAGTGGAATGAGTGCGCCCTGGCGGCGATTTTCAGAGAAGGTCTCTCTGATGCCATTAAGGATGTTATGGTGGGGTTCCCTGTGCCTGCGAGTCTGAATGAGTCCATGACGATGGCTATTCAGATCGATCGGCGTCTGCGGGAGCGCAAACCTGTGCACCATTTGGCGGTGTCTACTGAGAAAACGCCAGAAAATATGCAATGTGATAGAATTCTGTCCAGAAGCGAGCGGCAGAATTTTAGACGAAAAAATGGGTTGTGCTTCTATTGTGGTGATTCAACTCATGTTATATCAGCATGCTTTAAGCGTACTAAGAAGCCTGACAAGTCTGTTTCAATTAGCACTTTACAGTCTAAGTTTATTCTATCTGTGACCCTGATTTGTTCTTTGTCATCTATTACCGCGGACGCCTATGTCGACTCTGGCGCTGCTTTGAGTCTTATGGATTGGTCCTTTGCCAAACGCTGTGGGTATGATTTGGAGCCATTGGAGGCTCCGATACCTCTGAAAGGGATTGACTCCACCCCATTGGCTAGTAATAAACCACAATACTGGACACAAGTGACTATGCGTGTTAATCCGGATCACCAGGAGGTTATTCGCTTTCTGGTGCTGTATAATCTACATGATGTTTTGGTGCTGGGATTGCCATGGCTGCAATCTCATAACCCAGTCCTTGACTGGAGAGCTATGTCTGTGTTAAGCTGGGGATGTAAAGGAACTCATGGGGACGTACCTTTGGTTTCCATTTCATCATCTATTCCCTCTGAGATTCCTGAATTCTTGTCTGACTTTCGTGACGTTTTTGAAGAACCCAAGGTTGGTTCACTACCTCCGCACCGGGAGTGCGATTGTGCCATAGACTTGATCCCGGGTAGTAAATACCCTAAGGGTCGTTTATTTAATCTGTCTGTGCCTGAACACGCGGCTATGCGAGAATATATAAAGGAGTCCTTGGAAAAGGGACATATTCGTCCTTCGTCATCTCCCTTAGGAGCCGGTTTTTTCTTTGTGTCTAAGAAAGACGGCTCTTTGAGGCCGTGTATTGATTATCGACTTTTGAATAAAATCACGGTTAAATATCAATATCCTTTACCACTGCTTACTGATTTGTTTGCTCGTATAAAGGGGGCCAAGTGGTTCTCTAAGATTGATCTCCGTGGGGCGTATAATTTGGTGCGAATCAAGCAGGGGGATGAGTGGAAAACCGCATTTAATACGCCCGAGGGCCATTTTGAGTATTTGGTGATGCCTTTTGGTCTTTCAAATGCCCCTTCAGTCTTCCAGTCCTTTATGCATGACATTTTCCGCGATTATTTGGACAAATTTATGATTGTGTATCTGGATGATATTCTGATTTTTTCGGATGACTGGGACTCTCATGTCCAGCAGGTCAGGAGGGTTTTTCAGGTTTTGCGGTCTAATTCCTTGTGTGTGAAGGGTTCTAAGTGTGTTTTTGGGGTTCAAAAGATTTCCTTCTTGGGATACATTTTTTCCCCCTCTTCCATCGAGATGGATCCTGTCAAGGTTCAGGCTATTGGTGATTGGACGCAACCCTCTTCTCTTAAGAGTCTTCAGAAATTTTTGGGCTTTGCTAACTTTTATCGTCGATTTATTGCTGGTTTTTCTGATGTTGTAAAACCATTGACTGATTTGACTAAGAAGGGTGCTGATGTTGCTGATTGGTCCCCTGATGCTGTGGAGGCCTTTCGGGAGCTCAAGCGCCGCTTTTCTTCCGCCCCTGTGTTGCGTCAGCCTGATGTTGCTCTTCCTTTTCAGGTTGAGGTCGACGCTTCTGAAATCGGAGCTGGGGCGGTGTTGTCGCAGAGAAGTTCCGACTGCTCCGTGATGAGACCTTGTGCTTTTTTTTCCCGTAAATTTTCGCCCGCCGAGCGGAATTATGATATTGGGAATCGGGAGCTTTTGGCCATGAAGTGGGCTTTTGAGGAGTGGCGTCACTGGCTTGAGGGGGCCAGACATCAGGTGGTGGTATTGACTGACCACAAAAATTTAATTTACCTTGAGTCTGCCAGGCGCCTGAATCCTAGACAGGCGCGCTGGTCGTTGTTTTTCTCTCGGTTTAATTTTGTGGTGTCTTACCTACCGGGTTCTAAGAATGTTAAGGCGGATGCCCTTTCTAGGAGTTTTGAGCCTGACTCCCCTGGTAATTCTGAGCCCACAGGTATCCTTAAAGATGGAGTGATATTGTCTGCCGTTTCTCCAGACCTGCGGCGGGCCTTGCAGGAGTTTCAGGCGGATAGACCTGATCGTTGCCCACCTGGTAGACTGTTTGTTCCTGATGATTGGACCAGTAGAGTCATCTCTGAGGTTCATTCTTCTGCGTTGGCAGGTCATCCTGGAATCTTTGGTACCAGGGATTTGGTGGCAAGGTCCTTCTGGTGGCCTTCCCTGTCACGAGATGTGCGAGGCTTTGTGCAGTCTTGTGACGTTTGTGCTCGGGCCAAGCCTTGTTGTTCTCGGGCTAGTGGATTGTTGTTACCCTTGCCTATCCCGAAGAGGCCTTGGACGCACATCTCGATGGATTTTATTTCGGATCTGCCTGTTTCTCATAAGATGTCTGTCATCTGGGTGGTGTGTGACCGTTTCTCTAAGATGGTCCATCTGGTTCCCTTGCCTAAGTTGCCTTCTTCTTCCGAGTTGGTTCCTCTGTTTTTTCAAAATGTTGTTCGTTTGCATGGTATTCCGGAGAATATCGTTTCTGACAGAGGGACCCAATTCGTGTCTAGATTTTGGCGGGCATTCTGTGCTAGGATGGGCATAGATTTGTCTTTTTCGTCTGCTTTCCATCCTCAGACTAATGGCCAGACCGAGCGGACTAATCAGACCTTGGAGACATATTTGAGGTGTTTTGTGTCTGCGGATCAGGATGATTGGGTTGCTTTTTTGCCTTTGGCGGAGTTCGCCCTCAATAATCGGGCCAGCTCTGCCACCTTGGTGTCCCCGTTTTTCTGTAATTCGGGGTTTCATCCTCGATTTTCCTCCGGTCAAGTGGAATCTTCGGATTGTCCTGGAGTGGATGCTGTGGTGGAGAGGTTGCATCAGATTTGGGGGCAGGTGGTGGACAATTTGAAGTTGTCCCAGGAGAAGACTCAGCTTTTTGCCAACCGCCGTCGTCGTGTTGGTCCTCGGCTTTGTGTTGGGGACTTGGTGTGGTTGTCTTCTCGTTTTGTCCCTATGAGGGTTTCTTCTCCTAAGTTTAAGCCTCGGTTCATCGGCCCGTACAAGATATTGGAGATTCTTAACCCTGTGTCCTTCCGTTTGGACCTCCCTGCATCCTTTTCGATTCATAATGTTTTTCATCGGTCATTGTTGCGCAGGTATGAGGTACCGGCTGTGCCTTCCGTTGAGCCTCCTGCTCCGGTGTTGGTTGAGGGTGAGTTGGAGTACGTTGTGGAAAAGATCTTGGACTCTCGTGTTTCCAGACGGAAACTCCAGTATCTGGTCAAATGGAAGGGATACGGTCAGGAGGATAATTCTTGGGTCACTGCCTCTGATGTTCATGCCTCCGATCTTGTCCGTGCCTTTCATAGAGCTCATCCTGATCGCCCTGGTGGTTCTGGTGAGGGTTCGGTGCCCCCTCCTTGAGGGGGGGGTACTGTTGTGAAATTGGATTCTGGGCTCCCCCGGTGGCCACTTGTTGAATTGTACTTGTGTGCATCATCCCCTCTGTTCACCTGCTCCTATCAGGATGTGGGAGTCGCTATATAACCTTGCTCCTCTGTCAGTTTCATGCCGGTCAACAATGTAATCAGAAGCCTTTCTGTGCATGTTCCTGCTACTAGACTACTCCCAGCTAAGTTGGACTTTTGTCCTTGTGTGTTTTTGCATTTTGTTCCTGTTCACAGCTGCTGTTTCGTTACTGTGTCTGGAAAGCTCTTGTGAGCGGAAATTGCCACTCTGGTGTTATGAGTTAATGCTAGAGTCTTAAAGTAATTTCTGGATGGTGTTTTGATAGGGTTTTCTGCTGACCATGAAAGTGCCCTTTCTGTCTTCTTTCTATCTAGTAAGCGGACCTCGATTTTTGCTAAACCTATTTTCATACTACGTTTGTCATTTCATCTAAAATCACCGCCAATATATGTGGGGGCCTCTGTCTGCCTTTTGGGAAAATTTCTCTAGAGGTGAGCCAGGACTGTCTTTTCCTCTGCTAGGATTAGGTAGTTCTCCGGCTGGCGCTGGGCATCTAGGGATAAAAAAAACGTAGGCATGCTACCCGGCCACTTCTAGTTGTGCGGCAGGTTTAGTTCATGGTCAGTATAGTTTCCATCTTCCAAGAGCTAGTTCTCATATATGCTGGGCTATGTTCTCTCGCCATTGAGAATCATGACAGGCTACCTTTACTTTGGGGAATTTCTCTGAGGCAAGGTAGGCTTCTATTTCTATCTTTAGGGGTAGTTAGCTCTTAGGCTGTGAAGAGGCATCTAGGGAGAGTTAGGTACGCTCCACGGCTATTTCTAGTGTGTGTGATAGGATTAGGGATTGCGGTCAGAGTTACCACTTCCTCAGAGCTTGTCCCAGGTTTTCCATTTTAACCATCAGGTCATTTCGGGTGCTCCTAACCACCAGGTCCATAACAGTACAGCTGGCGCACAAAGTGTTAATGCATCTCAAAAGAGGGAAAAGAGAAGTTCTGAGTCAATTTTTTTTTTTTTTGCACCTTGTTTTGTCTTTCTTTTCCCCTTAACCTCTGGGTGGTTCAGGACTCAGGTGTAGATATGGATATTCAAGGTTTGTGTGGATCAACTCGCTGCTAGGGTACAGAGTATTCAAGATTATGTAGTTCAGAATCCGATGTTA
This sequence comes from Ranitomeya variabilis, assembly GCF_051348905.1. Lineage (NCBI taxonomy): Eukaryota > Metazoa > Chordata > Amphibia > Anura > Dendrobatidae > Ranitomeya > Ranitomeya variabilis. Next base: position 99,785,469 of record NC_135235.1, on the reverse strand, counting down.
GAGCCTAGAATTCCAATTCCTGATTTGTTTTCTGGGGATAGATCAAAATTTTTGAATTTCAAAAATAATTGCAGACTGTTTCTTGCTCTGAAACCCCGCTCCTCTGGTGACCCCATTCAGCAGGTAAAGATTGTTATTTCTTTGTTGCGTGGTGACCCGCAAGACTGGGCATTCTCCCTTGAGCCAGGAAACCCTGCATTGCTTAATGTAGATGCTTTTTTTCTAGTGCTTGGATTGCTTTATGACGAACCTAATTCTGTGGATCAGGCAGAAAAGATCTTGCTGACTCTATGTCAGGGTCAGGATGAAGCAGAAGTATATTGCCAGAAGTTTAGAAAGTGGTCTGTGCTTACACAATGGAATGAGTGTGCCCTGGCAGCAATTTTCAGAAAGGGTCTTTCTGAAGCCCTTAAAGATGTTATGGTGGGGTTCCCCACGCCTGCTGGTCTGAATGAATCAATGTCTTCGGCCATTCAGATTGATCGGCGTTTGCGCGAGCGCAAAGTTGTGCACCATTTGGCGGTGTCCTCTGAACAGAGGCCTGAGCTTATGCAATGTGATAGGACTTTGACCAGAGCTGAACGGCAAGAACACAGACGTCAGAATGGGCTGTGTTTTTACTGTGGTGACTCCTCTCATGCTATCTCTGATTGTCCTAAGCGCACTAAGAGGTTCGCCAGGTCTGTCACCATTAGTACTGTGCAGCCTAAATTTCTCTTATCTGTTACTCTGATTTGCTCATTGTCGTCCTACTCTGTTATGGCATTTGTGGATTAGGGCGCTGCTCTGAATTTGATGGACTTGGAGTTTGCCAGGCGCTGTGGTTTTTCCTTGGAGCCTTTGCAGAGTCCTATTCCCTTAAGGGGGATTGATGCTACGCCATTGGCCAAGAATAAACCTCAGTACTGGACTCAGCTGACCATGTGCATGGCTCCCGCACATCAGGAAGATATTCACTTTTTGGTGTTGCATAATTTGCATGATGTTGTTGTGTTGGGTTTGCCATGGTTACAGGTTCATAATCCAGTACTGGATTGGAAATCAATGTCTGTGTCTAGTTGGGGTTGTCAAGGGATACATAGTGATGTTCCTTTGATGTCAATTTCTTCTTCCACTCCTTCTGAAGTTCCTGAATTTTTGTCAGATTACCAGGATGTATTTGATGAGCCCAAGTCCAGTGCCCTACCTCCTCATAGGGACTGTGATTGCGCTATTAATTTGATTCCTGGTAGTAAGTTCCCTAAGGGCCGACTGTTTAATTTATCTGTGCCAGAACATGCCGCTATGCGGAGTTATGTAAAGGAGTCCTTGGAGAAAGGGCATATTCGCCCGTCTTCGTCACCGTTGGGAGCAGGGGTTTTTTTTGTGGCCAAGAAGGATGGCTCTCTGAGACCCTGTATAGATTACCGCCTTCTCAATAAAATCACGGTCAAATTTCAGTACCCTTTGCCTCTGTTGTCTGATTTGTTTGCTCGGATTAAGGGGGCTAGTTGGTTTACCAGGATTGACCTTCGAGGGCGTATAATCTTGTGCGTATTAAACAGGGCGATGAATGGAAAACAGCATTTAATATGCCCGAGGGCCATTTTGAGTACCTGGTGATGCCATTCGGGCTTTCTAATGCTCCATATGTGTTTCAGTCCTTTATGCACGACATCTTCCGGAAGTATCTGGATAGGTTCATGATTGTATATTTGGATGATATTTTGGTCTTTTCGGATGATTGGGAGTCCCATGTGAGGCAGGTCAGGTTTGTGTTCCAGGTCCTTCGTGCTAATGCGTTGTGTTGTGAAATTGGATTTTGGGCTCCCCCGGTGGCCACTGGTGGAATTGAACTTGTGTGCATCATCCCCTCTGTTCACCTGTTCCCATCAGGATGTGGGAGTCGCTATTTAACCTTGCTCCTCTGTCACTTCCATGCCGGTCAACATTGTAATCAGAAGCCTTTCTGTGCATGTTCCTGCTACCAGACAACTTCCAGCTAAGTCGGACTTTTGTCCTTGTTTGTTTTTTGCATTTTGTTCCAGTTCACAGCTGCAGTTTCGTTTCTGTGTCTGGAAAGCTCTTGTGATCTGAAATTGCCACTCTGATGTTATGAGTTAATACTAGAGTCTTAAAGTAATTTCAGGATGGTGTATTGATAGGGTTTTCAGCTGACCATGAAAGTACCCTTTCTGTCTTCCTGCTATCTAGTAAGCGGACCTCGATTTTGCTAAACCTATTTTCATACTACGTTTGTCATTTTCATCTTAAATCACCGCCAATATATGTGGGGGCCTCTGTCTGCCTTTCGGGGAAATTTCTCTAGAGGTGAGCCAGGACTATATTTTCCTCTGCCAGGATTAGTTAGTCCTCCGGCCGGCGCTGGGCGTCTAGGGATAAAACGCAGGCTACGCTACCCGGCTACTGTTAGTTGTGCGGCAGGTTTAGTTCATGGTCAGTTTAAGTTTCCATCCTTCCAAGAGCTAGTTCCTATGTATGCTGGGCTATGTTCTCTTGCCATTGAGAACCATAACAGTTTGACCGGCCCACAAAGGGTTAAATTAATTGACAGAGAAAGGAGAGAAAAGAGAAGTCTGCTGAAATTTTTTTTTTTTTTTTTTTTTCCTTCAGTTCTGAGTGTGCTTTCAATTGAATCACTTGCAAGTCTGCCTATATTGCAGCCTTCCTCTCTCTCTCTCCTTCTAATCCTGGAATGGCTCTGTGTTCACCTGTTTAAAATGGATATTCAGAGTTTAGCTGCAGGTTTGAATAATCTCACCACGAAAGTTCAAAATTTACAAGATTTTGTTGTTCATGTTCCTATATCTGAACCTAGAATTCCTTTGCCTGAATTTTTCTCGGGGAATAGATCTTGCTTTCAAAATTTCAAAAATAATTGCAAGTTGTTTTTGTCCCTGAAATCTCGCTCTGCTGGAGATCCTGCTCAGCAGGTCAGGATTGTGATTTCCTTGCTCCGGGGCGACCCTCAAGATTGGGCTTTTGCATTGGCTCCAGGGAATCCTGCGTTGCTCAATGTGGATGCGTTTTTTCTGGCCTTGGGGTTGCTTTATGAGGAACCTCATTTAGAACTTCAGGCGGAAAAAGCCTTGATGTCCCTATCTCAGGGGCAAGATGAAGTTGAAATATACTGCCAAAAATTCCGTAAATGGTCTGTGCTTACTCAGTGGAATGAGTGCGCCCTGGCGGCGAATTTCAGAGAGGGTCTCTCTGATGCCGTTAAGGATGTTATGGTGGGGTTCCCTGTGCCTGCGGGTCTGAATGAGTCCATGACAATGGCTATCCAGATCGATAGACGTCTGCGGGAGCGCAAACCTGTGCACCATTTGGCGGTGTCTACTGAGAAGACGCCAGAGAATATGCAATGTGATAGAATTCTGTCCAGAAGCGAACGGCAGAATTTTAGACGAAAAAATGGGTTGTGCTTTTATTGTGGTGATTCAACTCATGTTATATCAGCATGCTCTAAGCGTACTAAGAAGCTTGATAAGTCAGTTTCAATTGGCACTTTTCAGTCTAAGTTTATTCTATCTGTGACCCTGATTTGTTCTTTATCATCTATTACCGCGGATGCCTATGTCGACTCTGGCGCCGCTTTGAGTCTTATGGATTGGTCCTTTGCCAAACGCTGTGGGTATGATTTAGAGCCTCTTGAAACTCCTATACCTCTGAAGGGGATTGACTCCACCCCATTGGCTAGTAATAAACCACAATACTGGACACAAGTAACTATGCGAATTAATCCGGATCATCAGGAGATTATTCGCTTTCTTGTGCTGTATAATCTACATGATGTGTTGGTGCTTGGATTGCCATGGCTGCAATCTCATAACCCAGTCCTCGACTGGAACGCTATGTCTGTGTTAAGCTGGGGATGTAAGGGGATGCATGGGGACGTACCTTTGGTTTCCATTTCGTCATCTATTCCCTCTGAGATTCCTGAATTCTTGTCTGACTATCGTGACGTTTTTGAAGAACCTAAGCTTGGTTCATTACCTCCGCACCGGGAGTGCGATTGTGCCATAGATTTGATTCCGGGTAGTAAATACCCTAAGGGTCGTTTATTTAATCTGTCTGTGCCTGAACATGCTGCTATGCGAGAATATATAAAGGAGTCCTTGGAAAAGGGACATATTCGTCCTTCGTCATCTCCCTTAGGAGCCGGTTTTTTCTTTGTGTCTAAGAAAGATGGCTCTTTGAGGCCGTGTATTGATTATCGGCTTTTGAATAAAATCACGGTTAAATATCAATATCCGTTGCCACGGCTGACTGATTTGTTTGCTCGCATAAAGGGGGCCAAGTGGTTCTCTAAGATAGATCTCCGTGGGGCGTATAATTTGGTGCGAATTAAGCAGGGGGATGAGTGGAAAACCGCATTTAATACGCCCGAGGGCCACTTTGAGTATTTGGTGATGCCTTTTGGCCTTTCAAATGCCCCTTCAGTCTTTCAGTCCTTTATGCATGACATTTTCCGTGATTATTTGGATAAATTTATGATCGTGTATCTGGATGATATTCTGATTTTTTCGGATGACTGGGACTCTCATGTCCAGCAGGTCAGGAGGGTTTTTCAGGTTTTGCGGTCTAATTCCTTGTGTGTGAAGGGTTCTAAGTGCGTTTTTGGGGTTCAAAAGATTTCCTTCTTGGGATACATTTTTTCCCCCTCTTCCATCGAGATGGATCCTGTCAAGGTTCGGGCTATTTGTGATTGGACGCAACCCTCTTCTCTTAAGAGTCTTCAGAAATTTTTGGGCTTTGCTAACTTTTATCGTCGATTTATTGCTGGTTTTTCTGATGTTGTTAAACCATTGACTGATTTGACTAAGAAGGGTGCTGATGTTGCTGATTGGTCCCCTGCTGCTGTGGAGGCCTTTCGGGAGCGTAAGCGCCGCTTTTCTTCCGCCCCTGTGTTGCGTCAGCCTGATGTTGCTCTTCCTTTTCAGGTTGAGGTCGACGCTTCTGAAATCGGAGCTGGGGCGGTTTTGTCGCAAAGAAGTTCCGACTGCTCCGTGATGAAACCTTGTGCTTTTTTTTCTCGTAAATTTTCGCCCGCCGAGCGGAATTATGATATTGGGAATCGGGAGCTTTTGGCCATGAAGTGAGCTTTTGAGGAGTGGCGTCATTGGCTTGAGGGGGCTAGACATCAGGTGGTGGTATTGACCGACCACAAAAATTTAATTTATCTTGAGTCCGCCAGACGCCTGAATCCTAGACAGGCACGCTGGTCGTTGTTTTTCTCTCGGTTTAATTTTGTGGTGTCATACCTACCGGGTTCTAAGAATGTTAAGGCGGATGCCCTTTCTAGGAGTTTTGAGCCTGACTCCCCTGGTAATTCTGAACCTACAGGTATCCTTAAGGATGGAGTGATATTGTCTGCCGTTTCTCCAGACCTGCGGCGGGCCTTGCAGGATTTTCAGGCGGATAGACCTGATCGTTGCCCACCTGGTAGACTGTTTGTTCCTGATGATTGGACCAGTAAAGTCATTTCTGAGGTTCATTCTTCTGCGTTGGCAGGTCATCCTGGAATCTTTGGTACCAGGGATTTGGTGGCAAGGTCCTTCTGGTGGCCTTCCCTGTCACGAGATGTACGAGGCTTTGTGCAGTCTTGTGACGTTTGTGCTCGGGCCAAGCCTTGTTGTTCTCGGGCTAGTGGATTGTTGTTGCCCTTGCCTATCCCGAAGAGGCCTTGGACGCACATCTCGATGGATTTTATTTCGGATCTTCCTGTTTCTCAGAAGATGTCTGTCATCTGGGTGGTGTGTGACCGTTTCTCTAAGATGGTCCATTTGGTTCCCCTGCCTAAGTTGCCTTCTTCTTCCGAGTTGGTTCCTCTGTTTTTTCAAAATGTGGTTCGTTTGCATGGTATTCCGGAGAATATCGTTTCTGACAGAGGAACCCAATTCGTGTCTAGATTTTGGCGGGCATTCTGTGCTAGGATGGGCATAGATTTGTCTTTCTCGTCTGCTTTCCATCCTCAGACTAATGGCCAGACCGAGCGGACGAATCAGACTTTGGAGACATATTTGAGGTGTTTTGTGTCTGCAGATCAGGATGATTGGGTTGCTTTTTTGCCTTTAGCGGAGTTTGCCCTCAATAATCGGGCCAGCTCTGCCACCTTGGTGTCTCCTTTTTTCTGTAATTTGGGGTTTCATCCTCGATTTTCCTCCGGTCAGGTGGAATCTTCGGATTGTCCTGGAGTGGATGCTGTGGTGGAGAGGTTGCATCAGATTTGGGGGCAGGTGGTGGACAATTTGAAGTTGTCCCAGGAGAAGACTCAGCTTTTTGCCAACCGCCGGCGTCGGGTTGGTCCTCGGCTTTGTGTCGGGGACTTGGTGTGGTTGTCTTCTCGTTTTGTCCCTATGAGGGTTTCTTCTCCCAAGTTTAAGCCTCGGTTCATCGGCCCGTACAAGATATTGGAGATTCTTAACCCTGTGTCCTTCCGTTTGGACCTCCCTGCATCTTTTTCTATTCATAATGTTTTTCATCGGTCATTGTTGCGCAGGTATGAGGTACCGGTTGTGCCTTCCGTTGAGCCTCCTGCTCCGGTGTTGGTTGAAGGCGAGTTGGAGTACGTTGTGGAAAAAATCTTGGACTCCCGTGTTTCCAGACGGGAACTCCAGTATCTGGTCAAATGGAAGGGATACGGTCAGGAGGATAATTCTTGGGTGACTGCCTCTGATGTTCATGCCTCCGATCTGGTCCGTGCCTTTCATAGGGCTCATCCTGATCGCCCTGGTGGTTCTGGTGAGGGTTCGGTGCCCCCTCCTTGAGGGGGGGGGGTACTGTTGTGAAATTGGATTTTGGGCTCCCCCGGTGGCCACTGGTGGAATTGAACTTGTGTGCATCATCCCCTCTGTTCACCTGTTCCCATCAGGATGTGGGAGTCGCTATTTAACCTTGCTCCTCTGTCACTTCCATGCCGGTCAACATTGTAATCAGAAGCCTTTCTGTGCATGTTCCTGCTACCAGACAACTTCCAGCTAAGTCGGACTTTTGTCCTTGTTTGTTTTTTGCATTTTGTTCCAGTTCACAGCTGCAGTTTCGTTTCTGTGTCTGGAAAGCTCTTGTGATCTGAAATTGCCACTCTGATGTTATGAGTTAATACTAGAGTCTTAAAGTAATTTCAGGATGGTGTATTGATAGGGTTTTCAGCTGACCATGAAAGTACCCTTTCTGTCTTCCTGCTATCTAGTAAGCGGACCTCGATTTTGCTAAACCTATTTTCATACTACGTTTGTCATTTTCATCTTAAATCACCGCCAATATATGTGGGGGCCTCTGTCTGCCTTTCGGGGAAATTTCTCTAGAGGTGAGCCAGGACTATATTTTCCTCTGCCAGGATTAGTTAGTCCTCCGGCCGGCGCTGGGCGTCTAGGGATAAAACGCAGGCTACGCTACCCGGCTACTGTTAGTTGTGCGGCAGGTTTAGTTCATGGTCAGTTTAAGTTTCCATCCTTCCAAGAGCTAGTTCCTATGTATGCTGGGCTATGTTCTCTTGCCATTGAGAACCATAACAGCGTTGTTTGTGAAGGGGTCTAAATGCCTCTTTGGAGTTCAGAAGGTTTCCTTTTTAGGCTTCATTTTTTCCCCTTCTACTATCGAGATGGACCCTGTTAAAGTTCAGGCCATTTATGATTGGACTCAACCTACATCTGTGAAGAGTCTTCAGAAGTTCCTGGGCTTTGCTAATTTTTACCGTCGCTTCATCGCTAATTTTTCTGGTGTGGTTAAGCCTTTGACTGATTTGACGAAGAAAGGCGCTGATGTGGTGAATTGGTCACCTGCGGCCGTTGAGGCTTTTCAGGAGCTTAAACGTCATTTTACTTCGGCCCCTGTGTTGCATCAGCCAGATATTTTGCTCCCTTTTCAGGTCGAGGTTGATGCTTCTGAGATTGGGGCAGGGGCTGTTTTGTCTCAGAGAAGTTCTGATGGCTCTTTGATGAAGCCGTGTGCTTTCTTTTCTAGAAAGTTTTCACCTGCTGAGCGTAATTATGATGTCGGCAATCGGGAGTTGTTGGCTATGAAGTGGGCATTCGAGGAGTGGCGACATTGGCTTGAGGGAGCCAAACATCACGTGGTGGTCCTGACTGATCACAAGAATCTGACTTACCTCGAGTCCGCCAAGCGGTTGAATCCTAGACAGGCTCGATGGTCACTGTTTTTCTCCCGTTTCGATTTTGTGGTCTCATACCTTCCGGGATCTAAGAATGTGAAGGCTGATGCCCTTTCTAGGAGTTTTTTGCCTGATTCTCCGGGAGTCTCTGAGCCGGCTGGTATTCTCAAAGAGGGGGTGATTTTGTCTGCAATCTCCCCTGATTTGCGGCGGGTGCTGCAGGAGTTTCAGGCTGATAGACCTGACCGCTGTCCAGTGGAGAAACTGTTTGTCCCTGATAGATGGACTAGTAGGGTTATTTCTGAGGTTCATTGTTCAGTATTGGCTGGTCATCCTGGGATTTTTGGCACCAGAGATTTGGTTGCTAGGTCCTTTTGGTGGCCTTCCTTGTCACGTTCTTTTGTGCAGTCCTGTGGGACTTGTGCTCGGGCCAAACCTTGCTGTTCTCGTGCCAGTGGGTTGCTTTTGCCTTTGCCTGTCCCGAAGAGGCCCTGGACGCATATTTCCATGGATTTTATTTCTGATCTTCCTGTCTCTCAAAGGATGTCTGTCATCTGGGTGGTTTGTGATCGGTTTTCTAAGATGGTCCATTTGGTACCCTTGCCTAAATTGCCTTCCTCCTCTGATTTGGTTCCGTTATTTTTTCAGCATGTGGTTCGTTTGCATGGCATTCCGGAGAACATTGTGTCGGACAGAGGTTCCCAGTTTGTTTCTAGGTTTTGGCGGTCCTTTTGTGCTAAGATGGGCATTGATTTGTCTTTTTCTTCAGCGTTCCATCCTCAGACAAATGGCCAAACCGAACGAACCAATCAGACCTTGGAGACCTATCTGAGATGCTTTGTTTCTGCTGATCAGGATGATTGGGTGACCTTCTTGCCATTGGCCGAGTTCGCCCTTAATAATCGGGCTAGTTCTGCTACTTTGGTTTCGCCTTTTTTTTGTAATTCTGGTTTTAATCCTCGTTTTTTTCAGGGCAGGTTGAGCCTTCTGACTGTCCTGCTGTGGATTCTGTGGTGGACAGGTTGCAGCAAATTTGGACTCATGTGGTGGACAATTTGACGTTGTCTCAGGAGAAGGCGCAACGTTTTGCTAACCGCCGTCGCTGTGTTGGTCCCCGACTTCGTGTTGGGGATTTGGTTTGGTTGTCTTCTCGTTATGTTCCTATGAAGGTTTCTTCTCCTAAGTTCAAGCCTCGTTTCAATGGTCCTTATAAGATTTCTGAAATTATCAATCCTGTGTCTTTTCGTTTGGCCCTTCCAGCTTCTTTTGCCATCCATAATGTGTTCCATAGGTCGTTGTTGCGGAGATATGTGGCGCCTATGGTTCCTTCCATTGATCCTCCTGCTCCGGTGTTGATTGAGGGAGAGTTGGAGTATGTGGTGGAGAATAGGGTTGAGCGAAACGGGTCGGCAATTTTCAGAAGTCGCCGACTTTTGGCAAAGTCGGGTTTCATGAAACCCGACCCGACCCCTGTGTGGGGTCGGCCATGAAGTCGGCGATCTTCTGAATCTGGAATCGGAATTCCGATACCGATTCCCGATATGTTTAAGATATCGGGAATTGGTATCGGAATTCAGATTTAAGTGTAAAATAAAGAATTAAAATAAAAAATATCGCTATACTTACCCTCTGACGGGCCCTGGTACTAACCGGGAACCTTCCTTCCTTAGAATCAGCCTTCCAGGACCTTGCGGTGATGTCACGGTGACGTCGCGGCTTGTGATTGGTTGCGCGGCCGCCCATGTGACCGCTCGCGCGACCAATCACAAGCCGCGACGTCACCGTGACGTCACCGAAGGTCCTGGAAGGGCTGATTCTTAGGAAGGAAGGCTGCCGGAACGAAGCCGAGGATGAGTATATTCCTATTAGGTATATACTCACCCTCGGACACGCCCTGCTTCTTTCCGGAGGTCTTTTTGCGCACACTGCGTGGTTTTTGTAGTTTTTAATACTGACCGCATAGTTCCCTTTCCTATCCTCTGTCTATCTAGAGAAGATTCGGCCTCCTTTGCTAAAATCTGTTTCATTCCTGTGTTTGTTACTTCCCTCTTAACTCACAGTCAATATTTGTGGGGGGCTACCTTTACTTTGGGGAATTTCTCTGAGGCAAGGTAGGCTGCTATTTCTATCTTTAGGGGTAGTTAGGCTGTGAAGAGGAGTCTAGGGAGAGTTATGTACGCTCCACGGCTATTTCTAGTGTGTGTGATAGGATTAGGGATTGCGGTCAGTAGAGTAACCACTTCCTCAGAGCTTGTCCCAGGTTTTCCATTTTAACCATCAGGTCATTTCGGGTGCTCCTAACCACCAGGTCCATAACAGTTTCTCCCCTGCAATAGACTGTGTGAATGAACTGGACTGTGTAGGGGTGCAGCCTGAACAGTGTGTGTGAGCTGAGGCTGCTGCAGGGAGAACTTTGTGCTGATAGCTGCAAGAGAGGAGAACTGTGTCCTGATATAGCTGCAAGAGAGGACCCACAGCCTGTAACGGAGGGGACTTGTGAGATTTGACAGACTTTTCTGGGTGCGAGGGTGGCTGTCCTGTGTTAGTTGGAGGAACCATGAAGATACCGAGAAAGGGATTTACAGTTTCCAGGAGCACCTCCAGGACCCAGAAGCAAAGAGAAGAGCACGTTCCACGGAGCTGACAGAAAGCAGTGCGCACCACTGTACTAGACTGTTGGGGGCCCCTGGGACTGGATCTGAGTCCCTAACATCACCGTGAGTTTGTTCCTATTTTGTGCACATGTCAGGGCCTAGTGTAGGCTTCAATAGTCAGAACACGGCAGCCGTGAGGCCTGCTTAGTAAAGGCCAGGGAGGTTATACGTAGAGTAGCATCATTCTTTGTTTATTTTTTGCATTTACTTGTGTGACATATATTGAGTCTGTAACAGTTGGAGCACCATGCTATTTTACGGACAAACTAAAGAACATAACTCTTGTAAATTATCTTTTTCCATTGCATACCCCTGTTTGCATCTTCCTCATCCACTTCATTCCTTACCTTCCAATAAATCTACCCTATGTTGTTTGCACCTCATCTTGTGTACAGTAGTCTTCCTGCACCGTGGTGGTCCCCCGGCCATCGCTTCAATATAGTAACAGGTGCTGATATCTCAAGATCAGTGTGCTTTCCTTAATTCAGGGATATTACTAGTAAGTTGAATTTTTTTCATTTTATTCCCAACTTTAATACAAGTTTTTAAACCTGGGCAACCCCATGTAAGAAACCTTTTGTTTGACTGGAAATCACAAATACTTATACAGCATATAACCTCATGCCAAAGAGACTGTCACCCTAGAGCACTAGTGACAATTTTTTTACCAGAATTATAAGTGTTAGGAAATTTTAATGCAGCCACATAAAGCAGCCACATTGATGCATTACAAACTGCAATGAACCTCTTTTAATGTGTTATGAATTCTGATTTTTACTGCATATTTTGCACAAAAATGTCTTGCCATTTAATTAACTGGCTAGAGATCTGGAAAACTCAGAGTATAACTGCAAGGCAACACGTTCCCATATTCAATAGCACCTAATCAGCTATTCAGGGCACAGTAAAAACAATATGGCTTGGAGGCCGGCCTGCAGGTATTATCCCAGTAGCTTCTGGGAGGCTTTCAAAACTATGTACAGTAAACGAGATAATGGGTTTCACAGAGGAGACGGGTCTTGAATCACATAACAACCTTTCCAATAATCTAATCTGAACTGACTTCACGTCAAAGAAATGTATGCGGCTTATAGCAACTCCAGCAGAAAGGTCAGAACACTTTCACTAAATGCATGCAAAGTTGTTAATGCCCTCGTCAGTGGCCTGCATTTTTTTCCCCTTCCATTAGGGAATACAATGTGAGATTAGATATGATAAATGTTTATAGAAAGGTGACATTTTTGTGATATTTCACTGTTGAATGAAAAAACTTTTGCATCAGAAACCTATGTAACTTAATTGGCTCATAATGACCCTGAATTTGACCCAGATATTACTCCAGATATACTGTCGCGGTTGGTTTCATAACTGACTGTGGCCTAAAAACGCTGTGAGTGACAGGTCAGCCGCCTTATGGAATCTTGAGTGTGCTGGACTGTTGGTTGTGTGAGAGACAGTACAGTCATTCAATCTGATCCCGGGGCGTGTTGGGCTATTAGCATTTCGATTGACAGCCCTGCTGCTCTACCTGGTTTAGTCTGCAGGCATTTAATCAGGTGCCTCCTGTCTTTAAAGGGAACCTATCAGCAGGATTGTACTAACTAACCTAGAGACAGTGTCAGGTCAGTGCCATTATACTGGTTAAAATGATACCCTGGTTGATGAAATCCATCTTGTGGTTGGTGTTTAACTTTTATTTTCAGTTTTGAGTTAATGATATGCTCGTGCTTCGGGGCGGCCTGTGGGGGGAAGTCTTCATGTGGTGCTTTGATTAGGTATTCACCAGTATGACTTCTGACAGGTCATTGTTCCCTCAGTGTCCTGCCCCCTATTTTACATCATGAATGTTATACTGTATATATAAAAATAGATCAATGGTTACATTAGTCTGTGCTAAAAACTAAGGAAAATGTGAAATATGTGAAATAGGAAATAGCATACTGGCTTATGAACTTTATGAACAAACACATGAGATTTTTAGCACAAGATTTGCAAATATTGTGAGCCCATTCACCAAAACGTCAAGGTAATCTCAGATCGAATGGGTAACTACACTGACTGGTGTGAACACAAGTTAGTGTTCACACCAGTCAGTGTAGTTACCCATTCGATCTGAGATTACCTTGACGTTTTGGTGAATGGGCTCACAATATTTGCAAATCTTGTGCTAAAAATCTCATGTGTTTGTTCATAAAGTTCATAAGCCAGTATGCTATTTCCTATTTCACATATTTCACATTTTCCTTAGTTTTTAGCACAGACTAATGTAACCATTGATCTATTTTTGTATTTGAATTTTTTTGGTTACAAATTATTTATATACATATATATATATATTGTTCAGTCAGTTGATCTATATACTGTATATATATATTGGAAAAAAAACACCTGCTTCAGGCAGGCGCTGGCGGAGCCATCTTTCTAGAGAAAAAAAAATTTCCTCCTCCAAGTTGGCGTCTGCGCAGTAGCAGCTATTGGATCTTCGATAGTTGCTACTGCGCAGGCATGGCTGACGCCATTTTCAAACACTTTTTTTAGGAATTTATTTATAGCCTCACATGAAAGGGTTACCATATTTTTCGGACTATAAGACGCATCGGACCATAAGACGCACCCCAAATTTTCAGAAGGAAAAAAAATTAATTTGTCATATGGGGGTCTGTCTTACAGTCCAAATTCAGCTTACCGGGGGGATCGGCAGTGCTGGTGGAGTGTGGTCACAGGAGGTGTTTGGTGGTCCAGCGATATGACTCCCATCCCAGGCTGGTGCGGTGGCCTCTGGAAAATCAAAGGCTGGTGAGGCTGGTGTGGGCAGATGAGGCTGGTGTGGGCAGGTGCGGCTAGTGTGGGCAGGTGCAGCTGGAGTGGGCAGGTGAGGCTGGTGTGGGCAGGTGCAGCTGCTGTGGGCAGGTGAGGCTGGTTTGGGCAGGTAAAGCTGGTTTGGGCAGGTAAAGCGGTGGTGCTTTGTGGTGCGGGGGGGCTCCACCACCATTTTATGAAAGTCCGGAAGCCCTGCACATTCAATGCTGCGATGCGGTGGCCTCAGGGAAAAAGGCCGCCAGGGCACCGAGATCTTAATCTGAGCATGCGCTGGCCCCAGCAGCCATTTTCCCGAAGGCTACCGCATCTCAGCAGATTGAGATCTCAGGAACGAGATCTGGTCCTGAGATGAGATCTCGGGAGACGAGATCTTGGGAGGAGATCTTGTTGCTGAGATCTCAATCTGAGCATGCAGCACCCCGGCAGCATTTTCCCGAAGGTCACCACATCGCAGAAATGGATGTGTGGGGCCTCCGGGCTTTCACAAAATGTCGACGGAGCCCCCCCGCACCAAAGAACACCACCACTGAACCTGCTTTATATGTTGTACCAGCCGCACCAGTCTAGGAAGGGAATGTGATCATCGCCCGGCAGCGTCGGACCGGAACCGCTGCAGAATCGCCCGACTCCTGCTGCCGCCACAGTATTTGTAAGTATATTCCGACTATAAGACGCACCCCCAAAAGTGCATCTTATAGTCCGAAAAATACAGTATATGCACATTACACATGCGATCATACTGCAGTGCAGGAAATTTTTTCCCCAATATATATCTATATATATAATTGGGTTTTTCCGTCTGTCTGTCTGTCTTTCTGTCTGTCTTTCTGTCTGTCTGTCCTGGAAATCCCACGTCTCTGATTGGTCGAGGCCGCCAGGCCTCGACCAATCAGAAACGGGCACAGCATGGCGACGATGATGTCATAAAGGTCGCCTCGACCAATCAGCGACGGGCACAGTCTGCCGCGAATTCGCCTCGACCAATCAGCGACGGGCACAGTATCGACGTAGATGTCATAATGGTTGACATGGCGACGATGATGTCATAAAGGTTGCCTCGACCAATCAGCGACGGGCACAGTCTGCCGCGAATTCTGGAATCATCATTGTCCATATACTACGGGGACATGCATATTCTAGAATACCCGATGCATTAGAATCGGGCCACAATCTATATATATATATATATATATATATATATATATATATATATATATATATATATATATATATTTATATATATATATTATTCATCATGAATAATAGAGGGCAGGTTACTGAGGGATCAGTGATCTGTCAGAAGTCATACACATGAATACCTAATCAGAGCACCACATGAAGACCCCCCCATCCCCCACAGGCCGCCCCGTAGCACGAGCATATCAACTCAAAACTGAAAATAAAGATTAAACAACAACCACCTGTAAAATCTGGTGCTAAAACAAAATTTTGGTGCTAAATGTAATAACTTTTTTTTTCAAAGCTCAATGGTATAAAATTCTGTGACCCACCTGTGGTGTCAACATGATCACTGCACTCACAGACAAATTAATTGGGAGGTGTAGTAAACTTGTAAAATTGGGTCTCTAATATTCTGGCACCTCAGGGGCTCTGCCATTGTGACATGGCTAGTGTTGAGCGATACCGTCCGATACTTGAAAGTATCGGTATCGGATAGTATCGGCCGATACCCGAAAAGTATCGGATATCGCCGATACCGATACCCGATACCAATACAAGTCAATGGGACACCAAGTATCGGAAGGTATCCTGATGGTTCCCAGGGTCTGAAAGAGAGGAAACTCTCCTTCAGGCCCTGGGATCCATATTAATGTGTAAAATAAAGAATTAAAATAAAAAATATTGATATACTCACCTCTCCGGAGGCCCCTGCACCTCACCGCTGTTAACCGGCAGCCTTCTTTGCTTAAAATGAGCGCGTTTAGGGCCTTCCATGACGTCACGGCTTCTGATTGGTCGCGTGCCGCTCATGTGACCGCCACGCGACCAATCAGAAGCCGTGATGTCATGGAAGGTGCTGAACACGCTCATTTTAAGCAAAGCAGGCTGCCGGTTACTACCAGGGCGCGTCAGAGGGTGAGTATATCCCTATTTTTTATTTTAATTCTTTATTTTTTACATGGATATGGATCCCAGGGCCTGAAGGAGAGTTTCCTCTCCTTCATACCCTGGGAACCATACACTGGGAACTTCCGATTCCGATTCCCGATACCACAAAAGTATCGGATCTCGGTATCGGAATTCCGATACCGAAGTATCGGCCAATACCCGATACTTGCGGTATCGGAATGCTCAACACTAGACATGGCACACTCAAACCAGTCCAGCAAAATTTGAACTCCAATATGGTGCTTCTTCCCTTTTGAGCCTTGTACTGTGCCTCAAAAGTAGTTTTCAACCACACATGGGGTATCAACATACTCAGGAGAAATTGCACAATACATTTTGGAGTCCATTTTCTCCTGCTATCCTTGTGAAAATTAAAAAAACTGTGGGTTAAAATAACATTTTTGGGTGAAAAATATATTTTTTCATTTTCACAGATCAATGTAAAATTCTGTGACACACCTGTGTGGTCAAGGTCCTTCACACACATCTAGATACATTTCTTGACGGGTCAATTTTCCAAAATGGGGTCACTTGTGAGGCTTTATTGCTGTTTAGGCAAATCAGGGGCTCTCCAAATACATCATGACACCTACAGACCATGCCATCAAAGTCTGCGTTCAAAAATGTCACTCCTTTTCTGAGCCCTGTCGTGTGCCCAAACAGTAGTTTTCCACCACAAATGGGGTATCTGCGTACTCAGGAAAAATTGCAGAGCAAATTTGGGTGTTCATTTTTTCCTGTTAACCTTGTAAAAATAAAACTTTTTGGACTAAACGAACATTTCTGTGGGAAAAATTAGATTTTTTTATTTTACAGCTATGCGTTATAAATTTCTGTGAAGTACTTGGCGGTTCAAGTTGCACAGCACATATTTAGGTAAGTTCCCTGAGGGGTCTAGTTTCCAATATGGTATCACTTGTGTGAAGTTTCCACTGTTTAGGCACATTAGGGGCTCTCCAAAAGCAACATGGCATTCACTAATTATCCCAGCAAATTTTGCTTTCAAATAGTCAAATGGCTCTCCTTTCCTTCCAAGCCCTGCTTTGCAAACAGTGGTTTTCCTCCACATATTGGGTATCAGCGGACTCAAGCAAAATTGCACAAGAAATTGTATGGTACACATTCTCCTGTTACCCTTATGAAAATACAAAATTTTGGACTAAGAACATTTTGTTGCAAAAAATGTAATTTCTTTTATTTTCATGGCTCAATGTTATTAAATTTTGCAAAGTACCTTGGGGTTCAAGATGCTCACCACACATCTAGATACGTTCCCTGTGGGATCAAGTTTCCAAAATGATGTCACTTATGGGCGGTTTTTAATGTTTAGGCACATCAGGGCTCTCCAAAACGACATGGCGTCTGCAAATTATTCCAGTAAATTTTACATTCAAAAAGTCAAATGGCACTCCTTCCCTTCCTAGCACTGCTGTGTGCCCAAACAGTGGTCTTCCCCCACATATGATATCAGCGTACTCAGGAGAAATTGCTTAACACATTTTGTGGTCCACTTTTTCCTGTTGCCCTTGGAAAAAGGGTCTAAAGTACATTTTTTGTGAAAAAAAAGTTAAATGTTAATTTTTCCTTTCAGATTCCAAAAATTCCTGTGAAGCACCAAAAGAATTAATAAACTTCTTGAATGTGGCTCTAACACCTTCCCGATCTGTGAAGCCATGTAGGTGTCATGAAAGTGCCAATCTGACCTGTGATGCCTATGTGGCGTCATGGCAGGATCGCGCTCCTGCAGGTTGGGTGGAACGGTTAATTGAAATTTCACCAGACCTGCAGGCACAGGGGGAGTGGTACTTCAGCCCAGGGGGAATGGCTTTGCCCCCCCCCCCCCCGTAGCTACAATCGCTCTGATTGACTGTTTCACTTTCAACAGCCAATCAGAGCAATCGTAATATTTCACCAATGAAACTTGGTGAAATATTACAATCCAGCCATGGCCGATGCTGCAATATCATCGGCCACAGCTGGAAACCCCGATCTGCCCCCGCCTCCGACTGACGGTGGCGATATGCCACCTGTTGTGAATTTGGATTCTGGGCTCCCCCGGTGGCTACTGGTGGAATTGAACTGGTGTCTTCATCTTCTCTGTTCACCTGTTCCCATCAAGATGTGGGAGTCGCTATATAACCTTGCTGCTCTGTTAGTTGCTTGCCGGTCAACAATGTTATCAGAAGCCTCTCTGTGCTTGTTCCTGCTCCTAGACAACTACTAGATAAGTTGGACTCTTGTCCATGTTTGTTTTTGCATTTTTGTTCCAGTTCACAGCTGTAGCTTCGTTACTGTGTCTGGAAAGCTCTTGTGAACAGGAATTGCCACTCTGGTGTTATGAGTTAATGCCAGAGTTTTAAAGTAATTTCTGGATGGTGTTTTGATAGGGTTTTCAGCTGACCATGAAAGTGTCCTTTCTGTCTTCTGCTATGTAGTAAGTGGACCTCAAATTTGCTAAACCTATTTTCATACTACGTTTGTTATTTCTTCTTAACTCACCGCCAATACATGTGGGGGGCCTCTGTCTCCTTTCGGGGTATTTCTCTAGAGGTGAGTTAGGACTTATATTTTCCTCTGCTAGCTTTATTTAGTCCTCCGGCTGGTGCTGGGCATCTAGAATCAACGTAGGCATGCTACCCGGCCACTGCTAGTTGTGCGTTAGGTTTAGTTCATGGTCAGCTCAGTTCCCATCTTCCAAGAGCTAGTTCCAATATATGCTGATGCTATGTTCTCTTGCCATTGAGATCATGACAGTTTGACCGGCCCACTAAAGGGTTAAAATCCTTGGCTGAGAAAGGAGAGAAATAAGTAGTCTGCTGAAATTTTTTTTTTTTTTTTTTTTTCCCTCCTTCTAATCTTTGAATGGCTCTGTGTCCACCTGTTTGTAATGGATCTTCAGAGTGTAACTGCAGGTTTGAATAATCTCGCCACGAAGGTACAAAAATTGCAAGATTTTGTTTGTCATGCACCTGTATCTGAGCCGAGAATTCCTTTGCCGGAATGTTTCTCGGGGAATAGATCTGGGTTTCAGAATTTTCGAAATAATTGCAAATTATTTTTGTCCCTGAAATCTCGCTCTGCCGGAGACCCTGCACAGCAGGTCAGGATTGTGATTTCCTTGCTCCGGGGCGACCCTCAAGACTGGGCTTTTTCATTGACACCAGGGGATCCTGCGTTGCTCAATGTGGATGCGTTTTTTCTGGCCTTGGGGTTGCTTTATGACGAACCTCATTTGGAGCTTCAGGCAGAAAAAACTTTGATGGCCCTATCTCAGGGGCAAGATGAAGCGGAAATTTACTGCCAAAGATTCCGTAAATGGTCTGTGCTTACTCAGTGGAATGAGTGCGCCCTGGCGGCGACTTTCAGAGAGGGTCTCTCTGATGCCATTAAGGATGTTATGGTGGGGTTCCCTGTGCCTGCGGGTCTGAATGAGTCCATGACAATGGCTATTCAGATCGATAGGCGTTTGCGGGAGCGCAAACCAGTGCACCATCTGGCGGTGTCCACTGAGAAGTCGCCAGAGAGTATGCAGTGTGATAGAATTCTGTCCCGAAGCGAGCGGCAGAATTTTAGACGGAAAAATGGGTTGTGTTTCTATTGTGGTGATTCTACTCATGTTATATCAGCATGCTCTAAGCGCACTAAAAAGCTTGGTAAATCTGTTTCCATTTGCACCTTACCGTCTAAGTTTATTCTATCTGTGACCCTGATTTGCTCTTTGTCATCTATTACCACGGACGCCTATGTCGACTCTGGCGCCGCTTTGAGTCTTATGGATTGGTCCTTTGCCAAACGCTGTGGGTATGATTTAGAGCCTTTGGAGACTCTTATTCCTCTGAAGGGGATTGACTCCACCCCATTGGCTAATAATAAACCACAATACTGGACACAAGTAACTATGCGTATTAATCCGGATCACCAGGAGATTATTCGTTTTCTGGTGCTGTATAATCTACATGATGATTTGGTGCTAGGATTGCCTTGGCTGCAATCTCACAACCCAGTCCTCGACTGGAGAGCTATGTCTGTGTTGAGCTGGGGATGTAAGGGGGCTCATGGGGATGTACCTGTGGTTTCCATTTCATCATCTATTCCCTCTGAAATTCCTGAGTTCCTGTCCGACTATCGTGATGTCTTTGAAGAATCCAAGCTTGGTTCGTTACCTCCGCACCGAGAGTGCGATTGTGCCATAGATTTGATTCCGGGTAGTAAATATCCAAAGGGTCGTTTATTTAATCTGTCTGTGCCTGAACATGCTGCTATGCGAGAATATATAAAGGAGTCCTTGGAAAAGGGACATATTCGTCCATCGTCATCTCCCTTAGGAGCCGGTTTTTTCTTTGTGTCAAAAAAAGACGGCTCTTTGAGACCATGTATTGATTATCGGCTTTTGAATAAAATCACTGTTAAATATCAATACCCATTGCCGTTGCTGACTGATTTGTTTGCTCGCATAAAGGGGGCCAAGTGGTTCTCTAAGATTGACCTTCGTGGGGCGTATAATTTGGTGCGAATCAGGCAGGGGGATGAGTGGAAAACCGCATTTAATACGCCCGAGGGCCACTTTGAGTATTTAGTGATGCCTTTTGGTCTTTCAAATGCTCCGTCAGTTTTCCAGTCCTTTATGCATGATATTTTTCGCGATTATTTGGATAAATTTATGATTGTGTATCTGGATGATATTCTGATTTTTTCGGATGACTGGGACTCTCATGTCCAGCAAGTCAGGAGGGTTTTTCAGGTTTTGCGGTCTAATTCTTTGTGTGTGAAGGGTTCTAAGTGTGTTTTTGGGGTACAGAGGATTTCCTTTTTGGGATATATTTTTTCCCCCTCTTCCATTGAAATGGATCCTGTCAAGGTTCAAGCTATTTGTGATTGGACGCAGCCCTCTTCTCTTAAGAGTCTTCAGAAATTTTTGGGCTTTGCTAACTTTTATCGTCGATTTATTGCTGGTTTTTCGGATATTGCTAAGCCATTGACCGATTTGACTAAGAAGGGTGCTGATGTTGCTGATTGGTCCCCTGATGCTGTGAAGGCCTTTCGGGAGCTTAAGCGCCGTTTTTCCTCTGCCCCTGTGTTGCGTCAGCCTGATGTTGCTCTACCTTTTCAGGTTGAGGTCGACGCTTCTGAGATCGGAGCTGGGGCAGTGTTGTCGCAGAAAAGTTCTGACTGCTCCGTGATGAGGCCTTGTGCCTTCTTTTCCCGTAAATTTTCGCCCGCTGAGCGGAATTATGATGTTGGGAATCGGGAGCTTTTGGCCATGAAGTGGGCTTTTGAGGAGTGGCGCCATTGGCTTGAGGGGGCCAGACATCAGGTGGTGGTATTGACTGACCACAAAAATTTGATTTATCTTGAGACCGCCAGGCGCCTGAATCCTAGACAGGCGCGCTGGTCATTATTTTTCTCTCGGTTTAATTTTGTGGTGTCATACCTACCGGGTTCTAAGAATGTTAAGGCGGATGCCCTTTCTAGGAGTTTTGAGCCTGACTCGCCTGGTAACTCTGAGCCCACAGGTATCCTTAAGGATGGAGTGGTATTGTCAGCCGTTTCTCCAGACCTGCGGCGGGCCTTGCAGGAGTTTCAGGCGGATAGACCTGATCGTTGCCCACCTGATAAACTGTTTGTTCCTGATGATTGGACCAGTAGAGTCATCTCTGAGGTTCATTCTTCTGCGTTGGCAGGTCATCCTGGCATTTTTGGTACCAGGGATTTGGTGGCAAGGTCCTTCTGGTGGCCTTCCCTGTCACGAGATGTGCGAGGCTTTGTGCAGTCTTGTGACGTTTGTGCTCGGGCCAAGCCTTGTTGTTCTCGGGCTAGTGGATTATTGTTGCCCTTGCCTATTCCTAAGAGGCCTTGGACGCACATCTCGATGGATTTTATTTCAGATCTGCCTGTCTCTCAGAAGATGTCTGTCATCTGGGTGGTGTGTGACCGTTTCTCTAAGATGGTCCATTTGGTTCCTCTGCCCAAGTTGCCTTCTTCTTCCGAGTTGGTTCCTCTGTTTTTTCAAAATGTTGTTCGTTTGCATGGTATTCCTGAGAATATCGTTTCTGACAGAGGGACCCAATTCGTGTCTAGATTTTGGCGGGCATTCTGTGCTAGGATGGGCATAGATTTATCTTTTTCGTCCGCTTTCCATCCTCAGACGAATGGCCAGACCGAGCGGATTAATCAGACCCTGGAGACATATCTGAGGTGTTTTGTGTCTGCTGACCAGGATGATTGGGTTGCTTTTTTGCCATTGGCGGAGTTCGCTCTCAATAATCGGGCCAGCTCTGCCACTTTGGTGTCCCCGTTTTTCTGTAATTCGGGGTTTCATCCTCGATTTTCCTCTGGTCAGGTGGAATCTTCGGATTGTCCTGGAGTGGATGCTGTGGTGGAGAGATTGCATCAGATCTGGGGGCAGGTGGTGGACAATTTGAGGTTGTCCCAGGAGAAGACTCAGCTTTTTGCCAACCGCCACCGTCGTGTTGGTCCTCGGCTTTGTGTTGGGGATTTGGTGTGGTTGTCTTCTCGTTTTGTCCCTATGAGGGTCTCTTCTCCTAAGTTTAAGCCTCGGTTCATCGGCCCGTATAAGATATTGGAGATTCTTAACCCTGTTTCCTTCCGTTTGGACCTCCCTGCATCCTTTTCTATTCATAACGTTTTTCATCGGTCATTATTGCGCAGGTATGAGGTACCGGTTGTGCCTTCCGTTGAGCCTCCTGCTCCGGTGTTGGTTGAGGGTGAGTTGGAGTACGTTGTGGAGAAAATCTTAGACTCTCGTGTTTCCAGACGGAGACTCCAGTATCTGGTCAAGTGGAAGGGATACGGCCAGGAGGATAATTCTTGGGTGAATGCATCTGATGTTCATGCCTCTGATCTGGTTCGTGCCTTTCATAGGGCCCATCCTGATCGCCCTGGTGGTTCTGGTGAGGGTTCGGTGCCCCCTCCTTGAGGGGGGGGTACTGTTGTGAATTTGGATTCTGGGCTCCCCCGGTGGCTACTGGTGGAATTGAACTGGTGTCTTCATCTTCTCTGTTCACCTGTTCCCATCAAGATGTGGGAGTCGCTATATAACCTTGCTGCTCTGTTAGTTGCTTGCCGGTCAACAATGTTATCAGAAGCCTCTCTGTGCTTGTTCCTGCTCCTAGACAACTACTAGATAAGTTGGACTCTTGTCCATGTTTGTTTTTGCATTTTTGTTCCAGTTCACAGCTGTAGTTTCGTTACTGTGTCTGGAAAGCTCTTGTGAACAGGAATTGCCACTCTGGTGTTATGAGTTAATGCCAGAGTTTTAAAGTAATTTCTGGATGGTGTTTTGATAGGGTTTTCAGCTGACCATGAAAGTGTCCTTTCTGTCTTCTGCTATGTAGTAAGTGGACCTCAAATTTGCTAAACCTATTTTCATACTACGTTTGTTATTTCTTCTTAACTCACCGCCAATACATGTGGGGGGCCTCTGTCTCCTTTCGGGGTATTTCTCTAGAGGTGAGTTAGGACTTATATTTTCCTCTGCTAGCTTTATTTAGTCCTCCGGCTGGTGCTGGGCATCTAGAATCAACGTAGGCATGCTACCCGGCCACTGCTAGTTGTGCGTTAGGTTTAGTTCATGGTCAGCTCAGTTCCCATCTTCCAAGAGCTAGTTCCAATATATGCTGATGCTATGTTCTCTTGCCATTGAGATCATGACAGCCACCACCGCCAGTCTTTCCTCCCCTCCGTCCTGTCCTCGGCTGCCCTCCTCTCCCCTCCACCCCCCGTCCTCCCCTCTGCACCCCCGCTGTCCGATTACCACCCAATCTTACCGAGTCCCGGTGTCCCTCTGTCTTCTCTCATGGGCGTGGCCATCTTCCAAAAAGGCGGCCGCATGCGCATGCGGCCGGCAGATTCTTTTCAGGTACACTTTGATCACTGTTGTAGGTTCTATCACAGTGATCAAAATAAAAAATAGTAAATAACCCCCCCTTTATCACCCCCATAGGTAGGGAATATAATAAAATAAAGAAAATATATTAATTTTTATTTTTCCACTAGTGTTAGAATTAGGGTTAGAATTGCAATTAGGGTTAGGGTTAGGGTTGCAATTAGGGTTTGGGTTAGAATTAGGGTTAGGGTTGCAATTAGAGTTAGGGTTAGAGTTAGGGTTAGAATTAGGGTTAGAATTAGGATTAGGGTTAGAATTAGGGTTAGGGTTTCAATTAGGGTTAGGGTTGCAATTAGGGTTAGGGTTGCAATTAGAGTTAGGGTTGCAATTAGGGTTAGGGTTAGAATTAGAGATAGAATTAGGGTTAGGGTTAGAATTAGGGTTAGGGTTGGAATTAGGGTTAGAATTAGGCTATGTGCACATGGTGCAGATTTGGCTGCAGAGCCACAGCAGATTGGCCGCTGTGGATTCATAGCAGTTTTCCATCACATTTACAGTACCATGTAAACCTATTGAAAACCAAATCCGCTGTGCCCATGGTGCGGAAAATACAACGCGGAAACGCTGCATTGTATTTTCCGCAGCATGTCAATTTTTTGCGTGGATTCTGCAGTGTTTTACACCTGTTCCTGTATAGAAATTGGCAGGAGAAATCTGCACAAAAAACACTGGAAATCCACGGTAAATTTTTCAAAAACGGTGCGGAAAAAAATGCACACAAATCCGCAACGTGGGCACATAGCCTTAGAGTTAGGGTTGGAATAAGGGTTATCGTTGGAATTAGGGTTAAGATTAGGGTTAGGGGTGTGTTGGGGTTAGGGTTAGGCTTGCGATTAGGGTTATGGTTAGGGTTGGGATTAGGGTTAGGGGTGTGTTGGGGTTAGGGTTGTGATTAGGGTTATGGTTAGAGTTGGGATTAGGGTTAGGGGTGTGTTGGGGTTAGTGTTGGAGTTAGAATTGGGGGGTTTCCACTGTTTACATACATCAGGGGGTCTCCAAATGCGACATGGTGCGACCATTGATTCCAGCCAATCTTCCGTTCAAAAAGTCAAATGGTGCTTCCTCCCTTCCGAGCCCCGATGTGCACCCAATCAGTGGTTTACCCCCACATATTGGGTATCAGCGTACTCAGAACAAACTGGACAACAACTTTTGGGGTCCAATTTTTCCTGTTAACCTTGTGAAAATAAAAAATTGTGGGCTAAAAATTAATTTTTGAGGAAAGAAAAATGATTTTTTATTTTTACGGCTCTGCGTTATAAACTTCTGTGAAGCACTTTGGGGTTCAAAGTGCTCACCACACATCTAGATAAGTTCATTTGGGGGTCTAGTTTCCAAAATGGGGTCACTTGTGGGGGGTTTCTAATGTTTAGGCACATCAGGGGCTCTCCAAACGTAACATGGCGCCCGCAAACCATTCCATCAAAGTCTGCATTTCAAAACGTCACTACTTCACTTCCGAGTCCCAATGTGTGCCCAAACAGTGGTTCCCCCCCACATATGGGGTATCAGCGTACTCAGGACAAACTGGACAACAACTTTTGGGGTCCAATTTCTCCTGTTAACCTTGTGAAAATAAAAAATTGCATGCTAAAAAATAATTTTTGAGGAAAGAAAAATGTTTTTTTTTTTCACGGCTCTGCGTTATAAACTTCTGTGAAGCACTTGGGGGTTCAAAGTGCTCACCACACATCTAGATTAGTTCCTTGGGAGGTCTAGTTTCCAAAATGGGGTCACTTGTGAGGGGGCTCCAATGTTTAGGCACACAGGGGCTCTCCTAACGTGACATGGTGTCCGCTAACGATTGGAGCTAATTTTCCATTCAAAATGTCAAATGGCGCTCCTTCCCTTCCGAGCCGTGCCGTGCACCCAAACAGTGGTTTACCCTCACATATGAGGTATCGGTGTACTCAGGAGAAATTGTCCAACAAATTTTATGATCCATTTTATCCTGTTGCCCAGGTGAAAATAAAAAAATTGAGGCTAAAAGAAAATTTGTGTGAAAAAAAAGTACTTTTTCATTTTTATGGATCAATTTGTAAAGCACCTGGGGGTTCAAAGTGCTCAGTATGCATCTAGATAAGATCCTTCGGGAGTCTAGTTTCCAAAATGGGGTCACTTGTGGGGGAGCTCCAATGTTTAGGTACACGGGGGCTCTCCAAACGCGACATGATGTCCGCTCAAGATTGGAGCCAATGGTTCATTCAAAAAGTCAAATGGCGCTCCTTCCATTCCGAGCCCTGTCGTGTGCCCAAACAGTGGTCCCCCCTACATATGGGGTATCAGCGTACTCAGGACAAATTGGACAACAACTTTTGGGGTCCAGTTTCTCCTTTTGCCTTTGGGAAAATTTAAAAATTGTTGCTAAAATATCATTTTTGTGAATAAAAAGTTAAATGTTCATTTTTTCCTTCCATGCTGCTTCTGCTTCTGTGAAACACCTGAAGGGTTAATAAACTTCTTGAATGTAATTTTGAGCACCTTGAGGGGTTCAGTTTTTAGAATAGTGTCACTTTTGGGTATTTTTAGCCATATA
Source organism: Ranitomeya variabilis (assembly GCF_051348905.1). Lineage (NCBI taxonomy): Eukaryota > Metazoa > Chordata > Amphibia > Anura > Dendrobatidae > Ranitomeya > Ranitomeya variabilis. Next base: position 99,759,310 of record NC_135235.1, on the reverse strand, counting down.
GACCCCTCAAACTGACTTCAAATGTTAGGTGGTCCCTAAAATAAATGGTTTTGTAAATTTTGTTGTAAAAATGAGAAATCGCTGGTCAAATTTTAACCCTTATAACTTCCTAGCAAAAAAAATTTGTTTCCAAAATTGTGCTGATGTAAAGTAGATATGTAGGAAATGTTATTTATTAACTATTTTGTGTCACATAACTCTCTGGTTTAACAGAATAAAAATAAAATATTTGAAAATTGTGAAATTTCCAAAATTTTCGCCAAGTTTCAGTTTTTTTCACAAATAAATGCAAAAATTATCGACCTAAATTTACCATTAACATGAAGCCCAATATGTCACGAAAAAACAGTCTCAGAATCGCTAGGATCCGTTGAAGCCTTTTTTGAGTTATTACCTCATAAAGGGACACTGGTCAGAATTGCAAAAAATGGCCAGGTCATTAAGGTCAAAATAGGATGGGTCATGAAGGGGTTAAGCACATGAGGGGTGCAGTTTTTAGAGTGCCTTCACTTTTGGGTATTTTCTGTCATATAAACCTCTCAAAGTCACTTCAAATGTAACGCGGTTAGTGTTGAGCATTCCGATACCGCAAGTATCGGGTATCGGACGATATTTGCTGTATCGGAATTCCGATACCGAGTTCCGATATTTTTGTGATGTCGAAATTCAGAATCGGAAGTTCCCAGTGTATGGTTCCCAGGGTCTGGAGGAGAGGAGACTCTCCTTCAGGCCCTGGGATCCATATTCATGTAAAAAATAAAGGATTAAAATAAAAAATATGGATATACTCACCCGTCCGGCGGCCCCTGGACCTTACCGATGTAACCGGCAGCCTCCGTTCTTAAGAATGCAGTGAGTTTAGGACCTGCGATGACGTCGCGGCTTGTGATTGGTTGCGTGAACGGTCACATGAGCGGTCACGAGACCAATCACAAGCCGCAACGTCATCGAAGGTCCTTCACTGCTCATTCTTAGGAACGGAGGGTGCCGCTTACATCGGTAAGGTCCAGGGGCCGCCGGAGGGGTGAGTATATCCATATTTTTTATTTTAATTCTTTATTTTTTACATGAATATGGATCCCAGGGCCTGAAGGAGAGTTTCCTCTCCTTCAGACCCTGGGAACCATCCAGGATACCTTACGATACTTGTGTCCCATTGACTTGCACTGGAATCGGGTATCGGTATCGGCGATATCCGATATTTTTTGGATATCGGCTGATACCATCTGATACCGATACCTTTGAGTATCGGAAGGTATCGCTCAACACTAAACGCGGTCCCTTAAAAAAAATGGTTTTGTAAATTTTGTTAGGAAAAAAAGAAATCAACTTTTAACCCTTCTAACTTCCTAAAAAAAAATTATGTTTCAAAATTGTGCTGATGTAAAGTAGACATGTGGTAAACTGTTATTTATTAATTAGTTTGTGTGACATAACTTTCTCATTTAAGGACAAAAAAATTAAAAGTTTGAAGATTGCAATATTTACCAAATTTTCACCATATTATTTTTTCACAAATAAATACAAAAACAAACATGGACATGAAATATTTTCAACAGCAGAAAAAAAGGCAGCAACACTTACCTGCCCAGATCTTGGAACAAATGCACTGCAGGGTGTAGCCAGCCCATAAAGCTTTATGGGCTGGCTGCACCCTGCAGTGCATTTGTTCCAAGATCTGGGCAGGTACCGTATTTTGCGGACTACAAGACGCACTTTTTCCCCCCAAAAAAAGGGGGGAAAATGGGGGGTGCGTCTAATAGTCGCAATGCAGGCTTACCGTGGTGGCAGAGGTGCGGTGGCAGAGGTGTGGCAGCAGAGGTGCGGAGATGAGGAGGCGCAGTGAGCGGGGTCCCTTTTCCCGGTGAGGTGATGCAGCAGCCCGGTAAGGCAGCAGAGCCGGGTGAATCCTGTTGTTATCGGTGGGCGCGGCCATCTTCCTGAGGCCGCGCGTGCGCAGATAGAGCGCTCAGCTGCCCGGGGCTTCAGGAAAATGGCCGCGGGATGCCGCGCGTGCGCAGATGGGGATCGCAGCGGCCATTTTCCTGAAGCCGAGATGCGAACTCGGCTTCAGGAAAATGGCCGCCGCGATCCCCATCTGCGCACGCACGGCATCCCGCGGCCATTTTCCTGAAGCCTCGGGCAGCAGAGAGCTCCATCTGCGCACGCGCGGCCTCAGGAAGATGGCCGCGCCCACCGATATCATCAGGATTCACCCGGCTCTGCTGCATTACCGGGCTGCTGCATCACCTCACCGGGACTTTGGACCCTGTATACTCCATCCTTTTGCTTCCCAGGATGGGTGCAGCAAGGTTCAGGAAGGATCTCGTGGGCACATGGACTGGAGATGATGGAGGTAGTGGTGTACATTGTGAAGCGAGTATTCCACAGGAGCTCAGATGTCTGAGTCCTTGCCGCTTCCCGGCGCTCCTCAGCACCGCATGGCACGGCTGGCTCTCCGCCTCCAGCAGGGCTCGCAGCAGTACAGAGGCGCTTTTCCTGCAGTGTCCGGTCATGGCGGCTGTGTCTCGGTAGCGGAGCTCCTCACTTATTACCGGCTTCTGAAATAATTATTGCGCTGAGGAGCGCCGGGAAGCGGCAAGGACTCAGACATCTGAGCTCCTGTGGAATGCTCGCTTCACAATGTACACCACTACCTCCATCATCTCCAGTCCATGTGCCCACGAGATCTGTCATGAATCCCAATGGCTAGGGATAGCAAGGGACAAGCAAAGTAATACAAAATATCGGACGAGCTCTAGGGTGATGGAACCTGGGCTGACCGCTGCCCTACGCCTGACAAACGCAACTAGAGATAGCCAGGGAGCGTGCCTACGTTGGTTCTAGACGCCACGCACCAGCCTAAGAGCTAACTAGTACTGCAGAGAAAATAAAGACCTCACTTGCCTCCAGAGGAATGAACCCCAAAAGGTATAGTTGCCCCCCACATGTATTGACGGTGAAATGAGAGGAAGGCACACACATAGAGATGATATATATAGGTTCAGCAAATTGAGGCCCGCTGTAAACTAGAAAGCAGAACGATACAAAAGGGGTCTGAGCGGTCAGCAAAAAACCCTAATCAAAAAACCATCCTGAGATTACAAGAACCCATGTGCCAACTCATGGCACATGGGGAGAACCTCAGTCCACTAGAGCTACCAGCTAGCATAGAGACATAATAAGCAAGCTGGACAAAAAAACCAACAACTGAAAATCAGCACTTAGCTTATCCTGAAAGATCTAGGAGCAGGTAGGCAGGAACCAAACAGAGCACATCTGAATACATTGATAGCCGGCAAGGGAATGACAGAAAGGCCAGGTAAAATAGGAAACACCCAGCCTCTGATGGACAGGTGGAAACCAAAGGCCGCAACCCACCAAAGTCACCCAGTACCAGCAGTAACCACCAGAGGGAGCCCACAAACAGAATCCACAACAGTACCCCCCCCCCCTTGAGGAGGGGTCACCGAACCCTCACGAGAACCCCCAGGGCGATCAGGGTGAGCTCTATGGAAGGCGCGGACCAAATCAGTCGCATGAACATCGGAGGCGACCACCCAGGAATTATCCTCCTGACCATAACCCTTCCACTTAACCAAATACTGGAGTTTGCGTCTGGAAACACGAGAATCCAAGATCTTCTCAACAACATAATCCAATTCTCCCTCCACCAGCACCGGAGCAGGAGGCTCAACCGAAGGAACAACGGGCACCTCATACCTCCGCAACAACGACCGATGGAACACATTATGAATAGCAAACGATGCTGGGAGATCCAAACGAAAAGATACAGGGTTAAGAATCTCCGAGATCCTATAAGGACCGATGAACCGAGGCTTGAACTTAGGAGAAGAGACCTTCATAGGGACAAAACGAGAAGACAACCACACCAAATCCCCAACAAGAAGTCGGGGACCCACGCGGCGACGGCGATTAGCAAACTGCTGAGTCTTCTCCTGAGATAACTTCAAATTGTCCACCACCTGGTTCCAAATCTGATGCAGCCTGTCCACCACCACGTCCACTCCAGGACAATCCGAAGACTCCACCTGACCAGAGGAAAAACGAGGATGAAACCCCGAATTACAAAAAAAAGGAGAGACCAACGTGGCAGAACTAGCCCGATTATTAAGAGCAAATTCGGCCAGTGGCAAAAAAGCACCCCAGTCATCTTGATCAGCAGAAACAAAACACCTCAAATAAGTTTCCAAGGTCTGATTAGTTCGCTCCGTCTGGCCATTCGTCTGAGGATGGAATGCAGACGAGAAAGACAAATCAATGCCCATCTTGGCACAAAACGTCCGCCAAAATCTAGACACAAACTGGGATCCCCTGTCAGAAACGATATTCTCCGGAATCCCATGCAAACGAACCACGTTCTGAAAAAATAAAGGGACCAACTCAGAGGAGGAAGGCAACTTAGGCAAGGGCACCAAATGAACCATCTTAGAAAAGCGGTCACACACAACCCAGATAACGGACATTTTCTGTGAAACCGGGAGATCAGAAATAAAATCCATGGAAATGTGCGTCCAAGGCCTCTTCGGGATGGGCAAGGATAACAACAACCCACTGGCCCGAGAACAGCAAGGCTTAGCTCGAGCACACACTTCACAAGACTGCACAAAGGTACGCACATCCCTAGACAAGGAAGGCCACCAAAAAGACCTGGCCACCAGGTCTCTAGTACCAAATATTCCAGGATGACCAGCCAACACAGAAGAATGGACCTCGGAGATGACTCTACTGGTCCAATCATCCGGAACAAACAGTCTTTCTGGTGGACAACGATCCGGTTTATCCACCTGAAACTCCTGCAATGCACGTCGCAAGTCTGGGGATACGGCGGACAATATTACCCCATCCCTAAGGATACCAGTAGGCCCAGAGTCTCCAGGAGAGTCAGGCACAAAACTCCTGGAAAGAGCATCTGCCTTCACATTCTTTGAACCTGGCAGGTATGAAACCACGAAATTGAAACGAGAAAAAAACAACGACCAACGAGCCTGTCTAGGATTCAAACGCCTGGCAGACTCAAGGTAAATGAGATTCTTGTGATCAGTCAAGACCACCACACGATGTTTAGCACCCTCAAGCCAATGACGCCACTCCTCAAATGCCCACTTCATGGCCAAAAGCTCCCGATTACCCACATCATAATTGTGCTCGGCGGGCGAGAATTTTCTAGAGAAGAATGCACATGGCTTCATCACCGAGCCATTAGAACTTCTCTGTGACAAAACCGCCCCCGCTCCAATCTCGGAAGCATCAACCTCAACCTGAAAAGGAAGTGAAACATCTGGTTGACACAACACAGGAGCAGAAGAAAACCGGCGCTTAAGTTCCTGAAAGGCCTCCACGGCCGCAGGAGACCAATCAGCAACATCAGCACCCTTTTTAGTCAAATCAGTCAAAGGTTTAACAATACTGGAAAAATTAGCAATGAACCGACGATAAAAATTAGCAAACCCCAAGAACTTCTGAAGGCTCTTAACAGATGTAGGTTGTGTCCAGTCACAAATCGCCTGACCCTTGATGGGATCCATCTCAATAGTAGAAGGAGAAAAAATGTACCCCAAAAAAGAAATCTTCTGGACTCCGAAGAGACACTTTGAGCCCTTCACAAACAGAGAATTGGCCCGCAGAACCTGAAACACCTTCCTGACCTGTAGAACATGAGACTCCCAGTCATCAGAAAACACCAAAATATCATCCAAATACACAATCATAAACTTATCCAGATATTCACGGAAAATATTGTGCATAAAGGACTGAAAGACTGACGGAGCATTGGAGAGTCCAAAAGGCATTACCAAATACTCAAAATGGCCCTCAGGCGTATTAAATGCGGTTTTCCACTCATCACCCTGTTTTATCCGCACCAGATTATACGCACCGCGAAGATCTATCTTAGTGAACCACCTAGCCCCCTTAATGCGAGCAAACAAATCAGTCAATAATGGCAATGGATACTGATACTTGACTGTAATCTTATTCAGAAGGCGATAATCTATACAAGGCCTCAGGGAACCATCTTTTTTTGCCACGAAAAAAAAACCTGCTCCCAGAGGGGACGAAGATGGACGAATATGTCCCTTTTCCAAGGACTCCTCAATATAATTCCGCATAGCAGTATGCTCTGGCAGTGACAGATTAAATAAACGACCCTTAGGGAACTTACTGCCAGGAATCAATTCTATAGCACAGTCACAATCTCTATGCGGAGGGAGCGAATTGAGCTTAGGCTCCTCAAAAACATCCCTATAGTCAGACAAAAACGCAGGGATCTCAGAAGGAGTAGATGAAGCGATTGAAATCGGAGGTGCATAATCATGAACCCCCTGACATCCCCAGCTTAACACAGACATTGTTTTCCAGTCCAGGACAGGATTATGAGTTTGTAACCATGGCAGACCAAGCACTAGTACATCATGTAAATTATACAGTACAAGGAAGCGAATCACCTCCTGATGAACGGGAGTCATGCGCATGGTCACTTGTGTCCAATACTGCGGTTTATTCATAGCCAATGGTGTAGAGTCAATTCCCTTCAGAGGAATAGGAACTTCCAGAGGTTCCAGACTAAAACCGCAGCGTTTAGCAAATGACCAATCCATAAGACTCAGGGCAGCGCCCGAATCCACATAGGCATCGACGGAAATGGAAGACAGTGAAAAAATCAGAGTCACAGACAAAATGAACTTAGGCTGCAGAGTACCAATGGCAAAAGATTTATCAACCCTTTTTGTGCGTTTAGAGCATGCTGATATAACATGAGCTGAATCACCACAATAAAAACACAATCCATTTTTCCGCCTATAATTTTGCCGTTCACTTCTGGACTGAATTCTATCACATTGCATAGTCTCAGGTGCCTGTTCAAAAGACACCGCCAACTGGTGCATGGGTTTGCGCTCCCGTAAACGCCGATCAATCTGAATGGCCATAGCCATCGACTCATTCAGACCTGTAGGCGTAGGGAACCCCACCATAATATCCTTAATGGCCTCGGAAAGACCATTTCTGAAGTTTGCAGCCAGGGCGCACTCATTCCACTGAGTAAGCACCGACCATTTCCGAAATTTTTGACAATATATTTCCGCTTCATCATACCCCTGAGAGAGGGCTAATAAAGCCTTTTCAGCCTGAATCTCGAGGTTGGGTTCCTCATAGAGCAATCCCAATGCCAGAAAAAACGCATCCACATTGAGCAATGCAGGATCCCCTGGTGCCAATGCAAATGCCCAATTCTGAGGGTCGCCTCGCAGGAAAGATATTACAATCTTGACCTGTTGAGCAGGGTCTCCAGAGGAGCGAGATTTTAAAGAAAGAAACAATTTACAATTGTTCCTGAAATTCAGGAAGGTAGATCTATCTCCAGAAAAGAACTCTGGAATAGGAATTCTAGGTTCAGACATGGGAGTGTGAACAACAAAATCCTGTATGTTTTGAACTTTTGCCGCGAGATTACTCAGGCTGGAAGCCAAACTCTGGACATCCATGTTAAACAGCTAATATCAGAGCCATTCAAGGGTTAAGAGGAGGTAAGAAGCAGCTAGACAGCAATTAAGGGCTAGGCAGCAAAACTGAAGGAAAAAAAAAAAAAAAAATTTTCCCTTAAACACTTCTTTTTCTCCTGCTTCAGCCCAAACAATTAACACTTTGTGGCCGGCTATACTGTCATGAATCCCAATGGCTAGGGATAGCAAGGGACAAGCAAAGTAATACAAAATATCGGACGAGCTCTAGGGTGATGGAACCTGGGCTGACCGCTGCCCTACGCCTGACAAACGCAACTAGAGATAGCCAGGGAGCGTGCCTACGTTGGTTCTAGACGCCACGCACCAGCCTAAGAGCTAACTAGTACTGCAGAGAAAATAAAGACCTCACTTGCCTCCAGAGGAATGAACCCCAAAAGGTATAGTTGCCCCCCACATGTATTGACGGTGAAATGAGAGGAAGGCACACACATAGAGATGATATATATAGGTTCAGCAAATTGAGGCCCGCTGTAAACTAGAAAGCAGAACGATACAAAAGGGGTCTGAGCGGTCAGCAAAAAACCCTAATCAAAAAACCATCCTGAGATTACAAGAACCCATGTGCCAACTCATGGCACATGGGGAGAACCTCAGTCCACTAGAGCTACCAGCTAGCAGAGACATAATAAGCAAGCTGGACAAAAAAACCAACAACTGAAAATCAGCACTTAGCTTATCCTGAAAGATCTAGGAGCAGGTAGGCAGGAACCAAACAGAGCACATCTGAATACATTGATAGCCGGCAAGGGAATGACAGAAAGGCCAGGTAAAATAGGAAACACCCAGCCTCTGATGGACAGGTGGAAACCAAAGGCCGCAACCCACCAAAGTCACCCAGTACCAGCAGTAACCACCAGAGGGAGCCCACAAACAGAATCCACAACAGAGATCCTTCCATCACCTCACCGGGGAAAGGGACCCCTCTCACGCCATACCTCTCACTGTGCCTCCTCATCCCAGCACCTCTGTCGGTAACCACTGCTGCCACCCTCCCATGGACACCAGGCCGTGGCGTCGCCCACCTAAGCAGGAAGGGACCCTCCTCAGGTGCACGCCGTACCGCATCACCCCACCTCTGCTGCCACCATGCCTCCTGTGAGCCTGCTCTGCCACCACCAGCCCTCAGGTAAGATACTGTAAATTTGGACAATAAGACGGACCCCCATCTTATAAAAAATCTTTTTTTCTGCAATTTTCACCCCAAATTTGGGGTGCGCCTTATGGTCCGGTGCGTCTTATAGTCCGAAAAATACGGTAAGTGTTGCTGCCTTTTTTTTCTGCTGTTGAAAATTGAATTTTTGTAGACCTTGAGTGTTTAGTGGCTTTGCTATTTAGTTTAATGAACATGAAATACAATATGTCAGAAAAACACAGTTCCAGAATTAGTGGGATCCATTGAAACCTTCCAGGGCTTGTCATAAAATGACACTGGTCAGAATTGTAAAATTTGGCATGGCAATGAAAGTGAAAATAGCCTGGGGGTTAAAGTAACAAAAAAAAAAACTTTAAAAGTTATACTATATTTCTAATTGGAGGAATTTGCTAATATTATTATTACACCTACTACGTATTGGGACAGGAACAGGATATTGGAGATGAGAATATCCCTTTAAGTTAAAATTCTGTTATAAAGCCATCTTGGCACTAGTCACCTTTTGTACAAGACCTACACAAATGAGATTTATTGGTAAAGATTTTACTGTAGTGCAAAAGGCATTGCTTAAAATTTTTCACCCACAGCCATTCGTCACTTTTCAGGCTGCGTTCCCTACACACCTCCTCCACACTCCCTTTGTGCCTCTTCTGTGCTTCATAATGAAAGAAGTATTCTGGAAACTCTGTTTACCATGAGGTTTTGGAAGTATTGGGGGTGTGCCAGGGAGATTTAACAAGCCTTCTGAGAGTCCGGAAAGGTTCACATTTTTGTGTAGTTTTGGCCAAAAGCTTTGATACTAACCCAATTTTAGGTTTTTACAGAGTTTGCTGCTTTAGTGGTTTTAGATCTTTTGGTCAGATGTTTCTCTGATTAATTGAAGTACAATTATAAGCATGTCATAAGTATTTACATTTTTACTAACAAATACATCAAACTTAAAGCTTTAATATTTTCACTGTTGACTCTTATCTTTCAGGATTTCTGAAATGTTCCCTGCTGTGCTGGATATCAGCCAAATCCTGATTGATGAAAGCCCATTCTTGTCTAATCAGGAGTTTCTCACAATTTCTGTGTTTTTGTTTGTCTGCCCACTTCTTGAGTATTAACCACAAGGTTCTCAATGAGTTTGAGATTTGGGGAGTTTCCTGGCCATAGACATAAAAATAAACTATTTTGTTTACCGACCTACTTAGTTGTCACTTTGCCTTGTGATATTATGTTCTATCATCCTGGAAAAAGCATTGTTCATCACCAAATTGTGAGTGGGCCCAGTACTTTGGATGAAAAGCCAACCCACACATGAATTGTCTCAGGATGCTTTACTGTTGGCATGGCGCTTTTTATGGATATCTTTGAGAAATGGCTTTCTTCTTGCCACTCTTCTATAAAGGCCAGATTTGTGCAATGTACAACTGATTGTCCTATGGACAGACTGTCCCACCTCAGCTGTAGATCATCCAGAGTAATCATGGGCCTCTTGGTTGCATCACTGATCAGTCTTCTCCTTGTTTGAGATGAAAGTTTAGAGGGACGGCCAGGTCTTGGTAGATTTGCAGTGTTATGATACTCCTTCCATTTCAATATGATCGCTTGCACAGTGCTCCTTGGGATGTTTAAAGTTTTGGAAATCATTTTGTATCCAAATCCAGCTTTAAACTTCTCCACAACAGGATCACGGGTCTGCCTGTTGTGTTCCTTGGTCTTCATGATGCTCTCTGTGCTTCAAACAGAACCCTGAGACTATCAAAGAGCAGCTGCATTTATACGGAGACTTGATTACACACAGGTGGATTATATTTATCATCATTAGGTATTTAGGACAACATTGGATCATTCAGAGATCCACAATGAACTTCTGGAGTGAGTTTGCTGCACTGAAAGTAAAGGGGCCGAATAATATTGCACGCCCCAGTTTTCAGTTTTTGAATTTCCACAAAAATTTTAATTAATCAATAAATTTTGTTCAACTTCACAATTGTGTTCCACTTGGTGTTGATTCTTCACCAAAAATTTACATTTGGTATCTTTATGTTTGAAGCATGATATGTGGGAAAAGGTTGAAAAGTTCCAGGGAGCCGAATACTTTCGCAAGGCACTGTATTTACTAGTATTATTACTATTACATCTACTACATATTGAGATAGGATCTTAGAGATGGGAATACCTCTTTAAAGATAAACTTAACCCCTTTGACACACCCTCAAAGGCCTTTCATCCAGCCAACCAATCAACTACATTGCACTAACAAGAGGCAAGAGCCGAAAACAGCATTCTACAATTATAGGGTTTTTTTCCTTTTGCCACTCACATATTGTTAGGGTTGGCGGACTGCACTAAATATAATATGAAATAAAGAGCAATCGCAACCCGGGGTCCACCGTGCAGAGAAGAACCCTGCTGCTAGTGTGAATAATGATGGAAGAAAACAGCAAGCATTACCTTGAACACACTGAGTTAACGCCACACAGTGTGAACGGAACACTGGGTATCATGCTCAGTTACTCCACCGAGAGGTATGGCTCCATTATGCAAAGTGCTATACCCTGTTAACGTCAGAGATATTAGCACGTGGGTTGGACTAGCTCTGCAACTAAACAGTGCTATCCGCACACAAGAATGAAGCATATGCAGAGCCAACAGAGAGAGAGAGCTCTTTGACGCTAGGTACAATACGCTTTACCAAGAAATATAGCATAAGCGTTGAGTTTGTTCTGTAACTGGACTGACCGAAACAGATGCTAAGCCAAGCGGCTAGTTACTCTAGTCCTGACACTGCTGAACCTGTGCCTGACCGGTACCCTAAGCATGTAGCAGAGTAGAGATTCAGGCGTTGAGTCAAGGGAACAAAACTGCATAAGTGTGCAACCTGCCAACGTGTACAGTCTCTGAGCAAAGACACACACACAAACGTGCAGACAGAGTGGTAGAGTAGCCACCCACACACACCAAACATAAATGACACTAGCATGCCCACTTGCGCTGCTGAGAGCCTTTTATACACTAGGCTCCACCCTAAACACTCATGCCCAGTCAGTCGAGACATCGCCACAGGCCAATCCGGAGCAGCCACATCATCAGAGCAGCTAACGTCCGACCACCAATGAGAAGATGCCACATCACGGACATACTCAGAAAGGTGATCTCTGGACTTAGATTCCAGAGCGCAAGACTGCACCTGTATATCACTGATTACAATAGACTTGTCTAGAGAGCCAGCAGTAACCAAACGTCCTGAGCAAGATGCTGGGACCGATGTCTATGCTACGCAGCAACCGCAGCGGCCGGAGCCAAATGGAGAGACCATAGTGCCAGACAATGCTTGGGATCTATCCCGCACAGAGGGGGAATCCCGACGCCTAATATATGTAATAGTGGATCATTTTCCTCAGTATAAATAATGAGAAAATCTAATATTTTTTACACAGTTTTAAGTCAAATTTATGCAAAATAGGGACAATTTTGAAGGGTTCAAAAACCTTCAAGCAGCACTGTATGTAAGGTTTGTAGTTTCAATGTTGTAGAACTTCTCATTTATGCCTCATAGAACACGTATGTAAAACATGGAAGTCTTTATCTGTTTTTCATGCAAAAAATAACTGAGGCATGTCTGCCTGTTTTTGATCTGAGTTATAGATCAAACTCGATCATTCAAGTTTATGGATCACTGAAAATCTCGGAGAGCAATCAGACTCCATCAGTCCATTGTATCCATGACCTGTACATTTTGTATGTTAGATAGCAGAAGCTTGAGAGAACTCCATTATATTACATGAGACATGACACTGACCAAAACCCGATGAATATCTGTTTTAAAATACCTCTAAAAAGTTGATCCATGTTCTTCATGTGCAAAAAAAATGGATGCTTAAATGAGGCGAGATTAAAAGGCATTTCCACTTCATCCTCCAAACTGTTGAAGTGGAGGGAAATGTTTTAAAACAAAACAAAAAAGATTACTTACCAATTGTCATGCCTTTATACAAATGCATATAATCAGTTTTGCTATGCTTGTAAAGGACCCCCTGCATCTACCTCAATGCATCGATAAGAGTTTAGCTGTCTGTCAACTCGCTTTTCTTAAGCACAAAGTTGAGGGTGCCAGAACAGTAAAACGACTACTATAAACAGGGTTGAAGCACAGACACTGTCTTCTATCAAAGAGCAGACAAGCAGCATACAGACACCATGTCAGATAGAGGATCTGAAGATTATGCAACACGCTCACATGTCAGCTCATCAGCTTCAAGGAAGTCTGTGAGCAGCACCGCAATTGCCACCGCCAGGGCGAAGGCAGAAGCTGCCAAAGTTAGAGCTGCCTTTGCTGAGCAGGAGTTAAAATTAAAGAAAGAAAAAGCTCAGCTAGAAGCCGGCCTTGCAAAACTCGCCGTAGACACAGAAAGAGCGGCAGCAGAAGCTGAAGTACATGCTTTAGAAGAGGCAGCACGCTGCAATAGTAGAAGTCTCAGCTTAAGACACGGACCTGAACTTAATCATCGTGATATCTCACAATGCACTTCAGATTATATGCTACAGCATGCCCCATTAGACGACTACCTACATCCACCTCCAAGAGCGATACCAAAGCCTGACGATCATCAGTGTCAAAATTACATCACTCAATCATTGACCCTCATCCATTAATCATCACATGTCAAGCAAGAAGGTAATTCCGTCCACCTACTACTATCAGTGTGACATAAACTCAAGCCCGAAGATCCTTACTACACAGCGAACGCTTTTAAGATAGAAGACTCAGATGATGACTATCTCGGTAATAATGAGTTTTACGGTAACAATAGCTCAATAAGACCTCGCCACAGTGACGTGCACCCAGATCGTCCTCTCAGAGATCAATAGCTACCAGCTTTTCTCAAGTTCTTCGCAGGCCTTGAGTTACTCACCAAAGGTCTCTCAAAGTTGAATGACCGTCCTGAAAGTTACTGACCGTGGAGAGCTTCCTTCAGAAATGCCACTGCTGGCCTACACATCTCTGCCAGTGAAGAGATCGACCTCCTGGTTAAGTGGCTAGGAAATGAATCAGCAGAACATGCAAAATGCATCAGAGCTATTAACATTAACCACCCGAGCAGAGGCTTGTACGTGTTGTGGGAGAGACTCGACGAGTGCTACGGCTCCTCAGAGATGATAGAAGAATACCTCTTTAAAAGGTTGGAGGACTTCCTAAAATCTCTAATAAGAGCTTTCATATGCTAAGAGAATTGAGTGACCCCTTGACAGAACTCCAAGTCGCCAAGACTGAAGGAGACCAGCTAGGCCTTATGTCTCAAGACACAGCCAGGGGCATCAAACCCATAGTGAAGAAATTATCTTACAGTTTCCAAGAAAAATTGATCAACCGGGATCCAGATTACAAACAGAAACACAACGTGCTGTTCCCTCCATTCTGCTTCTTAGTAGATTTTGTGCGCCAGCGGGCCAAGTTCAGGAATGATCCCAGCTTCAACCTTTTCATCGCAGATTCTGTAAACCCAAGGACAGATAAGCCTGCTACAGTCCATAACCCCAGAGGCACACCTATCACAGTGCACAAAACGAATGTGTCTTCTACAGATTCATCACACAAGACACACAGTACAGCAGAAACCAAAGAGTCACTGTCAAAAGACCCAAACAAGGAGTGCCCCATTATTCTGTATGAAGCATTATATGGGGCCATTATAAAGTATGGAGCACGATATGGGGGCATTATACTGTATAGAACCAGGGTGGTGTATCTAATCCCATCATGAGGGATACACCCCAGAGTGGTGTATCTAATCCCATCATGTGCTATACTCCCCAGAGTGGTTTATCTAATCTCATCATGCGCATTACACCCTAGACCGGTGTATCTAATTCCATCATGGGATACACTACACTGAGTCCTGTTTCTAGATGCGTGTACTGTATCAAGTGCTGCAAATAATCCCAGTGTGTAATACATTCAGCATATCTAACCCTAGTTCAGCACCAACTAACAGAACTGGTGTTGCCAACCATCTTCAGTGACACTGTCTACTTGTCATTATCACTGGCAGTCACCAACAAAATGGCTCCTCACTGTGACCATAAACTTCATCCTCTCTTATCTTTTTACAAACATCCACAAGGGAAGGGGAGGAGGAGACATCACACACATGTGACCAGACCCCGCCCACATTTGCTGCAGCCATAATGTGAGCTAGCACTACACTAGGGTTTCATGGCAAATTTCAGCAGATGCTCCCCCTAATGTAAAGTGGAAATACCATACCTTTTTAAAGTTATTTTTCATATTTTATTTCATTAAAAACAAATTATATTTAAAAAAAATCAAAACATTAATACTTTACATTATTTTAATTGTTGAAAAAAACATTTTTCGATGGACCTTCCCTTAAATTAAGAATGGGACCGCATACCACTGGAAGTGATGTCCCGTTAGTTATACTCATAAACAATGTTTGTAAAGCGCTGTGGATTAATTAATGGCTTTATATAAATGAATAAAATAAATAAATCAGCCAACCAGTGAATCAGGTGTTTGGATGGATGGTATGTCATCACTTCTGATCCTGGCAGTGCTGGCGTGGTTTGGACTGGTAAGTAATGTATTTGAATTGGTTCCTTACTTCTGGCCAATTTGGAAAAATGGGTGAAAAACCCTTTAAGCCTCATTATCCTAATACTGGAAAAGTGTTAGTTGAAATTTAACACAATGTGTTTAATAAAGTAATCTGTTTTACAATGATGTTTTATAGTTGTTCCACAAGAAGTTAGATTACTTGCACAAAGTGGGTGGTAGGTTCATGAGAAATACAAAATATTTATGAATACTAAGAACAGGAAAACCAAGAAAGTTCTCTAGAAATTAAGTAGCCAGCCAATAAAGGAAAGCTATAAAAGGTGTGAAATCTCCCACCAGCAAGATGTTCCACCAAATCAATGCTCTAAAGAAACCCTAGGCCATGTGTGAGTTTCAAATGCACGTGTTAATTGCAGGAACTGCTTTACCTAAAGTTTTCTAGAAGTGTTTATTAAGTGCAGAAAGAGAAACAGACATGACAACATAGTATAGTTTAAACCCAAGATCCCAAAATATAAAATACAGTATGTTCAAAGAAACAGTCCAGAGAAAGAAATGTCCTTGATGGTCTAAGAACATATTCACACATCCCTTTCTGTATTTATGTCCATCAAAAATGCACCACTTGACTCCCATGTGTCCCCAGTTTTTCAGAGGCAAACAGTTTGACCTTTTTTTCCCAAAGGCAATTAAAAAGAGATCAGTTAAAAAGAAATGGAAAATAGATGGAAAAAAAGATGGAAAATGGATGAGTTTCATTTTTATTTGTTTTAGATGGACCCCAAAAGATTTAATCTGCAAAACAATTTGATAATTAAAAATACACTGAGTATGGATACACGGGTCTGTTGCAAAAAAATGGATGCGTGAATTGGTCCATTTTAGCCCTATGACCCCAATTTATTAAGACTAGTGTGTGGTATGCTAGTCTTAGTGAGGGGTGTTCAGGTGTAGAATGGGGGCGCCAGGGCTGTAGTCATGGCCGATAGCAATCCCTTTATCACTCTCTGGCCTTCCCCCTCCATACAAACATGTGTACCTCTTTGAGTACCTCAGTGCTGTTCCTCTGCACCATCAGGGTCTTCCTGACATGGGACAGTTACCTCTACAGACGATTCCAAGAATAAAGAGTAAAGAGTCACAGTCTAGTTTTGCTTCGACATCAACTTGTTTACTCAGCAACTTGTCATCCGGGGCACACACTGTTACAACATCAGGCACTGATATCTCTTACCCTTGCCTACCGCTAAGCCTGCGTTCGGGACGGTCCATACTATACGGTCCCACAGTGTCCTAAATGTCCAGTATTTCTGCCTTTCGTGGTTGCATTCCCTGCCGTTTCGCCCTGGTCCTGAGAATGGTGGCTCACGCAAAAACCTGCCACATCTTGGTGCACTTTCTCCCGGTTAGCTCAGCCTTCTTCTGTCTAGCAGCTGTAGTCCCACTATTACTGCACTGCTGTTCCTGTAGTTGCTGTATGTTCTGTTCTTACTTCTGGCCCCCTGGATACTACTGCTGGGCCCACTCTCTCTAGAAGGATGTTATGGGGCACGAAGTGCCCTGGGCTAGCTAGACCTCTGTGAGCTGTACGGGCGCCAAGGCCACAACTGAACTAAACCAGGAAGCCCTCACTAACTTAATCCCACCTTGCCCCTCCTATTTTAACTATTTAATATAATATTCCTAATATCTATGATGCCCCCATCTAGTGACCAACTTGGGGTACTGCTCCCCTAACACTATACGGGCCCGGGGCACTTACTTTCCATATCCAACATTGGTGCACATGAGACAAATATATATGTATCATGAGTAATACGCTTTATGCGTAGCAATACTCGATACAAACAGTGATAATACATTTAAGTAATGTAGCAGTATCACATATCACATAAACAGAGGTTAGGGGAGAAAAGGAGCAACATCAATACCACATCCCCTCATTCAAAGGAATAAGGTGAAACAAATATATTAAGTGGTGCACACCACTTCGGTGCATCTTCTCAGTGGAGTACGCCTCTCTAGAAAAGTCACTCCAGTCAAAGACAAACACTAGAGTAACATTTATGGCATAAGAAATATTGATGAATTTAACAGTAAGACATGGGCACGCCCTGTTCCGTCAAGCTATTCAACGGTTCCACCCAGGTGGCGGAGTTGCCTTAAACTAGTGTGTAAATTCCAAAAATCGTAAAATTTCTTTCTTTCTTCTTAAAGTTTTTTATGCCAGTTATCTGGTGTAAACACTTTGATGAACCAGGGCCTATGGGTCAAAGTTTTGTGCATTTTAAAAATGGACAATACATGGATAAGAAAAACAGATGAAGAAATAAAAGTGTCAGGACTCTGAACATTTTTTATTACCTTTTTGTGCATTACTGCCCTTTTACAAGATGGCGTCTTTGGTCTCATGTGCACTGTGTCTTCTTGCTGCATACACCAGTTCCAGTAATCCTCCTTCATCTGCTGCTCGTGTTTACTTCCATCTGCATTTGCTGGACATGTAAGCTGTTGCTGCTCTGCAAGAATCTTAGACTATTACCCAGACCTCCCTAGTTGAGCTAAGATATTATTTGAACTGCCTAATAAGCATATCTATCTGTGTTTTGGACTAAGCAAGGACTTATTCGTGTCAAGTATCCTCAAGAATAAATGTGCTTCATAGACTTACTGCATGATTGCATTTTCCTCTGAAGTTTCCTATAGACTGCTGAGCTGCATTTGATATTTACACCAAGTGTTGTGGACTTGAGTTTCTCTCTGCACCTGTTTGAATCACCGTGTGATAATATAGATTTTACCACTTATAAAATTGTGTCCTGTAGTTGTCTTGTTCCACACAAAGAGTCTCCTGAGTTATCCCCTATAATTATTACAGGATACTCTAGCCTAAAAAAAAAAAGAGACTGCTGGAACAATGACTGCAGAAAGCAGACTAGACCAGGTGTTTTCCATAATTAGATCACTGCAGAAAGATGTGGAAGGTCTGCAAAAGAAGTTTGGAAGCTTTGAACACAATCAACAAGTGTTTGGACAGACTTTGCAGGACTTAATCACCCGCATGGCAGCCCAGGAAAACAAACTTGCTGGCATAGAGTCCCAGTATGGACGGGCTTTTCAGGACATAAACACGCAAATAACTGCACAAGCAACTTTTCCCCGTGGGCAACCGCCACCAGCTAGCCCACCTAAGTTGCCTCCATTCAGATTTAATGGTGATTGCGACAAATTTCGTGGCTTTGTGAATCAATGTATGCTATATTTTGATGTGCATGCTGACCATTTTCCTAATGATAGATCCAAAGTATTGTGTCTAATAATGCTGCTGACCACACGAGCGCTCGCCTGGGCGAATTCGATGATTGAGTCTCGTGACCCACGGTTAAATAACTTGGATGATTTCTTGGCCGCTATGGCATTAATGTTTGATGATCCTAATCGCCGTGCAACCGCTGAATCTGCTTTATTGTCTTTACGCCAGGCAAATCGTTCTGTTATTGAGTATGCTACTGAATTCAGGAGATTAGCGGTAGATACCAATTGGGACAGTTATGCACAATTGCCTATTTTTAAAAGGGGTCTGTCTAGTATTGTAAAAGATGAACTAGCTCGCTCTGAGTCACCACAAAAGCTAGAGATATTTATACAGCATTGTGTGCGCATTGACATTCGCCTTACTGAGCGTAGGCAGGAGAAGTTTGCTGCATATAATCGTATTTCTAACTTTTACCTTCCTTCCAAAGAGCCTGCAGGTAAAACATCTCAGGAGGTGGAGGTGCCCATGCAAATTGATTCCGTTCAGAGGCGCGAGATCAATGAGCGCCGGGAGCATCGCCTTCGTGAAAGTCTATGTTTCTACTGCGGCCAGTCTGACCACTTCTTGACCAATTGTCCTAAGTGTCCTAGACGGCCTAACAAGGTGCTAGCAGCAGTAGGAGAGTATGACAACTGTGATGATGAATCTGACATCTCTGAATGTAGCCTGCCTTTAAACGCTGTATTCCTTTCAATTTCTATGACTTCACCCCCCAAGGAGCTTAAGGAAAAGAACTCTCACTGTTCTCTCCCTATTAAGATCCTGTGTTCAGGACAGTGGATTTCCAGTGCAGCTATGATTGACTCCGGTGCAGGTGGCAATTTCATGGATATCGCATTTGCCAAGGAACATGGTATTGAAATTCAGCAAAGAGCCTCTCCAATTACCATGGAAACAGTGGATGGGTCACCTTTAATCTCTGGGCCTGTGGATTAGGAGACTGTACCCCTTGAAATTTTGTTGGAGCCTAATCATCAGGAGCAACTTTCTTTCTTGCTAATTTCTTCTCCTCATTTTCCTGTGATTTTAGGCATTCCTTGGTTGCGTTCTCAGAACCCAATTATCAACTGGAAGACCAAGGAGATTATCTTTCCAACAAGGAGCGACTCAGCGTTAACAAAAGCTGTCCCTGAGTCCACGGCTACGGAACCACATGTACAGGTATTTTCTTTACCTCCAGCATATAAAGAGTTCTCTGACATCTGTGACAAGAAGAATGCAGATCAGCTTTCTCCACACAGGCATTATGACTGTCCCATTGAGTTGCTTCCTGGGGCAGCTATTCCTTTTGGTAACGTATACTTTTTGGCGGCACCTGAGCTTCAAGCCTTAAAGGAGTATATTGATGAAAATCTGGCCAAAGGCTTCATACGTCCTTCATCCTCACCAGCAGGAGCACCTATCTTTTTTGTAAAGAAGAAGGATGGGACCCTGAGACCCTGTGTTGACTATCGGAAACTCAATAAGGTAACCGTACAAAACCGTTACCCTTTGCCTCTCATTCCCGAATTACTGGAAAGAGTCCGCCATGCTAAGGTGTTCTCTAAACTGGATCTTCGTGGGTCTTATAATTTGGTGCATATTCGTCCAGGGGATGAGTGGAAGACAGCATTCAGATGCCGGTATGGACACTTTGAATCTCTTGTGATGCCCTTCGGGCTTTGTAATGCCCCTGCAATGTTTCAACACCTTGTTAATGACATTTTCAGAGATTTGTTGGACCAGTTTGTAGTGATCTATTTGGACGATTTACTAATCTTTTCTGACTCTCTACAGAAACATGAAGAACATGTCAAAACTGTTTTAAGACGTCTGAAAGAGAACCATCTGTATATTAAGCCGGAGAAATGCGAGTTCCATCGTTCTGAAATACAGTTCTTAGGTTATATCATCTCTCCCCAGGGGCTGAACATGGAATCTAGTAAGATTCAGGCTATCCTTGACTGGCCGGTACCCAAGAACGTTAAGGAGGTCCAACATTTTATTGGTTTTGCAAATTTCTACAGATGCTTCATTCGAAATTTTCCTGATATTGTCCGTCCCATTACTTCCTTGACAAAGAAGGAAAAGCCCTTTAAGCTTTTGATCGGCTTAAGATCTATTTCACATCATCACCACTGTTGATACACCAAGATCCAACACTTTCTTTCATTGTGGAGGTGGACGCTTCTGATAATGCTTTGGGGACTATTCTCTCCCAAAGAACTGGAGAGAAGGGTTTGCTACATCCTTGTGCTTTCTTTATCCGTAGACTAACCTCAGCAGAGAAGAATTACGATGTGGTAGACAAGGAATTGCTGGCTATTATTGCGGCTTTCAAAGAATGGAGGCATCATATGCAAGGAGCTGCACAACAGATCATAGTGCTAACTGACCATCGCAATTTAGAGTTCCTTAGATCCGCTAGATGTCTTTCTCCTCATCAGGCTCGTTGGAACTTATTTTTAAATCAATTTAACTTTGTTATCTCGTACCGTCCAGGTTCTCGTAATGGGAAGGCTGATGCTTTATCCCGAATCCATGCTGCGGATTCTGTACCTGGAGCCCCGTCCAAGACCATTCTATCTGATGCCAATTTCACAGAGTGGTAGAGTAGCCACCCACACACACCAAACATAAATGACACTAGCATGCCCACTTGCGCTGCTGAGAGCCTTTTATACACTAGGCTCCACCCTAAACACTCATGCCCAGTCAGTCGAGACATCGCCACAGGCCAATCCGGAGCAGCCACATCATCAGAGCAGCTAACGTCCGACCACCAATGAGCAGATGCCACATCACGGACATACTCAGAAAGGTGATCTCTGGACTTAGATTCCAGAGCGCAAGACTGCACCTGTATATCACTGATTACAATAGACTTGTCTAGAGAGCCAGCAGTAACCAAACGTCCTGAGCAAGATGCTGGGACCGATGTCTATGCTACGCAGCAACCGCAGCGGCCGGAGCCAAATGGAGAGACCATAGTGCCAGACAATGCTTGGGATCTATCCCGCACAGAGGGGGAATCCCGACGCCTAATATATGTAATAGTGGATCATTTTCCTCAGTATAAATAATGAGAAAATCTAATATTTTTTACACAGTTTTAAGTCAAATTTATGCAAAATAGGGACAATTTTGAAGGGTTCAAAAACCTTCAAGCAGCACTGTATGTAAGGTTTGTAGTTTCAATGTTGTAGAACTTCTCATTTATGCCTCATAGAACACGTATGTAAAACATGGAAGTCTTTATCTGTTTTTCATGCAAAAAATAACTGAGGCATGTCTGCCTGTTTTTGATCTGAGTTATAGATCAAACTCGATCATTCAAGTTTATGGATCACTGAAAATCTCGGAGAGCAATCAGACTCCATCAGTCCATTGTATCCATGACCTGTACATTTTGTATGTTAGATAGCAGAAGCTTGAGAGAACTCCATTATATTACATGAGACATGACACTGACCAAAACCCGATGAATATCTGTTTTAAAATACCTCTAAAAAGTTGATCCATGTTCTTCATGTGCAAAAAAAATGGATGCTTAAATGAGGCGAGATTAAAAGGCATTTCCACTTCATCCTCCAAACTGTTGAAGTGGAGGGAAATGTTTTAAAACAAAACAAAAAAGATTACTTACCAATTGTCATGCCTTTATACAAATGCATATAATCAGTTTTGCTATGCTTGTAAAGGACCCCCTGCATCTACCTCAATGCATCGATAAGAGTTTAGCTGTCTGTCAACTCGCTTTTCTTAAGCACAAAGTTGAGGGTGCCAGAACAGTAAAACGACTACTATAAACAGGGTTGAAGCACAGACACTGTCTTCTATCAAAGAGCAGACAAGCAGCATACAGACACCATGTCAGATAGAGGATCTGAAGATTATGCAACACGCTCACATGTCAGCTCATCAGCTTCAAGGAAGTCTGTGAG
Source organism: Ranitomeya variabilis (assembly GCF_051348905.1). NCBI lineage: Eukaryota > Metazoa > Chordata > Amphibia > Anura > Dendrobatidae > Ranitomeya > Ranitomeya variabilis. The sequence goes on along the minus strand of NC_135235.1, from coordinate 99,736,806 downwards.
CAGCACCGCAATTGCCACCGCCAGGGCGAAGGCAGAAGCTGCCAAAGTTAGAGCTGCCTTTGCTGAGCAGGAGTTAAAATTAAAGAAAGAAAAAGCTCAGCTAGAAGCCGGCCTTGCAAAACTCGCCGTAGACACAGAAAGAGCGGCAGCAGAAGCTGAAGTACATGCTTTAGAAGAGGCAGCACGCTGCAATAGTAGAAGTCTCAGCTTAAGACACGGACCTGAACTTAATCATCGTGATATCTCACAATGCACTTCAGATTATATGCTACAGCATGCCCCATTAGACGACTACCTACATCCACCTCCAAGAGCGATACCAAAGCCTGACGATCATCAGTGTCAAAATTACATCACTCAATCATTGACCCTCATCCATTAATCATCACATGTCAAGCAAGAAGGTAATTCCGTCCACCTACTACTATCAGTGTGACATAAACTCAAGCCCGAAGATCCTTACTACACAGCGAACGCTTTTAAGATAGAAGACTCAGATGATGACTATCTCGGTAATAATGAGTTTTACGGTAACAATAGCTCAATAAGACCTCGCCACAGTGACGTGCACCCAGATCGTCCTCTCAGAGATCAATAGCTACCAGCTTTTCTCAAGTTCTTCGCAGGCCTTGAGTTACTCACCAAAGGTCTCTCAAAGTTGAATGACCGTCCTGAAAGTTACTGACCGTGGAGAGCTTCCTTCAGAAATGCCACTGCTGGCCTACACATCTCTGCCAGTGAAGAGATCGACCTCTTGGTTAAGTGGCTAGGAAATGAATCAGCAGAACATGCAAAATGCATCAGAGCTATTAACATTAACCACCCGAGCAGAGGCTTGTACGTGTTGTGGGAGAGACTCGACGAGTGCTACGGCTCCTCAGAGATGATAGAAGAATACCTCTTTAAAAGGTTGGAGGACTTCCTAAAATCTCTAATAAGAGCTTTCATATGCTAAGAGAATTGAGTGACCCCTTGACAGAACTCCAAGTCGCCAAGACTGAAGGAGACCAGCTAGGCCTTATGTCTCAAGACACAGCCAGGGGCATCAAACCCATAGTGAAGAAATTATCTTACAGTTTCCAAGAAAAATTGATCAACCGGGATCCAGATTACAAACAGAAACACAACGTGCTGTTCCCTCCATTCTGCTTCTTAGTAGATTTTGTGCGCCAGCGGGCCAAGTTCAGGAATGATCCCAGCTTCAACCTTTTCATCGCAGATTCTGTAAACCCAAGGACAGATAAGCCTGCTACAGTCCATAACCCCAGAGGCACACCTATCACAGTGCACAAAACGAATGTGTCTTCTACAGATTCATCACACAAGACACACAGTACAGCAGAAACCAAAGAGTCACTGTCAAAAGACCCAAACAAGGAGTGCCCCATTATTCTGTATGAAGCATTATATGGGGCCATTATAAAGTATGGAGCACGATATGGGGGCATTATACTGTATAGAACCAGGGTGGTGTATCTAATCCCATCATGAGGGATACACCCCAGAGTGGTGTATCTAATCCCATCATGTGCTATACTCCCCAGAGTGGTTTATCTAATCTCATCATGCGCATTACACCCTAGACCGGTGTATCTAATTCCATCATGGGATACACTACACTGAGTCCTGTTTCTAGATGCGTGTACTGTATCAAGTGCTGCAAATAATCCCAGTGTGTAATACATTCAGCATATCTAACCCTAGTTCAGCACCAACTAACAGAACTGGTGTTGCCAACCATCTTCAGTGACACTGTCTACTTGTCATTATCACTGGCAGTCACCAACAAAATGGCTCCTCACTGTGACCATAAACTTCATCCTCTCTTATCTTTTTACAAACATCCACAAGGGAAGGGGAGGAGGAGACATCACACACATGTGACCAGACCCCGCCCACATTTGCTGCAGCCATAATGTGAGCTAGCACTACACTAGGGTTTCATGGCAAATTTCAGCAGATGCTCCCCCTAATGTAAAGTGGAAATACCATACCTTTTTAAAGTTATTTTTCATATTTTATTTCATTAAAAACAAATTATATTTAAAAAAAATCAAAACATTAATACTTTACATTATTTTAATTGTTGAAAAAAACATTTTTCGATGGACCTTCCCTTTAATTAAGAATGGGACCGCATACCACTGGAAGTGATGTCCCGTTAGTTATACTCATAAACAATGTTTGTAAAGCGCTGTGGATTAATTAATGGCTTTATATAAATGAATAAAATAAATAAATCAGCCAACCAGTGAATCAGGTGTTTGGATGGATGGTATGTCATCACTTCTGATCCTGGCAGTGCTGGCGTGGTTTGGACTGGTAAGTAATGTATTTGAATTGGTTCCTTACTTCTGGCCAATTTGGAAAAATGGGTGAAAAACCCTTTAAGCCTCATTATCCTAATACTGGAAAAGTGTTAGTTGAAATTTAACACAATGTGTTTAATAAAGTAATCTGTTTTACAATGATGTTTTATAGTTGTTCCACAAGAAGTTAGATTACTTGCACAAAGTGGGTGGTAGGTTCATGAGAAATACAAAATATTTATGAATACTAAGAACAGGAAAACCAAGAAAGTTCTCTAGAAATTAAGTAGCCAGCCAATAAAGGAAAGCTATAAAAGGTGTGAAATCTCCCACCAGCAAGATGTTCCACCAAATCAATGCTCTAAAGAAACCCTAGGCCATGTGTGAGTTTCAAATGCACGTGTTAATTGCAGGAACTGCTTTACCTAAAGTTTTCTAGAAGTGTTTATTAAGTGCAGAAAGAGAAACAGACATGACAACATAGTATAGTTTAAACCCAAGATCCCAAAATATAAAATACAGCATGTTCAAAGAAACAGTCCAGAGAAAGAAATGTCCTTGATGGTCTAAGAACATATTCACACATCCCTTTCTGTATTTATGTCCATCAAAAATGCACCACTTGACTCCCATGTGTCCCCAGTTTTTCAGAGGCAAACAGTTTGACCTTTTTTTCCCAAAGGCAATTAAAAAGAGATCAGTTAAAAAGAAATGGAAAATAGATGGAAAAAAAGATGGAAAATGGATGAGTTTCATTTTTATTTGTTTTAGATGGACCCCAAAAGATTTAATCTGCAAAACAATTTGATAATTAAAAATACACTGAGTATGGATACACGGGTCTGTTACAAAAAAATGGATGCGTGAATTGGTCCATTTTAGCCCTATGACCCCAATTTATTAAGACTAGTGTGTGGTATGCTAGTCTTAGTGAGGGGTGTTCAGGTGTAGAATGGGGGCGCCAGGGCTGTAGTCATGGCCGATAGCAATCCCTTTATCACTCTCTGGCCTTCCCCCTCCATACAAACATGTGTACCTCTTTGAGTACCTCAGTGCTGTTCCTCTGCACCATCAGGGTCTTCCTGACATGGGACAGTTACCTCTACAGACGATTCCAAGAATAAAGAGTAAAGAGTCACAGTCTAGTTTTGCTTCGACATCAACTTGTTTACTCAGCAACTTGTCATCCGGGGCACACACTGTTACAACATCAGGCACTGATATCTCTTACCCTTGCCTACCGCTAAGCCTGCGTTCGGGACGGTCCATACTATACGGTCCCACAGTGTCCTAAATGTCCAGTATTTCTGCCTTTCGTGGTTGCATTCCCTGCCGTTTCGCCCTGGTCCTGAGAATGGTGGCTCACGCAAAAACCTGCCACATCTTGGTGCACTTTCTCCCGGTTAGCTCAGCCTTCTTCTGTCTAGCAGCTGTAGTCCCACTATTACTGCACTGCTGTTCCTGTAGTTGCTGTATGTTCTGTTCTTACTTCTGGCCCCCTGGATACTACTGCTGGGCCCACTCTCTCTAGAAGGATGTTATGGGGCACGAAGTGCCCTGGGCTAGCTAGACCTCTGTGAGCTGTACGGGCGCCAAGGCCACAACTGAACTAAACCAGGAAGCCCTCACTAACTTATTCCCACCTTGCCCCTCCTATTTTAACTATTTAATATAATATTCCTAATATCTATGATGCCCCCATCTAGTGACCAACTTGGGGTACTGCTCCCCTAACACTATACGGGCCCGGGGCACTTACTTTCCATATCCAACATTGGTGCACATGAGACAAATATATATGTATCATGAGTAATACGCTTTATGCGTAGCAATACTCGATACAAACAGTGATAATACATTTAAGTAATGTAGCAGTATCACATATCACATAAACAGAGGTTAGGGGAGAAAAGGAGCAACATCAATACCACATCCCCTCATTCAAAGGAATAAGGTGAAACAAATATATTAAGTGGTGCACACCACTTCGGTGCATCTTCTCAGTGGAGTACGCCTCTCTAGAAAAGTCACTCCAGTCAAAGACAAACACTAGAGTAACATTTATGGCATAAGAAATATTGATGAATTTAACAGTAAGACATGGGCACGCCCTGTTCCGTCAAGCTATTCAACGGTTCCACCCAGGTGGCGGAGTTGCCTTAAACTAGTGTGTAAATTCCAAAAATCGTAAAATTTCTTTCTTTCTTCTTAAAGTTTTTTATGCCAGTTATCTGGTGTAAACACTTTGATGAACCAGGGCCTATGGGTCAAAGTTTTGTGCATTTTAAAAATGGACAATACATGGATAAGAAAAACAGATGAAGAAATAAAAGTGTCAGGACTCTGAACATTTTTTATTACCTTTTTGTGCATTACTGCCCTTTTACAAGATGGCGTCTTTGGTCTCATGTGCACTGTGTCTTCTTGCTGCATACACCAGTTCCAGTAATCCTCCTTCATCTGCTGCTCGTGTTTACTTCCATCTGCATTTGCTGGACATGTAAGCTGTTGCTGCTCTGCAAGAATCTTAGACTATTACCCAGACCTCCCTAGTTGAGCTAAGATATTACTTGAACTGCCTAATAAGCATATCTATCTGTGTTTTGGACTAAGCAAGGACTTATTCGTGTCAAGTATCCTCAAGAATAAATGTGCTTCATAGACTTACTGCATGATTGCATTTTCCTCTGAAGTTTCCTATAGACTGCTGAGCTGCATTTGATATTTACACCAAGTGTTGTGGACTTGAGTTTCTCTCTGCACCTGTTTGAATCACCGTGTGATAATATAGACTTTACCACTTATAAAATTGTGTCCTGTAGTTGTCTTGTTCCACACAAAGAGTCTCCTGAGTTATCCCCTATAATTATTACAGGATACTCTAGCCTAAAAAAAAAAAGAGACTGCTGGAACAATGACTGCAGAAAGCAGACTAGACCAGGTGTTTTCCATAATTAGATCACTGCAGAAAGATGTGGAAGGTCTGCAAAAGAAGTTTGGAAGCTTTGAACACAATCAACAAGTGTTTGGACAGACTTTGCAGGACTTAATCACCCGCATGGCAGCCCAGGAAAACAAACTTGCTGGCATAGAGTCCCAGTATGGACGGGCTTTTCAGGACATAAACACGCAAATAACTGCACAAGCAACTTTTCCCTCTGGGCAACCGCCACCAGCTAGCCCACCTAAGTTGCCTCCATTCAGATTTAATGGTGATTGCGACAAATTTCGTGGCTTTGTGAATCAATGTATGCTATATTTTGATGTGCATGCTGACCATTTTCCTAATGATAGATCCAAAGTATTGTGTCTAATAATGCTGCTGACCACACGAGCGCTCGCCTGGGCGAATTCGATGATTGAGTCTCGTGACCCACGGTTAAATAACTTGGATGATTTCTTGGCCGCTATGGCATTAATGTTTGATGATCCTAATCGCCGTGCAACCGCTGAATCTGCTTTATTGTCTTTACGCCAGGCAAATCGTTCTGTTATTGAGTATGCTACTGAATTCAGGAGATTAGCGGTAGATACCAATTGGGACAGTTATGCACAATTGCCTATTTTTAAAAGGGGTCTGTCTAGTATTGTAAAAGATGAACTAGCTCGCTCTGAGTCACCACAAGAGCTAGAGATATTTATACAGCATTGTGTGCGCATTGACATTCGCCTTACTGAGCGTAGGCAGGAGAAGTTTGCTGCATATAATCGTATTTCTAACTTTTACCTTCCTTCCAAAGAGCCTGCAGGTAAAACATCTCAGGAGGTGGAGGTGCCCATGCAAATTGATTCCGTTCAGAGGCGCGAGATCAATGAGCGCCGGGAGCATCGCCTTCGTGAAAGTCTATGTTTCTACTGCGGCCAGTCTGACCACTTCTTGATCAATTGTCCTAAGTGTCCTAGACGGCCTAACAAGGTGCTAGCAGCAGTAGGAGAGTATGACAACTGTGATGATGAATCTGACATCTCTGAATGTAGCCTGCCTTTAAACGCTGTATTCCTTTCAATTTCTATGACTTCACCCCCCAAGGAGCTTAAGGAAAAGAACTCTCACTGTTCTCTCCCTATTAAGATCCTGTGTTCAGGACAGTGGATTTCCAGTGCAGCTATGATTGACTCCGGTGCAGGTGGCAATTTCATGGATATCGCATTTGCCAAGGAACATGGTATTGAAATTCAGCAAAGAGCCTCTCCAATTACCATGGAAACAGTGGATGGGTCACCTTTAATCTCTGGGCCTGTGGATTAGGAGACTGTACCCCTTGAAATTTTGTTGGAGCCTAATCATCAGGAGCAACTTTCTTTCTTGCTAATTTCTTCTCCTCATTTTCCTGTGATTTTAGGCATTCCTTGGTTGCGTTCTCAGAACCCAATTATCAACTGGAAGACCAAGGAGATTATCTTTCCAACAAGGAGCGACTCAGCGTTAACAAAAGCTGTCCCTGAGTCCACGGCTACGGAACCACATGTACAGGTATTTTCTTTACCTCCAGCATATAAAGAGTTCTCTGACATCTGTGACAAGAAGAATGCAGATCAGCTTCCTCCACACAGGCATTATGACTGTCCCATTGAGTTGCTTCCTGGGGCAGCTATTCCTTTTGGTAACGTATACTTTTTGGCGGCACCTGAGCTTCAAGCCTTAAAGGAGTATATTGATGAAAATCTGGCCAAAGGCTTCATACGTCCTTCATCCTCACCAGCAGGAGCACCTATCTTTTTTGTAAAGAAGAAGGATGGGACCCTGAGACCCTGTGTTGACTATCGGAAACTCAATAAGGTAACCGTACAAAACCGTTACCCTTTGCCTCTCATTCCCGAATTACTGGAAAGAGTCCGCCATGCTAAGGTGTTCTCTAAACTGGATCTTCGTGGGTCTTATAATTTGGTGCATATTCGTCCAGGGGATGAGTGGAAGACAGCATTCAGATGCCGGTATGGACACTTTGAATCTCTTGTGATGCCCTTCGGGCTTTGTAATGCCCCTGCAATGTTTCAACACCTTGTTAATGACATTTTCAGAGATTTGTTGGACCAGTTTGTAGTGATCTATTTGGACGATTTACTAATCTTTTCTGACTCTCTACAGAAACATGAAGAACATGTCAAAACTGTTTTAAGACGTCTGAAAGAGAACCATCTGTATATTAAGCCGGAGAAATGCGAGTTCCATCGTTCTGAAATACAGTTCTTAGGTTATATCATCTCTCCCCAGGGGCTGAACATGGAATCTAGTAAGATTCAGGCTATCCTTGACTGGCCGGTACCCAAGAACGTTAAGGAGGTCCAACATTTTATTGGTTTTGCAAATTTCTACAGATGCTTCATTCGAAATTTTCCTGATATTGTCCGTCCCATTACTTCCTTGACAAAGAAGGAAAAGCCCTTTAAGCTTTTGATCGGCTTAAGATCTATTTCACATCATCACCACTGTTGATACACCAAGATCCAACACTTTCTTTCATTGTGGAGGTGGACGCTTCTGATAATGCTTTGGGGACTATTCTCTCCCAAAGAACTGGAGAGAAGGGTTTGCTACATCCTTGTGCTTTCTTTATCCGTAGACTAACCTCAGCAGAGAAGAATTACGATGTGGTAGACAAGGAATTGCTGGCTATTATTGCGGCTTTCAAAGAATGGAGGCATCATATGCAAGGAGCTGCACAACAGATCATAGTGCTAACTGACCATCGCAATTTAGAGTTCCTTAGATCCGCTAGATGTCTTTCTCCTCATCAGGCTCGTTGGAACTTATTTTTAAATCAATTTAACTTTGTTATCTCGTACCGTCCAGGTTCTCGTAATGGGAAGGCTGATGCTTTATCCCGAATCCATGCTGTGGATTCTGTACCTGGAGCCCCGTCCAAGACCATTCTATCTGATGCCAATTTCATCGGAGTTATCCATGATCAGGACTTGTGGACGGAGTGCAGGGAGGCCTATGATGGTGATGTATTTCTGGCCAACCCACCTGTGGATATTAATCTTGTCTTTAAGGGTGGCATGTGGTTCAGAGATCGACGTATCTACGTCATTACAAGACTCCTCATGTGGCACCTACGGGTCTTCTACAACCATTACCTGTTCCGTCCCGCCCTTGGGGGTCTATATCAATGGACTTTATTGTGGAGCTGCCTACATCGGGGGCATGAATACAATCATGGTGGTAGTTGATCGCCTGACTAAAGCTGCTCATTTTGTTCTGTGCACCGGCCTCCCCTCAGCTAAAGATACAGTGAACTTGGTTATACAGAATGTCTTTCGGTTGCATGGGGTTCCGGATGAGATCATCTCTGACCGTGGAGTGCAGTTCACTTCAAGATTCTGGAAGGGGTTTTGCTCTGCACTCAATATTAATGTCTGTCTCTCTTCTGCTTACCATCCCCAGACAAATGGTCAGACTGAGCGTACCAACCAGACGCTGGAACAATATCTAAGATGCTATGTCAGCCATCTCCAGGATGATTGGTTGGAGTTGCTGCCGTTAGCTGAATTTTCATATAACAATTCTCAGAGCACCTCTACTAAATTTACACCTTTCTTTGCCAATCTGGGTTATCATCCGTGTATCTTACCTAGGTCTCCAATTAATTCTCCGGTTCCGGCAGTGGAGGAAAGGCTGACTGCGATGAGGCAAAATCTGGAGATTCTGAAGGGATCCCTGACCACAGCTCAAGAACGTTATAAGAGATCAGCTGATAGATTCCGTAAACCTGCACCCATGTTCAAGGTAGGAGATTCCGTGTGGTTAGCAACTAAGAATCTGAAGTTAAACGTTCCTTCACAAAACTTGGACAGAAATTCATTGGCCTTTTCAAGATCAACGGTATTGTGAGCTCTGTGGCCTGCCGGCTGAAGCTGCCTAGGACTATGAAGGTACACCCAGTTTTTCATGTATCTTTACTAAAGCCTGTATCTCCTAATACCTTCCAGGGATGTGTTGTGCCACCTCCGCAGCCTGTGGTGATTGATGGGCAAGAACAATTTGTGGTGGAGGAAATTGTTGATTCCAGAATTCGCAGGAATCGGCTCCAATATCTGATAAGATGGCAGGGATATCCACTGTGGGGTTTTTTCCCGATTATGCCTGCTTTTTGTCCTGGTAATACAATGAACACACAATATTAGCCTGGTACCTGTACCGTAACTGTAATTTCTTCATGTGTATGTCATTCACGTGACCATAAGAGGTATGTATCCATTGGAAGTAAATAGTAGATGTTCCTATTGTATGACAATAAACATAGATATTCAAAACTATAAGGACTTGATAGAGAAAAATATTTTTGAAAATATGTAAGTCTAAGTATAGCCAATACTACCATGAACTATTTATGGGGACAGGATAAATGGAGGTGAAACGTGCGTTGGGGGAAGGGACGCAGCTCAGATCCCCTTCATCATTTTGCCAACATTACGTACTGAGCAGGTAATAAATTGATGCTGTTAGTATTGGCTATATAATATCATTTCACTGGGCCACAATATAGTGATTGATTCCATAGATATTGATTGCATATTAGCACTGGCTATAAAAATACCACTGATTGTAGAAGGAGCACTTTAACCCCTTTCTGACCTCGGACGGGATAGTACGTCCGAGGTCAGAACCCCCGCTTTGATGCAGGGCTCCGGCTGTGAGCCCGCACCAAAGCCGGGACATGTCAGCTGTTTTGAACAGCTGACATGTGCCCGCAATAGCGGCGGGTGAAATCGCGATTCACCCGCCGCTATCAACTAGTTAAATGCCGCTGTCAAACGCAGACAGCGGCATTTAACCGGCGCTTCCAGCCGGAACCGCTTCCAGCCGGAAATGAGCGCATCGCCGACCCCCGTCACATGATCGGGGTCGGCGATGCTTCTGCAGAGTAACAATAGAGGTCCTTGAGACCTCTATGGTTACTGATCGCCGGTAGCTGTGAGCGCCACCCTGTGGTCGGCGCTCATAGCACACCTGCATTTCTGCTGCATAGCAGCGATCTGATGATCGCTGCTATGTAACAGAGCCGATCGCCTTGTGCCAGCTTCTAGCCTCCTATGGAGGCTATTGAAGCTTGGCAAAAGTAAAAAAAAGTAAAAAAAAGTGTGAAAAAATAAAAAAATATAAAAGTTTAAATCACCCCCCTTTCGCCCCATTCAAAATAAATGAATAAAAAAAAATCAAACCTACACATATTTGGTATTGCCGCGTTCAGAATTGCCCGATCTATCAATAAAAAAAAAGCATTAACCTGATCGCTAAAAGGCGTAGCGAGAAAAAAATTCGAAATGACAGAATTACGTTTTTTTGGTCGCTGCGACATTGCATTAAAATGCAATAACGGGCGATCAAAAGAACGTATCTGCACTGAAATGGTATGATTAAAAACTCCAGCTCGGCACGCAAAAAATAAGCCTCAACCGACCCCAGATCATAAAAAATGGAGACGCTACGGAAAATGGCGCAATTTTTTTTTTTAACAAAGTTTGGAATTTTTTTTCACCACTTAGATAAAAAATAACCTAGTCATGTTAGGTGTCTATGAACTCGTACTGACCTGGAGAATCATAATGGCAGGTCAGTTTTAGCATTTAGTGAACCTAGCAAAAAAGCCAAACAAAAAACAAATGTGGGACTGCACTTTTTTTGCAATTTCACCGCACTTGGAATTTTTTTCCCGTTTTCTAGTACACGACATGGTAAAACCAATGATGTCGTTCAAAAGTACAACTTGTTTTGCAAAAAATAAGCCCTCATATGGCAAAATTGACGGAAAAATTAAAAGTTATGGCTCTGGGAAGGAGGGGAGCGAAAAACGAACACAGAAAAATGGAAAATCCCAAGGTCATGAAGGGGTTAACCACTGGTATGGTTTTTGGGTTTTTTTGGGTTTTTTTTTTAAACTATATCTGAATAAGTTGTTCACAGTTAATTTTATATAAAATTAAAATATTTAAGTTTTCTTATTGTTGCTATACTATTCCTGTGTTATATGTGATTCGACCCACTGCAAGAGATAAGTTGTAATTTTTTCTTATACTAAAGGATAATAGTGCTTACAACTGCTTCATATTGTTATTACCTATGAATATAGTTTACTACATGTATTGGACTGTCATTGTAATTCTCTGAGCTGCGTACACTTTTTGTTTGATGCACCTTTTTAGAGGAAAAAAACATTTAATGTGTGTTCTGTGTTGTTCTAAGTAATTAATAAAGAATTGTGTTTAATAAAATCGTTGTACAACACTTCTTGATCTTCATATGACCAATTGTCATAGGATCATCATTATGATTTTGAATAGTACATTACATGTCATGTGCTGGTGTATTAATTGGGCTCAGGAGCTGAGCCTGCACCAGACCTGGGAAATGCCAGTTATGCTACACAGTGGGCTGTAACACCTGGGACCAGAGCTTTCTCAAAATTCCAATATATCTGTTGGATGATGGTTGCACTTTTCCCCAAAAAATGCAACAAAAGGAATCAAAGCACTGTATGTGCCCCAAAATAATGTCAATATAAACTACAGTTCAGCGCACAAGTTTTACATTTATGGCGACACCAAAATAATAAAAAAAAACTCTGCAAGTTTGAAATTGATGTAATAGAACTGAACTGGAGAATCATATTGCCATATTCTTACTGCACAATGAATGACTTAAAATGAGACCCAGCAAACAATGACAAAATTGCATTTTCTACACAATTTCACACAACTTGGGGTGATTACATTTATACCTTTTGCAAATAACTCCATTTTGTTGTTGCTCTTTAATCACTATTTGAAGATTTCTGCTAACTAGGTATGATATAAGGCCATTGTACTGTATGGAACACTATATGGGGCCATTATACTCTATGGAGTATGTGCAGCATGGTGGCGCAGTGGTTAGCACTGAAAGCCTTGCAGCGCTAGAGTCCTGGGTTGAAACCCCACCAAGGACAAATGATGATTAAAGAGCAACAAAGTGGATTTCTGCTCCAAAGGTATACATTTTACCAGTCTTACAGCCATGTCTTTACTTTCCATTACAAAATTGTACAGGTTCTCTTTTCTGGGCTGTATGCTGTTCAAAAAAATCACTGTTTTATCAGCAGAAGATTATCACTAAAGGACTAGTTGTCTTGTGCTTCCTAGTCAACTGCTCAGTGTAACCCCGCCCCCACCACTGATTAGCAGCTTTCTGTCAATATACAGTGTACACAGAAAGCTGCCAATCAGTGATTTGGGCGGGGTTTACCAATCAGAATTCCAAGCTCTGCTACATCTGCTGCTGAGAAAACTATGATTTTATCACAACAACTGCTGCACCCCACAAGTGACACGTCGCTGGAATCAGGGTCTCTACCTCTATATCTTGCTGCTCTCAAATGAGGTAGCAAAAACCAGGTAACAGATTTCCTTTAAGCATTTTTATAGCACAAGTCAACTCTTGCTAAAATACGACTATTTGTTAAAATATAGGTGTGCGTATATATTTTATAATATTTCTGTCATTTTAATTTTGTACAAATATTAATTTTCATGCATTTAGAGGACCAATATCTATGGCATTAGATTGAAATTACCACCCACAACCTGGCTTTTCCTACTTTTTCCTAACATGAAAGAAACAAACTGTGTATACAAATTATATATATATATAATTAATAAATTAATATTATATATATATTAAACCATCTAAGCACTGGGTGATTTTCATAGTGATGATATCTGTGTCAAGTCTTTTCTCATACTTTGGAGATTTGTTAAATATTTGTTTTAATATATATGCTGGAAATTGTATTTTATTCATCTGGTTTCCTAATCTTTCTTTTTTACAAGCAGGGCTGTAGAGCTGAACCTTCAGTAGAGTATTTTTCCATGGAAAAGCTGGAAAGTGTGCAGCCTTTCACTGCCGGGATTGTGTCGTGCGCTGCCTTTCTTCCCGCAGATAATGGCTGGCAGTGGTACACAGAGGCGAGGTTGTGTGCCCTACTTATGAATTGACTCATTGTTTGTCAGAATTGCTTGCACTTTTTCCTGGAGAGCATGAATCAGGGTGTAAAACAGGCACCTTGTATGTTCTCCTGCTTCTGCTTCAAGTAAGAAGAGAAAGAATAACACACTAATAAAAATAAGAGCGCTCAACTGAGACCTATGAGCGGCAGAGTCGCTGGGAGTCTGTGCAACTTTATAGACTTACCTCATCCTAATTGCACTTCAATAATATTTCTTGAAATGTTTTTATTATTTAATTCAATGGGATACGTCATGCAAGTGTAAAATGAATATGTTTTAGTTTATGCATTTAGGGTCAGAAAGGAATATTTGTGACATTTTATGTCATTCAGGATGTATTCAGGCAATTAGAATTCCATACAGCGCCAGTAAATATAAAGCAGAACTGACAGTAATTAAGTGGCAGGATAGGCATAAAATTACCCAATTCCCTGGCGTACAGACTGGCACAAATCCCTCTTGTCTTTTAAGCACATGCAACAGCAGAACTTTGCTTGCATTATAGCAAAACTAGATGAGTGTTTCATTTGTACGCACTGCAATAACGTACCTCATTTCTTACACTATTCGCGAAGTCATTAACTCCCATATAATAAAATGTGTACAGAGCTGCACATCAAATGCTACATACTTTTTTCCAACTATTTTTTATTGCTGTAGTCTGCAATGTAGCTTAAAACAAAACATAAAGTCAGTTTGCAGATTCATTGTTGCATTTGCTCTTTTTTTGGAGTAAAAATAGCAGTTAGGTTATGCGGACAGGTCCGCCTAAAATCCATCTGAAAAAACTCCCCATAAAATGAATATAGTGCACAGCAAAGTCAAAATCACACTGCTGTGCACATGTTCTATGTTATGTCACTTACCACTTCAGGGTTTGGAAACCCTAAAACAGTAGAAGGGAGTCTTTAAGCAGGCTTTTTCTATGTAGTCTGAGAGCACCATGATATAAAGAACGAGACACTGATTCCAGGAATGTGTCACTTACTGCGCTGTGTTTTACTGTTTCAATATCAGCAGGAGATTATCATTACAGGACAACTGGCCCTGTGCATTGTCAGGAAAAAAGCCAGGAGATTACGCAGATCTCACAGCTGCAACTAATTCATCAAGAGAACTCCGACGCCTCCAATCGTCAGGACAATTACGCAATTGACTGACAAGTAATGGATGAGGCCATGGCTGTTTTCACTACTAGGCTAGTTATTGGGGAACACACAGAGAACACATAGTATATACACATGTGATTCCAAAGCATGAAATAAATATGTACAGCCTGGTACGGTCACTGCCAAACTCCACAATAACAAAAGTAACTAGGTGCCACCACCAAACGTTTATGCAAGCTGACTGGACACCCATAATAGATAGCGTATGGTTTCAAGGGTGCGGTTTATAGAGCAAGAGGAACAAAGCTATTCAGTTTTATATATTTAATATGAAAAGTAGGCAGTGTTTATAAAAATATACAAAGATGTTACAAAATGGACAAAACAATACAGTATATACAATTACATAATACAAAAAAGGATGAACAAAAGAAATGTACTAAACCTGTGTCACGAAATAGTGTAAATCTTAGTGGAGGGAACCACTCCTTTTTTAGGGAAACGGTGCAGAACCACAGCGTATAGTTTATTCCAGGACTCAAAATCTGCTTTTATTAGATAAAAACCACACCCACATACCTTTCTTCGGTGAGGTCATATGGCGCTGGTCATGGAATGTGGCTAGGGTCCCAAAAATTAAGAGATCCCAAACTTTAAGGATATCTTCAGCCCTGGAGGTCCCAGGTGGGAGATATTAATGTCATATTTCCTATTATAATTTGTTTTCCCTAGATAGGAAACATGGTATATATATTGTCATCCATCTGTCAGTTTTTAATTTGAGACTGATGCAGGGATGTAAATCAACGTGTTACGTTCACCAGTTTGTCACAATGCGATAATATACCTCTCATATCTGTCATATCTATGTCATTTATAAAACCCTCAATATTCATAACTGGAGTCTGAACTCAAGTAGTCTTCTTTAAGCCTTTTGGACCAAGGGAATCCAGGGGTCATAGGTTATCTCGACAGGCCATAAATCTATTGCCATATTCTTCTATAAGCTGTGCCTGGACTTTGTTTCTGGGATCCATCAGAAAACCAACTTTAATTACCTGTTATCAGAAGGAGTGTTGCTGCTGAATAAAGGTCATGTGGAGGTTAGAATGCTAGATTTAGTTTAATTTAATTCATGATGAAGCCATGATTCAGTGTTCCCTATGAGATATCTGTATAGATTTTCTCAATTACATTTATTACATGCATCCTTGTCCACCCACGCCCCCAACACTGGTTAGCAGCTTTCTCTCACTATACAATTTACAGAGAAAGCTGCCAATGAGTGATGTGAGCAGGGTTATACAGAGATCACTGAGGTCTGCCAGATCTGCAGCAGAGAAGACTGTGACTCTACCATAGCTGTCGCACCAAGTAAATTAAGTGATACACTGCAGGAAACCGGACCTTTGTCCCTACATCTTCCTGCTGTCAGATTACATAGCAAAAACCTACTGACAAATTTCCTTTAAACTAAGTGACAATCATTTTTAACAGTGCAGAGTAAAAGACGCAAAACCACTGCAACAACGCCGGCAAAGCTGCCAGCGAAGTCGCTTCAGGAAAACAATCACCGGTGTTGTCCTGAAGCAGCTTCATCTGGGAAAACTCAGGCTTCAGATATTCATGGTTCTTCTCATATGTTAAAACACAAATCGTTTTTCCCAGTGTTTGGTCAGTTTTCTAGTTTCTACCATAAGTGTACCACAGCGTCTCACATATGATGTGTGTATATATCTGCCTGTCTGTGATGTGTATGTAGCAGTGATTAGCGAATCTGTGGATGTTCTGGTTCGCTGGGTTTGGACGGACTTTTTAAAAAGTCCGGTTCGGGACCCAAACTTGACCCCAGACACTGAACCCTATATAAGATAATGGGGACCCAAACTTCAGTGATGTAAGATGGCTGTAAAATGGTTGGAGTGCTAGAGGGCTGCAAAAGAAAGAAAAAAGAGATTTAGAGCAGGACAATTGCCCTGCAAACAAATGTGAATGTGGATATGACTTAATGGAGTTTTTCACCACAGCAATCATGGTGAAATAGGACGTAAATTAATAACATTAAAATTTTAACAGTGTCCTCACTGTTCAGTTAAAATTTTCACCCACAGAGCATGGAGCACAGTACCCATACAGAAGCAGCTTACAAATCTCAGCCACAGAGCATGGGGCACAGTACCCCCATGGCTCCAAAATGTCCGCTCCAGTAGCGTACGATACAAATGCCGCCAATGAAAAGCTCATAGTATGATCATGGATAGAGCTGGCGTTCTGCCACAAGGCTTGCTACTGGCAGTCCAGTAAACATTTTCTCCCATACAGCATGTTTTCACATTTCCCTCACAGAAGCTGAAAACAAATTTTACCCACAAAGCATGTTTCCACATTTTCCCCACAGAAGTTAATAACAAATTTTACCCACTGAGCATGTTTGCACATTTTCCCCAGAGTAGCTGATTAAAAATTTCACACCCAGACAATGGGACACCGTACCCCCACAGACAGAGTTGCAGAGTACACACTGCAGCATAAAGGCACATTACTTCCACTAATATGGGTTAAAGAATACACACAGCGGCTTTTGGCAAAGTACTATCACATACATGGTTGTATAAAAGTAGAAAAATATGTAAGCGCATATCACGCCCACCGACACAGTTTAAGTTTAAAAACTTTTGGTTACGCCTGCTACTATCACAGACACGGGTGCAGAATACACATAGAGAGCGTTTTTGGAAAACTGAACACACAAAACCTAATACCGTCCCTCACTACAGCTGCGTCCTGTCCATACGCTAAGCAGAGGAGAAATAAAAAATAAAAATCTTGTACCAGGAGGAACAGATCCAAGTGGAGGAGGAGGTGGACGTGGTGGTATAGCTGTAAGAGGCACAGCAGCATGGTGTCTAAAAGCTGTTAGCATTGCAGCCTTGCACCTCTGAAATCCTGGGTTCAAATTCAACCAAGGTGATCTGCAAGGCTTTAATATCTTCTCCTCTTGCTTGTGTGGGTTTCTTCCAGGTACTCTAAATTCCTCCCACAATCCAAAGACATACTGATAGGAAAATTAGATTGTGTGGATAGTGCCGATAATTATGTCTGTAAAGCACTGTGAAAGTTATGATTCTATATAACTGAGTAAAATAAATAACAAATCACAGGAGGAGTAATCCAACACTGTTTTTTTTTTCTTTGTTTTTAGTTATGGAACTGACTTAAAACAACCTAGAATTTGCAAAACTAAAACTAGCAATTCTAGAACTATAGGCATAGGTCCAAGTAATGGAAGAGGTGGACATTACGGTATGGGTGGAAGAGGCAGAGAAGAATGTAGCCAGCACAGTTGTTTGGGTTTTTTATTTGGGGAGGAGGCACCCAAATGAAATGTATGGCAAATAGTTGGAAACTGGCTGTGTGCGACTGTTATAGTTGGCTAGAAATCCAAAGGTATGGACAAGTCCTGGGATACATGTCGGGTTCATTAGGTTCCCCACGTTGGATGTGGACAAGCGGCTGCGCCTGTCTGTGATCACACCTTCTGCCATGCTAAACACAAGTTCCAACATGACACTTGCCGCACCCCCAAGGTATAAAGGGCCATGTGTCAAATTTGGAGACCCAGAAGTTAAATGGTTAGACTGTTACTATACCATGTTGTTGTGACTCTGGCTTCTGCTAATACAGACCCTATTACAAGGTGGTGCTGTTTGTTGTGGCATGCTCATAAAGTTTTGACACATTTCGTCCATGCTAACCCTGCTTTGCGATGTAGTAGCAGTAACACAGCTGAGTTGGTGACTTCCTCCTCCACCTCTGCCTTGTTCTTGCAGTGAGCCCCTGCTGTCAGGTGGAAAAGCCATCAGTAATTTCTCTACCAGCATGTGCTTGTATTCATGCATTTGGCACTCTCGCAAAAGTGACTGAAGTAATGATGGTAATGATGGTACATTGTACTTGAAGTGGGGATCCAGCTGGGTGGCCACCCAGTAATCAGCACTGGTAACAATGGGCAACTCGGTGGTCGTTGCGCAGGCACTGCAGCATGTATTGGCCAATGTGTGTCAGGCTGCCCAGAGGCAACAACAAGCTGTCCTCAGTGGGAGGTGCATTGTTTGGGTACTCTATATCCTCCCCAGCCATGCTCCAGTGATGCCCATGAGCTGATCTGAGTGCCACCCTGCTCTGAACATGGTTATTCCTCCTCCTCATCATCATCCTCCCAAACTGTCCTCTGGCTGAACAGTTGGGTACCTGGCCACTGTTGGGACAGTAACCCACCCTCTGAGCTACGTGTGGATGACAGGCTTGATAACTGTCACAACTCGGTTGTTGAGTGACCCAGGACCAGGGGCTCTTTCCCTGTCCTTAATGCTAGGGGGCAACCTAGCTCGCCCTATTCCCCAGATTACTTTTGAAGGTGAAGATACCTGGGCCACATACCTTGCCTTAGCTCCAGAATCCGCCCTCCATCTGTACCCTTCCCCCACCCAGGGAAGAGGGGAGCAGCTGTGCACCGTGGTACACCAACCAAACGAACAAGGCAACACAAACGCGGTAACTGAAAATACCAGGCATACAAATATTCACTCACATATAACAGAGGAATGCATCAGGGAGTGGAGGATGAGGAAAAAACAAAGTAGGAGAAGGAAAGGGAATTATCACACTTACACACCCAAGCAACAGTCACTGATAAACCCACGTTATGTGTTATGACCCCAGTGGACAGGGTCTCAGAGGAACGTGTAAGTCTGCGAGATTCAAAAATCCAGCTCATAGGGCTGTGGTAACTGGGTTGACCAAATAGCTACTCCTAACGCCAACACTAGAAGTAGCCGGGGATCATGCCTACGGTGATCGCTAGATGACTCGCGCCAGCCGGAGAATCTAACTACCCCTAGGAGAAGAAAACAAAGACCTCTCTTGCCTCCAGAGAAAGGGACCCCAAAGCAAGATACAAGCCCCCCACAAATAATAACGGTGAGGTAAGAGGAAATGACAAACACAGAAATGAACCAGGTTCAGCAAAGAGAGGCCAGCTTACTAATAGCAGAATATAGCAAGATAACTTATCTGGTCAACAAAAACCCTATAAAAATCCACGCTGGAGATTCAAGAACCCCCGAACCGTCTAACGGTCCGGGGGGAGAACACCAGCCCCCTAGAGCTTCCAGCAAAGGTCAGGATACAGATTGGAACAAGCTGGACAAAAATACCAAACAAAACAAAAGCAAAAAGCAAGGAAGCAGACTTAGCTTGAAATACAGGAACCCGGATCATAGGACAAGAGCACAACAGATTAGCTCTGATTTCAACGATGCCAGGCATTGAACTGAAGGTCCAGGGAGCTTATATAGCAACGCCCCTGAACTAACGGCCCAGGTGAGGATATAGGAAAAGACAGAAGCTCCAGAGTCAAATCACTAATGACCACTAGAGGGAGCAAAAAGCAAAATCACAACAGTACCCCCCCCCTTAGTGAGGGGTCACCGAACCCTCACCACGACCACCAGGGCGATCAGGACGAGCGGCGTGAAAGGCACGAACTAAATCGGCCGCATGAACATCAGAGGCGACCACCCAGGAATTATCTTCCTGACCATAGCCCTTCCACTTGACCAGGTACTGAAGCCTCCGCCTGGAGAGACGAGAATCCAAGATCTTCTCCACCACGTACTCCAACTCGCCCTCAACCAACACCGGAGCAGGAGGCTCAGCAGAAGGAACCACAGACACAACGTACCGCCGCAACAAGGACCTATGAAACACGTTGTGGATAGCAAACGACACAGGAAGATCCAGGCGAAAGGATACAGGATTAAGGATTTCCAATATCTTGTAAGGACCAATAAAACGAGGTTTAAATTTGGGAGAGGAAACCTTCATAGGAACAAAGCGGGAAGAAAGCCACACCAAATCCCCAACACGTAGTCGGGGACCCACACCGCGGCGGCGGTTGGTAAAGCGCTGAGCCCTCTCCTGTGACAACTTCAAGTTGTCCACCACAAGATTCCAGATCCGCTGCAACCTATCCACCACAGAATCCACCCCAGGGCAGTCAGAAGGTTCCACATGACCCGAAGAAAAACGAGGGTGGAAACCAGAGTTGCAGAAAAACGGCGAAACCAAGGTGGCGGAACTAGCCCGATTATTAAGGGCAAACTCAGCCAACGGCAAGAAGGTCACCCAATCATCCTGATCAGCAGAGACAAAACACCTCAAATAAGCCTCCAAAGTCTGATTAGTTCGCTCCGTCTGTCCATTAGTCTGAGGATGGAAAGCAGACGAAAACGACAAGTCAATGCCCATCCTACTACAAAAGGATCGCCAGAATCTGGAAACGAACTGGGATCCTCTGTCTGACACAATATTCTCAGGGATGCCGTGCAAACGAACCACGTTCTGGAAAAACACAGGAACCAGATCGGAAGAGGAAGACAGCTTAGGCAAAGGAACCAAATGGACCATCTTGGAGAAGCGATCACATATCACCCAGATAACAGACATGCCTTGAGACACCGGAAGATCAGAAATGAAATCCATGGAGATATGTGTCCAAGGTCTCTTAGGGACAGGCAAGGGCAAGAGCAACCCGCTGGCACGAGAACAGCAAGGCTTAGCTCGAGCACAAGTCCCACAGGACTGTACAAATGACCGCACATCCCTAGACAAGGAAGGCCACCAAAAGGATCTGGCCACCAGATCTCTGGTGCCAAAAATTCCTGGGTGACCTGCCAACACCGAGGAATGAACCTCGGAAATGACTCTGCTGGTCCACTTATCAAGCACAAACAGTCTGTCAGGTGGACAAGAATCAGGCCTATCAGCCTGAAATCTCTGCAACACACGTCGCAGATCTGGAGAAATAGCTGACAAGATAATACCATCCTTAAGAATACCAACAGGTTCAGCGACTCCAGGAGCATCAGGCACAAAGCTCCTGGAAAGAGCATCGGCCTTCACATTTTTTAAACCTGGTAAATACGAGACAACAAAGTCAAAACGGGAGAAAAACAATGACCAGCGGGCCTGTCTAGGATTCAGGCGTTTAGCAGACTCGAGATACATCAGATTTTTGTGATCAGTCAAGACCACCACACGATGCTTAGCACCCTCGAGCCAATGACGCCACTCCTCAAATGCCCATTTCATGGCCAACAACTCCCGATTGCCCACATCATAATTTCGCTCCGCAGGCGAAAACTTCCTAGAGAAAAAGGCGCAAGGTCTCATAACAGAGCAACCAGGGCCTCTCTGCGACAAAACGGCCCCTGCTCCAATCTCTGAAGCATCCACCTCAACCTGAAAGGGAAGCGAGACATCAGGCTGGCACAAAACAGGCGCCGAAGTAAACCGACGTTTCAACTCCTGGAAAGCCTCCACGGCAGCAGGAGCCCAATTAACCACATCGGAGCCCTTCTTGGTCATATCCGTCAAAGGTTTCACAATGCTAGAAAAGTTAGCGATAAAACGACGGTAGAAGTTAGCGAAACCCAAGAACTTCTGAAGACTCTTAACTGACGAGGGCTGAGTCCAATCAAGAATAGCTCGGACCTTGACTGGGTCCATCTCCACAGCAGAAGGGGAAAAAATGAACCCCAAAAAGGGAACCTTCTGTACACCAAAAAGACACTTTGAGCCCTTGACAAACAAAGAATTTTCACGCAAAATTTTAAAGACCATCCTGACCTGCTCCACATGCGAGTCCCAATTATCAGAAAAAACCAGAATACCATCCAGATAAACGATCAAAAATTTATCCAGATAGTTCCGGAAAATGTCATGCATAAAGGACTGAAAAACTGAAGGGGCATTAGAGAGCCCAAAAGGCATCACCAAGTACTCAAAATGACCTTCGGGCGTATTGAATGCGGTTTTCCATTCATCCCCTTGCTTAATGCGCACAAGGTTGTACGCACCACGAAGGTCTATCTTGGTAAACCACTTGGCACCTTTAATCCGGGCAAACAAGTCAGACAACAGCGGCAAAGGATACTGAAATTTGACAGTGATCTTATTTAAAAGCCGATAGTCAATACAAGGCCTCAAAGATCCGTCCTTTTTAGCCACAAAAAAGAATCCCGCACCAAGAGGGGAAGAAGACGGACGGATGTGTCCTTTCTCCAGAGACTCCTTGATATATGAACGCATAGCGGTATGTTCAGGTATCGACAGATTAAACAGTCTTCCCTTAGGAAATTTACTACCTGGAATCAAATCTATTGCACAGTCACATTCCCTATGAGGAGGCAATGCACTGGACCTGGACTCGCTAAAGACATCCTGATAATCAGACAAATACTCAGGAACTTCCGAAGGCGTAGAAGAAGCAATAGACACAGGCAGGGAATCCTCATGAATACCACGACAGCCCCAACTAGACACTGACATAGCCTTCCAGTCAAGGACTGGATTATGGGTCTGTAACCATGGCAGCCCCAAAACAACCAAATCATGCATTTTATGTAGAACGAGAAAATGTATCACCTCGCGGTGTTCAGGAGTCATGCACATGGTAACCTGTGTCCAATACTGTGGTTTATTTTCTGCTAATGGCGTAGCATCAATACCCCTAAGAGGGATAGGATTTTCTAATGGTTCAAGAATAAAACCACAGCGCTTAGCAAATGAGAGATCCATAAGACTCAGGGCAGCACCTGAATCTACAAACGCCATGACAGGATAAGATGACAGTGAGCAAATCAAAGTTACAGACAGAATAAACTTAGGATGCAAATTACCAACGGTGACAGGACTAACAACCTTAGATATACGTTTAGAGCATGCTGAGATAACATGTGTAGAATCACCACAGTAGTAGCACAAGCCATTCCGGCGTCTATGAATTTTCCTCTCATTTCTAGTCAGGATTCTATCACATTGCATCAAATCAGGTGTCCGTTCAGACAACACCATGAGAGAATTTGCGGTTTTTCTATCACATTGCATCACATCAGGTGTCTGTTCAGACAACAACATGAGGGAATTTGCGGTTTTGCGCTCCCGCAACCGCCGGTCAATTTGAATAGCCAGGGACATGGTATCATTCAGACCTGTGGGAATGGGAAAACCCACCATAACATTCTTAATGGCCTCAGAAAGGCCATTTCTAAAATTAGCGGCCAGTGCACACTCGTTCCAATGTGTCAGCACGGACCATTTCCGAAATTTTTGGCAATACACCTCAGCCTCGTCCTGGCCCTGAGACATAGCCAGCAAGGCTTTCTCTGCCTGAATCTCAAGATTGGGTTCCTCATAAAGTAAACCGAGCGCCAGAAAAAACGCATCAATATCAGCCAATGCCGGATCTCCTGGCGCCAACGAAAAAGCCCAATCTTGAGGGTCACCCCGTAAGAATGAAATAACAATTTTTACTTGTTGAGCAGAGTCTCCAGACGAACAAGGTTTCAGGGACAAAAACAATTTACAATTATTCCTGAAATTCCTAAACTTAAATCGGTCTCCTGAAAACAGTTCAGGAATCGGAATCTTGGGTTCAGACCTAGGATTTCTGGTAACATAATCTTGTATACCCTGCACACGAGCGGCAAGCTGGTCCACACTTGTAATCAAGGTCTGGACATTCATGTCTGCAGCAAGCTTAAGCCACTCTGAGGTAAAGGGGAAAAGAAAAAAAAAAAAAAAAAATGAGAGAGGGAAAAAAAACCCTCAAAATTTTCTTTCTTATAATCCCACTTCTGCAATGCATTAAACATTTAATACTGGCCTGGCATACTGTTATGACCCCAGTGGACAGGGTCTCAGAGGAACGTGTAAGTCTGCGAGATTCAAAAATCCAGCTCATAGGGCTGTGGTAACTGGGTTGACCAAATAGCTACTCCTAACGCCAACACTAGAAGTAGCCGGGGATCATGCCTACGGTGATCGCTAGATGACTCGCGCCAGCCAGAGAATCTAACTACCCCTAGGAGAAGAAAACAAAGACCTCTCTTGCCTCCAGAGAAAGGGACCCCAAAGCAAGATACAAGCCCCCCACAAATAATAACGGTGAGGTAAGAGGAAATGACAAACACAGAAATGAACCAGGTTCAGCAAAGAGAGGCCAGCTTACTAATAGCAGAATATAGCAAGATAACTTATCTGGTCAACAAAAACCCTATAAAAATCCACGCTGGAGATTCAAGAACCCCCGAACCGTCTAACGGTCCGGGGGGAGAACACCAGCCCCCTAGAGCTTCCAGCAAAGGTCAGGATACAGATTGGAACAAGCTGGACAAAAATACCAAACAAAACAAAAGCAAAAAGCAAGGAAGCAGACTTAGCTTGAAATACAGGAACCCGGATCATAGGACAAGAGCACAACAGATTAGCTCTGATTTCAACGATGCCAGGCATTGAACTGAAGGTCCAGGGAGCTTATATAGCAACGCCCCTGAACTAACGGCCCAGGTGAGGATATAGGAAAAGACAGAAGCTCCAGAGTCAAATCACTAATGACCACTAGAGGGAGCAAAAAGCAAAATCACAACAGTTATGCCTTCTCATATAACCACTAACTCCTATCCTCCAAGTCATGCTGCAAAGCTACTCTGACGTTGTGTATCCGTCAGGACCCAGATTATATAGGGGATAGGATTGGATAACCGTGCTCAGCTGAGAGCGCAGACTCCCAGAGCTCCCAACATGGCCAATTAACCCCTGTACTGCCAAAAGAAATTTACACCATTTAGAAAGAAGGTGAAGTGCTTTTCAGCACAGGAGTAAGAGCAATCAGACGCTGCGTTCTTCTGGTTCCTCTCTGTCACAGTAACCCCGTGACAATATCAATGTGAAATGGCCCTGCTCCTCATCCTCCAGTGCCACCATCTCATCCATCATGGCCTGCATAGTTTTTTCCAGAAGGCATAAAATTGGTACATTAACACTAATGATGGCATTATCAGCACTGGACATACTGGTGGAATATTTGAAGCAGTGCAAGACAGCACACACATCCTGGATGGAGGACAACTCATTGATGCTTCTAGAACAGTTTCTCCAGCATATGCAAGGGGGAGTTCTACTTTGTTGGTACGATTCATATCAGCCGGTGAGCAAGAAGGCAGAAGTGATGGTGTTGGGCAGACAGGCGAGCATCAGCAAGGTGGGAATGCTGGAAGAGCACACACACTGTTCGCACTTTGAGAAGAAGCTCCTACAGCTCCTACCTGTGTGGGTAGTTTTTCAGGAAGCTCTGCACAACAAAGTTCAGCACATTAGCCAGGCAAGTGATTTGCGTCAAACCAGCTAGACCCAGAGCTGCTATGAGATTTTGCCCATCATCACACACCACCAAGCCATCAGTCTGCGGTTTGATCCCAATCCACAGCTCCTACACGTTGTGGGATTCGTCCCTCAAACAGATGAGTTTCAGAACAACCTGCTGTCGTTTCCCTCTTGCTGTGCTGAAGCTGGTGGAGCAGGTCTTACTGTGACCGGATGAGGAGGAAGTGGAGTAGAAGGAGTAGGCAACCTGAGTATACAAAATGTCCAGCAATCCTTGGTGGTGGTAGGACATGGGGTTCAATGCCTTCTGCCTCTTTCCCAGCCGCCATTACATTTACACAGTGGGCAGTTAGGGAGATGTAACATCCCTGGCTGTACTTACCGGTCCATGTATTGATGGTTATGTGGACCTTCCACTTATTGTGTTGCACAGTGCACACCTGATTTAGTCCGCAACATGTTTGTGCAGGTCTGAGATGGCCTGCCTGGAAAAGTAATGGTGGCTGGAAACAACGTACTGTGGGACAGTCACTGGCATCAGTTTTTTAAAACTGTCCACCTTCATCAGCTGAAATGGCAGCATTTCAAAGGCCAGTAATTTGAAAATGCTGTCATTCATGAAGATGGCTTGAGGATGGCTAGAGTGTTATCTCCTCTTTCTCTCAAGAGTTTGGGGGATGGAAAAGTGAACACTTCCATGGGACTGTGCGGAGATGCACGGTGACACTGGTGATGATGCTGTCACATCCTCTCTTTGCAGGGAGGAAGATGGATAACACAGCAGAAGAGGAAACAGGAGGAGGCTCAGATCTGTCATTCTTTTTAACCCCTTCATGACCCCAGCTTTTTAGGGTTTTGCGTTTTTCGCTCCCCTCCTTCCCAGAGCCATAACTTTTTTATTTTTCCGTCAATATGGGCATGTGAGGGCTTATTTTTTGCAGGACAAGTTGTACTTTTGATCGACATCATTGGATTTTGCACATCGTGTACTAGAAAATGGGAAAAAAATTCCAAGTGCGGTGAAATTGCAAAAAAAGTGCAATCCCACACATGTTTTTTGTTTGGCTTTTTTGCTAGGTTCACTAAATGTTAAAACTGATGTGCTATTTTGATTCTCCAGGTCATAACAAGTTCATAGAGACCAAGCATATCTAGGTTATTTTTTATCTAAGTGGTAAAATTTTTTCCAAACTTGATAAAAAAAAAATTGTTCAATTTTTCCATAACCGTAGCGTCTTCATTTTTCGTGATCTGGGGTCGGTTGAGGGTTTATTTTTTGCGAGCCGAGCTGATGTTTTTAATGATACCATTTTGGTGCAGATACATTCTTTTGATCACTCGTTATTGCATTTTAGTACAATGCCGCTGCGACCAAAAAACCGTAATTCTGTTGTTTCAAATTTTTTTCTCACTACGCCGTTTAGCGATCAGGTTAATCCTTTTTTATAATTGATAGATCGGGTGATTCTGAACTCGGCAATACCAAATATGTGTATGTTTGTTTTTTTTATTGTTTTATTTTGAATGGGGCAAAAGGGGGGTGAATTAAACTTTTTTTTTTTTTTTTCATATTTTTTTAAAACATTTTTTTTTTACTTTTGCAATGCTTCAATAGCCTTCATAGGAGGCTAGAAGCTGGCACAACTCGATCGGCTCTGCTACATTGATCACTCCTATGTAGCTGAATTACTGCATTGTATTGAATGCCGACCACAGGGTGGCGCTCACAGCAATCCGGCATCAACAACCATAGAGGTCTTCAATAGACCTCTGGTTGTCATGCTGACGCGTCGATGGCGTTTGACAGCGGCATTTAACTAGTTAATAGCGGCCGGTGGATTGTGATTCCACCCGCCGCTATTGCGACCACACGTCAGCTGTTCAAAACAGCTGACATGTCTGGGCTTTGATGCGGGTTCACCGCTGGAGCCTTCATCAAAGCGGGGGTTCTGAGCTCAGACGTACTATCCCATCCGAGGTCAGAAAGGGGTTAAGGTGCGTACTCCTCTGCACCTGGTGCTTGGAATTCAAATGCCTCGTAATACAGGTGGTGCTCAGGTTCGTAACATTTAAGCCTGACTTCAGGATCTAGCAAATAATGGTCAACTGACTGAACAGAAGACTAGTCTGAACTGGTGCATAACCAAAAAAGACTTGCATATCAAATAGATCAATGGCTGCACTCAATTGTACTAAAGCAAGGGAAATGTGAGATACATGAATTGTGAATAGCATAATGGCTTGTGAAATCTATGAAAAAACACATGAGATGCTTAGCACAAGATTTGGCCAAAAATTGTGAGCCCATCCACCAAACATCAAGGTAATCTCAGATCGGATGGGTCCCTGACCTGACTGCCTAGTGTGAACACTTACCTCTGGCTAATAACATGGTAAAGCCTGCATTTATAGGATGGTCAGAACCAACTGTGTTTGGATGTAATTAAAATCACAGCATGGTGAAGGGCGAGGCGTTCAAGTCAGAAAAAATAGTACATAGCAAATAATGGCCAACTGACTGAACAGAAGACTAGTCTGAACTGGTGCATAACCAAAAAAGACTTACATAGCAAATAGATCAATGGCTGCACTCAATTGTACTAAAGCAAGGGAAATGTGAGATACATGAAATGTGAATGGGTACCTGTCCAAATCTCGTGCTAAGCATCTCATGTGTTTTTTTTATAGATTTCACAAGCCATTATGCTATTCACATTTCATGTATCTCACATTTCCCTTAATTTAGTACAATTGAGTGCAGCCGTTGATCTATTCACTTCAGGATCTGACGGCACAGTGTGTAAACCAACTGTTACTTGTCGGCAGCACCCTCTCTGACAAAATGTCAATCCAGGGTGCTCTTTTGAGTTGCCTTTGGTGTGCTGATTTCAGCTGCGCAGTGGGCAGTAGCAGCTGACGTACTGGTTAGGGTCCTCCCGCTGTGCCTTTGCACACTCTTTTGCTGTGCTGCTGTGGCAGCGTGGCCACCACTCCTTCCTCCGAACTGCACACATCACCTCATTACCCCCCCCCCCCGCATCATCTTCCACTTTTCTGGTCCACTGACCATGTGCACTAGCCCTCCCACGTACTCATCCAACATAACAAATGGTAGGACAACAGTGCACTCAGTCTCTTCCAATTCTAGAGCAGAGCCAGGTGGATGAACCCATGAAATCACAGACAGTTGAGTCATCAAAAAGGAGAAGAGACTGCTGCACGCCTTGGGGCTCAGACTGATTGGCTGATTTGCAAGGGCGTAAGATGGAAGTCAGATGACCATGGTCCTCAGCTGTCAACTTTGCACTTTGTACTGTGGATTGGGTGGAAGATAGGGTGAAGGAACTGGAACCATTCTTGCCATCCAATCTAATGCCTTTTTAACATCTTGTGGCTTGACCATTCATGCAGTGGTTATCGGGACTATGAAAGGACACATAACATCAGAGGGAGGTGTTGTATTTGAGCATATAGCAGGTACAGAATGACCACGTCCTCTCCCTGCATCAGTTATACCGCAACCACCATCAGCAGCAACACCATCTTGGCAATGTTCACAT
Source organism: Ranitomeya variabilis (assembly GCF_051348905.1). Taxonomy (NCBI): domain Eukaryota; kingdom Metazoa; phylum Chordata; class Amphibia; order Anura; family Dendrobatidae; genus Ranitomeya; species Ranitomeya variabilis. Next base: position 99,707,616 of record NC_135235.1, on the reverse strand, counting down.
CCCTTATTTGATGCTCTCCCCATTTTTTAACTGCTTTTGTAAACAATACTCGCAAACATATGACGGAAGTGTAGATTTATTTACACTGCTCAAAAAAATAAAGGGAACACTTAAACAGCAGACTATAACTCCAAGTAAATCAAACTTCTGTGAAATCAAACTGTCCACTTAGGAAGCAACACTGTTTGATAATCAATTTCACATGCTGTTGTGCAAATTTAATAGACAACAGATGGAAATTATTGGCAATTATCAAGACACATTCAATAAAGGAGTGGTTCTGCAGGTGGGGACCACAGACCATACCTCAGTACCAATGCTTTATGGCTGATGTTTTGGTCACTTTTGAATGTTGGTTGTGCTTTCACACTCGTGGTAGCATGAGATGGACTCTACAACCTACACAAGTGGCTTAGGTACTGCAGCTCATCCAGGATGGCACATCAATGTGAGCTGTGGCAAGAAGGTTTGCTGTGTCTGTCAGCGTAGTGTCCAGAGGCTGGAGGCGCTACCAGGAGACAGGCCAGTACACCAGGAGATGTGGATGGGGCTGTAGGAGGGCAATAACCCAGCAGCAGGACGGCTACCTCAGCCTTTGTACAAGGAAGAACAGGAGGAGCACTGCCAGAGTCCTGTAAAATGACCTCCAGCAGGCCACAAATGGGCATGTGTCTGCACAAACAGTTGGAAACCGACTCCATGAGGATGGTCTGAGTGCCTGACGTCCACAGATGGGGGTTAAGCTCACAGCCCAACATCGTGCAGGATGCTTGGCATTTGCCACAGAACACCAGGATTGGCAAATTCACCACTGGCACCCTGTGCTCTTCACAGATGAAAGCAGGTTCACACTGAGCACATGTGACGTTACAGAGTCTGGAGACGCCGTGGAGAGCGATCTGCTGCCTTCAACATCCTTCAGCATGACCGGTTTGGCAGTGGGTCAGTAATGGTGTGGGGTGGCATTTCTTTGGACGGCCGCACAGTCCTCCATGTGCTTGCCAGAGATAGCCTGACTGCCATTAGGTACCAAGATGAGATCCTCAGACCCCTTGTGAGACCATATGCTGATGCGGTTGGCCCTGGGTTCCTCCTAATGCAGGACAATGCCAGACCTCATGTGGCTGCAGTGTGTCAGCAGTTCCTGCAAGATGAAGGCATTGTAGCTATGGACTGGCCCGCCCGTTCCCCAGACATGAATCCGATTGAACACATCTGGGACATCATGCCTCGCACCATCCACCAACATCATGTTGCACCACAAACTGTCCAGGAGTTGGCAGATGCTTTAGATCCCTCAGGAGACCATCTGCCGCCTCATCAGGAACATGCCCAGGCGTTGTAGGGAGGTCATACAGGCACGTGGAGGCCACACACACTACTGAGCATCATTTCCTTGTCTTGAGGCGTTTCCACTGAAGTTGGATCAGTCTGTAACTTCATTTTTCACTTTCATTTTGAGCATCATTCCAACTCTAGACCTCCTTGGGATATTAGTTGTAATTTACGTTGACAATTTTTTAATTGTTCTCAACACGTTCCACTAAGTAATGAGTAAAGATTTACAACTGGAATATTTCATTCAGTGATATCTAGGATGTGGGATTTTAGAGTTCCCTTTATTTTTACGAGCAGTGTATAATGTTTGTTCATATATGTTGGGTATTTATATCTGCTTGTATAGGATCTATGTGCATGCCTGCCTGTATGTGATAAGTGTGTATATCTGCCCATATACAGTGGGGAAAATACGTATTTGATACACTGCCGATTTTGCAAGTTTTCGCACCTCCAAAGAATGGAGAGGTCTGTAATTATTATTGTAGGTACATTTCAACTGTGAGAGACAGAACGTAAAAGTAAAAACTAGAAAATCACATTGTATGATTTTTGAACAATCAAATTGCATTTTATTGCATGAAATAAGTATTTGATCACCTACCAACCAGCAAGAATTCTGGCTCTCACAGTTATGTTAGTTTTTTCTTTAAAGGGAACCTGTCACCGAACCCCCCAAGGCGTTTGTAACTAAAAGAGCCACCTTGTGCAGCACTAATGCTGCATTTGGACAAGGTGGCTCTTTTAGTTATGCTCCTTGCACACGCTGAAATAAACACTTATAAAATGTGCCCCCTCATACCGTGAAATTGCCAGGGAGGCGAGTTTTTCCCCCTTAATTAGACGCAGCACAGCCATCATTCATACCCCCTTGGCGCCGGGCGCCGCCTCCTCAGCGTTGTTTGAATCTGTCCCGGAGCCTGCGCTGTTATGTTATCCCTTGGGCATGCGCAGTTAGCGCTGCCCATCTTCAGACATCATCGTGGCATGCGATTAGGGATCAGCTGATGCCACATAGTCTGAAGAAGGTGGAGGGAGATGAGTGAGGCAAAGATATACACTGCGCATGCCCCTGAAACCCAGCCCCGCAGTGTGAATAAATCAGAAGACACTGCGGGGTGGGATCTCGGGCAGCACGGCCGCACAGGCGCAGTCAGCCTGACATCAAAAGATGTCAGAAAACGGGCAGCGCTAACTGCGCATGCCCAAGGGATAACATAACAGCGCAGGCTCCGGGACAAATTCAAACAACGCTGAGGAGGCGGCGCCCGGCGCCAAGGGGGTATGAATGATGGCTGTGCTGCGTCTAATTAGGGAGGAAAGACCCGCCTCCCTGGCGATTTCACGGTATGAGGGGGCACATTTTATAAGTGTTTATTTCAGTGTGTGCAAGGAGCATAACTAAAAGAGCCACTTTGTCCAAATGCAGCATTAGTGCTGCACAAGGTGGCTCTTTTAGCTACAAACGCCTGGGGGGGTGACAGGTTCCCTTTAAGAAACCTCCTATTCTGCACGAATTACCTGTATTAATTGCACCTGATTTAAATCGTTACCTGTATAAAAGACACCTGTCTGCACACTCAATCAATCACACTCCAACCTCTGCACCATGGCCAAGACCAAAGAGCTGTCTAAGGACACCAGGGACAAAATTGTAGACCTGCACAAGGCTGGGATGAGCTGCAGGACAATAGGCAAGCAGCTTGATGAGAATGCAACAAAAGTTGGCATTTGGGCTCCATGCTGGATCTCACCTCGTGGGCTAAGGATTATTTTAGAATGGCCAGGTATCAGCCCAGAACTACATGGGAGGACTTGGTCAATGACCTGAAGAGATCTGGGACCAAAGTTTCAAATATTACAGTTAGTAACACACTAAATGATCATGTATGAAAATCCTGCAGGGCACACAAGGTTCCCCTACTCACACCAGAACATGCCCAGGCCAGTTTGAAGTTCACCAATGACCATCTGGCAAGGGAGATGGCAAGGGAGAAGGTCATGTGGTCAGATGAGACCAAAATAGAACTTTGTGGTATCAACTCCACTTGCCGAGTTTGGAGAAAATAGAAGGATGAGTACAATCCCAATAACACCGTCCCAACTGTGAAGCATGGTGTGGGAAAAATCATACTTTTGGGGTTCTTTTCTGCAAATGGGACAGGATGACTGCACTGTATTGAAGGGGGGATGGATGGGGTCATGTATCGCAATATTTTGGCTGACAACCTCGGCCACTGAAGATGAGATGTGGCTCGGTCTTCCAGCATGACAATGACCCGAAACACACAGTCAGGGCAACTAAGGAGTGGCTCCATAAGAAGCATTTCAAGGCCCTGGAGTGGCCTAGCCAGTCTCCAGACCTGAAGCCAATAGAAAACCTTTGGAGGGAGCAGAAAATCAATCTTGCCCAGTGACAGCCCAGAAACCTTAAATATCTGGAGAAGATCGGTATGGAGGCGTGGGCCAAATTCCCTGCTGCAGTGTATGCAAATTTGGTCAAGAGCTACAGGAATCGTCTGATCTCTGTAACTTTAAACAAAGGTTTCTATACCAAATATTAAGTTCTGTTTGTATCAAATACTTATTTCCTGCAATATAATGCAAATTAATTATGCAAAAATCATACAAGGTAATTTTCTAGATTTTTTATACGATTCTGTCACTCACAGTTGAAGTGTACCTACGATACAAATAACAGACCTCTCCATTCTCTGTAGGTGGGAAAACATGCAAACTTAGCAGTGTATTAAATGCTTATTTTTCCCATTTTCCCACTGTATACATATATATATATACACAGCTCTGGCAAAAATTAAGAGACCACCACATCAAAACCCTGTCATGGGCAGCCCAATCTCCAGACCTGAACCCCATTGAAAACCTCTGGAATGTAATCAGGAGGATGACGGATAGTCACAAGCCATCAAACAAAGAAGAACTGCTTAAATTTTGGCGCGTCAGAAGCAGTGTGAAAGACTGGTGGAAAGCATGCCAAGACGCATGAAAGCTGTGATTAAAAATTTAAAAATCATGGTTATTCCACAAAATATTGATTTCTGAACTCTTCCTGAATTAAAACATTAGTATTGTTGTTTCTAAATGATTATGAACTTGTTTTCTTTGCATTATTTGAGATTTGAAAGCACTGCTTTTTTTATTTTGACCATTTTTCTTTGTCAAAAAAAAAATACAAAAATTATTGCTTGGAAATTCCGAGACATGTTGTCAGAAGTTTATAGAATAAACGAACAATTTATATTTTACTCAAAAATATACCTATAAAGAGAAAAATCAGACAAACTGAACATTGTGCAGTGGTCTCTTAATTTTTGCCAGAGCTGTATATATATATGCACAGCTCTAAATATATGTCACTTAAAGAATAACAATAAAATATTATTCTTTATTTTAAAAGAGAAGTTGCAAATTATTATTTTTTCTATATACCAGCCTACCACATATCAAGGCAAGCTTCTGAAATAATTTATGTACTGTATGTGTGACTGTAATTTTCCTGGATTACTTAGAAAATGACAATCACAATGCAATTTTCTTGGTCAATATGCTGTAAGGGATCCACTTTTAATTTTGCTCAGGGCCACAATTTGTCTAAAACTGGTGCTGACCTAACCTAACATCTGACATGAGTATTAGACTATGTTTCTATGCAGCTGATTTTCCAGATTGAAAATTCTTTGGATATTACAGTAGCAGCATTGTGGATGAGATTACACGAAATCTCATGCCTACAGTGCAGCATCATTTCTACTGCTGCAAATTTCAAAAAACAAAGAATGTCAATTTATAGTGCAGATGTCATTGACGATGGAAAAGGGTGAAATGTGCTGAGAATCTGCAGCATTTCCGCGAACTAAAGCCATAGTTCTAAACATAACACAAGTTGGTTTACCAATAAACAAAACTTTTGTTCATTTGTTTTCGTATTCACTTTTGTTTCCAATGATACAATGGAGGAAATTCGAAAGTATATATTTCCTATATGCCACTTCATTGATTTTGGTGGCTGCTAATGAAAGCCAGATGATGAAGAGAGGATGGATTCTGACCAAAGGATTATAATAGGAAACTAATATAAAGATGGAATATTTTATTATCCTGGAATAGTCTAGTTCACTATGTACATGAAAGGGACAAGCTTTCTTTTATGATATTACAAGTGGCTTTCAGACATGTAGGGATTAGAGTTACCTAGTTACAGGCAACACTAGATAAGTTATTGAGTGAGAAGAATATCAAGAAGATTTGTTGGGACAAAAATTGGCCTGTGGAGAACATTAGCTTTCCTTTCTGCTTGACTGGGTAGTTTTGTGTTAATCAGAAAGGATGGAAAATATGCCCCCAGAAATATGAGGTTCATTTTCATTGTTTTATTTTGCAGTATTCTATTTGATACTTCAAGGGAATTTCACCCCCAAACTATTTATATGCTCGTGTAGCGCTTTCAAAGACAAGTCCAGCAATACCTTTATATGGCTATTGTGTTCCTCTGTCACTGAGAAATGAATATTAAAATGTATATGCAAATTAAACTTTAGAGCTATTTGTAGATTTGAAGCCTTTGTCACTCCAGCTCTATTCCTCGCTCAGTGCTGCCTCCTCCTGCTTGACTGACAGCCTCAATGCTGTGTGGCTTCAGGCAAAGGAGCCTTCAGTCATTCAGGACGAGGTGGTGCTGGGTGGGGAACAGAGCTGGAGTGATGACTTCAGATCTACAAGTAGCTCTTTAGTTTCATTTGCATATAAATTTTAATGTTGATATTTTGTAGTTAGTCACAAGGTTAATTTCAGTGGTAAACTGTTCTTGAATAGTTTGTTGTCACACTTTTTGCTGTTCAAGAAAAAAAAAGTATAGAAAAAAAATCTGGGCACTAGCATAAACAGCATAAAACTAATTATTAACCCTTAACACCAGTTGGCTTACAGGTCATAAGCATTTGTAGGTTTTTTTCACTCCATGTCGGATATGTATGTCGAATATGTATGTCATGGTGATCGCATAGTACAGCTTCTGTTCCTTTGCAATCACCTGCAGGAACCTGACTGATATACACATACTTGTAATTATTAGGATCACCACTTATCCTAATAGTTTAAACCCTCATATGCTACTGTCAATAGTTATAGCAGTTCTTGAGGAGGTTGAGAGATGGAGAGCCCTCTCCTTCTCAGTCCAGCAGAGCATTTGGGATGCAGTGACCATTATATGGTTATTTTCAATGTAATTTTCAATCAAACGTTCAAAAGTGGAAATGCAAAAACCAGGAACTTTAGGAAAGCTGATTTCAACAAAATAAGCAAAGAGCTTAATCGTGTAGACTGGGACCATGTCATGGTAACTGGGGATACCGAACATAAATGTTTAAGGGTATACTACTAAAATCCTGTACAACATGTATACCTTCTAGTAATAAAATGTCCAGGAATAAAAAGAAACATTTATGGATAAATAAACAAAGGGCATTCAAAATCTTGAAGGCCAAGAATACAGAAATAGAATTTTCGGATTATAAAGATCTCAATAAGAAATGTAAAAAAGAAATCAAGGTAGCAAAGTTATCTACAAAGAAGGAAATCACCAGCAACATTAAAATAAATCCCCAACATTTTTAGAAATACAGCAATGCCAAAAAGAAAAAAAATGGATGGTATCGGCCCCTTTAAAGATGATAATAACTAGATAACTATAGAGGACAAAGAAAAGGCTGAGCTATTAAACATGCATTTTTAATTTGTGTTCATCAATGAACTGTCTGTTCCAGGGATACTTCATCAAGGCAAAAATCAAAGTTTACCACCTGATATAACTAGTTTAACACAAAAATAAATATGGTCGTGTCTGAGCAAATTAGACACTAACAAATCCCCTGGCCCAGATGGCATTCATCCACTGATATTGAGGGAACTGAGCTCAGTAATTCATAGACCGCTGTATCTCATATTCTTAGATTCTCTTGTAACAGGGGTAGTCCCAAAGGACTGGAGGAGGCTGATGTGGTATCGATATTTAAGAAAGGTAAGAAGGTGGATCTAGGCAACTACCATACAGTAAGTCTGGCATCAGTAGTTTGAAAAGTTTTTGAGGGCATTATAAGAGATGACCTTCAGAAATATATTACAGAGAATAACATAATAACTCACAACCAGCACGGATTCGTGAAAGATAAGTCATGTCTAACCAACATGTTGGGTTTCTATGAGGAGGTAGGTGTAAATCTCGATGTTGGTAATGCGGCTGATGTGATTTATCTGGACTTTGCAAAGGCATTTGATTCTGTACCACTTAACATCAAAACACCACAAAATGGAGCATGAAACCACAAAAAAATGTGTATCATAAAACAGTAAATTTTATTTTAGAAATCAGTTATGACACATAAAGATAAATATCACAAAGTAAGTAATTAGAACAGAGCAGTTGATTAGGTTAAGAGTGCACCACAAACATGGTGGCACCCCAAAGTCAAAGGCATAGAGATAGAGTTATCTCATATAACCAAAACAAGGGTCATATTCAAATATGCAGTATAAAGTGCCAGTGCATCATATTTTATCCATAGCCCAAATGGAGTGGTCACATAAGTCTCAAAGTTAGACTCTCATTATAAAGATAATTTATGTAAATCAATGTGGCTATTATAGTCTAGACAATAAAAGAGACATGAGACCAACCTTAGATCTTACCCATATCTGTGTCCATGGGGATACCCACGCGCCCCTATGCGTGTTTCACAACAGCTTCCTCACGGGGCACTTTGCGCAAAGAGAAGCCCTGCCCCGTGCTTGGGCGTTAGCCGGCTGGAAGCAGGAGGCCCCGACTTGGACACCCTCAGGGGCTCAATCCAACCTGCCTGTGGAACAGCCGCTTACTGCAGTAGTGATACCCAGAGCCTGGCTGAGGTTTACTAGGGAGGAGGAAAATGTCCATCCCAGGTGGAGATCCAGCGGCGGCTGCAGCCCCCATAATACCACTATGAATGCCGTACATACCAGGAGCAGCCTGGTTACCACAGTACTCAGGGGAGTCGTACAACCTGAGTGATTTCAAATAGAGACTATATAGTTTGTTTCAAGTGTACCCCCTGTCTGAGAGTCAGCATCCTTACTGGCCAGTTAACTGGTGTGGCTCAGAGGGAGGTAAAGTCCTGGCCGGACACTGATAAAAGAACTGTCAAGCAAATCTTGGCCAGGCTCAAGGACACCTTTGACACCCACACTGCAGCAGAGATAAAAATGAGATTCTTTGGGTGCAAAAAAAGGGTGCAGGACAGTATATGGGACTATGCCCTTAATCTTCAGGAGACGCTGCGGGCCATAAAGTAGGTTGACCCCGACAGCGTGCAAGATGAGGATAGATTACTAAAAGAGGGACTCCTGTCCAACACCCACAGGACACAGCTGCGCATCATGGCCCTACAAAACCCTGACCTGGACTTTGAGCACTTTAAAGATAAGGCCATCCGCGTGCTGCGTGAACCAAATTCCAGCGGCGTTGCACCACCTAGGCACCCAACAATTACATACTAACAGGAGACAGCATCCTTTCCTCAGACCCTCGTTGAGGCGATGCGCAGACCCTAGATAATAACTCCTCTGCAGACCTACGTCTCAAGATCCAGGAGCTGACCAAAAGTGTGGCGGCACTAACCAAAACCATGCGGTCCATGCAGGTGTCCCAAAAGGAGAAGATCCAGCTGGCCTCCCGCCCAGATGACATCCTGTGATGAAGGCAGAAGAGAATTCCACCGACCAGAGGGAGAGACAGTGATGGCTATGACGAGGAGGGACAGCCCATCTGCCGCTGTTGCAACAAGGCAGGGCACATCGCAAGATTGGCAGAGGGGCCAATCCCCGGGAGTAAGATGACCAGGCCCGCAAAGCTGGCGAGACAAGTACATGGGAGGATGGCAGGTCCTGCCAACTGCGATTGATGGCATCCCGATGAACGCTTTATTGGACACCTGCTCCCAGGTGACGACTGTCCCATACATTCTTTAGAAAATGGTACTGGGCTGACTCTGATATTACCCAAAGCCCAGATAATGATCTGACAATATTCGCCAGCAATGGTCAGCTTTTGCCACAAGTGCGGCATAAAGAGGTGACCGTTAAGGTGGGGTGAGTAGAGTTGAAAGCCCAAGGTCTGATATTCGTAGCTATTGATTGGCAACAATGTAACCCAATGATGACCCCAGGTACCAGTGTGATAGAAAATTGTCTTGGTGAGGTTATTGTTTTATTGCAACAGGTAGCCGAGACCGCCAGTTCCAGCCAGCAGCGTGTCCTGCAAAAAGAGATCAAAGCACTGATGCAGAGGCAACAGGTAGAGCTGTCTGATGGAGAAGTCGGCAGTGTCAGAGTGAGTGATTCAATCCCCATTGCAATACCCCCTAGGAGTGAAATGATAATCTGCTATCGATCAGCAATAGGCCTCAGGGGTCAAGACTACAAGGGCCTGGTAGAACTAGTGTACTCTGATAGTAGGCCCGCCATCTTGACAGCCAGAGGGGTAGTCAATGTCCCTGAGGGGAGGGTGCCAATACAAATCTTGAATTGTGGGGGAAAAGAGGTCCATTTAACCCGTTATAACACCCTTGCTAAGCTGTTCACAGTCAGTAACAACGCAATACAGGCAGTAGAACCCTTGGTCCCATCAGACCAGGCGGAGGACAATGGCTCTTCAGAACAGCTAGAGGATTGGTGTCAGAAGCTGCACATAGGCATTGACTCCACCCCTTTGAACCAAAAGCATGGTGTTTACTGGGTGGCCCAAGAATATGAGCAGGTCTTTAGCAAACACCCTCTAGACTTTGGGCAGGTAAAAGGGGTCCAACACCATATCCCCACCAGAGATCATCCGCCCATTAAAGAGAGGTACCGGCCTGTACCTCCAGCTCACTATTAATGTGCCAAGGGTATGTTACGGGAGATGAAGGAGGCTGGGGTGATCAGAGAAAGTTGTAGCCCCTGGGCAGCTCGGTTATTCCTCGTTAGAAACAAAGATGGTACAATGAGGATGTGAGTTGACTGCAGGCAGATTAACCGCATTACACATAAGGACGCCTACCCATTGCCCAGAATTGAGGAATCATTAGCTGCACTGAAATCCGCTAACTATTTCTCTACCTTAGATCTCACCAGTGGGTATTGACAGGTCCCTCTGGCAGAGGCGGATAGAGAAAAGACAGCGTTTATGATACCAATGGGCCTCTGCGAGTTCAACTGCATGCCATTCGGGGTCTCCAATACATCGGGAACGTTCCAGCGGTTAATGGAATGCCGCCTAGGACATAAAAACTTTGATACCGTCCTGTTGTACCTGGATGACGTCATCGTCTTCTCCAAAACCTATGAAGACCACTTAAAGCATCTGGCCGAGGTGTTAGAAGCCCTGTCCAACTTTGGCCTGAAAGTGAAGCCGTCCAAGTGCCACCTATTGAAGCCCAAGGTGCAGTACCTAGGTCACGTGGTGAGTGCCAATGGTGTGGCACCAGACACTGACAAAGTCATTGTTATCCGGGACTGGCAAAGACCCAACACCATTCATAAAGTACAGCAGTTCCTCGGGTTGGTAGGCTACTACCAGAGAATCATCAAGGGCTTCACCAAGATAGCCACACCCTGCAAGGCCTTCTAGTGGGCCAACCCAAGAAGGCCAAGAACAAGAGTCCTCCATTCGAGTAGAACAACAGGATAGAAGAATCCTTCACTCAGTTGAAATTAGCTCTAACGGGAGATAAAGTCCTGGCTCACCCTGACTAACCATTTATATTTTACACTGACACCAGCAAAGTGGGATTGGGAGCAGTGCTGTCACAAGTGCAGAAAGGCAGAGAGAAATTGATTGCCTACGCCAGCAGTAAGCTTCATCCCACTGAAAGGAACCCCGACAACTATAGTTGCTTCAAGTTGGAGTTTTTCGCCATAGTCTGGGCTGTGACCGAGGGATTAAAACACTACCTGGCTTCAGCGAAGTTTACCATCTTCATGGACAATAATCCGCTGACTCACTTGGTAAGAGCAAAGCTAGGTGCATTGGAGCAGCGAAGAATAGCCCAGTTTACCATCAACGAGTTTACCATCAAGTACCGAGCGGGGCATAAGAACGCTAATGCTGATGCGCTGTCCAGGATGCCCAATTTACCAGATGGGGGAGAAGACCCGGAAGAGCTAGAATAAATCGAGTTACCAGCCTTCCACAGCCGTGAGGCAGCCCAGTGCTCCCATTGCATGAGGAAGAAGCTCTTTGTCGTGCAAGAGACCATGTTTAACCCATTGCCCCACTGTTATGGTTCTCAATGGCAAGAGAACATAGCCCAGCAAACATAAGAACTAGCTCTTGGAAGGATGGAAACTAAACTGACCATGAACTAAACCTGCCGCAACAACTAACAGTAGCCAGGTAGCGTAGCCTGCGTTTTATCCCTAGACGCCCAGCGCCGGCCGGAGGACTAACTAATCCTGGCAGAGGAAAATATAGTCCTGGCTCACCTCTAGAGAAATTTCCCCGAAAGGCAGACAGAGGCCCCCACAAATATTGGCGGTGATTTTAGATGAAATGACAAACGTAGTATGAAAATAGGTTTAGCAAAATTGAGGTCCGCTTACTAGATAGCAGGAAGACAGAAAGGGCACTTTCATGGTCAGCTGAAAACCCTATCAAAACACCATCCTGAAATTACTTTAAGACTCTAGTATTAACTCATAACATCAGAGTGGCAATTTCAGATCACAAGAGCTTTCCAGACACAGAAACGAAACTACAGCTGTGAACTGGAACAAAATGCAAAAACAAACAAGGACTAAAGTCCAACTTAGCTGGGAGTTGTCTAGCAGCAGGAACATGCACAGAAAGGCTTCTGATTACAATGTTGACCGGCATGGAAGTGGCAGAGGAGCAAGGCTAAATAGCGACTCCCACATCCTGATGGAAACAGGTGAACAGAGAGGATGATGCACACCAGTTCAATTCCACCAGTGGCCACTGGGGGGAGCCCAAAATCCAATTTCACAACAGTACCCCCCCCTCAAGGAGGGGTCACCGAACCCTCACCAGAACCACCAGGGCGATCAGGATGAGCCCTATGAAAGGCACGGACCAAATCGGAGGCATGAACATCAGAGGCAGTCACCCAAGAATTATCCTCCTGACCGTATCCCTTCCATTTGACCAGATACTGGAGTTTCCGTCTGGAAACACGGGAGTCCAAGATTTTTTCCACAACGTACTCCAACTCGCCCTCAACCAACACCGGAGCAGGAGGCTCAACGGAAGGCACAACCGGTACCTCATACCTGCGCAATAATGACCGATGAAAAACATTATGAATAGAAAAAGATGCAGGGAGGTCCAAACGGAAGGACACAGGGTTAAGAATCTCCAATATCTTGTACGGGCCGATGAACCGAGGCTTAAACTTGGGAGAAGAAACCCTCATAGGGACAAAACGAGAAGACAACCACACCAAGTCCCCAACACAAAGCCGAGGACCAACCCGACGCCGGCGGTTGGCAAAAAGCTGAGTCTTCTCCTGGGACAACTTCAAATTGTCCACTACCTGCCCCCAAATCTGATGCAACCTCTCCACCACAGCATCCACTCCAGGACAATCCGAAGATTCCACCTGACCAGAAGAAAATCGAGGATGAAACCCCGAATTACAGAAAAAGGGAGACACCAAGGTGGCAGAGCTGGCCCGATTATTGAGGGCAAACTCCGCTAAAGGCAAAAAAGCAACCCAATCATCCTGATCTGCAGACACAAAACACCTCAAATATGTCTCCAAGGTCTGATTCGTCCGCTCGGTCTGGCCATTAGTCTGAGGATGGAAAGCAGACGAGAAAGACAAATCTATGCCCATCCTAGCACAGAATGCTCGCCAAAATCTAGACACGAATTGGGTACCTCTGTCAGAAACGATATTCTCCGGAATACCATGCAAACGGACCACATTTTGAAAAAACAGAGGAACCAACTCGGAAGAAGAAGGCAACTTAGGCAGGGGAACCAAATGGACCATCTTAGAGAAACGATCACACACCACCCAGATGACAGACATCTTCTGAGAAACAGGAAGATCCGAAATAAAATCCATCGAGATGTGCGTCCAGGGCCTCTTCGGGATAGGCAAGGGCAACAACAATCCACGAGCCCGAGAACAACAAGGCTTGGCCCGAGCGCAAACGTCACAAGACTGCACGAAGCCTCGCACATCTCGAGACAGGGAAGGCCACCAGAAGGACCTTGCCACCTGGTACCAAAGATTCCAGGATGACCTGCCAACGCAGAAGAATGAACCTCAGAAATGACTTTACTGGTCCAATCATCAGGAACAAACAGTCTACCAGGTGGGCAACGATCAGGTCTATCCGCCTGAAACTCCTGCAAGGCCCGCCGCAGGTCTGGAGAAACGGCTGACTTGCAAGAGATTCAATTACAAGCACACACAGAACTGAGGAAAAAAAAAAAAAAAAAAATCTTCAGCAGACTTCTCTTTTCTCTCCTTTCTCTGTCAATTAATGTAACCCTTTTTTGGCCGGTCAAACTGTTATGGTTCTCAATGGCAAGAGAACATAGCCCAGCAAACATAAGAACTAGCTCTTGGAAGGATGGAAACTAAACTGACCATGAACTAAACCTGCCGCAACAACTAACAGTAGCCGGGTAGCGTAGCCTGCGTTTTATCCCTAGACGCCCAGCGCCGGCCGGAGGACTAACTAATCCTGGCAGAGGAAAATATAGTCCTGGCTCACCTCTAGAGAAATTTCCCCGAAAGGCAGACAGAGGCCCCCACAAATATTGGCGGTGATTTTAGATGAAATGACAAACGTAGTATGAAAATAGGTTTAGCAAAATTGAGGTCCGCTTACTAGATAGCAGGAAGACAGAAAGGGCACTTTCATGGTCAGCTGAAAACCCTATCAAAACACCATCCTGAAATTACTTTAAGACTCTAGTATTAACTCATAACATCAGAGTGGCAATTTCAGATCACAAGAGCTTTCCAGACACAGAAACGAAACTACAGCTGTGAACTGGAACAAAATGCAAAAACAAACAAGGACTAAAGTCCAACTTAGCTGGGAGTTGTCTAGCAGCAGGAACATGCACAGAAAGGCTTCTGATTACAATGTTGACCGGCATGGAAGTGGCAGAGGAGCAAGGCTAAATAGCGACTCCCACATCCTGATGGAAACAGGTGAACAGAGAGGATGATGCACACCAGTTCAATTCCACCAGTGGCCACTGGGGGGAGCCCAAAATCCAATTTCACAACACCCCACCATGGATGGGCAGAGACACAGATAGTGACCCAGCAGTCCGCCTAGTAAAGGAGTTGCTGACATAAGCTGGCTCATACCCTGGCCCAGATGCTTCATAGGAAACACAACAGTTGTGGAAGGAGAAGGACAAGATGTTCATCTGAGGGTAAGCTCTGTCAGAGGAACATCAACTCGCGCACACATGAACTGGTCTGGCAAGTGGTACTCCCGAAGCTAGATGCGCCAATGGTCTTAGAGGCGTACCACGATGGATCAGGACACTTCGGGTGGAAGAAGCTGGAGGTCCTACTTCATGAGAGCTACAACTGGATTGGCATGAGGAAAGCCATTGAGAGATGGTGCAGAGAATGTGGCCCATACAACCTGCGCAGGAAAGACTAACTGTCAGCGGGCCCCATTACAGCCGATCATCACAAAGCAGCCGCTTGAACTGGTAGCCTTGGATCATGTAAAGTTGACTCCAAATAGGACTGTCTACACCTACGCTTTGACCATAGTGGACAATTACTCAAGGTTCCTAGTAGTCATGCCTGTCAAAGACCAAACAGCAAAGACGGCAGCCAAAACGTTTCAAGAACATTTTTATCGACCGCATGGTTAACCTGATCAAGTGGTCACTGACCAAGGCCAAGCCTTTGAGGCAGAAGTGTTCCAGGAGTTCTGTAACCTGTACGGCTGCAAGAAAATCAGGATGACGCCGTACCATCCGCAGACAAATAGCATGTGCGAGAAAATGAACCAGGTAGTAATTGACCTGTTGAAGACCTTGCCCCTGGAAAAGCGAAACCTGTGGCCAGAAATGTTGCCGGATCTGGTAGATCTATACAACCATATCCCGGTAAACTTCACCAACTGCACCCCAGCCTACCTGATGAAAGCGAGACCTGGCAAGTTACTTATTGACTTGGACACGAGAGTTCTAACACCTGAAACGACATCACCAGATGTAGACTGGGATACAGAGTGGCAGCAGCAATACCGCAAAGTGCAAGAATGTGTGGAGAAGGCAAGACAAAGGCAGGAAAGAAATTATAATCAGTACGCCCCAAAAAGTACCCTTGTCACCTGGAGAACAGGTACTCAAAAGGAAGAGGCGAGTTCACAAACTAGACGATCAATGGGAAGTTGAGCCATGCACCTTTTACCTTCAGACGTTGATAACACCAAAGTGTGCCTCATCAATAAAGATGGAGGAGAAACCTCAGCGGCAGTGTTGAGGGATAATCTAAAACCATGCCCTAACCAACTAAATGAAAAGATTGAAGACCAAGACATTCTTCAGCCAACGGAAGAGGTAGAGGAAACGATCAGAACAGTACTCGGCAAGTTCCCTCCAAATTGGACAAGGGTGAACCAGGCCATAATAATGCCCGTTTTCACCTTTCCCCAGCTAGTAGTGCCGAAAAGAGATGTGACTCGAAACCAGCCTGAAGACCAGCGGGCTCAAGCAGCAGATGCCACACCAGCTGCAGAGCAAGTGAATCCACCTCCTGCTAGCAGTGAATCTGTCATGCCCACGGTGAGTAGGAGTGGTCCTAGAAAATCAGGTATACTTGTGCTATGTAGAATCACCCGTAGCGTAGCCAATAGCGAGCGCACTACACTAGTGGTGGCAAGCACAGTGAATCCGGTTAGGTCACTACCAGTACCAGTGCTATGAAGGTCTGCCCGTAGTACCTTGCATGTAAGTAGGTTGTGTAGATAAGAAGTGTAAATATGTAACCATCAAGCATATGAGCCTACAGAAACTCTGTAAGAACTTTTGGAGCAATACTACTTTACTTGATTTAATGGACCATTGGGTCACTGGACTCGTTGTGAGCAGGACAATACTTGTATATAGTTCCCAACTTGGCTCAGGAATAAACAATGGACTGTGACAAATGGACTAATCGTCGCAAGGACTATGTTTGTGCTTTGGTTTTCGTAATTTTTTTTTTTGAAATCTTGTAAGTAGTTATGATTGTTCACTTGTTAATATGTTTCCTCAGTCTGGGAGTACTGAATTTTACTGGGGCGGGAGGAATATGGCACCCCAGGAGTCCAGTTGCCACAGTGGCATTGCCTCTCACAGGGGGTGATGTCATGCCTGGAAGCAAGGAGGGGTCCCCTTACCAGTTAATACCAGCATCCAACATTTTTTCCTTACTCCAGACCAGAAGGAGTAGCTCTAACCCCTGGTTTCAGGGGAACTTCCCTATAAGTTATGGCCTGGAGGCGGGTTTAGTGAGTCTGAGAGGGTGAGGAGAGGAGAGAAGTCGAGGTGAACCTGGGGAGTAGAACTGTAAACAAGCTCACCCCAGAGCTGAGCGCTAGAAACCAGACACTGGAGTCCATGGTTGCGCGGGTACTTAAGTTCCGACAGGTAAATCTGTGTGGCAGGAGACTGCAGATCTCCTGGCCCATCTAACACCCAGCGGCAAAGCAGCATCCCAGAGCCACCACGAAGGACTGACACCTGTAATAGGCGCACGCGGCCTGCCATGCGGATACTGTTTTATTTTAACTACAAGACAGTGAGAGGAACCTGAGCAGAGCTTAAAGCAGCAAGGACCTAACAGTACAGCTCAGTAGGAAGACCTCCGAACCCACCTGGCTAGGTGGATCCTAAATTGCTTCAAGGCTGCCGGATCTCCATTACCATCTGTTACCCATGCCCCGGACTGCACCTTCAGCCATCGAGTAAAGGTAAAGAAAACTACAGCCCTTGTGTCCTCCAGTCATTTCTCGCATCCTCAGTCCTGCACCCCAACATCCATGATCCTTTACAACAGTATCGGTATCCCTGGGGCCCTGCTCCATCTGTGGGGAGCAGAACCATCCCAGCTGCATCACCATCGGCCCCAGAGGTCCCCTTAACCCCTTCATGACCTTGGGATTTTCCGTTTTTCCATGTTCATTTTTCGCTCCCCTCCGACCAGAGCCATAACTTTTTTATTTTTCCATCAATATGGCCATGTGAGGGCTTATTTTTTGCAGGACGAGTTGTACTTTTGAACGACATCATTGGTTTTACCATGTCGTGTACTAGAAAATGGGAACAAAATTCCAAGTGCGGTGAAATTGCACAAAAAGTGCAATCCCATGCGTATGTTTTGTTTGGCTTTTTTGCTAGGTTCACTAAATGCTAAAATTGACATGCTGTTATGACTCTCCAGGAGATTACGAGTTTATAGACACCAAACATGGCTAGGTTCTTTTTAATCTGAGTGGTGAAAAAAAATTCCAAACTTTGCTAAAAAAAAAAAAAGAATTGCGCCATTTTCCGATACCTGTAGCGTCTCCATTTTCGTGATCTGGGGTCGGGTGAGGGCTTATATTTTGGTTACCGAGCTGACATTTTTAGTGATACTATATTGGTGCAAATACGTTCTTTTGATCGCCCGTTATTGCATTTTAATGCAATGTCGTGGCGAACTAAAAAACGTAATTCGGGCGTTTCAAATTTTTTTCTCGCTACGCCGTTTCTGAACTCAGCTATACCAAATATGTGTATATTTGATTTTATTTTTATTGTTTTATTTTGAATGGGGCGAAAGGGGGTGATTTCAACTTTTTTATTTTTTTATTTATTTCATATTTTTTTAAACTTTTTTTAACTTTTGCCATGCTTTAATAGCCTCCATGGGAGGCTAGAAGCTGGCACAACTGATCGGCTCTGCTACATAGAGGCGAAGCATAGATCGCCTCTATGTAGTAGAATTACAGGCTTGCTATGAACGCCGACCACAGGGTGGCGCTCACAGCAAGCCGGCATCAACAACCATAGAAGTCTCAAGGAGACCTCTGGTTGTTATGGCGACACATCGTTGACCCCCGTTCATGTGATGGGGGTCGGCGATGAGCGCATTTCTGGCCTCGCATCAGGAAGCGGTAGTTAAATGCCGCTGTCAGCGTTTGACAGCAGCATTTAACTAGTTAATAGCGGCGAGTGGATCGCGATTCCACTCGCAGCTGTTACACGCACATGTCAGCTGTTCAAAACAGCTGACATGTCATGGCTTTGATGTGGTCTCACCACCAGAGCCCACATCAAAGCAGGGGATCTGACCTCGGACGGGATAGTACGGCCGAGGTCAGATCCCCTGTTTTGATGTGGGCTCTGGCGGTGAGACCACATCAAAACTGGTCAGAAAGGGGCTAAGCAGCGCCAGCCATCCATTGCCGAACACCACAGGTGGCATCACGTTGAGTATAGCTGAGTACACATGGGAGTCTGCAGCTCCTGGCAGAAAGAGAAGAGAGCAGTCAGAAGGACTGGAGGGGCCGTGCAGCCACCAGAGTGCTGTAGCTCCTGGGGAAAGAGAACACGGGGAGAAGAACAGTTTGTAGAGAGCGTGCAGGAGAGCGAAACACGGAGCGTGACAACTAGGGAGGACAGCTGCGCCTGGGCTACCTCCCTACAAAGCGCAGTTTCCGGTAGCTGGAATACGGAGGTTGTGCTGGACTCTAGGAGGCACAGCAGAAACCGGAAGGACAGCTGGACTACACGTAACCTGTCCGCCCTAATACCCATGAGACACAGTGGTGCATAGAGCCCGGGTGGTGATAGAGACCGTGTAAAAAGGCTCGAGCCATACGGGTTAGTGTCCCACCTTTATGGAGAACAGAGAGAATTATGAGGACCTTGATAGAAGCCACAGGCAGCAAGGGACTACACCAAAGCGCTGATAGCAAGGCTTTCAACTCCACCTGGTAAAGGGGACTCTGAACTCGCTTCCAAGCCGGCCGGACCCTGCTTGTACCTATGATCTGGTGCCTGGATTGCGGTTGCCTGAAGCCTTCAGTAAGCCAGGTAAAGACACTGCAGACCTGTGTCCTCCGTTTCTTCCCACACCACCCACCACCTACATCTACACACCGGGAGCCCTGGGGACCCAACTTCACCTGTGGAAATTTATACCATCTTAGCTGCCATAACATCACCCCAGAGGACCCCTTTAAGCAGTGTCGGTCCCCGCTGACCAAATACCACAGGTGGCATCACGAACAACCTTTATTTCTCAAAACCCCTTTCAGACATTCCCTTTAACATGGGTGCCCAGGGCCATGACACATCCTCTTAAGTACCGGTCCCGGTACCGAGTACCCCTAGGCCCTTGTGGGCATTCCAACTGCTCTCTTCATATGATGTGTCCAAAGTAGGCAAGTAGAAGCTTGGTGATCCTTGCTTTAGGTGACATGTCTTGCTTGATTTATTCCAAAATTGGTTTGTTTTCCTGATAGGTTTGTGTCTTTCATTGCAGTCTGCTACATAAGTAGAGATCTGTATTACTTGTGCAATCATAGGATCACATGTTAAAATTGCTGAATTCATAATGATGCATACTATCCCAGACATTGAATGCCACAAAAAAATTTAAAAAAGCAATGCAAAAAGTGCAGTTTTTATCACACCTCACGAAAAATAAAATGAAAAGTGATTAAAAGTGCATGTATCCAAAAATAGCACCAAGCTACAACTTATTATGCAAAAATGAAACCCTTAGAACTATGTAAATGAAAAACATTATGACTCTCAGGACATGGCGTAAAAAAATATTTTTTTTTCTTGAAAAAGTTATTTTCTTGTGCAAAATTAGAAAAACTTAGAAAAAATTAAATACATTTCTGTATCATCATAATTGTATCAAACTATACTATAAAATTATACACTTATTTATTCTCAATGCTGAACACCGTAAAAAAAAATATGGAAAACCATATTGCTGTTTTTGTTCATTCAGCTTTACAAAAATAATGAAATAAAAGTGACCATAAAGTAGTATTAACCAAAAAATGGCACCATTGAAAAATACAGCTCTTCTTATTTAAAAAAATGCCCTCTTACAATTTTGACTAAGTGATAATAAAAAAGTTATAGGTCTCAAAATAAAGTTAAAAATCACTTGGCACTCAGAGAATTATTTGCAAGATGATTATTCCATTTATTTGTGCATCCAGTTAAAGAATAAACGTTTTCGGTCCATACATCAGACCTTCATCAGAAATTCCTTTTTATCAAACTGGAAAACAATGCACGTAGGTATATCAAGGCCAGACAGGCCTGAACTGGGTAACCCGGGACCAAGAGGAGAGAGGTAGAACGCCTCTATATTCCTGAAGAGACTGTGCTGGGTGAAGGCGCAAATCCGCCGCTATGAATGGCGCTGGAGACGCCAGCTATGTGGCGTGGAGACAGCGGTCCCCGGGAACTTCTGTCTCCATGTATTTACTCTCATGCAGTCTTCTCTTTATGGTAGATGTGGATATTGATACGCCGACCTCCTGGAGAGTGTTGCTCACTTGGTTGGCTATTGTGAAGGGGTTTCTCTTCACCATGGAGATTATTCTGCGATCATCCACCACTGTTGTCTTCCGTGGGCGCCCAGGTCTTTTTGCATTGATGAGTTCACCAGTGCTTTCTTTCTTTCTCAGGATGTACCAAACTGTAGATTTTGCCACTCCTAATATTGTAGCAATTCCTCAGATGGGATTTTTCTGTTTTCGCAGCTTAAGTATGGCTTGTTTCACCTACATGGAGAGCTCCTTTGACCGCATGTTTACTTCACAGCAAAACCTTCCAAATGCAAGCACCACACCTCAAATCAACTCCAGGCCTTTTATCTGCTTAATTGAGAATGATATAACGAAGGGATTGCCCACACCTGTCCATGAAATAGCCTTGGAGTCAATTGTCTAATTACTTTTGGTCCCTTTAAAAACAGGGTGGCACATGTTAAGGAGCTGAAACTCCTAAACCCTTCATCCAATTTTAATGTGGATACCCTCAAGTGAAAGCTGAAAGTCTGAACTTCAACTGCATCTGAATTGTTTTGTTTAACATTCATTGTGGTAATGTCTATAACCAAAATTAGAAAAAGGTTGTCTCTGTCCAAATATATATGGACCTAACTGTATAATTGTCTAAGGGTTTTTCTGTCTATCTGTCTGTCCTGGAAATCCCGCGTCTCTGATTGGTCGAGGCCGCCAGGCGACGATGATGTCATAAAGGTTGCCTCGACCAATCAGCGACGGGCACAGTCTGCCGCGAATTCGCCTCGACCAATCAGCGACGGGCACAGTATCGACGTAGATGTCATAATGGTTGCCATGGTGACGATGATGTCATAAAGGTTGCCTCGACCAATCAGCGACGGGCACAGTCTGCCGCGAATTCTGGAATCATCATTGTCCATATACTATGAAGACATGCATATTCTAGAATACCCAATGCGTTAGAATCGGGCCACAATCTATCTATATATATAACTAGCTGTGCTACCCGGCTTCGCCCGGGTTAATGACTGCTGTTAGCAAAATAGAATGTGTTAACAAAAATTTATTCTGCACACAAAAACCACAAAACAAATAGATAGAAATGTAATTATTAAAAGGCAAAAACTAAGCTAATAGAAGAATTTCACAACATATATTAGCTTTGTTATACTGAGAATGTCTTTGTTGCCTATATTAACCAATCAGAGCTCAGGTTAATTAACTGTAGCAAAATAGAAGCTGAGCTGTGATTGGTTGCTATTGGCAGCCTGATAAATCCCCAGCCAACAGGAAGCCCTCCCCCCTGGCAGTATATATTAGCTCACACATACACATAATAGACAGGTCATGTGACTGACAGCTGCCGTATTTCCTATATGGTACATTTGTTGCTCTTGTAGTTTGTCTGCTTATTAATCAGATTTTTATTTTTGAAGGACAATACTGTTGTGAAGTAGACTTTTTTGGCTCCCTCTAGTGGTTACTAGTGATATGACTCTGGGATTTCCTTCCCTCTGTCTGCACCCAGCTGGGTCGTTACTTCAGGGGTGTTGCTATATAAACCTCCTGGAACCTTAGTCCAGTGCCTGGCATCGGTGTTATCAGACACATTCTGTTTGCTCCTGTTTGCTGGTCCTAGTTCGTGCTAAATTAAGCTAAGTCTTGCTTCTTTGTTTTTTGGGTTATTTGTTTGCTATCATTTTTGTCCAGCTTGTACTAAATGTGATTCCTGACCTTGCTGGAAGCTCTAGGGGGCTGGTGTTCTCCCCCCGGGCCGTTAGACGGTTCGGGGGTTCTTGAATTTCCAGTGTGGATATTTTTGATAGGATTTTTTGCTGACCATATAAGTTATCTTTCTATATTCTGCTATTAGCTAGTGGGCCTCTCTTTGCTAAATTCCTAGCTCATTCTTATGTTTGTCTTTTCCTCTTACCTCACCGTTATTATTTGTGGGGGGCTTCTATCCAACTTTTTGGGGTATTTCCTCTGGAGGCAAGAAAGGTCTTTCTTTTCCCTTCTAGGGGTAGTTAGCTCTCCGGCTGGCGCGAGACGTCTAGGATCAACGTAGGAACGTTCCCCGGCTGCTGGTATTTGTGGTGCTAGGATTAGTTATATGGTCAGCCCAGTTACCACTGCCCTATGAGCTGGTTTTCTGTATTTACTGACTTAGCATTATTCCTGAGACCCTCTGCCATTGGGGTCATAACAGTATGCCAGGCCAATATTGAATGTTTAAAGCATTGCAGAAGTGGGAAAATAAGAAAGGAAATTCTGAGTTTTTTTTTTCTTTCCTTCTCTTCCTCCCCTTTACCTTTGAGTGGCGTGTGCTTGCTGCAGACATGAATGTGCAGACCTTGATTACAAGTGTTGACCAGCTGGCAGCTCGTGTGCAGGGTATACAAGATTTTGTTACCAGTAGTCCTATGTCTGAACCTAAAATACCTATTCCGGAATTGTTTTCTGGAGATCGATTTAGGTTTAGGAATTTCAAGAATAATTGTAAATTGTTTCTTTCTCTGAGACCCCGTTCATCTGGAAATTCTGCTCAACAAGTTAAAATTGTTATTTCTTTTTTACGGGGCGACCCTCAGGATTGGGCTTTCTCGCTAGCGCCAGGAGATCCGGCATTGGCGAATATTGATGCGTTTTTTCTGGCGCTCGGATTGCTTTACGAGGAACCCAATCTTGAAATTCAGGCAGAAAAAGCCTTGCTGGCTATTTCTCAGGGTCAGGATGAAGCTGAAGTGTATTGCCAAAAATTTCGGAAATGGTCCGTGCTTACTCAGTGGAATGAGTGTGCTCTGGCCGCAAATTTCAGAAATGGCCTTTCTGAAGCCATTAAGAATGTGATGGTGGGTTTCCCCATTCCTACAAGTCTGAATGATTCTATGGCGCTTGCTATTCAAATTGACCAGCGTTTGCGGGAGAGCAAAACCGCTAATCCTCTGGTGGTGTTGTCTGAACAAACACCTGATTTAATGCAATGTGATAGAATTCAGACTAGAAATGAACGGAAAAATCATAGACGTCAGAATGGGTTGTGCTTTTACTGTGGTGATTCTACACATGTTATATCAGCATGCTCTAAACGCCTAACAAGGGTTGTTAGTCCTGTCGCCATTGGTAATTTGCAACCTAAATTTATTTTGTCTGTGACTTTAATTTGCTCTTTGTCTTCTTACCCTGTTATGGCGTTTGTGGATTCAGGTGCCGCCCTGAGTCTTATGGATCTGTCATTTGCCAAGCGCTGTGGTTTTGTTCTTGAACCGTTAGTAAATCCTATTCCTCTTAGAGGTATTGATGCTACGCCATTGGCGGAAAATAAACCGCAGTTTTGGACGCAGGTGACCATGTGCATGACTCCTGAACATCGGGAGGTGATTCGTTTTCTTGTTCTGCATAAAATGCATGATTTGGTCGTTTTGGGTCTGCCATGGTTACAGACCCACAATCCAGTCCTGGATTGGAAGGCAATGTCTGAGTCAAGTTGGGGCTGTCAGGGAATTCATGCTGATTCCCCGCCGGTGTCTATTGCTTCCTCTACTCCTTCGGAAGTTCCTGAGTATTTGTCTGATTATCAGGATGTATTCAGTGAGTCCAGATCCAGTGCTCTGCCTCCTCATAGGGACTGTGACTGCGCCATAGATTTGATTCCAGGTAGTAAATTTCCTAAGGGAAGATTATTTAATCTGTCAGTACCTGAGCATGCCGCAATGCGTTCATATATCAAGGAGTCTCTGCAGAAGGGGCATATCCGTCCATCCTCTTCCCCTCTTGGTGCGGGATTCTTTTTTGTGGCTAAGAAGGACGGATCTTTGAGACCTTGTATTGACTATCGGCTACTGAATAAAATCACTGTAAAATTTCAGTATCCTTTGCCTCTCTTGTCGGACTTGTTTGCCCGGATTAAGGGTGCCAAGTGGTTCACCAAGATAGATCTTCGTGGTGCATACAACCTTGTGCGCATTAAGCAAGGTGATGAATGGAAGACTGCATTTAATACGCCCAAAGGTCATTTTGAGTACTTGGTGATGCCTTTTGGGCTTTCTAATGCTCCCTCAGTATTTCAGTCCTTTATGCATGATATTTTCCGGAAGTATCTGGATAAATTTATGATTGTTTATCTGGACGATATTCTGGTTTTCTCTGAAGATTGGGACTCACATGTGGAGCAGGTCAGGATGGTGTTTCAGGTTTTGCGTGAGAATGCCTTGTTTGTTAAAGGCTCAAAGTGTCTCTTTGGAGTACAGAAAGTTCCCTTTTTGGGGTTTATTTTTTCCCCTTCAGCTGTGGAGATGGACCCAGTCAAGGTCCGAGCTATTCATGAGTGGACTCAACCCACGTCAGTTAAAAGTCTTCAGAAGATCTTGGATTCTCATCTCTCCAGGCGGAGGCTTCAGTATTTGGTCAAGTGGAAGGGTTATGGTCAGGAGGATAATTCCTGGGTGGTTGCCTCTGATATGCATGCGGCCGATTTGGTTCGTGCCTTTCACGCTGCTCATCCTGATCGCCCTGGTGGTCTTGGTGAGGGTTCGGTGACCCCTCCTTAAGGGGGGGGTACTGTTGTGAATTAGACTTTTTTGGCTCCCTCTAGTGGTTACTAGTGATATGACTCTGGGATTTCCTTCCCTCTGTTTGCACCCAGCTGGGTCGTTACTTCAGGGGTGTTGCTATATAAACCTCCTGGAACCTTAGTCCAGTGCCTGACATCGGTGTTATCAGACACATTCTGTTTGCTCCTGTTTGCTGGTCCTGGTTCGTGCTAAATTAAGCTAAGTCTTGCTTCTTTGTTTTTTGGGTTATTTGTTTGCTATCATTTTTGTCCAGCTTGTACTAAATGTGATTCCTGACCTTGCTGGAAGCTCTAGGGGGCTGGTGTTCTCCCCCGGGCCGTTAGACGGTTCCAGTGTGAATATTTTTGATAGGATTTTTTGCTGACCATATAAGTTATCTTTCTATATTCTGCTATTAGCTAGTGGGCCTCTCTTTGCTAAATTCCTAGCTCATTCTTATGTTTGTCTTTTCCTCTTACCTCACCGTTATTATTTGTGGGGGGCTTCTATCCAACTTTTTGGGGTATTTCCTCTGGAGGCAAGAAAGGTCTTTCTTTTCCCTTCTAGGGGTAGTTAGCTCTCCGGTTGGCGCGAGACGTCTAGGATCAACGTAGGAACGTTCCCCGGCTGCTGGTATTTGTGGTGCTAGGATTAGTTATATGGTCAGCCCAGTTACCACTGCCCTATGAGCTGGTTTTCTGTATTTACTGACTTAGCATTATTCCTGAGACCCTCTGCCATTGGGGTCATAACACAATACCAGACTTGTGTGTGTTTTAGGGCGAGTTTCATGTGTCAAGTTGTGTGTGTTGAGTTGCGTGTGGCGACATGCATGTAGCGACTTTTGTGAGATGAGTTTTGTGTGGCGACATGCGTGTAGCAACATTTTGTGTGTCGAGTTGGATGTGACAGGTTAGTGTAGCAAGTTGTGTGCAGCAAGATTTGTGCATGGCGAGTTTTGCGCGTGGCGAGTTTTATGTGTGGTGCGTTTTGAGTATGTGCAAGTTTTGTGTGAGGCAACTTTTGCATGTGGTGCAACTTTTGTACATGTGGCAATTTTTCTGTGTGTGCAAGTTTTGCATGAGGTGAGTTTTCCATGAGGTGAGTTTTGCATGTGTGGCGAGTTTTGCGTGAGCCTAGTTTTGCATATGGCGAGTTTTGCATGTAGCGAGTTTTGCACGTTGCGAGTTTTGAGTGGTGACTTTTGTGTTTCGACTTTTATGTGGCGAGGTTGGTGTGTGTGTGGTGAAATGTGTGCTGAGGGTCGTATATATGTGTTCAAGCACGTGGTAGTGTGTGGCGCATTTTGTGTTTGTGTTCATATCCCCGTGTGTGGTGAGTATCCCATGTCGGGGCCCCACCTTAGCAACTGTACGGTATATACTCTTTGGCGCCATCGCTCTCATTCTTTAAGTCCTCATTGTTCACATCTGGCAGCTGTCAATTTTCCTCCAACACTTTTCCCTTCACTTTTTCCCCATTATGTAGATAGGGGCAAAATTGTTTGGTGAATTGGAACGCGCGGGGTTAAAATTTCACCTCACAACATAGCCTATGACGCTCTCGGGGTCCAGACGTGTGACTGTGCAAAATTTTGTGGCTGTAGCTGCGACGGTGCAGATGCCAATCCCGGACATACACACATACATACATACACACATTCAGCTTTATATATTAGATATACCTGTATGTAATCTCCTGTATATACTATATACCTGTGTGTCATCTCACCTATATATAGTATATACCTGTATGTCATCTCCTCCTATACATAGCATATACCTGTATGTCATCTCCTCCTGTATATACTATATACCTGTAGGTAATCTGCTCCTGTATATAGTATATACCTGTGTGTCATCTCCTCCTGTATATAGTATATACCTGTATGTCATCTCCTCCTGTATGTAGTATGTACCTGTATGTCATCTCCTCCTCTATATAGTATATACCTGTGTGTCATCTCCCCTGTATATAGTATATATCTGTGTGTCATCTCCTCCTGTACATAGTATATACCTGTGTGTCATCTCCCCTGTAAATAGTGTATACCTGTGTGTCATGTTCTCCTGTATATAGTATATATCTGTATGTCATCTCCTCCTGTATTAGCCCTCGTTCACACGTTATTTGGTCAGTATTTTTACCTCAGTATTTGTAAGCTAAAATGGCAGCCTGATAAATCCCCAGCCAACAGTAAGCCCACCCCCTGGCAGTATATATTAGCTCACACATACACATAATAGACTGGTCATGTGACTGACAGCTGCCGGATTCCTATATGGTACATTTGTTGCTCTTGTAGTTTGTCTGCTTATTAATCATATTTTTATTTTTGAAGGATAATACCAGACTTGTGTGTGTTTTAGGGCGAGTTTCGTGTGTCAAGTTGTGTGTGTTGAGTTGCGTGTGGCGACATGCATGTAGGGACTTTTGTGAGATGAGTTTTGTGTGGCGACATGCATGTAGCAAATTTTTGTGTGTCGAGTTGCATGTGACAGGTTAGTGTAGCAAGTTGTGTGCAGCAAGATTTGTGCATGGCGAGTTTTGCGCATGCCGAGTTTTATGTGTGGTGCCTTTTGAGTATGTGCAAGTTTTGTGTGAGGCAACTTTTGCATGTGTTGCAACTTTTGTGCATGTGGCAATTTTTCTGCGTGTGGCAATTTTTCTGCGTGTGCAAGTTTTGCGTGTGGCGAGTTTTCCATGAGGTGAGTTTTGCACGTGTGGCGAGTTTTGCATGTGGAGAGTTTTGCGCGTGGCGAGTTTTGAGCGGGACTTTTGTGTTTCTACTTTTATGTGGCGAGGTTGGTGTATGTGTGGTGAAATGTGCGCTGAGGGTGGTATATGTGTTCGAGCACGTGGTAGTGTGTGGCGCATTTTGTGTGTGTGTTCATATCCCCGTGGTGGTGTGGTGATTATCCCATGTTGGGCCCCACCTTAGCAACTGTACAGTATATACTCTTTGGCGCCATCGCTGTCATTCTTTAAGTCCCCCTTGTTCACATCTGGCAGCTGTTAATTTGCCTCCAACACTTTTCCTTTCATTTTTTCCCCATTATGTAGATAGGGGCAAAATTGTTTGGTGAATTGGAAAGTGCGGGATTAAAATTTCACCTCACAACATAGCCTATGACGCTCTCGGGGTCCAGACGTGTGACTGTGCAAAATTTTGTGCCTGTAGCTGCGACGCCTCCAACACTTTTCCTTTCACTTTTTCCCCATTATGCAGATAGGGGCAAAATTGTTTGGTGAATTGGAAAGCGCGGGGTTAAAATTTCACCTCACAACATAGCCTATGATGCTCTCGGGGTCCAGACGTGTGACTGTGCAAAATTTTGTGGCTGTAGCTGCGACGGTTCAGATGCCAATCCCGGACATACATACATACATACATACACACATACACACATTCAGCTTTATATATTAGATTGTCTAAGGGTTTTTCTGTCTGTCTGTCTGTCTGTCTGTCTGTACTGGAAATCCCGTGTCTCTGATTGGTCAAGGCTGCCAGGCCTCGACCAATCAGCGACGGGCACAGCATGGCGACGATGATGTCATAAAGGTTGCCTCGACCAATCAGCGACGGGCACAGTCTGCCGCGGATTCGCCTCGACCAATCAGCGACGGGCACAGTATCGACATAGATGTCATAATGGTTGCCATGGCGACGATGATGTCATAAAGGTTGCCTCGACCAATCAGCGACGGGTACAGTCTGCCTCGAATTCTGGAATCATCATTGTCCATATACTACGGGGACATGCATATTCTAGAATACCTGATGCGTTAGAATCGGGCCACAATCTATATATATAATTGTCTATAAGGGTTTTTCCGTCTGTCTGTCTGTCTGTCCTGGAAATCCCATGTCTCTGATTGGTCGAGGCTGCCAGGCCTCGACCAATCAGCGACGGGCACAGCATGGCGACGATGATGTCATAAAGGTTGCCTCGACCAATCAGCGACGGGCACAGTCTGCCGCAAATTCAGGAATCATCATTGTCCATATACTACGGGGACATGCATATTCTAGAATACCCGATGCGTTAGAATCGGGCCACAATCTAGTTATAAATGTTGACCTAAAAAAGCTGCCAAACAATCCTTACCAAGTGTGAAGAGAAAATAGAAATAAGTTTACCTATTGAGAAGGGGATCCCAATGCAAAGTCCAGCGTGTTGTTGAGGGATCTGGCAGTGCTTCCTTCCACCCCAACGCACCTTTGGTAATATCTTCTTCAGGGGACGTGTTCTGCATTTTACAAATGTTCTTCTGTGTGATCCAAACACCTCAAACTTGGATTCGTCTGTCCATAACACTTTTTTCCAATCTTCTGTCCAATGTCTGTTCTTTTGCCCATATTTATCTTTTCCTTTTGTTAGCCAGTCTCAGATATGGCTTTTTTCTTTGCCACTCTGCCCTGAAGGCCAGCATCCCAGAGTCGCCTCTTCAATGTAGATGCTCACACTGGTGTTTTGCATGTACTATTTAATGAAGCTGCCAGTTGAGGACCTGTGAGGCATCGATTGCTCAAACTACTCTTTCTCTTTTTATTTTTATAATCTTTTTATTTTTATATATCGATTGCTCAAACTACAGACTCTAATGTACTTGTTTTGTTGCTCAGTTGTGCAGCAGGGCCTCCCACTTCTCTTTCTACTCTGGTTAGAGCCTGCTTGTGCTCTCCTCTGAAGGGAGTAGTACACACCGTTGTTGGAAATCTTCAGTTTCTTGGAAATTTCTTGCATGGAATAGCCTTCATTTCTAAGAACAAGAATAGACTGTCGAGTTTCACCTGAAAGTTCTTTTTTTCTGGCCATTTTGAGAGTTTAATGGAACCAACAAATGTAATGCTCCAGATTCTCAACTAGCTCAAAGGAAGGTCAGGTTTATAGCTTCTCTAATCAGCCAAACTGTTTTCAGCTGTGCTAACATACTTGCACAAGTGTTTTCAAGGGTATTCTAACCATCTATTAGCTTTCTAACACATTTAGCAAACACAAAGTATAATAAGAACACTGGAGTGATGGTTGTTGGAAATGGGCCTCTATACACCTATGAAGATATTGCATTACAAACCAGACGTTTGCAGCTAGAATAGTCATTTACCACATTAACAATGTATAGAGTGTTTTTCTGAATCATTTAATGTTAGCTTCATTGGAAAAAACATGGTAGTGTATGTATTTAGCCTTTTGATATGAAGTCCATAAAAATTTCTGGTGCAAGCAATTACCTTCATAAGTCACATGCTTACTGAAAGGAAGTCCACCTGATTTTCCAATCAAAGTGTGACATGGTCTGTCAGTACCACGCACACCTTTTCTGAAAGACCACTAACCAAACAACACCATGAAGAACAAAGAGCTCTCCAAACAAGTCAGGGACAAAGTTGTTGAGAACTACAAGGTAGGGTTGGGTTATAAAAAAATATCCCAATCTCTGATCCCCGAAGCACCATCAAATCTACTATCATCAAATGGAAAGAACATGGTACTGCAACAAACGTGCCAAGAAAGGGTTGCACATCAAAATGCTCAGCCTGGACAAGAAGGGCATTAGTCAGAGAGGCAGCACAGAACCCAAAGGTAACCCTGAAGGAGCTGCAGAGTTCCCAAACAGAAACTGGAGTATCTGTCCATAGGATCAAATGTCGTAGACTCCATAGAGGTGGCCTTTGTGCAAGAGTGGGCTGAAAAAAAAGCATTCTTTTACACAATAATTGTAAGGTTCATTTTGAGTTTGCCAAAAGACATGTGGGAGACTCCCCAAATGTATGATGGAAGATGCTGTGGTCAGATGAGACCAAGATGTAACTTTTTGGCCACAAGGGTAAACGCTATGTCTGCTGCCAAACCAACACAGCTGATCACCCCAAAAAGACCATGTTTTTCAGCAGCAGGGATGGGGAAAATAGTTGAAGTTGAGGGTAAAATGGATGGTTTGAAATACAGGGATATTCTTGAGCAAAACCTGTTTCAGTCTGTCAGTGATTTGAGTAGGGGAAAAAAAATTAACTCTCGTAGTAAGTCAGAGAATATTTAGATTATATTTATTTAAAGTACAACCCCTTTCTGCCATCGGACAGAATAGTACGTCCGATGGCAGAACCCCCATTTTGATGCGGGCTCCAGCTGAACAGCAGACATGTGCCCGCAATAGACGCGGGCGGAATTGCGATGTGCCCACGCCTATTAACTAGTTTAATGCCGCTGTCAAACTCCTGCAGACCTCTATGGTTGTTGATGACAGATTGCTGTGAGCGCCACCCTGTGGTCGGTGCTCATAGCAATGCTGTAATTCAGCTATGTAGCAGAGCCGATCAGTCTATGCCAGCTTCTAGCCTCCCATGGAGGCTATTGAAGCATGGCAAATGTAAAGAAAAATGTTTTGAAAAATATGAAAAAAATAAAAAAAGCATAAAAGTTCAAATCATCCCCCTTTCGCCCAATTCAAAATCAAACAATAAAAAAATCAAACCTACACATATTTGGTATCGCCACGTTCAGAATCACCCGATCTATCAATAAAAAAAAAGAATTAGCTCGATCGCTAAACGGCATAGAGAGAAAAAATTCAAACCGCCAGAATTACGTTTTTTTGGGACGCCGCAACATTGTATTAACATGCAATAACGGGCGATCAAAAGAACGTATCTGCACTGAAATGGTATCATTAAAAACTTTTTTTTGCAATTTCACAGTACTTGGAATTTTTTTCCCGTTTTCTAGTACAAGACATGGTAAAACCAATGGTGTCGTTCAAAAGTACAACTTGGCCTGCAAATGCAAAAAATAAGCCCTCACATGGCCATATTGACTGAAAAATAAAAAAGTTATGGCTCTGGGAAGGAGGGGAGCGAAAAACGCAAAAACAAAAAAAACTCCAGTCATTAAGGGGTTAAATAAGTATAATCTAAATATTATCTAACTTGCTATGACTGGAAAGTTTTTTTCACTACTTTACAAGGGATGAGATCCTACTTGTGCACCGTATCTAGGAGTGCTGTGGTACCACTTTTACTATCAGTGTCAGAGACTGGGATGGAGGTTCACCTTCCATCAAGACAATGACCCAAAGCATACTGCTAGAGCAACACTGGAGTGGTTTAAGGGATAACGTATAAATGTTTTGGAGTGACCTAGTCAAAGCCCAGACCTTAATCCAATTGAGAGTCCGTGGTCACACTTGAAGATTGGTGTGAGGTCTTAACTGAAAAGACTATAGGGTTGACCCACTGGACAGTGACAATGAACCTCCCACGGGCAAGCTGACCAGGTGAACCACCCCCTATACAGGGAGCGTTAGGGGCAGACTATCGCCACGGCAGTTGGTAAGCAAGGACGGAAAAGAAGGGTGACTAATAGGGATCAGTAAGGACTGACGGAGAGACTTAAACAGGGAAGGCGTGAGAGTACGGATTGGACGGAGAACACGGGCAGGAAGGCAAGACGTGGGAACACGGACTGGACGGAGGATATGGGCAGACAGGCTGGAGACAGGAACACGGACAAGGCGGAGAACATGGGCAGGCAGGCAAGACACTGGAACATGGACAGGACAGAGAACACGGGCAGGCAGGCAAAACACTGGAACACAGACTGGACGGAGAACACGGGCAGGCACTAGGAGAGACCAAAGGAGAGGACCAGGATTAGATAAACGGGTAAAGCAGCGGGAAGTGTACGGCGAACAAGAAAGGCAGGGAGGAAAGACTTGGGGCCAGAATTACTTGTGGATCACAAATAAGCATCAGGCACGGCCAAGAGGAAGAGGCTGCCTAATAAGGGCAGTGCAGCGCAGGACTTCCGGGTTGGGATCCTCCAGGGAGATAGAGAGGGCAGGCAAGAGAGACCAGGACCAGACTCAGAAGTGTGCGCACACAACGCTGAACCCAGCGCGCGTGCGCACCCAACGTGGGGCAGAAGCCGGGTGCGAGCGCTGAGTAGAAGACGCCAGGCGGGGAACAGCAGCTGCGGGAGCGCGCCAGGACACCGAGGAAGGGTAAGTATGGCAGGGCTCAGGAAGTGGCAGTGGCGACGTGACAATTGGTCTTCACCAGAGGAAACCATCTAAGGCTGGTTTCACACGTCCTGATATTTCCGGTATCGGAGATATCCATGTCCGTTTGTCACACCGGTGTCGCATCCGTGTGTCCCATCCATGTGGCATCCGTGTGCTCTCCGTGTATTGAAACAATTTGTTTCAATTTTAACCCTATGATTTTAAACACACACGGATGGCACACCGACGCCATCTGTGTGCAGTACGTGTTTACACGGAACCATTGACTTGTATGGGTCTGTGTGATCCGTGAGGCTGCTCAAAAACATATGAACATAAGGATGAATGACCTCGGGGAGATCAAAACATCCAACACCGCGGAGACACCATCACGTGTTTCTCAACGCAGTGATCCAGAACTCTGCCCCCATCCTTTATGGGAAATATGCAAATGCATGTAGAAAAGCCGCAGAGACACCATCACGTGTTTCTCAATGAATAGCCAGGTCTTTCACGGGGTTAGGAACAACCACGGGAAGGGCAGCATCCAATAAAGGAAAACCACCTATGCCAAAACATGGTATCCATCCACAGACAGCTGTTTCGGGGTATTTGCCCCTCATCAGTGTGGAGTAGGAAACTAGCTATTAGGAGCAGTGCCTAGTGAAAAGGCTATAAACATAAGGATGAATGACCTCAGGGAGATCAAAACATCCAACACCGCGGAGACACCATGGCACTGCTCCTAATAGCCAGTTTCCTACTCCACACTGATGAGGGGCAAATACCCCGAAACAGCTGTCTGTGGATGGATACCATGTTTTGGCATAGGTGGTTTTCCTTTATTGGATGCTGCCCTTCCCGTGGTTGTTTCTTCCCGGTGAAAGACCTGGCTATTCATTGCTTGCGTTGAGAAACACGTGATGGTGTCTCCGCGGCTTTTCTACATGCAGCTGCTCAAAAACAGACATGTCAGTGTGTTTTGCACATGGACACATGGTTTGTGAAAACACGCTGACATGTGCATAGGCACATTCATTTGAATGGGTGTACGTGTGTCAGTGTCTCCGGTACGTGAGAAAACTGTCACCACACGTACCAGAGACACTGACGTGTGAAACCGGCCTAAATTGAAGGAGCTGGAGCAGTTTTGCATTGAGGAATGGGCAAAAATCCCAGTGCTAATGGAGCGCCCCCACTGCCGCAGGGCCGAGGGGCACCCGGTACCGGGCCTCTGCGTCTCAGTTCTGGGGTTGTCACGGTGGCTAGGCCCGGTCCGTGACCCTGCTGAGGGGCGTCCAGTGAAAGTTGAGAAGGTGATGATGTTGTGGTGCGGTGTAGGTCGCGGTGAATAACGAGGACACCAGGTTGCAGTCTCTTTACCTCTTTACTGAAGGCTTCAGGATCCTCAGTCCGGAATACGGTTAACCGGGCTACCTGAGTCCGGCCGGTCCGATGGCACCTCCACGCACGCTTGTGTGTTGTAGTCCTTGCCTGCTGTGCTTACGGGATAGTCCTCACAACTGTTGTGTCTGTTTCTGAAGTTCCCTCACAACTCGATTATGATGTTCTTCTTCGTCCCCCCAGATGATATGGCTAGGACGCACCCGTATGACGGGTGGGCTTGGAGTTCTTCCGGGACCCTAGAGTCGCCCCTCTCCCGATGTTGCCCCCTGTGTCTGCGTAGGTGATTTTGGGTGAGACAGCCCGCCTAGAACTGACTGTCCTGCCGTAGGTTTGAAGTAAGGCCTGGAGCTCAATACTTCCTCGGCGTTTCCGGCCACTGGCTACGTGCCTCAGTAGGATGTTGCCTCGTCTTACAGCACGACTCCTAATGGTGTTTCTCCTTGTTGCGTTGATCTCGTTTCTCACTCAGCACAATAAACCTCGCTTCTTGTCCTTTCTTACCGCGGGTACCGCCGCGATGAAGTGCAGGCGCGGTCCCGTAACGTTCTTTCTGTTCGCTAGGCCTCTGTCAGGATCCCACCCCTGACAGGGACCCCCCTGAATCTTCCGCTGCAACACCCTATGCCACAGGATGTTGCCTGGTTACAACCCAGTCAGCTTCTCTCTAACTTCCTATCTAACCCCCAGTTTTACCAGACTGTGAGGAGTGGCCTAATACATAGCGCCCTTAGCTCCCCCTGGAGGCCAGACTGTGAAGTGTATTGGTGTCTGTGATACCTGGTCAGGTGAACTTCAGTGCCATCAGACGTACCATAGCCCCCCTTAGCGGCGGAGCATCAATACTGCAACGACCAGGACTCTGGGGCGCTGCACTAAGACGTGGAAATTTCCTAGAGACTTATCTAAAGTGACTTGTGGCTGCAATTGGAGGCTCTACAAAGTACTGACTTTAAGGGTGTGAATAGTTATGCACACTGAAGTTTTCAGTAATTTTGTCCTATTTGTTGTTTGCATCACAATAAAAAGAAAACCAAATGTCCACAGCAAGATCTGATGCAAACCCTCAAGACAAAAAACAGTGAAATTCCAGGTTGTGAGTTAGCAAAACACAAAAAATGTCACGGAGGGTGAATACTTTCACAAGCCACTGTACATTCTGTGGGAACCCACTCTTAGGGCTCATGCACATGACCGTATTTCTGGTCTGAGTGTGAGCCGACAAAATATTGGATTGCACTTGAACCAATGTTATTCTATGGGACAGTGCACATGTCCGATGTTTTTCCTCCTACCAAGTCGGTCCGAGGAAAAAAATCACAGCATGCCCAAATTGGATACGATATTCAGATTGCACTCAGCCTTGCAAGTCATTGAGTCTGTGGAAAACATAGTACTGCACTTGGATGACATTTGAGTGCAGTTTGGTTTTCATGGAGTGACAGAAAAGAGGAGATAGATAAGTTTATTTTTTTCATCTTCTCATCATCTGTAAGAATCTGATCACATTGCGATCAGAGTGTGATTAGCATAATCTGCCCCACTCTGTCAGATGAGACAATATACACTGGTGTGAGCTTAGCCTTACTGTAAATACAGTGATGATTGTATGAATGCTATAAATATCTGCCGATGATTGATTTGAATCCTAAATTATAATGTTTCTAATCTTATGCCCACAAGTCTTGTTAATTTATGCTACATACCTAATATGCAGCTTGTGCATATAATTTCTTACAACTGCACAAACTATGAGGGCATTGTTAAGGAAGTACTCCTCCTCCTCCCATGAAAGTTTTTTCCTCTTAATATATTGCAATGATCATATTAGATACAACTCTGCACTTACAATTGCTCATTTTGCCTTTCGTCACAAATAATTCTTCTCTTTCCCATTGGGTCTATGACATCACGTGGTTAAAAACTGACTAGCTGAATCCATTTAAGCTCTATGTAGAAACAGGAGGTCAATTTTCTCTGGACAAGTTATGAGTCACTGCAAAAGTCTACGGCGGTGATGGGGGACAGAGGACCTTGGTCAGGAGATGAAGAGGGGAATGATAAATGCAGGGACAAGAGACTTCTTGTTTCTACATAGAGCAGAGGAAAGATATGAATTAACTGGGTAGCAAGGCAAAATGAGCAATTGTAAGTATACAGTGCTATATAATATGACTACAATATATTAAGAGGATAAAAACGTTGATAGGAGGAGTGCTTCCTTAAATATAACCGGTATTATGCAAGCGAATACACTGTGGAAAATATGCTGGATATTTGCTACGAGTTAGGGCTTGTTCACACTTTGCAGATTTTGCTGCGGATTTTTCCGCAGCGGATTTGGAAAAACCGCATTGAAAAACCGCTGCGGTTTTCGCTGCGGATTTTCCTGCGGTTTCTTCTGCGGATTCCTCTGCGGGTTTCCAACAGCACTTTCCTATTGGTGCATGTTGAAAACCGCTGCGGAATCCGCAGAAAGAAGTGACATGCTCCTTCTTTTTTTCCGCAGCAATTCCGCGCAGTTTTTAAAGGGATTTTCTGCAAAGTGGGAACAGCGGATTTTGTTTTCCATAGGGTAACATTGTACTGTACCCTGCATGGAAAACTGCTGCGGATCCGCAGCGACAAATCCGCAGCGGATCCGCAGCAAAAATTGCAAAGTGTGAACATAGCCTTAATGTACCCTGAAATTGTGGAAAAACTGATAAGTCTTCTTAATTCTCTCCCTTTAGTGAATTTGTAAAATAAGGGCATTTTACAGCAAATAGATGCTTCTTTAGGCCAGTCTCACACGTCCAGATAATTCCGGTACCAGAGTTATCCGTGTCCGTGTGCTCACGTGGCACATCAGTGTGGCACACGTGGGGCAGCCGTGTGCCGACTGGGTACCACACGGACCGTGCAGGAGACAGCGCTACAGTAAGCGCTGTCCCCTGCTTTGGGTGCTGAAGCCGCCATTTATTCCTTCTCTCCAGCAGCTTTCGCTGGAGAGAAGGAATGAAAAATCTTTTTTTTTTCTTTTTTTTGTGTCTACGTGAGTCAGTGTCTCCGGTGCGTGAGAAAACTGTCACCGCACGTACCGGAGCCACTGACGTGTGAAACCGGCCTTAGTATGGAGCGGGTGTCTTTGTTTTGAGTACTTATAGTTGATACAGAATGCTAATGGTAATAAGTCCCTTCAGCAAACCTTTCTGGACCACATAATTGATCTTTCAGATGTCCATGATCTTCAGTCCAATCTTGGATCACAATTAGTGATGAGTGAATATACTCGTTACTCGAGATTTCCCGAGCATGCTCGGGTGTCCTTCCCTAGCAAACAGGCAACCCCCACATGTACTTATGCTGGCTAACAGATGTAAATCATTCAGCTGCGGCATTAAAAACTAAATTTCCGAGCACTAAAAAATACTCAGAGGACCCCCGAGCATGCTCGGGAAATCTCGAGTAACGAGTATACTCGCTCATCACTAATCACAATGCACGGACTGACCGTGCGTCTCCCGAAACCAAGTGTGATAGCTTCATCTATTTCTATGAGGCTATTAGACACGGGATCGGGAGACGCGCGATCAGCCTGTGCATTGTGATACAAGATTCTACCGATGATCGCGGACGTCTGAACGAGCCCTTACGCCTTTTTGTAGCCCAGTAAGATAATGACTGACAGTATTTATGTTAATTCTCCTAATATTAGGTTGTCTTAATACATTTTTTTTTCAGCATTTTGAAACTTTAAAAATAAAAAAAAGCCACGGATTTCATGCATTTTTTTTTCTACAAATTTTATCTTTAGCATTTTTTATGTTACAACATTTTTTACATCTGTCTTCAAGTTCTATAGTGAAGCATATGTGTAAATGTCTCCCAAAAATGTGCCATACCCCTGATAAAGAAAAAAAAATCACAGATGAAACTTGTTCCATTTTTTTTGTACGTGGAAAAAAAAATAACGTCTGAACGAGCCCTTAGAGGGATCGGGATCACCTCTGTACGGGTAATGAATACCTCTTTAAAATCATTCATTTCCTTTTCCATGCAGATGACTTGCGGAGTGGTGATAATTACCGCTTTCCACCCTGCTCATTTGTATGTGTTGGATTTCTGTAGTGTTCCCCATCTCCCATAAGATGCAATTATCTGCCCCACTGTCCACATGGCTTGGCAGGCTGATGACTACTAGTGAGCCTCTGGTAGCTCAGTGTTAGCTCAGACATTCCAATGCTGTGAGGCAGCAGTGAGGGCTGGTCACCCAGCCCAGCAATTACTGAGCCAGTAACACACCAAGGCTCAACTCATTCACAACACCAGGGATACTATGGCTGGTGACCTGCAGCCAGCACTGCAGAAGTGTGAGGCCGCCTTCACCCCAAGATCACACATGGCAGCAGAGCCTGCACTGAGTGCAGCCCCAGGGTAAGAGATCTATTGCTGAATCATTGGTCACAGCTACATTCACATGTACATGGAAGTGCAGAATTTTGCTGATGAAGCTACATTATAACTTTCCGCTTATTGTCCTCATTATTAGGGCGCTGTGCAGATTTAGCTTTTGCGTGAAAGACGCTGCAGCGATTGTTTTGATGCTTTTATGTTTATTTGAATTTGTGGATTTTTTTTCTCTAATTTCTGGAAACGTGTAAAAGACATTGTGAGAGTCCAGCAAAGGACATAATGGCTATCAAATGATTCGGCTTACTCTGCGAAGGTCCTGTGCCAAAATTAGAAGGAAGCTTATGATATTTGTAATGCAAAACAGGTGTCAAAGCTCAGAAAATAAAACCGGACTGGGGGGATGTATCATGCGGAGTCATGAATGGCCTGTCACCTTTTTCTTAGTCTCTTTACTTGTGATATGTTTTGTGTGTATATAAATATTTGTATAGGGATAATGAGCAGTTTATTTTTCTTTGTTGTTGCCACAATTGTTTTTTATGCAATTACAAAAATCCAAGAGAAACGAGGCAACTGGGAAAATAAGATTCATGTTAATTTTAAAGGACCCTGCAGATGGGCGCTTGAGAAATTTGTTCATGTTTCATCAAGAAAACTCAGTCAACTTTTTTTTTTTTAATTATTACTGATTTTCATCCATGAGTCCACCTGCTATGTCCATGGGCTGTCTGTTTTCATACATCTACACTGAAAACAGTTTACTAGATATAATAAAAATGTATCCATAAAAATTGAATGCCACTTGTATTTTCCGTGTGGGAACCATTTTTTTTTTAAATTTATTTATTTTTTTAATATATGCACCCACAGACTTGAATGGGTGAAACATAGAGGAAATTATTGCATGCTGTGATTTATTTATCTCACAGACAGCAGGGTCGAGAAAAAAATTGTTCATCTGAACAACCGTATTGAATAAAATGGGTCCGTATGATAGTCGATCAAAAATCAGACAGCATCATCAAATTTACACGCTCGTCTGCATGAACTCTAAGGACTCATTCAGATGTCCATTTTTTCATGTACGAAAAAAAAAAAGATTTCTCCACCTTCTCCTATACTGTGACAGTCCATAACAATTGAACCGCACACTGATGTCATCCGAGTGCAGTCCAATTTTTTTTTTCTTGGACGCATTGACTTGCATTGCTGATTTTAATCCGACCCTCAGATCAAAGTCAGACATGTCTCCGATATTTTCTGTGACATATCACAAGCACTAGTGCTATCCCTGAAATCCACAGATGGTACTTGTAAGTGAAAATCAGACTTCTGAATTAGGCTGAGTTCTCATTTGCTTTATTATCTATGGTTTTCTGTTTCATAATAAGAGAAGAAAAACAAAAATTACAGAATGATGGACGAAAAACACCAGCAGCGCCTAAGGCAACTTTGACTTCACCGTTGATTTGGTCATGTGCCCGTAATTTGCTCAAGAGGAGCAGTGCTGCAAACTGTGCTACTCGTTCAATTAAATATGATGGAGTCCACAATAAAGATACTTAACGCAGATGTGAACAGACCCTAAATATGCAACTTAAAAATATAATGAAAATCAAAATAAGGTGCGAAAAACACTGTTGACACACGCATCTAAAACACTGATGACACCAGGGCCATTTTGGATTATATCAAAAACACTGATGTGTGAATTCTAATGCTCCCATTCTAATCCAGAGGCATTAGACCTTTCCTCTGCACAAATTCGGAAAAAAAAAAAAATTTACAGATCATGTCAATTTAGGCTGCAGATGATCTGTACATTCTGACGATGAGATTTCATAAAATCTCATCACTTACAATGCCTCTATTGTAATATACAATGGACTCTGTGTACGATGTAACAGCAGCACATACACCTAGGCGGCATTAGTACATCGGGACCACTGTGCAGCACGTCTTTAGTTAGTTGAAACTTACATATTTTGTTGAACTTTGTCAATATTTCTCTTTTTGCCCTTTGTCTGTGACTCTTAGTTTAGTAAGTGAAAGTGCGGAATAGACTTGTTCTGTTAGTTTCATAATAAATGATAAAGATGACAAACATTCATCTACTCAGCAGAAGGTCAGGGTTAGGAAAATAAGCAGAAGCACATCCCCACATGCTAGGAGTTTATTGACCCCACTACTGCTGCCACAAATACAGCACTTTGAGCACCGTGTGATGTTATTGGTTCAAATTTCAATCCTGTAGGCCACATTCACACGTGCAGTATTTTACCTCAGGATTTGTAAGCTAAAATCAGGAGTGGAACAGTCAGAAGAAAAGTATAATAGAAACACATCACCACTTCTGTATTTATCACCCACTCCTGGTTTTAGCTTACAAATACTGAGGTAAAATACTGACCAAATACTGAACGTGTGAACGTGGTTGATATGGTGACAACCACTGAAGATCCCTCTGATATAAAACTATAACAAGTTTTGACTGCCGTAGGCTGAGACACCCCATGGCATTCTGGACATCCTTCCACCATACCCAAGTAATATAAACACGTGGTCTGAGAATCATGATGCTGATTTATTAACCCCTTTTACAACCTTTGACACATCTATATGTTCAGGTTGGTAATTACTTACTGACCTTGTTTTGGGGTGGGCGAGGGCGGTATTCATGGCTGAGAGTAATCCCTGTATTACACCCTGGCCTCTCCCCACAGTACAATAGTGCCTCTCCTTCAGCATATCTGTGTTCTGGGTCTCCATGCCATCAGGCTCCACCCTGGACCATCAGTGATTCTTTGCAGACGGCACCTCACGAATAGAGACACAGTCCAGCTCAACTTTAACAACAACAGCTTTACTTGGTTCTGTACGCAGCTTATCCACATTCTTTCCAGCATCAACATCAGGTTTCACAACGTGCAACTCCTCTTCTGTCCCTGTCCTTCTCTCCTTTGCTAAGCTCGCTTCCGAGACGGACTGTAACTTTCAATTCCCTCAGCGTCCTCTCTGCTCAGCCTTACTCCGTTTGGGGACTCCCTTAGCTGTTTCGCACGGTTCTGATGGCATTAGACCACGCAATAATCTGCCACTTGATGAGGGATCTGCCCGTACTGCTTAGCCTTCTCTAGCAACGGCAGTCCCACTAATACTGCAACGCTAACACTGTGCTGTTGCTCCTTCTAATGAGGCCCTGGTCAGGGATGTTATATGGCTGGGCCTTACACTTCGTTAACGTTGTGTGGCACGATGTAGCTGGGGCTGGCTAGCCCAAGAGAGCTGCATGGGCAACCTGGCCCAACTATCAGGAAGTCCCTCCTGTCTTATCCACCGTGCCCCTCCTATGTTTAACTATTTACTATCTGAAGCCCATGGGGTATTTTTCCTAAGTATACTACACTGCTCAAAAAATAAAGGGAACACTAAGGCCATGTGCACACACTGCGGATTTTGCTGCGGATCCGCAGCAGTTTTCCCAAAGTTTACAGTACCATGTAAACCTATGGGGAAAAAAAAAACGCTGTGCACATGCTGCGGAAAAATCCACACGGAAACGCTGCGGATTGTTTTCCGCAGCATGTCACTTTCTGCGGAATCCGCAGCGGTTTTCAACCTGCACCAATAGGAAAGTGCAGTTGAAGAAACCGCGTGAAAATCCGCAGTGAAAACCGCAGTGGTTTTGCACTGCGGATTTTCAAAATCCGCTGCGGAAAAATCCGCAGCAAAATCTACAACGTGGGCACATACCCTTAAACAACAGACTATAACTCCAAGTGATTCAAACTTCTATGAAATCAAACTGTCCACTTAGGAAGCAACACTGTTTGACAATCAATTTCACATGCTGTTGTACAAATGGAATAGACAACAGATGGAAATTATTGGCAATTATCAAGACACACTCAATAAAGGAGTGGTTCTGCAGGTGGAGACCACAGACCACCTCTCAGTACCAATGCGTTCAGACTGATGGTTTTTCTATTTTGAATGTTGGTTGTGCTTTCACACTCATGGTAGCATGAGAAGGACTCTACAACCCACACAAGTAGCTCAGGTAGTACAGCTCATCCAGGATGGCACATCAATGCAAGCTGTGGCAAGAAGGTTTGCTGTGTCTGTCAGCGTAGTGTCCAGAGGATGGAGGTGCTACCAGGAGACAGGCCAGTACACCAGGAGATGTGGAGGGGGCCATAGGAGGGCAACAACCCAGCAGCAGGACCACTACCTCAGCTTTTGTGCAAAGAGGAACAGGAGGAGCACTGCCAAAGCCCTGCAAAATGGCCTCCAGCAGGCCACAAATGTGCATGTGTCTGCACAAACGGTTAGAAACCGACTCCTACAGGATGATCTGAGTGCCCGAAGTCCACAGATGAGGGTTGTGCTCACAGCCCAACACAGTGCAGAATGATTGGCATTTGCCACAGAACATCAGGATTGGCAAATTCGTCACGGGTGCCCTGTGCTCTTCACAGATGAAAGATTCACACTGAGTACATGTGACAGACGTGACTGGAGACGCCGTGGAGAGCGATCTGCCTGCAACATCCTTCAGCATGACCGGTTTGGCAGTGGTTCAGTAATGGTGTGGGGTGGCAATTCTTTGGAGCGCCATACAGCCCTTCATGTGCTCGCCAGAGGTAGCCTGACTGCCATTAGGTAGACAGACCCCTTGTGAGACCACAAGCTGGTGTGGTTGACCCTGGGTTCCTCTTAATGCAGGACAATGCCAGACCTCATGTGGCTGGAGTATGTCAGCAGTTCCTGCAAGATGAAGGCATTGAAGCTATGGACTGGCCTGCCCATTCCTCAGACCTTAATCCTATTGAACACATCTGGGACATCATGTCTTGCACCA
This sequence comes from Ranitomeya variabilis, assembly GCF_051348905.1. Classification (NCBI taxonomy): domain Eukaryota; kingdom Metazoa; phylum Chordata; class Amphibia; order Anura; family Dendrobatidae; genus Ranitomeya; species Ranitomeya variabilis. The sequence goes on along the minus strand of NC_135235.1, from coordinate 99,663,498 downwards.
TCCACCAATGTCACGTTGCACTGCAGACTGTCCAGGAGTTGGTGGATGCTTTAGTCCAGGTCTAGGAGGAGATCCCTCAGGAGACCATCCGCCGCCTCATCAGGAGCATGCCCAGGCATTGTAGGGAGGTCATACAGGCACATGGAGGCAACACACACAACTGAACATCATTTCCTTGTCTTGAGGCATTTCCACTAAAGTTGGATCAGCCTGTAATTTGATTTTCCACTTTGATTTTGAGTATCATTCCAAATCCAGACCTCCATGGGATATTCATTTTGATTTACAATGATCATTTTTATGTTTTATTCGCAAAACATTTTACTATGTAATGAATAAAGATTTGCAACTGAAATATTTCATTCAGTGATATGGATGTGGTACTTTAGTGTTCCTTTTTTGAGCAGTGTATGTACATTCCTATGTTCTCTGTGCCCCCATCGTGTGGCTAAACTGTGCACTGCACTTTCCCTATAGTAAGCAATATACACTGTGCAGCAGAGATAACATACTTTAAATAAATACACTTATTAACAATTATACTTAAAGGGATAGAGGTGTACATCAATCTTTGCAACCCCTTAAGGTACCGTCACATTAAGCGACGCTGCAGCGATATAGACAACGATGCCGATCGCTGCAGCGTCGCTGTTTCGTCGTTGTGTGGTCGCTGGAGAGCTGTCACACAGACAGCTCTCCAGCGACCAACGATGCCGAAGTCCCCAAGTAACCAGGGTAAACATCGGGTTACTAAGCGCAGGGCCGCGCTTAGTAACCCGATGTTTACCCTGGTTACCAGTGTAAATGTAAAAAAAAACAAACACTACATACTTACATTCCGGTGCCTGTCGCGTCCCCCGGCGTCCGCTTCCCTGCACTGTGTAAGCGCCGGCCCTAAAGCAGAGCGGTGACGTCACCGCTGTGCTCTGCTTTACGGCCGGCCGGTGCTGACATAGTGCAGGGAAGCGGATGCCAGGGGACCCGACAGACACCGGAATGTAAGTATGTAGTGTTTTTTTTTTTTTTTTTTTTACATTTACACTGGTAACCAGGGTAAACATCAGGTTACTAAGCGCGGCCCTGCGCTTAGTAACCCAATGTTTACCCTGGTTACCAGTGAAGACATCGCTGAATCCGCGTCACACACGCCGATTCAACGATGTCAGCGGGTGATCCAGCGACGAAATAAGGTGCTGGCCTTCTAGCTCCGACCAACGATGTCACAGCAGGATCCTGATCGCTGCTGCGTGTCAAACACAACGATATCGCTATCCAGGACACTGCAACGTCACGGATCGCTATCGTTATCGTTGTTAAGTTGTTCAGTGTGAAGGTACCTTTTACATTTTGGACGTATGGATATGTCCAGACAATTGCGCTGGGTGTTCAGCTGACATGAAAGCTGAGACCCATCGGTTTAACCCCTCTAAACGCTGCGATGGATATCGATCACAGCATTTAGAAGGCAGGCAGAGGGAGGGGGCTACCTTTGTGATTGTTGCCATGGTGACCCAATATTGTTATGACGACATCTGGGTCACCAGGCTCTAGCAAGTTAGTTAGATCATGCACTGCAGCACTGACAGTTACAAAGCATAGCAATTCTGAGGAATTGAGAGGTGGCAACGCATGTGCTGCTGGCTCCATTAATTTTTATAGCACCTCTGAAAACTGCGGAAATTGTAGCTATCTATTCGCCATGAAGGTCCCAGAGTGGACAATCCCTTAAAGTACCTAATTCACGGCCTCTCCAAGTGTGGTAACAGCCTAATATGATTCTGGTGTAAAGTAATACCTTGAGCAGTGGACTCTGCCTATTATATGAAGGTACCAGGATGAACGAGGCCTGATGAACATTTGTATAGCGACTTGGTTGGGCTATAAGCCTTTTGTGACCATTACATGTAGGTGTAACAAGACGGCACGGGGTGGTAGTCGTGGGCGAGTCCCTTAAGCAACAGTTAGTGAGCACCCTGGCGCCTTGTACGTGGGAAGAAAAGTGAAGTCTGAGTCCTGCAGTACAGTCAGTTACATTCCTCACTTATTTACTTTGGTTGCAGGGGACCAGATATCAGGAAACAACACAGGCCACAGTTCAGTTCCAATGGTAAAACTTTACTGAACAGTCAAACCCGTGACACAGTAGTAACAAGGAAATGTTTCCTATTCTTTTCCTGCGGCCTCAGTATGTTGCACACCACCAGCTCCTATTCTGGTCCCGAACCCTGTATTTCTCCTAGGGACAATCCCGCATAGCCAGTGTCTGTCACGCTTCCCTTCAAGCTAGGGCAACTTTTATCCCCCCCACCCGACTGGCGGATCCTCTGTCCTCGCTATGGGGCATGTCTCTCCCTGGGCAAGCCTGCCCTGGCTCTACTCTAAAGGCCGGAAATCCTTTTTCCTATATCCTGGAGGCGTTGCACCATTCCCTGCTATCTCCTCCCAACTGTTTAACCCTTTTGTAACTCATTCTGTCCCTGAGTAAAGCACATAGGTACAACTACATTTACATTAAGATAACATCAGAAAATCGCACATTACATTAATAAAACGTTAGGAAGCCACACATGTACTCGGTATTCAGGAGAGAGGAGGCATGTGAGGGTCCCTGCCACCTACTTACACTGGTTCTGCTACTTAGAGCTATGGGTGCTGCTGATTGTGGGTGACTGTGTGCCGTACTAACCATCCTGTAGGTTGCTGATTGTTTCAGGAGAAAATTGGTTATTACTATTGAGATAATCCATGTAGCTTGCCACTTATCTCTGGATATATTCCCTGGAGGCCCCCACTTATCCTTATGTTTCGTTGTCTGGTCAGTGGTCACATAATGTGCAACCTTGTAAGCTTAATCCATGAGAGGCATGAGTTTACATCTGGAAACATAATCCCTCCACGAGGGCTCCTGAAGCCCCTGTGCTCTGAAAGCTTGCAATTAAATACCTTTATTCGCTATCCAGAAAAAATATTGCAACTAGAATACTTTTGTCATTTTTTGGACATAAAAGTATTTACAGAGATAAAGGTAAAATACAACAGCACAGTAACAATGGAGATTATGTATTGAAATCAATGTAATATGTAGAGAAATTGTATTTTTCCCATATATAATGTAGTCAGCAAGGATGATTTGCTAAAACAGTGTCTGACCATTACAAATTATCTCCTAAATGGGCACAAAGCTGCCAGTCAGCTAGCGGCGCTGTGACCACGGCACTGGATGAGGGAAAGCTGTGGCCCGTATAACTACAGTCACGCTGACAATCGCACTAAGAATGGCTGTAGATGCGGCAATGGTGTCCTGTGAAATGAACTCAGGGGTCACATCTCCCAACAAGAATTACAAAGTTTGAATTTTATGACTTGCAAATCTAATGTGATGGTTTACAAGACCACGTGAGTATGTAGAGAAGAGCACGTGGGAAAAACGATCTATGAATTCAGTATGAGGGGGGACCACTTGGGCGACACAGGACATGATACCACCATAGCACCCCATGTGACACAGTGTTATGGAAGGTGATATTCACGGGTGTAGATTTGATTAAGCCATCACTAATGGTTGGAGTGGGTACATTTACTTCAGCGATCATCCACAACCACAATACGTGGACCGCAAACTTTTTCTCGTCTATTCTGGGTGAGGTTGAACCTCATTATGTCTACGACACTGGTCTATGTCGGAGCCCTGGTTACAGTATGGCTCCTTTAGACTGTAGTTGTGTGGTTATAATTATTAAGTCTCCTGATAATGTAGCTCACACTTGCAGTCTATATCCTCATCTTGTGAGATCTGCGCTGATCTTTGATTACAGATTGTAGTAATTATCTGTATAGAAGATGAAACTCTGCACTGTTAATGACAATTTTCTGAAAATAAATTTTCTTTCCAGTCCTGGTAACGTCTCACTTTCTGCATAAACAGATTTATATATCATTAATGTAAGTAATCCAGAGACGTCATATGTTGCATTCACATTATAAAACGATGGTTTTATTCCCCCCCAAGAATCGGCTGCTGTTAGGTGGGACTAGGCAACTATGGTTTTAGCTTGAGCTTCGGTTTCTGACCCTAAATCTTAAGCCCCATTTACTTCATACATTTCTAATTTCTTCCAAATAAGTGAAATGGGCTAAAAAAGAAACAGAAGGGAGCGGCCGGATTTACCTGTTACCAGGATTGTAGGAACTCTGCTAATTAACCAGAGGCTGCAGTTGGGTCAGTGAATGCTATCGTCACTAAGGGCAGTGGGGAGCAAATAATGTGAGTTGTCATCTGAATATTCTGCCCAATATAAGGCTCAATATTACTGGGAGTCATAGGTCTGTTCTTTTTATTAACCATAATGGCACAAAAAACCTTTGTACTATTTGGCTGATAAATGTGATAAAAGAATGCAGCCGGATTATAGCTGAGTCTGTTGTATTTTTGAGGGTAGCGCTCCCTCCACCCCCACTGCTATGATTGACAGGCTGTTTCCTCTGTATTCTTTCACTAGTATCGGCCAAACATCACAATATTTTTATGCTTTTGGCTAATGAGAAAGTGGCCCTGTAATATGGAGTCCGTACATTGGACAGGATAATAAGATGATGAGTTTTCACAACTCGAACACTTATTGCTGTCCTCCTTCTCACTCTCCTCCATATTCATGGATGTGTAATTGGATATTATCATATCTACAGCTCACTCTGCCTATTGGATATATAGGATAATGGACATATAACAATCTCAGTACAGATATATTTTCTTTCTTAAAGAAGACATTTCACAACTTTTGCGTGCTAAACTGAGTACATCATGAAAAGAGGCTGAAGAGCTGAATAACACGTATTTAAATGTGACTTACCGCCGATATCCAATGAAGAGGTTGATAGACTATGATTCCTTGACTGGTGGTTCCTCCGTAGTGGTGATGGCTAGCTGACCCAATGCCTCTTGCTTTGGGAATAGTTTCTTCATATCCTCAGTAGAGCTATGTATTACCCTATCTATGGGAGGTATACGTCGGTGGGAATGTCCTTCAGTTCACAAATACTTATTGTTAGCTGCAGTAATAAGCACAGCACAGGAAACTATTGCTCTAAAGCGGGGGTCCCAAACCTGTAGCTCGGGAGCCACATGTGGCTCGTGGCCCTAGGAATTGTGGCTCGCAACTGTCTGCCAGCTTGGTGCATTAGCTCCAGGTCTAGCAAACAGGTATGAAGAGAACATCACAAAATTGTGAATATTTGAGTAGCCAAGCACAGAAGATCAGATCTGGATGCACATATACTGGGGTTTAGAGATATTTTATGTATGGTACACTGGAGGATGATAATACCTATTAGAGAAGGTTCTTGAAGCTGGATGAGTGTTGGGAGTCCTTGAGGGGATAATACTGAATTGGGGCATTGTGGGAACCCAATGTGGGAAACCCTGGATCTCAGTGTACTGCTTTGGAGTGATTTCTGTGAAAAGTTCTGGTTATCATTATACCCGTAATGGGGGCTTTGGTTGACACGACTTTGAGGGGGACAGAAGCAGCATGTTACTCGTGACCCCATCTCAGAGCTGAATGTGGCTCGCGACCCTCTCTCAGTGCTGAATGTGGCTCTAAAGGTCAAAAAGGTTGTGGATCGCTGCTCTAAAGTCATAAGAGTATTGTCTTCAGGAACCATGGATGGTCATTGAGTTCCTGTGGTAGATTTGTCTATATGATTATTGGGCTGGATGGTTCAATATCCAAAGCCATTGTGTTCAGTGAACCATCAATAAATGGTGACAAATTTGACATTAGATAATTGTGATGATTGTAGTTATTGCAGAACACTGATAATTAGTGAAAAGCAAATATACTCGTTACTCGAGATTTCCCGAGCACGCTCGGGTGTCCTTCAAGTATTTGTAAGAACTCGGAGACTTAGTTTTCAGCACCACAGCTGAATGATTTACATCTGTTAGCCAGCATAAGTAGATGTGGGGGTTGCTTGGTTGCTAGAGAACCCCCACATGTGATCAAGCTGGCTAACAGATGTACAGTAAGTCCATATATATTTGGACAGAGACTACATTTTTCTAATTTTGGTTATAGACATTACCACAATGAATTTAAACAAAAAAAATTCAGATGCAGTTGAGGTTCAGACTTTCAGCTTTCATTTGAGGGTATCCACATTAAAACTGGATAAAGGGTTTAGGAGTTTCAGCTCCTTAACATGTGCCACCCTGTTTTTAAAGGGACCAAAAGTAATTGGACTGATTTTAAATAATTTTAAATAAAATGTTCATGTTTAGTATTTGGTTGAAAACCCTTTGTTGGCAATGACTGCCTGAAGTCTTGAACTCATGGACATCACCAGACGCTGTTTCCTCCTTTTTGATGCTCTGTCAGGCCTTCACTGCAGTAGTTTTCAGTTTGTTTGTTTGTGGGCCTTTCTGTCTGAAGTTTAGTCTAACAAGTGAAATGCATGCTCAATTGACTTGAGATCAGGTGACTGACTTGGCCATTCAAGAATATTCCACTTCTTTTCTTTAATAAACTCCTGGGCTGCTTTGGCTTTATGTTTCGGGTCATTGTCCATCTGTAGTATGAAACGACGACCAATCAGTTTGGCTGCATTTGGCTGAATCTGTGCACACAGTATGACTCTGAATGCCTCAGAATTAATTTGGCTGCTTCTGTCCTGTGTCACATCATCAATAAACACTAATGACCCAGTGCCACTGGCAGCCTTGCATGCCCAAGCCATCACACTGCCTCCGCCGTGTTTTACAGATGAGGTGGTATGTTTTGGATCATGAGCTGTACCACACCTTCACCATTATTTTTTCATTCCATCATTCTGGTAGAGGTTGGTCTTTGTTTCATCTGTCCAAAGAATGTTCTTCTAGAACTGTGCTGGCTTTTTTAGATTTTTTTTTAGCAAAGTCCAGTCTAGCCTCTTTATTCTTGATGCTTATGAGTGGCTCGCACCGTGCAGTGAACCCTCTGTATTTACTTTCATGCAGTCTTCTCTTTATGGTAGATTTGGATATTGATACACCGACCTCCTGGAGAGTGTTGTTCTCTTGGTTGGCTGTTGTGAAGGGGTTTCTCTTCACCATGGAGATTATTCTGCGATCATCCACCACTGTTGTCTTCCGTGGGCGCCCAGGTCTTTTTGCATTGAGTTCACCAGTGCTTTCTTCCTTTCTCGTGATGTACCAAACTGTAGATTTTGCCACTCCTAATATTGTAGCAAATTCTCAGATGGGGTTTTTACTTGCGGTATCGGAATGCTCAACACTACTCTCAATCTCATCATTGGTGTCTCCTTCAAATGGTAAGTCTTGGAGAATCATGTTATATAATATGACACCGAAGGCGAACCAGTCTACTACGGCATCGTGAAAGTCTCTTATGATAATTTCTTGGACGCCATACCCAGGTGCTCCACCGTAATTTCTGGTACTGAATCTCTTATCAAACTCACAAAGATATAGTCCAAAATCAGTAATTTTTATGTGGCCATCGCGAGTCCGCAGGATTGTGTCCGGTTTTAAGTCCCTGTGAATGATGCTTTGGGAGTGCAGGAATTGTAGGCCACAAACCGTTTCTGCTGCTATAAATGTTGTGGGGTCCTTCAGGGTAATGGATATCCCGATACCCACAAAAAAAGACAATGTATTTGAGGTTATGTTTTTCTGTATTCATTCGGTGGTGTACAGAAGTCTTGCCCAATCCAGCCCTTGTTCATTTTTATAAGGGTCAGCCTGTCAGCATTTTCAGTTGACAGGCAGATGCGCTTATCTGTTATAATTCCACCAGCGGCACTAAAAACCCGCTCTGACAGAACGCTAGCAGCAGGGCAGGCCAGGACCTCCAAGGCGTAGAGAGTCAGTTCATACCTCGTGTCCATCTTGGATACCCAATAATTAAAAGGCACAGAGGAATCACGGAGGACGTTTGTACGATCAGCAAGGTACTCCCTCAGCATCTTCCCAAACATTGCACTTCTTGTAACAGCACCCTTTGCCTCTGTGCCAGCACGATAGGAGGGTCTGAGAAAACTGTCCCAGAACTTGGCCATTGTTCCCCTGCCTGTGCTGGATTGTACTTCTGTCTCTCTCACTTGGACTCCTTGGTTGTATAACAAACTCTGACGTCTGCTGCCAGCGTTCTCAGATGGGAATTTTTTTTATTAATTCTGCTACAAGGGACCTCTGGTACTGCAACATATTAGTAAACCTGTCTGCCTCTGGAAAAAGAGATGGAAAGTTCTCCTTGTAGCGTGGGTCTTTAAGTGTCACCAACCAGTAATGAGTATCACCGAAAATTTTAATAATGCGAGGGTCACGGGAAACACAGTGCTACATAAAGTCAGCCATGTGTGCCCGCTGCTAACGGGCAAGACTTCCGTGTGCTCACCAACAGGATGACTGACCATGCTGTCCTCTTCCTCCTCATCCTCCTCCTCCTTCCTGTCCTCAAGCCATCCATGCTGAACAGACAGTATGACAGCTCTGCTTGTAGTACCATCTACAGCGCATGAAAGTAGCTCTGGTTCTTCCTCCTCCTCTTCCTCATTGTCTACCAATCCACTTTGGGATGACATGAGACTGGACTGAGTTTAATCACCCTGTTTGGTTCCTTGCTCCATGTCCTCGTGCTCCGCCTGCAATGCATCCTCTTTAATAGTGAGCAGAGAGGTTTGCAGAGAAACAAGATGGTGATGCTAATTATGGCTTCATCGCCGCTCACCATCTTGGCACTGTCCTCAAAGTTTTTGAGGATGGTACATATGTCTGACATCCATGTCCACTCCTGCGGTCTTGTGTGTTGTCTGAACTGAATAACGATGGCCTTGTTGATGCTGGTAGTCAACAACTGCCCTCTTCTGCTCACAAATCCTTTCCAACATGTTCAGTGTAGAGTTCCAATGCGTGGGGACATCCCACATCAGTCAGTGAGTCGGAAAAGGCAAACGCTGCTGAAGCATGGCAAGGGCGGCTGAGGCTGTAGCCAACTATCTAAAATATGCAGACAGGTGGCGTACTTTCACTAGCAGATCCGGCAGCTCCAGGTAGCTTTTGATAAAACGTTGAATGACGAGGTTTAGCACATGGGCCAAGCAAGGTAAGTGTGTTACCTCAGAGCTGCCACCAGGTTCCAGCCATTGTCACACATGACGAGGCCTGGCTGTAGGTTCAGCGGTGTCATCTAAAAATCTGACTGCTCTTTCAGCGCTGTCCACAACTCTTCAGCATTGTGTGGTTTGTCACCTAAGCAGATTAGCTTCAACACAGCCTGTTGCCGCTTGGCTGATGCAGTGTTGCAGTGCTTCCAGCTTCTGACTGATGTGCTCATTTCAGAGATGGAGGCTTAAGAGGAGGAGGAGGTGCAGGAGCTGTAGACTGTGGGGGCAACCCTGATTGATGTCGGGCCCGCAAGCCTTGGTGTCAGAAGGATGTGTTCCATCCGCTGCAGACAGTGTTCCTGGAGCCTGGGGTTCGGCCCACAAAGTCGGGTGCTTTGCTGCCATGTGCCTGATCGTGCTGGTGGTGGTCAGGCTGGTAGTTTTGCTGCCCCTGCTGATGCAGACATGGCAGGTGCTGCAAATGGCCTGTTTGGGCTTATTGTCAGAGTTTTTAAAAAATAAACAGACTCTGGAAGATATTGCTGATCTCTTAAAAACATAATAGAGATGACTTATGTAGTTTGCTATGCACAACTGCAGGTTGTCCAGGCTGTGTATGACCTTTCAGCTAATATGAATGTATTGCCTCAAACTCCTGATGTTACACCAACAGCTTTCAATACCTGCCACAGTCACCTGCTTATCTAGGACATTTTTCTTAGGATCTCCATTAAATCAGGCAGGACATGGCAGATGTGGAGATGTTCCCAAATCCTGTTGGGGCTTTGTGAACCAATTCACTGAACATTTTGCACTTTGTCCTCAACTATTTTTTTTTCTGTCCAGCTGAAAGTGGCATATTTTTTTCGTTAACTGGAGATGCCTTAGCTTGGGCCTCCCCATCATGGGAATTAGATGATCGTATGATACATTCTCTACCCTCCTTCCTATCCGCCTTCAATAGAGTGTTTGTTTGATGAGCCAGGTTATGTATCTTCTGCGGCTGACACTTTACTATGGCTTAGACAAGGAACGAACTGTGTAGGACACTGACTTTGAGTCCATACCTTATAGCAGTGTCGGACTGGGGTGACAAGGGCCCATCAGTAACATTGACTTTGGGGGGCCCACTTTTCACCTGCATACAGATATTATACTTCCTTTTTTCACAAATTTACCTATATCTCTATATAATAATAATAATAATAACAATAAACTGGGTAGTTTGGTTAATGAAGAGATGTTGCTTTTTTCTATACAGAGTGAATCAAGTGAATTAAGCCAAGTACTGTACATACAGTGGGGTTGGGGGCCCAAATCTACACAGGGGCCCACCGGCGGATTCCCCTGTTACCCTGTGGACCAGTCCGAGCCTGCCTTATAGACTGATTTGGCCTGGAATAATGACACCCTCCTGGCAAATTTCCTTGCCACTCTCTCTAGCCGGTTAATAGATGAACTTGCAAGCAAAGTCATGGAACAGTGTATTCTAGAGTTCCATCAAAATCTCCTCCTGGAGGGACCCTACAGGAGCACATTATCAATTACCCCTTATCAGTAGCATAGCTACCGGAGGGCAGAGGGTGTGGGCGCCCCGGGCCCGGTGCTCTGAGGGGGCCCACCCGGAGCTGCGCTACTGTAACTGTATCAGCACACGCAGCACGCCGATACAGTTAAATTCTGTGGCAGAGCAGGGAGAATCGATCTCCCTGCTTTGCCGCTATGGGGTCCCTGAGCAGGCGGGGGGGCCCGGTGCCAGCAGTGGGCCCCCCCGCCATCATTGGAAGATCAGCTGTTTTGGCATTTAGCCGATACAGCTGACCACATTGATGGGAGAAGGAGCGTTGCGCTCCTTCTCCCATCATCCCCCTGTCAGTGTCGGCATCTGAAGTCGCCGACATTGACAGCGGGCGCGATGACGTCACTGCCCGGCACCCGCTGTCAGGAGATCAGCGGGAGCAGCGCAGGAACCAGGAAGAGAGGGTGCTGCCTTATTACCGTGTCTGCCTATGGGGAGTGCATTATACTATATTGTGGACTATTTGGTGCATTATGCTACTGTATATGGAGGCTATCTAGGGGCCATCATACAGTGTTGAGATTACATTGTGGGGGTCATTATACATTGTTGGAGCCATCAAACAGTTTGGAGGCTACTTAGGAGTCAGTATAGTGTGTGGGTGCATTATACTGTGTATAAGAGAGCATCATGCTGTGTATAGGGGAGCTGTACAGGGGGAGACTCGGGACATTATTAAATGTAAAGTGGGCACTTATTGTTATAGGGGAACTCAGGTTACTGTGGCTATCAAAGGGGCACACAGGGCAATATTACTTTCTAGGGGACAAAATGTGGGCACTCTTTTCTAGGGCACTTGCACCCGGCATTACTATAGTATAGAGAGTTGCTTTAGAATTTAGAGGGCACAGAGAACCACACAGCAGGTGCAGTAATAGGGACACATACAGCAGCAGCGGCTCAGTATTGGGGTAGCAGGTGCAGTAATAGGGACACATATGGCAGCAGCGGCTCAGTATTGGGGTATCAGCAGGATGAGGATCAGATCATGTTTCTGGATTCAGGCAGATGTCTGTACAATCTGAGCAACCTCAATACGCTAATGGTGAGCTGAGCTTTGATATATCATAAAAAAGTGGTATCTACTTAAAAATTATCCCAATAAAAACATCAATTCATTGAGCAAAAAAACAAACCAGCACTCAGGTCCGTCATCTGCATTGGAACAATAGGGGGTTCCCATGTTGCTGGTAGCGCAAAGACTCTGAAAAAAATCCATCAAAATCTGTGTTTCAAATGCACCCCCTCTGTCTTCTTAGTCCTGCAGTGTGACCAAACCTCTGTTAGCCTCCACATGTACTGCATTGCTGTAGAGGAGTGAACCCATTTAATAATTGACACATGTCTCCAGAAGAACAAGTTGGGTACAATCTTTGGTCACTAAAATGGTATGTTTACAATTTTCACTGTACGGTATCCACTTCATGCTAATATCTGGAAAACATTTGTATGGTCAAAATAGTCAACACAACCATAGATACATTTCCTGGTGTTGTAATTTCCAACATGGGGTCACTTGTAGTGGTTTCTAGCATCTCAAGGACTCTAGAAATGGCGCCTGCAAAGTATTCCAACAAAAAAAGCTAAATATTCAATGTCCCTCCTGAGCTTGGCTTTGTGCCTTTGTAAGGTGCTAGCAGACACGTGGGATGCAGTGATTAGCAGGAGGTAGAACAAGAGTTAATGGGTTTTTTATAGAGCGTTATTATAACAGTTAATACTCCACGCAGGGAGAGATATAGTGCAGGAATATAGGTAAACAATTATAACGCAATAATAAGGGTCCAAATAACAGGTTAACTTATCAGTCTGTGGTTCCTGGATGGAGGAGGCTGGAAAATACCACGATGGCGCCGTAGGTGATGGGAGACGTCTCTGAACTGATCCCGTAGAAAAGTGAAGCAATGTCTCTTCAAGGAACTGCTTGAGTGGTAGTCTGTGGCACCACGATTGGTCAACAAAGTCCCGTAGAGGAGGCTGCGGTCATGCTACTTGCTTCAGCATGCACTGACTGGAGGGTACTGTGTCACGCGTCAGCAGCAGTCAGTGATACAGACTATTTTGTACTAGTAACGTCGGAGGCAATAGGAAGGCCAGTCTCTGAAGGTACAGTCTATATGCATGGGGGATGCAGGAGTGCAACGCGGGCCTGCTCTTTGGCGTCAGTCTGTGGAAAGGGAGTCAACCTTCTCCCGTAACACACGCTGTCTTCCTGCCAAAGACCCCATCCTGGCACGTGCCATCCCTTTTATATCAGATTTGCCCCCTACAATCAGGTGCAAAGGTCTCTTCCAGTCAGAAAGTGCTTCCCCCGACAACAATGGTGACAGCCCCGACAGTTCCGGCCCTGACACAAGAGAGAGATGACTAGCCCGGTCTGTCTCCCTACACCTGAACAGTAGTTTCCCACCACATAAAGAGTATTGCCACATTCTGTAGAAATATCACAAAATTTGGGGTAATTTTCTAATATTGCCCTTTTGTGAAGATGAAAAATTCAGACTGAAACATTTTAGTGGAAAAATATATATATTTTTTTATTCACAGACCAATAATAAAAAATGATGTGAGAAACCTTTGTTGTCAAAATGCTCACTACACCACTAGATGAGCTTGAGGGCTGTGTATTCCAAAAAGTGAAACTTGTGGGGATTTTCTGTTATTCTGACACCTCAGGGGCTCTGCTAATGGCTTCCACAATTTATTTCTGCAGAATATGAAATCCAAAAATGTTGTGCCCTTACAGTAGTGTATGACCACATACGGTATATTGTATTACTGTACTCTGGAGAAATTGCATAGGAATTTATGGGGCCATTTTATCCTAATACTCAATGTGAAAAATAGAAAATCCTAAACAATATTTTATTAGAAAAAAATAAAATTTCATCTTCATAGCCCAATGCTGTCAAATTCTGTCAAGCATCTGTGGGTTAAAAATGCTCACCGCATCCCTAAATGAATTTTTTTAGGGGTGCAATTTCCAAAATGTGGTCAGTAATGGTAGGATTCTTCCATTTTGGCTCCTCAAGGCCTCTGCAAATGTGACTTGGCAGCCGCATCTTCAATCTATTCCAGACAAATTTGCATTCTAAAAATGAAATAATGCCCCTTCCCTACAGAGCCTTGTTGTGTGCCTAAACAATAGTTTCTAACAACATATGGGGTATCGCCACATTCTAGAAAAGGTGTGCAATAGATTGTGGGGTCCGTTTTTTTCTTATTAACCCTTTTGAAACAATTTTTCCATTACAATTTGTGAAGTACCTAAACATTTAACAAGCTTCCTGACAGCAGTTTTCTTTACTTTTGAGGGGTACAGTTTTTAAAATGGAATCAATTTTTTGGAGAGTCTGTTCCAATATATAGGCCTCTCAAAGTCACTTCAGAACTGAAGAAATCTCTACAATAAGAGGGCTTAATTCATTTTCTGAAAAAATAAAAATAGACATCTCAAAAATGATGGTGAAATAAAATAGACACATGGTAAATATTTTTTTTGTGGTATGACCATTTGAAGCATAGAAAATGTAAAAAGTTTAGATATTTCTAATTTTTCAAAATGTTAAATATCAAATATTTTCATAGGTAAGCCCAAAACATATTGACCTATATTTACCATTAACATAAAGAACAATGTATTAAATAAAGTCTTGGAAAAGATTCGCTAAGATAAACAGATGAATTCCAGAGTAATTACTACTTAAAGTGATAGTGTGTCTGGGATGCAGTTACTGACAGCTCAGTCATCCAATCTAGTGCAGGGGCGTGCTGTCAGTGTGTTGATTGACAGCTCAGCCATCCAATCTGAGACTGGGTGGTGCTGGCTGTCTCCAGGTGTTCATTGTCTCAGTGGATTGCCAGGCTACTTAAATGGGCTGTTAATCCCAGGCCTCTGCCAAACCTGCATTCAGCTACTGCGTGGTTTGAATCTCTGTGCCTTGAGTTCTGCTTTGTAGATCTTTCATTGCCTGACCTTGGACCTCATTCTGACCATCCGCCTGTTTAACCCTTTCTGATGTGATCCGCTATCCTCCTGATATTCTTGGCATTCTGACCTTGGAATGTTACCTTTCTCTCATCCTTCTGTTTATGACGTACCCTCCTGGCTTTTGACCTTGGACTCCTTCACTATCCCGTCTTACGGTTTGACTGTGAGAAGTGACTCTGCGTCACCGCTTGATCCCGAAAGCCAAAATTGGCTTAGTCACTTGGGGGTTAAGTGATTTTAATTATGTATCTTGATTCACCTTTTTATTGGTTTTGCTTCTGATGTTGATCAAGGTATCTAATGTTTCAAATTCTTATTGGATAAATATAGGTATATTTTCTGTACCAGAGCTTTAAGGACAAGGAATAAGTAGCTGTCAAAGTAATAATCTATTTTGAGATAAAAGAAAAAAAGAAAGTAAATAGGAGGTTCCTCAGGACCGGCTCACCGTGCAGCATTTACCCCATTTATCATCAGGGCGTTTTTGATATAAAGTCATGGATTTTCATGTCAGTGCCAAACTTTCAGGATATCATATCCAGCTGCAATCACTGCTGTAGGGAGGGAGATGGTTGTACTGTATGATAAAACTTTGTTGTGATGGTATAGTCATTGCTTTGGTGATGGAAATTAACTTTTTCTAGTCCAAAACGGAAATGACTGCCTCAATGATCCTACTACAGAATGAGACAGATCCACTCTCTCATGTGTTGATTTTGGCACTCGGAGTGGGGGTCAGAAATGTCTCTTCCTTTTTCCTTTGCAGGATGTTCAGTGTCTGAGTCTGAACTCATTACAGCTGCTTGGATGTTTTCTTCTTTTATATTCTGTCACTCGAATAATATGATTCAGGATATAATGTATGTGGCTGATGTAATGGGTAGCATGCAGTACTTCATGCTGTTTTTGGAACTGAATATTCTTTTTGTCACATGCATTTTGTTAGGAATTGTATTTCAAATGTTACTTACCCCTTTATTATGTATACTGTTGAACTGACATTTCATAGGGGTGATTTACTGTAATTTGTAGTAGGTTCCTAAATGATTAAACTATTTAGAAGACTTACATTTTTGGTCTCGTCTGGTTCCTCTTCACTTTTGCACATCGCATTCTACCATGGCTAGGTCTGAATTGAAAGGAAAATGAATGATTTGTGCATGAGTCAATAGATACGTTGCTTTTGCACAGCATTATGTCTTTGGCATTGGGCTTCTACGGTCATTTTGGTGTGACAGATGCTGGATCAAGATTCCACAAAGTGAATTTTTTTCCTTTATTTTGTGTTACAATTACTACGCTTGCTTTATTGAGTTCCTTCTTTTGTTTTCATTTACATTTGAATGTTAATTTCCTTCGTTAAGCTGGCCACACACAATAGATGAGTCAGCCATAGTAGGCGAATTGGACCATTTTGGTCAATTATTGTGTTAAAATGAAAGCCGTGACTAATGCTTAGTTACAATTTTTTTCCCGAACTCTTTTTTGAAAATCTATATGTGTAGGTGGGTGTGTGTGTGTGTGTGTAATGTACATCTGATCTGACTTTTTTTTTTTTCTAATCCACATCTCTGGAAATAGTATTATTTCATTTTAAAGATCCTATTTTCTACTTGTAATCCCCACCAGATATGTGAAGTGTAGTAGTGAGTGTGGGTATGCAGGTATGTCCAGACAAAGCAAGTTGTATGTTCCAGCAGGTGTAGACAAGCGTATTTTTGGTCTGAGTGTGATCCAACAAAATATAACATTGGTCCATGTGCAATCTTATGGCATCATGGACAGGTTCGATTTTTGCTTCATGTCCAAGTTTGATCTGATATTCAGATTGCACTCTGTCAAGGAAGTCAGTGAGTCCATGGAAAACCTCAGACTGCACTTGGATGACATATGAATGCTGTCTAATTTCCATGGCCCCACAGAACAGAGAAGATGGAGATTTTTTTTTTACTCCTTCTCCTCACCCAAGAGAATTGGATCACACTATGCTAACACTCTGGTCAAACTCCGTTTATATGGCCACCGACTTGTTCCGCTCACTGAGACTACTAGTGCTGCTTCTAGTGCTTGTAGGTTGAGTCTCTGTTTCATAAAGGGGAAGCATGCTTCCCAGTCTGTGTTCTACCAATGCTCACTTGACTTTAGATACTTGAGAACCTCCTCCAATGCTCCCTACCTAAACAATAAGATTTTATTGTTTCTGTGAGTACAAAGAGGTTTTCCTGTGTTTGTAAGATGTGGACATTAGTGGTGTAATATGTCCTTTTTAAGATTTATCAGAGTCAATGTAAGGCGGTCATTTAGGAGCGCTGAGCAGGCAGCCCCAGGGATAAGGGAAGTGCCAGGAACCGCCGCAGCTCCAGCCAAAAACCTCCAAAGGAAGATAGACACAAGGTTAAAGATAGAAATTGGTTACAGGAAGGAGACACTGACAGTGGATGAAGTTGAGCCACAACGCGTTTCAACGTTGAAACGCGTTGTGGCTAAACTTCATCCACTGTCAGGTGTCTCCTTTCAGCGCTCCTGTGACCGATTTCTACCTTTAACTCTTTTTAAGATTTCAACAGTAGCATCACTGTAATGTGATTTATTCAGGCTCTTACAAGTTACCACATAATTATGTACAATTCTTGTTAGAGGCTTGGAAACATAATCCTCTTTAATAAGTCCTTAGACAACCTTAAGGGTTCATGCAACTCTTTCTCGAGATGTACACTTCCCAGCAAAACTTTACTTCCGGCACACTCTCCCTAACACAGTGGCGACTTTCTCTCTCCATCGCTGACCCTTTCTTGTAAAATGTTCTAGATCACTTAAGGTCCCCATACACCTTAGACCAATGTTGTCTGAATCCGACGATATCATCAGGACACCGACCAACTGATGATCAGGGGAGATGACGATTGCTGTTGTGAATTTGCTTTTTGCTCCCTCTAGTGGTTACTAGTTTTTTGACTCTGGTTTTTCTGTCATTCCTTTTATCCGCACCTGGGTCGTTAGTTAGGGGTGTTGCTATATAAGCTCCCTAGACCTTCAGTTCAATGCCTGGCAACGTAGTTATCAGAGCTAGTCTGCTGTGCTCTTGTCTACTGATCCTGGTTCCAGTTATATCAGCTAAGTCTGCCTTTTGCTTTTTGCTATT
Source organism: Ranitomeya variabilis (assembly GCF_051348905.1). NCBI lineage: Eukaryota > Metazoa > Chordata > Amphibia > Anura > Dendrobatidae > Ranitomeya > Ranitomeya variabilis. The sequence continues at coordinate 99,645,687 of NC_135235.1, read as the reverse complement.
TGTTTTGGTTTTGTATTTTTGTCCAGCTTGTTCCAAATCTATATCCTGACCTTTGCTGGAAGCTCTAGGGGGCTGGTGTTCTCCCCCCGGACCGTTAGACGGTTCGGGGGTTCTTGAATTTCCAGTGTGGATTTTGATAGGGTTTTTGTTGACCATATAAGTTACCTTTCTTTATTCTGCTATCAGTAAGCGGGCCTCTCTGTGCTAAACCTGGTTCATTTCTGTGTTTGTCATTTCCTCTTACCTCACCGTTATTATTTGTGGGGGGCTTCTATCCAGCTTTGGGGTCCCCTTCTCTGGAGGCAAGAAAGGTCTTTTGTTTTCCTCTACTAGGGGTAGCTAGATTCTCCGGCTGGAGCGTGTCATCTAGAATCAACGTAGGAATGATCCCCGGCTACTTCTAGTGTTGGCGTTAGGAGTAGATATATGGTCAACCCAGTTACCACTGCCCTATGAGCTGGATTTTTGTATTCTGCAGACTTCCACGTACCTCTGAGACCCTCGCCATTGGGGTCATAACAGATTGCGCATGTCCATCTTTTGACTGCCGATCGCATCGTTTCCCTGGAAATGAGCTGCAGTTTCTCATACAGAACACATGAGCGCTCAGCCGAACAAGCACTCTTGTGTTTGGGAGAGTAGGTGAAGAGCCTGTCGTCCAATCTATCTGTCAAAGCATCGTTTAGCTGGCAGTCTAATGTGTATGGCCAGCTTAACTTGCAAGATGCCAATCTTCACTTGATGCACACTACAACTTTCCTTATTAGTTGAAAATTATACCTGGATCCAAAATTTTAGCTTGGTTATGTAATATATAGCTCTTTACCCTGAGGCATGCTGCTACTGCTTTCTTCCTCCGTGTCTTCTCACTTCTTGTACATATCAGGTGGTCTCACATTCCCCTTTAATGGCAGTGTCAGGATTTTGTTGTCCTTCTGTGGATTTACCACCAGTGGCTGCTATTATTCACTTTGACAAATTATGATAGTTTTTGATCCTTTCCACTAAAGGCTGCTATTGCGTTACTGCAATATCCCTTTAGTAAGATGGCAGATGTTGAATTTGTGGAAGCCATCTTGTTTCCTGCTTGGGCCTACTTGAAAGCACTTGAAAAACTAAATCGTTGCTTGAGTATTGCGTCTAGCCATTAGTCTAGTTCCAGTCTCCAGCTCCTGAAAATTGTCTGACCCAGACTATTCCACTCTTTTCCAGATTACTCCTAATATTGCTAGTGCTACTTCCAAGAACTTCAACTACCACTTGCTGTGCCAGTTCGTGCTCCTTCGGTCACTGGATTTCAGCCATGCTCCAGCACTATTGTAACAGGCAGACTAGACTTTTACCAAACAAAACAACTAGGAGTAAATTTTCCAGACTTTGTTTCTCATTTTCTTTTATACCCATATCTGTTCCTATGCTGTGGCACCAATTGGAAGGAGCTGCTCAATAATTCTCACTCTACCTATGGTGTGGTTGCTTTTCCAGCTGCATAACAGCTCCTGCCTGAGTCCACCTCCTTCACATGTAGCTACAGATTCAGCAATATCTTTACATGGCCAGTCCATTACTGAGAAATCAGTGTTTGAATTTATATGCAAATGAGGCTAAAGATCTAGCATAGATCTGAAGCCTTAGGTACTCCAGCTCTATTCCCCACCCAGAACCACCTTCTCTTGCTTGACTGATGTCTAAAGTCTCACCGCATAGAGGATGTCTGTCAAGCAGGAGGACGCGGTGCTGGGCAAGGAATAGAGCTGGAGTGGCAGAGGCTTCAAATCTACAAATAACTCTTCAGTTTCATTTTATATATCCATTCAATTCTGATTTCTCAGCTATGGAGGAACAGACTGGCCATGTAAAGATATTTCTGGACTTGTCTTTGAAACAGCTACATGCACGTATAAGTAGCCTGGGGATGAAATTCTGCTGACAGATTTCCTTTAAGGACATAATATTTAACTACTGTACAGGTGCATCGTTTTTGTTAATATTGGCAATGCACTGTATATTTTGGCACCAGTGCAGAAGATAACATGCTCTTATTTGTCCTTTATTCCATGTTGCGGTTTGTTGAGAAAGTAATTACAAGGAACACATTTTTCATGTACGGCTTGTTGAGCAAATGGGACACTAATTTTTTTTTTTTAAATAATTTTTTTCTTATGTAGAGCATGATCAGATTTGATGTCTAACATTATACACTAGGCATTGCAACCTATGCTTTCCCTTCCCAATAGTGTGACTGTGTGAGATGCAATTTTACTGTTCCATTACAATATCTTCTGGAGCTTATTCTACTGAGATATGAATTATTTGTCTGTGCCGTTAGCACTGATTGGCACCCACAGTTATAGAAAGTTCTTGTTCTGCCTTTCTCAACTAGAGGATGTTGTGTCCATATTTGCTTTAAATATCTACGAGTAAAAGAGAAAATGTGACAGTGGATGTGTAGGAATAGGAGACTGAACTCTCCTGTTTCTGATGAGCAAAGCTTTTAGGCACGGCTGTAAACTCTACTCAGCCTTTATGTAATTATCATAATTCTATTTACTCGCTGTAATATTCTATTGTAATTGTGATTCCAACACTCAATGTACGAGGATTTCGAAATGGTCTGTTTTCAGTGGTGGACGCATAGGAAACCGATGGCGGTATTTCTTGGTTGGATGATGTATGAATTGCAACGACAGATGAAAATTTCATTATTTCTTTCATTTGTGTTTAGCAGACTTCATCAAACCTCACCTATTGTCAGGACTTCTTAGCCTTTTCTGTCTAAAGTGAACCTGTTTTCTTCTCCAGGCCCCCTGAACTGCCAACATGTCTTTACTGAACAGTTTATTTACTCCCTAACAAGACCCTTTTCATCGATTTTATAGCTTTTTATAATCTCCATAAAATCGTTCACAATATGTAAGTTAGTGGGTGACTAGTCATAGGTGCATTGTCTTCCCTGAACCAATCTTCCCATTAACCATGTTATCAGTGACACTAGATGGTGGCCCGATTCTAACGCATCGGGTATTCTAGAATATGTATGTAGTATATAGCACAGTTCACATAGTATATAACACAGCCCACGTAGTATATAACACAGCCCACGTAGTATATTGCACAGCCCACATAGTATATAACACAGCCCACGTAGTATATAACACAGCAAATGTAGTATATTGCACAGCCACGTAGTACATAACACAGGCCACGCAGTATATAACACAGGCCACGCAGTATATAACACAGGCCACGCAGTATATAACACAGACCACGCAGTATATAACACATGCCACGCAGTATATAATGCAGGCCACGCAGTATATAGCACAGGCCACGTAGTATATAGCACAGGCCACGTAGTATATTGCCCAGCCCACGTAGTATATTGCCCAGCCCACGTAGTTTATTGCACAGCCGCATAGTATATAACACAGCCGACGCAGTATATAACACAGCCCATGCAGTATATTGCACAGCCACGCAGTATATAGCACAGCCCACGTAGTATATAGCAGTGTGAGAATATCCCTGTTAAAAAAAACAATTAAAATAAAAAATAGTTACCGTATATACTCCCCTTCCGGCGGTCCCTGGATCCAGCCCAGGACTTTAGCGATGCTCGTCGCGACGCTCCGTTCCCAGTAATGCCTTTCAGCAATATCCCGTGATCATGTAGCAGTCTCGCGAGACCGCTAGGTCATCATCTCGCGAGACCGCTACGTGATCTCGAGTCATTGCCGCAATGCATTCTTGGGATCGGAGTGTCGCGAGGAGCGGGAATGGTTGCGACCTGGATTTCTGTTACAGAAGTTACAGACAAACAGACGGAAGTGACCCTTAGACAATTATATAGATAGATGATTTGCAAGAGCGGCGTCGCCACTGGCTACTTGCAAAACTCGTGCATGCTCATGGCAAATTCCTTCATGGTAATGTGCAGTGAAGCCACATGTTTCAACAGCGCATTTCTAGGTGGGCATTAAAAAAAAAAGGACTCAGCCAGTCACCACCGCTGGCTCTCTGCAAATTTCGCGGTCCTGCGTGACAGCTGCCTCCCTGGGCGTGCGCAGGATGCCGATGAAGCATTGTGGCTTACAATCTGCTTTACTGCACATTGCTGAGGAGACATCAGGGACACCACCCTTTTCAAATTATGTCACTCATAGCCATAGGGGCTTGATAATATGATTAGTGGGAAGATCAGTCTGGGGAAAACAATAACCCCATGACTAGCCACCCACTAAATAGTATAGCTACCACAATTATAACATTGTTTTTATGGAGAGTAAAAATCTATAAACCAGGAAGGGGACTTTTTTGGATGTATGTATAAGGTTGGCTCAAAACATGGTGGCGGTTTGTGGGGGTCCTTGGGAATCTGACAGGTTCTCTTTAAGGCCTTACAGCCCGAACATAGTGAAACCTGAGCTTATGTCTAAATGAGAAATAATCAGTTATTGCCACAGCCGGAGTAATGTCTGTGCTCCAGAACCTATGAATACATGATCACCGGAAGTGACCAACCCCAACTAATGTTCACTTTAAAAATCCCCACCTAAAAGTTTATAGGTGGCTTTTAAGGGAGTTACGAAAGAGTAAAAGCTTGCTGTAAAATCTTGTGTCCTGTCAAAATAAAGTTTGAGTACTTTTGGTCAATTTTGTTATTTTCCCTGAATCTGATATTCTTGGTGGATGCCACCTGTTCTCCTTCTGCACTTTTTTGCTTAGTGTATGTTGGTAGTTCAACAATCCCAAACTACATTTGTAACCTGCACTGTTCTCTGCTTCTCTCTCCTAGAACCTACCCCTTATGTGCTCAATGCCAGACCGTTATAGAGCCAGTCCATGCATGTGAGAACAGGACTAGAGGGGAGAAATACTGCAGAAAACAAGCACTGTTTTGGTACTCTAGTTCCTTAAAGGAAAACCATCATCAGTTGTTTTTTTTTAATTATGTAATCTAAGCGCAACAAAATGTTGAGGCAGAGGCAATGTCGGTTACTGGGCTCCTCATTGCAGTTTCAATAAAATCAGTGTTTTATCAGCAGGATATTATCACTAGATGTCTTGTGCCACATAGTCCTTCTATCTCCATCCCCATCACTTATCAGCACTTTTTGCCTATGCACAGTGTACACAGAAAGCTGCCAATCAGTGGTGCGGGTAGGTTACACAGAGCTCAGTATTCAGAGAACTGCTAGATCTGTTGCAGTGATTTGATCAAAATGGCAGCAAGCAGCCCAGTAAGTGAGTTATCACTGGAAATGAGGTCTCTGCCCCTACATTATGCTGCTCTCCAATTACATAGCAAAAAATCTGGTGATGGTTTTCCTTTAATGCAACAAATTCCAGCTATAGTTTTAAGTATTTGCACACTGAGGCAAAACTTTACCATAGAAGTAAATTCATGTGCAAAGAAATTTTAATGTATTAAAAAAAAATAATTTATTTGGCCATATACTTTTGTATAATAGTAATCAAAATGCACGATTTAAACTAAATCTATTTGAACAGGTCGTTGACACATCATCATGGTCTGGAAAGTAGTCAGCCATGTTACCAGTTTCATTACAGTTTTGATTAACTTTTCTAACTGCCGTAGTTTTATTTTTTTATACTTTGCCCCAGGTTTTATTTACAGCCTTTAAAAGGGTGAATTAATTTGCAGCATATTTGTTACAGAAATTTCTGCCACTGTCCCATACATATGAATGTAAAGAAAAGAAAATCCATGCCCATGCTGCAGAAGCAGCCCCATTCAAATGTATGCCACTGATTTATAGTCACAGTATTTTGGCACCCATCTGCCATAATCTTCCTAGCACTATTGGAAGCAGACGACAAGATTGTCTACAGACACAACCGTAAAAACTTAACGGAGCTGCTATAATGTGATTCCCTTTTAATGTTGCGGGACCTTGCCTGGTAAACATGAATGCAGAATTGTGTGCAGATTTAGAGCCTGCAGGTAATGCTCAGAGATTAATGATCACTATATCAGGTTAATATCTTTGGCTATTAGCCAGGAAGGAGAGCCGATAATTGACCATCCATCTAATTCGTGATCAGCCATTAATTCGGGGATACAGGAAATCTGCGTATGCCCAGTTGCAATTTACAGAAGGCAGACAGGCTGATCTTCTGACATCGGGGCTAGCTTCATATGTAGAAGGACTTGTCAAAAGAATCAATATAAAATTTATACTTTTAGTTTTATATTTTTACTGGGTACATTTGAGTATGATAAACTTACATAGTTAAATAGGTTGGAAAAAGACATAGGTCCATCAAGTTCAACCTTTCTCCACCTATTACCCACAATATTATTTGTATCAAGGAAATTGTTCAGCCCTTTTTTAAAGGCTGTTACAGTGTCTTCCATTACTACCTCTTGTGGTCGGCATTCCACAGTCTGACTGCTCTAACTTTAAAGATCCCTTTCCTATTTAGCTGCCGGAATCTCCTTTCTTCCACCCGTAATGAGTGCCCCCTGGTCCCTAGTACAGTCCTTGGAAGGAATAAGCCATGCGCCTGTCCTTTGTACTGGCCACACATATCTTTATACAGATCCCCTCTGAAGCGTCTTTTTTCTAAGCTAAACAAGCCCAACTTTTCCAATCTCTCCTCATATGAGGGCCTCCTTCCCTTGTTCTGAGATATCTGATGTTCTATATACTGTAGACATGTCAATTTTGCTTTAATTTCAATAAAGGTGGAGTTACTGGTTATTGGTAGTAGAGGAGATTGTGGCATTCCAAAAATGAAGCCAAACCCCTCAGCTGGCTCGTCTTTGAAGCCTGAGGATTAGAAGTTTAGATTAATAAATCCTTTAGTAATGGTAGCCAAAATAATTAAAAGATGTCATAAATGCAATGCAAAAAGAGTATGATTTTATTAGCATGTAGCCAGTTTTAAATTTTTCCAAGATGGAGAAAATAGTGGGGGCTTACAAAGTAATCATAAGGACCCACCCTACCATGAGAGCTGTTTTATAACAGATCTTTATATTGAGGTTCCTGCCAGTGTCTTTTGAGCAGAATGGACAACTTTCATTAACAGTCTACATGCAATGCTAAATGTGGGTTAGGCTAGAACCAATCGAGGCAGTTTTTAATAAAAATGTTTGTGTCCCATATTAGAGTATGGCGTCCTGCAACTTCTGTATGTGCATTCATGAATTGAGGGACACCAATGGTAGCTGGTGCTGTTGAGGCCAAAAAACAGATATGTTGGGTCTAAGTTGGGTCTCCCAGGGACCCGTAAAGATGTTCTGGTTGGTAAACATCCCTGGTAACCATGTATGTCTAATGGCTAAAAGATGTCTAATGATGTCCAAACTCACTTGTGATGTTCTTTGTTTGTGGTTCATTAAATATTTATTAAATTCTAACAAGTGTTTAAGACTATAAGTCTATATAAATAATTAAAAATACATAATAACATATGCCTGAAAAGTATATATGGATATCTGTCTTAAAAAATCCTGCAAAGCCAAGGGAGACAAAGGGTATAAAAATCTAATATATACTCCAAGATATGGAATTTTATAAAGTTTGTCACCCTTTAGAAGTACCTTTCACTTGTAGTACATCAGGATTAGTACACTGCAGGTAGGGTTCAGATGGCTGTATTTCATGGTCTGCATATGGAGGACATTGCAAGGACTGACTGTGGATATCCGAACTTGTACTTACATTTTTACATATTCCTATGAGGTTGTCAGTTTCGGTCAGGAGACATGAGGGTAGTCCTAACACTGCAGTTTGTATATGGACCATGAAATACTTTTGGAGCGCCCCCACACCGCCGCAGGGCCGAGGGGTACCCGGAGCCGGGCCTCTGGGATCTCAGTTCTGGGGTTGTCACGGTGGCTAGACCCGGTCCGTGGCCCTGTCTGTCAGTGGGGGACGTCCGGTGCAATAAGTGGTGTTGTAACGGTGCAGTTGCGGGGTGCAGGTCGCGGTAAATAACGAGGACACCAGGTTGCAGTCTCTTTACCTCTTTACTGGAGATCTCTGAGTCCTCAGTCCAGAATACGGTTCACCAGGCTGCGCAAGTCCGGCCGGTCCAATGGCACTTCCAGAGTTCTCTTCACAGGTGGAAATCGGTGCCTTCCTTCTTAGCGCTATGTGTTGTAGTCCTCCCCTGCTGTGCTTACGGAAAGTACCCCACAACTGTTGTGTCTGTTTCTTAAGTTCCCTCACAACTCGATTAAATGATGTTCTTCTAATCGTCCGTCCCTCCCTGATGTTACGGTTAGAACGGCACCCGTTTGTCGGGTAGGCCTGGAGTTCTTCCGGGACCCTAGAGACGCCCCTCTCCCGCAATTGCCTCCCAAGACTTCATAGGTGATATGTGTTAGACAGCCCGCCTTAAACTGACTGTCCTGCCGCTGTTTAGAGTATTGCTTGAAGCGGAATGTTATAATACTCCCTCGGCGTTCCGGCCACCGGTAGTGCGCCTCAGTAGGGTGTTGCTTCGGTCTTACAGCACGACCCCTACTGGAATTCTCCTATTGCTTGATCTCGTTTCTCACTCAGCACAATCTATCTCGCTTCTAATCCTTTCTTAGGGCACCGCCGCTATTCTGAGCAGGCACGGTCCCGTTACGTTCTTTCCAATGCCAAGCCTCTGCCAGGATCCCACCCCTGGCAGAGACCCTACTGTCTCTTCCTCCACAACACCCTCTGCCACAAGGTGTTGCTTCGTTCAATCCAGTCAGCTTTCTCTGATCTAACTTCCTGCCTGACCCCCAGTTTACCCACTATGGTAGGGAGTGGCCTAATGAATAGAACCCTTAGCTCCCCCCGGAGGCCCGGCTGTGAAATGTATTGGTGTCTGTGATACCTGATCAGATGAACTCCTTCAGTGCCATCGGACGCACCATAGCTCCCCATAGTGGCGGAGCCACAGTACTGCAACGACCAGGACTCTGGGGCGCTGCACTTTCACCTGTCTGAGTACAGGGTGGAGAGACAAGAGGCTTAGACAGGGAAAGTCCTGTACTCTTACTCTTAGAATATCATGGATCTTGCTGTGCAGCAGTTGAAATAATCTTCTAAAGGAGCATGGACTGGGCAATTAAAAGGTGTGTAGGAGAGAAGAAATCAAAATAAGTTAATGAGATGTATGACAAAAAAAATCATAAATGTGCTGCTCTTTGAGAATAATAAAATGGTGAAGAAAAAGTTTTGATACTCATTAATGGAAGCTGTGAAATAATCTTTATTTAGCTAATTTCCCCCTAGTGATGACTGCAGGAAAATGCTATGACTCAGTTCAGTAGTGGGATGCCTCCCTTCACCATGGGCCCCATAGCAGTGACATGGTTTACCTCTTTGATATTCTACTGATTAAAAAAAAAAAAAAACATTGCTTCTAATTTTATTTCTTTTGATTTATATGGTTAAATCTTAGTCTAAAAAAGGAAATATTGAAAGTGGTATTTTAGCATAAGTCCGGTACAACACATCCACTTGATAAGGTTAGTTTCACACTAGCGTTTATCTCATCTGCGGCGGGCTGCGGACTTCCTCCGTGAAGCCCCGCCCCCGCCACACCTCCGCCGCTAGCTCCGCCTACTTCTGCATGCGGCCTGTGCACCTATATTTTACATTAGGTAAGCAGGTTGTGCCGCAGTATGCGGATGGTGCCGCATGCATCATTTTGACGATGCGGGAAAAAAAAAATGCTACATGGCTGCGTCTACGATGGTAGCCACATCGTCAAAACGACGCATGCGGCACCATCCGCATACTGCGGCACGACCTGCGTACCTAATGTAAAATATAGGTACACAGGCCGCATGCAGAAGTAGGCGGAGCTAGTGGCGGAGGTGCGGTGGGGGGCGGGGCTTCACGGAGGAAGTCCGCAGCCCGCTGCAGATCAGGTAAACGCTAGTGTGAAACTAGCCTAAGTCATTACTTTTATATCCACATGGGTTCCACTGCTCAGTTTTCCACGATCGCCACTTGTGGCCCTCATTCTCACCTGGCTAGGAAAGAATTGCATGCTCCTTGCTTTTCTATTCAAAGTCTATTGTGCTGAAGATGCCAAATCCTGAGCTCGACTATTTTTGGCAGTGCCATAGATTTGAGTGAAGGGCCGTCCTGTTCCATTAAACACCTTCTTCACCCAGTTTTATTCTGCTTGGTGACCAGTGAAGGTCTCAACCTTGGACTCCATGATGATTTAAAAGTTATATCCTATTCACTAGAATGTCCCTTTATGGCTCTCTTTTTAGTTTTCTTCATTATTAACTTTACAATTTTTTTGTGTCTAAAGTTTTCTAAATCCAGATTATAAGTACTTATTCTTCTTGTTTTTTTCTCTTCTTGTTTTATAGAAATGATAGTGTATGGACCATTTTGCTCATCTAGAATCTCCTAGAATTAATCTGGAAGCCACCCAACTGTTAACAGAAATACAGCCTGATAATTCCTACTTTCTCTGGAGTAAACAGCTGGATGAAACAACCTTAAAAATGCATGACTGGTGACAATACAGTATCGGATTCAAGCTTTGCGGAGATAAAAAAACAAACAATTCAACATCTGCTACAGAAGTAAATGTTTTCCATGATGATATGTATTTCTCTCCAAAATGCAAACCTGATGTATGTATAAGACATTTTATAGAAAAATAAAAAGCAAGAGAAATCCTGATGGTCAAGATGACCTCGGAGGATGTAGCTGCTTCTGTTATTTTACGGTCTGTGCATGGAAAAGTGATATCTTCTCAGTCAACTGGAGATAAAAATTCTATGAATACTTTGAATAGTAGGGTTATAAAAAGATCCAGAACAGTCCATGAAGAAGAGATTGAGGAGACAGCGGCCTGCATAACTCGGTCGAAAGGGCATCGTGGTGGGATTTCTGTAGTAAAGTCTTTTGCGATAGAAGAAACCAGAGAAGGCGTAGAAGATCAACATGGGAAACCTTGCATATCAAATGCCGTTGACTGCTTCAGCATAAATAGTAAAGTGTTAGAAAAGGCTTGCAAAGCCAGCCTAGGTTTCCATCCATTTTACAAATCGTACAATCCTTTAAAAGGTAAAAATGTATCCTCGGAGCTCCAGATTCCTGCAGTACTCACAGAAATTAATTTGAAAGTGGATCGATCACCAGTGGACAAGAGGGCATTAGAGGGTCAGCTAATGGTAAATGATCAATGCACAGGTGCAGTTAGCTGCATTCCTACATTACATCTAACTTCTTCCCCTCCCAAGAGCTCTCTATGTGCCACAAATAACCCATGTTTTTTTGCCAGCCATTTACAGACAATGAAAAGAGATTGCTACGGCAGTTTTGTCTCCGGCTCCTGTCATTTAAACAGCCGTTCTGAAAGCTGTGACAGTAACGATGGACGAGTAGGTTTCTGTGGTGAAGGAGGTCATCATGTGAATAATCAATCAAGGTTGTGCTCAGAAAAAGCACCAGTATTTCCCAGTGACAGCGCTCACGGACAGGATTTACTTTGTGTTGTGTCCTCAAATCCATTACAAAGTCAAGAGACCTGTGAAAGCTTCATGGATGAAGCGGATAATGATTTATCGAGAAGCAGAAAAGACCGCTCCACTCTGCTGGTCAGGAGGTTTTGTAAAAATTATAAAGAGGTGAAAAAGTCTGTTTATACGAGAACCAGCGCAATTGTTAAATCACTGCCACCTGGTCACTTTGGGACTAGAGCGTGTTGTTTTGTTAAGCAGAAACAAGAAAGGACAAATGAACTCAAGTGTCACTGGATAACTGATCAATGGCTGACATCTGCTCAGGGTTCATCCAGGAGAGGGGACTTACTCTACTACTTGGTCAGAATGACCGTATATGGGGTAAGAACGAGTATTATGTATTTTATTATACTTTATCATGTTGTATTTATGAAGAGTGGCATAAAATATTTTTCATCCTTCTTGTTGCCAAGTTCTTGATTAGATACAGTTCTAAAGTGCCTGTAAAGACAAGCCACTTTGCAATATACTTGTTATTAAAATTCCTCTCTGTTATCAAGATAACATTACTTTTTTATTTGATTGTTTACAGCTCTTTGCCTATGTTACCGGCGACCACTATGGTCTAGCAGTGATGGTCGAATATGCCCTGGTCTTACAAGGTCTTTCCAATAGAGTTTGCAAGCACTGCACTGAAGCTTGCCAGGATTGCTGGACTGCAATGTTAGCTCTCAATCCCTGCCAGCTTCACTGCTACTGTGCTACTAATGCTGCCGAGGCAATGCTGCCTTATATAGCAGCGCAGAGTTTGAGCCAGCTGTGGAATGATGCTGCAAGTTCCAACTGTCAATCAAGTAAGAGGCCACACCCCACAGGAAACGGAGTGAACTGATAAGAACCCCTAAAGAAGGTCTCCCACGAATATTTTTTTTCATCAGTTCTGTGTATATGTGTATTAATATACTGACCTACTGCCTCCTTTTCCAGAATACAGTGCTGTTCTGCTCCGCTTCTGAGTGACGTCACCTCTCCGCAGATTCTCCAGGTCACACTGCGCTCTGCTTGACCCAGAAGTGGTTTTTACAATGTAAGTCGATGGATCATCAGAATGAGACTCAATAAATTACATTGTAAAAGAGACTTCCGGCTTATGCATAGAGTGACCTGGGTAGTCTGAAGAAGTCACTGAGAAGATGAGAAGATCGGCGCGAGTACACTCATGCTGCATTACATGCACATATAAACTGAATTAGTGAAAAAAAATATTCATGGGAGGGCTTCTTTAAGATGTCCATATATACAGTATGGGAGCAGTTGTCTGCTGTTTATGGGGGCATCCCGACTTTCCCAACACAAAATCTTAAGAAAGGGAAGAATTGCTAAAATAGGCCCAATGTAATACATGTAATGTAATACATGTAAGAATATGTTCACACGCCGCAGATTTGTTTCAGAAATCTTAGTAACTCAAAATCAGTTCTATACATAAGGATGTATTATGGTATTTCTGCAGCCTGTGTTCTTCAATGTACAATGTACTTTGAGCAAAATTAGTAGAGAAATAATCCATTTTGTGTTAATATCTCCACGTTGTAGTGGTTTATAGATAAAATAGTGTATGTCATCAATGATGATAGCCAAGTGCTAATTCAGTTGATGTAGCCAACAGCTAATCAAGCTATTTTATCTTCCTAACGAATTGAAGCAGAACTTATATAAGAAGGAAAATTGTGTTATTAATAATACGTGAGCTTTTATTACTTGTTCTCTGTTGTTTTTATGTTCAATTGTGTATATACAGCTCTGCCAAAAATTAAGAGACCACCACATCAAAACCCTGTCATGGGCAGCCCAATCTCCAGACTTGAACCCCATTGAAAACCTCTGGAACGTAAAGGAGGATGATGGATAGTCACAAGCCATCAAACAAAGAAGAACTGCTTACATTTTTGCGCCAGAAGCAGTGTGAAAGACTGGTGAAAAGCATGCCAAGACGCATGAAAGCTGTGATTAAAAATCATGGTTATTCCACAAAATATTGATTTCTGAACTCTTCCGGAGTTAAAACATTAGTATTGTTGTTTCTAAATTATTATGAACTTGTTTTTTTTTGCATTATTTGAGGTCTGAAAGCACTGTTTTGTTTTTTTAAAAATTTTGACCATTTTTCTTTTTCAGAAAAAACTACAAAATTTATCGCTTGGAAATGCGGAGACATGTTGTCAGAAGTTTATAGACTAAAAGAACAATTTACATTTTACTCAAAAATATACCTACAGTATAAAGAGAAAAATCAGACATGAACATTTTGCAGTGGTCTCTTAATTTTTGACAGAGCTGTATATCTCTACACGGCAACTGAAATAAATATTGAACACGTCACCATTATTCTAAGTACCGTATATACCCGAGAATTTCAGCCCATTTTTTTTAGGCTAAAATTGCCCCTCTCGGCTTATACTCGAGTCATACCCAGGGGTCGGCAGGAGAGGGCGAGCGGAGCTGCGTAATAATACTCACCTGCTCCTGGCGTGGTCCCTGCACGTCCCTGGTTCCCCGTCTCCAGCAGCTTCTTCCTGTAGTGAGCGGTCACATGGTACCGCTCATTACAGCAATGAATATGGACCCGACTCCACTCTCATAGGGGTGGAGCCGCATATTCATTACTGTAATGAGCGGTATCATGTGACAGATCACTACAGGAAGAAGCTGCCGGCGCCGAAGAACAAACGTGAAGAGACCGCACCAGGAGCAGGTGAGTATGACGGGGGGCAGTGCGCGATATTCACCTGCTTCCTGTTCCACCGTCGGTGCCGCTCCGTCTTCCGCGTCCTCTGCAGTGATGCTCAGGTCAGAGGGCGCGATGACGCGATTAGTGCGCGCCGCCCGCTGCCTGAACAGTCAGTGCAGAGGACGGGGAAGACACAGCGGCGGAAGGCGCCGGAACGGGGAGCAGGTGAATATAGCAAGTGCCGGGGGCCTGAGAGGTGATTAAGTCATTTTTTATTTTTTTAATCGCAGCAACAGCATATGGGGCAAATATCTGTATGGAGCATCTTATGTGGCCATGTGCAGTATTACATGGGGAAAATATCTGTATGGAGCATCTTATGGGGCCATGTGCACCATTTTATGGGGCAAATATCTGTGTGGAGCATCTTATGTGGCCATGTGCAGCATTATATGGGGCAAATATCTGTATGGAGCATCTTATGTGGCCATGTGCAGCATTATATGGGGCAAATATCTGTATGGAGCATCTTATGGAGCCATGTGCAGCATTTTATGGGGCAAATATCTGTATGGAGCATCTTATGGGGCCATGTGCAGCATTTTATGGGGCAAATATCTGTATGGAGCATCTTATGGGGCCATGTGCAGCATTATATGGGGCAAATATCTGTATGGAGGATCTTATGGGGCCATGTGCAGCATTATATGGGGCAAATATCTGTATGGAGCATCTTATGGGGCCATGTGCAGCATTATATGGGGCAAATATCTGTATGGAGGATCTTATGGGGCCATGTGCAGCATTATATGGGGCAAATATCTGTATGGGGCATCTTATGGGGCCATGTGCAGCATTATATGGGGCAAATATCTGTATGGGGCCATGTGCAGCATTATATGGGGCAAATATCTGTATGGGGCCATGTGCAGCATTATATGGGGCAGATATCTCTATGGAGCATCTTATGGGGCCATAATCCGCATTTGTGGAGCATTATATGGGGCAAATGTGTCTATGGAGCATCTTATGGGGCCATAATCAACATTTGTGCAGCATTATATGGGGCATATTTTAATATGGAGCATCTTATGGAGCCATCATGAACTGTATGGAGCATTATATGGGGCTCCTGATTCAATATGGATATTCAAAAACACTTAAACTACTGATGTTTCAATTACGGTAATTGTACTTTTATTGGTGTCTATTTTTATTTTTGAAATTTACCAGTAGCTGCTGCATTTTCCACCCTAGGCTTATACTTGAGTCATTAAGTTTTCCCAGTTTTTTTGTGTCAAAATTAGGGGGCTTGGCTTATACTCGGGTTGGCTTATACTCGAGTATATATGGTAATTATATTTTAAAATGTGCTATTTTCCTTAAATTATCACCAGATATCAATAACAAATTTATGGAAGGAACTAAAATTCAGAGTTCATAGAAGAAGCCCAAGGGAACATTTAGGATTTGAAGAGTGTTTGTGTGGAAGAATGGGCCAAAATCACACCTGAGCAATGTATGCAACTAGTTTCTCCATACAGGAGGAGTCTTGATGCTGTCATCACTAACAAAGGCTTTTGTACAAAGTATTAATTACTAGGGATGATCAAATAGCTTCAGATAGGTGCGTATCTGAATAGCTATAGCGCTTCCCGAATAGCTTTATCAGTAACCTGGATACCTGGAGCGCTCCCGATAATCAGCTGTTCGGCGCCTCAGCTGCATGTGTCGCAGCTGGTTCACTGTCACAACACATGCATGGATAGACTGTTTCTTGGGCTACCCATGCATGTGCTGTGACTGTCACGCAGCCGCAACACATGCAGCTGTGGTGCTTAACGGCTGACTATCGATAGTGATCCAGGTTACAGATGCAGCTACTTGGGAAGCGCTATAGCTGTATGGATAGGAACTTATCCGAAGCTATTCGATCATCCCTATTAATTCCATTTCAGTAAGAGTGTTCAATACTTTTTTCCTGTGTCATTTCTCATGGCCACACAAGGCCCATTCATACAATAAAACACCTGAGACAAAATTAGTGGAAATAATGGCCGTGTCATTTATTTTGAGTTACCATTAAAATCGTAAAACACATTTCCCAATTTTTTTAAAAACTTAACTCTTGAAACACCGGAAATTTTGAAAACCCATCTAAAGACCAATCCACCCAAAGGGCGATTTTCCAATAGCCAGGGATCATAGTGACCTGGCCCCCCCCAAAACAGAACAGCCATTTTTCCACCATTGTCTGCAGATCCAAGTTAAAAATATCTAAACCTATATCAGAAAGGTGAATTAAATCGTTCTTGTACAATCCGGGTAAAAAACCTTCTAAGTCTTCATGTCTGAAAGAAAATCCGCTAATCATCGGAAGAAACTTAAACATCTCTCTGTTGACCCTTTTTCGTATTTTCTCCAGAAAAGAAAGTTCTTTTTGGGCCCAAATAAGCCTAGGGATGATCTCTGAAAATACAAAACAAGTACAAGGAAAAGATTGTCTGAAGTAAACGAAATCCGATCTCAAAACGGATAGAAACTCTAAGGTTTTGGTTTTCCCGAGATCATTACCACCTAGGTGTACCACTACGAGATCTGGAGAGGGGAATTTAACAAAACATTTCTTAAGTTCAGAGGATAAACTAAACCAGGACATGCCTCTTACGCTATGCCATAAAACTTGAACTGAATCGGGACTAAAACAAAGGTTCTCAGAATAATATCGTTGGTTGGCTCGCTTCTGAGCCCAAAAATATATGAATGTCCCACGATCCATACAACTTTGGCACCTGAAATGAAATAAAGTTTAGTTATCGTACAGGTCATGCCTAACATAAAGTTTGAATCTCCCAGATTCCCATCTCCCTAACTGCATGATCTGAGAGTCATGAAGACCAGCTCTTGCTGCTTCAGTTGCTGCACCTATACGAAATGAATGCGACGTGAATTTTAAATGATCCTTCTTCAAAAATCGTAAACACTTTTTAAAAACTGAATTGAACTGAAAAATCGTCGCTGGAAAACCATCTGAAAGGACCAGGAACAGGCGGTCGAACTCGAAGCCAATTTCTGGTATTGGCTACTGGGCAAAAGTTTGAATCGTGTTTCGCCTCAATTTTCAATCTAACACCTCTGCCCAACTGATCAGTCTTAGATCTTCTGACAAATAAAAATAAATGGGATTCGAAAAGGGAGACATCTGAAACCATAATACCCGACGGAATAGATTTCTTTCCGGAAACTAATTCTCCCACCCGTAAAGCCCCGAAAAACGCTAAAGAAAAGGCTGAGGAGAACAAAGCTGACTCAAAGGAGTTAGTACAAACTGAATGGAGGGAAAAACAAAGATCACTCAAAAAAGAAAGGGAAATCGGACATCTGGAGTCAGGCTTGAAACTGGTTCTTTTAAAACCTTTCAAAAATTGTTTGACTGGAAACAAACCTGTCAACGGAGTTTTGCCAAGTAACTTCAGAAAAAACGATACTCCCGCAAGAGATTTCGCAACAGCAGAATATGAAAGTCCTTTGCTACATAGAAACTCTAAAAACCTCAAACCAGAAATAGGACTAGAAATACTAAAGTTAAAGTTATTTGATTTGCAGAAGTTAATCCATTGATGCCATGCGGCCGAGTAATCGGCCCATGATCGAGCAGACAATGAATTTGCAATGAAATGAGGAATCAAGTCAGAACCGCTTCCCAAATCTCCTGGGGGCAAGATGTCGGATCCAAGTCTGCAGAAGGAACCTGTTGGTGAAAAATTTGCCATTGTTCATTGCACAATGAATCTGAGATTAAAGCTAAGCTACTTGTTCCAGCTTTGGCTTTCAACCAAATGTTCGACTTCAAACAGAGCAAAACCAATTGTCTCAAAATTTTCATGGCCCACAGATTTTTGGAAGTCAATGTGTTAATACCAAGAATAACACCTTTATTGTTAGACAAAATTAAAATCCTATTGTCCTTCATAAGGTGTCCCCACAAAAAAATGCCAAGAAAAATAGAAAAAAGCTCCAGAACCATAGAATTATTTACTAAATTGTTCTGGAACCACAAATCGGGCCATTTGTGAGAAAACCAGTGAGAGGAAAATAGGATGCCACAACCAGAAATTGGATTGAAGGAGAAGGCAAAATTCAAAGTGTCAGCAAGGACAAAGGCTGATTGCCAACACGATTTACCGTTGTAATCAGATAAAAAAGAACGCCAAACCTTCATGTCTTCCTTGAGGTCTGCAGACACTCTGATATGGGACCCAGAAGAAGAAACACCTATAGTAGAATCATAAAGCCGTCTGGAAAAAGTTCTACCCATAGGGATCACACGCAGGGCAAAATTCAATAAGCCCAAAAGAGATTGCATTTCTTTCAATGTAACCTTTTTACTGGACAAAAATTTGTCCAACGCGTTGGACAATTTAACAATCTTTTCATTCGGGAGTCTACATTCCATTCTAACCGAATCCAGGGTAATACCCAAGAATTCGATTACATTTGTAGGATGACATGTTTTGTCATGAGCCAACGGAACTCCGAACTTATCACACATAGAAATAAAGCTATTCAACGTAACTAGGCAGGAGTCAGAGCAAGGAGGACCAACAAAGAGGAAGTCGTCCAGATAATGCAAGATTCCGACATCTTGCGAACTAAACTCCAAAACCCAGTGCAAAAAACACGAAAAGCTCTCAAAATAAAAACACGATAACGCGAAGCCCATAGGCAAACACTTGTCGAAAAAAAATTGATCTTCAAAATGAAAACCCAAAGAATTGAAGCCAACTGGGTTAACCGGGAGCAACCTAAAAGCAGACTTGATGTCAGATTTTGCCATTAGGCAAAATCTACCATATTTTTTGAGCATATCAATGGCAAGGTCAAACGACGAATAAGACACAGAGCATGCGGCTTTGTCAACTTCGTCGTTCAAAGAAGAACCTAAAGGATACGATAAGTGATGTATCATGCGAAAACTACCAACCTCTTTTTTAGGGACAATACCAAGGGGGGAAACCCGAAAATTCGCAAAGGGGGGGCTAGAAAAGGGGCCCGCGATCCTGCCTAAACTCAATTCCTCTAAAATCTTTTTCCTCGCCACTTCGTGATGAAAATTCAGAGATGACAAGTTCTTAACTAAAGTACAACCCGAGCCTGAAAATTGAGGAACATCAAAACCAAAACAAAAGCCCTTAAATAAAAGATTACTGATCTCCTGCTTTGGGTATTTGCTTAGCCACCAAAGCATTTCTAGCACTTTCACTGGTGTCTGAGCCTTTAGAAATGGGTCCCTTGGAGGCTGGGTGAGCTGCTTGCTTGCGAAAGCACTTGAACAAAGGGTGTGAATTACCGCAGTAGGAACACTCGTGCCGAAATCTGCACGAATTGCCCCATTTGCATGCTGATTCGTTAAATGCAAAGCATAAACCCTGCCTCGAGAGCCCGGATAGTGGTTGTTTGATAGCATGATGCCTTTGCGGAAGCATCAAATTGATCCACAATCCCACATCTTTGACACCCCATTTAACGTCCGGGTGTACTGCTAATTTCTGCCGAAAAGCCTCATCATAGTGGAGCCATGCCACTCCACCAAAATTGCGGTAGGCTTCTAAAATGATATCTATGTGCTGGAATAGTTTCGCACATAGATTGGGAAATTTTTCCCCAAGGACCGATGAATAAATACAAAATGCTTGGATCCAATTATTAAAAGTTTTCAATGAGCCACGTTTAGACTCATCATTCTCGGTTTTAGGATCCTTATCTGATCTAAATGATAGGTCTTTACGCGGGAGTAAAGAAAATAAATCCACATAGGAGTTATTCCATATAAGCTCCTTCACTGAAGAGCTTAAATGAAAACCTAGAGGTGACAGATCACAAGTCAGGGCCTCTTTAAAAATGTTTTGCTGTGTTAGGTTAACCTCTGTAGCAGGGGATGTTTCAGAAACAACAGGTGTGCTAAAAACATCCCCTAAGGATTCTGCTAGAACACTCTTAATAATGTCCCTAAGCTGATTAGGGTGGACAGACAGGGGTACATCAATTCTCTCACCCCTTCTGGACGCGCTGCCTCTGGGTGCTTGTGCTGAAGAGCAGCCAGTGCTCAAGACTTGAGAGGAAGGCGAACACTGCTGAAGGTGTCCTGGAATTGAAGGATTTCCATCGCTGTCCGAGTCCTCCATTTGAATCCTAACGGTCGATGCTGCACGTTGTAGGCTGAGGTCACGGGATGATACCGCCGTTCTCACCTGACCGACAGATGACGCTGCAGCGCTTTTACGGCCGCGAGCGGAATACATCATGCCGGAAACCTGAGGTGACGTCGGCTGTACCCCTTCGTGCCGGGCCACAAGTTCTCGCGTTGGGCTGCGGGTTTTGCTAGAAGCAGCACGGCGTCTCTTCTTACCCGCATCCGCCGTCCGGCTGGAAGGACCTGGCAGCGGAAATGACGGTGATAACGACCTCCGGGGCGTTCTCTTCCTGACGCGACTCGGGGCATTCGCTGCGGCGGCTGTTTCCTCCTCCAGGGACTGCGTCTGCGGGCTCGGCTCCAGAGAAGAGGGAACGGCAACGGGGGCTTCAGGTAAGGACTCAAAAGCTAAACAGCTTCTAAGCCATTTCTCCCCATCCTCTTTGCCGGCTCTTGACAGGAACTGTTGCATCAGGTTCTCCATCTTCAGATCTTCGGTTTCTTCTGACAAACCGTCGAATGAGGAGAAATTCAAACTGCTGGGCTTTTTATAATCTCATAAAAAGCCCGCCAAAGCTCACTCCAACCAATAAAAAGCCGTTATTTTAACCGCCAAAACCAAAAATGAAAACCAGTTTAAACTTGCTCCTGGCTACCTAGCCAGAGCTTACCTCATAAAAATTATTAACCCTGTAAAATACCAATAAAATGAACATAGCTTTGTTCTCAGGACCTGTGAGGCCATGAGACCCCCCCTATACTTTCAGTATTATGGACGGGGGAGGGCTGACATTATTACACAACTTAATTTATGGACATCTATGATTTGATTTCTTTGCCTCTGTGAACATCATTGAGCATGTTTGGGGTAGGATGAAAGAGAAAGCTTGGAAGACAAAAACCAAACAATGAAGATGAACTCTGGGAGGCATGTAAGACTGCATTCTTTGCTATTTCTGATGACTTCATTAATAAATTGTATGAATCATTGTTGAACCACATGGATGCAGTCCTTCAAGCTCATGGAAGTCACACAAAATATTAAATATGACTCTAATAGCACCACAACTTCATTCACCAATGTTATGCAACATATATTTGTATTTTAAGTTAATTATTTGTTTTAATATCACATGACTTTCTGTGGGCGACAAAACTTTTGTCTTGCCAAAATCTGACCATTCTGTGTCCATTAACTGATCAATATTTCTGCATTGATGCCAATTTATTTTTTTAACCTAAACCACATTTTGAAGGGTTTCAGCTTTCAAAAGAATAATTTATACAACCAATGGATGAATTTAACATCAGGTTATAAGCTTTTATTTACATAACATGGATAAGCGACACAACTTCTGCCAGGGAATGTATATGGGGCTCATTATTCTGTATAGAGGACTATGTGGTGCCAATTGTACTGTATGGAGCACTATATGGGGCCATTATACTGTATGGGGCAATATATGGGGCTCATTATTCTGTATAGAGGACTATACTGTCCGGTTTCTGAGCTAATGTAGAATGCACAATAGATATCACTCATGTAATGTAAGAAGTAAGTGAAATCTTTGGCATTGTACTACACCTATATTTCTCTGCTGTGTTCATGCATTATGAATTGTGGTATGTGTTAAAGGGGCCCACCGGGACTCTTTCGCCCAGGGCCCATGAAAACCTGGAGCCGGCCCTGAGTGAAGGCATTCATTGGCCAACGTTGCGCTCTTCCTGCACAAAGCCCCCTTTGGCAAATTTAATGTTCGGTAGTTTATGGTACAGTTTTAGTTTATTAAGAAAAGTTGTCATCTGCTCCTGACTACCCCACATCCCACTCCTGTTTCTAATAAACGTGTTTTAATGTTTCAAGTCATATTGTCTGAATTGTAATATTGTTTTTTCTTTTGATCATCCACTATATAGCTTGAATTTTATAGCTCTTTTTTTCTTTCTATTCTTTTTTTTCTTTTCTTTTTTTTTTTTTTAAATAGAGGTTGGAAAGATGACAAAAAAAAGAACTAAAATGTTTCAAGTCAATATTTTCAAAAGGCGGTATTGTTTAGTGACATTAAATTATTAAGCTGCCTTTTGTATTGAGCAATTCTCACTCTGATTAGCAGCAGAAAGCATGAATAATTTACCATGAAAATTGTAATAGGATTATACCTGACCTTAATCCTTCACAGCCAAAAGCTTTTCAACAGAGTTTTCAATAGTGATTTCTGTATGTACTTTGTAACTATACCAGATACATCTCCTAGGCTGAAAGCAAAATGACTTTGCTGAAAGCCAGGCTGCTTCTAAGTGACATATAATATAATTTTACATTTAAGGCTGAATTCAGACATCCGTGAAACATTGTCCCTGTACGGACTGTGATGTTCGGACTGGCCATGGATCGCCTTACCAGAACTTAAAACTCTCATATATTCTTATGAGGGTAACTATTTCTGGTCAGGAGATTCAACGCCAGTCTGTGCACTGTGGTTCGTTTTCAGACCGTGTTTCACGGATGTTTGGATTCAGTCTAAAGTACTTGGAGGACCTGTCACAACATTCAAAAGTACCCTGTTTTTGCTCGTATTTTTTTTCTGTTATTCTCCAAAATAATCCACTTTTTTCTTTTTTTATCATCTGTACTAAAGTTCCAGAGATATGGGTCTTTTTTATTTTGTAAGCCCATTGTGCTAATATTTATGGTCCGTAATAAGGAGGCGTGGCTCCCAGTAATTATGCAGAGCAGCCTAAGACACTCCCCCAGATAACTGTGAGCCACACCTCCTTGTAAAGACGATAAAAATTGGCACTAAATAAAAAGCCCCCTATCTCTGGAACCGTGTGGCCAACCTAAACAATAAAAAAGTGGAATAATCAGGGGAGTGGCGGGAATAAATTAAGAGAAAAAGGAAAAAAATGGCCACATTTTAATCCGGTAACAGTTGTCGCTCATCTATATTAACGACATAAAAGCAAGACGTCCCATAAAAGTATGATAGATGTGAGTCCTATCACTGTGAACGTCTAATGTCCCGAGAACTTGGTTGGCCCCTTTCAGTGGAGAGAAGTGGTGGCACATGTGCAGCTCTCTCCCTTCTCTAGATGTATAGAAGATCCAAAAACTTGAAAAGATCACTTGCTGTGCATTTTTTTTGTAACTTCAATACCAATGAATATAGACAACATACCGAGCCACCTGTCTGCATACTGCATCAGGGTCCCATTTTCAAGATGGATGTGTGTCCTACCAGCGGGACTTGTTCAGGGTGATTCACCCTCTGCTTTACCCAGGAAAATTGCTGTAACTTCTAAAACAGATGGTCAACCATACTAAGCACAGTGGCTTAGTGGTTAGCACTGCAGCCTTGCAGCGCTGGAGTCCTGGGTTCAAATCCCACCAAGGACAACATCTGCAAAGAGTTTGTATGTTCTCTCCGTGTTTGCGTGGGTTTCCTCCGGGTTCTCCGGTTTCCTCCCACATTCCAAAGACATACTGATAGGGAATTTTAGATTGTGAGCCCCATTGGGGACAGCGATGATAATGTCTGTAAAGCGCTGCGGAATATGTTAGCGCTATATAAAAAAATAAAAGATTACTCAAATTTGGACTGTAAGTACCCTGTTTCATAAGAAGTAAGAGTGCAATGAACCTCAGCGACGCGAAACATCCTCACGCCGAGTGGTCTTGCCGACTTGTTGCCCCATCGGTCGTCTCCACTACAAGTTAGACTTGCAGCATATCTTTCTGGGCATCGGTGGTTTACATTTCACTCCTGCCAAATTTCTTCTTCATTTTTATAGATACAATTTGGAGATGTGTGTTTTCATTGTGAAAACTTGTTGGAAACTGAGTCCTTAACCCCTTTCCAACCTTAGTCATACAGGTACATCTAAGGTTGCATCCCCGTTTGCTGCGGGCTCATCGATATGCTGGAAAAGCTGCGGGCTCAATGTCAGCTGATTTCATTAGCTGACATGTGACTCTAACAGCCACGGCTGTTAACATGTTAAGTGCCGGTGTCAATCTCTGACAGTGGCATTTAACATGCTCGCACCAATAGCGGGTCACGAAACCTGCCCATCGGCACCTGTGTCACATGACCGTGGGTCGTCGATGGGTTGGCATGCCAGACGGTTCTGCAGGAGACCCCTGTGGTTGTCATTGCCAGATAACTATGACCGCCGCCCATCGGCTGAAGTCTTGCTCTGTATAGCATAGGCGATCAGATGATCGCAGCTTCTAGTCTCCCATGGACTATTGAAGCAAGTATAAAGTAAAAGTATAAAGTAAAAAAAAAAAGAGTTTTTAAAAAAATCTGAAAATACAAGTTTATATCACCCCCCCCATTCAAAATAACAATGGAAAATAATTAAAAAATACACATATTTGGTATCACCGAGTTTAGAAACGCCCGATTTATCGATATATAAAAATAAATAATCTGATCGGTAAACGGTTTAACGAGAAAAAAAAATTACAACATCAGAATTACCTTTTTTTGTTTCTGCAACATTTCATTAAAATGCAATAAAGGACGATCAAAAGATTGTATGTACACCAAAATGCTATCAATAAAAACTTCAGCTCTGTGCGCAAAAAGTAATCCCTCACCCAACCCGAGATCACAAAAAAATGGAGATGTTACTGGTTTTGGAAAATGGCGACTTTTTTTTTTTTTTAGAAACTTTGGATATTTTTTCACCACTTAAATAAAAAACAACCTATACATGTTTGGTATCGACAAACTCGTAATGACCTGGAGAATCATAATCGCAGGTCAGTTTTAGCATTTAATGAACATGGTAAAAAAAAATTTAAAGTTTTTTTTGCAATTACACCGCACTTTGAATTTTTTTGCCGTTTTGTAGTACACTATATGGCAAAACCAATGGTCTTGTTCAAAAGTACAATTTGTCCCACAAAAAAGGAGCCCTCACAAGCTTATATTGCCGGAAAAATAAAAAAGTTATGACTGGGGGAAAAAGGGGAGCAAAAAACGGAAACTCATAAACCCAGGTAACCTACACACAGTGTTAGGTCGGTGCTGTTTTACTGAGTAAAATAAAGAGAGACGTGGCACTCACCCAGATTCTGCTATAATTCAATGTCCTTTATTCATCCTTATGGTAACAAGGACATAACGTGGAGAGGCGGCTGGTATACGAAGGGGTGCGGGGAGTGAGAGGAGGACGACGGCCGTTTCGCGCCGATGCGCTTCAACGGGTCCAGGTCAGACAGGGCATCAGTATGGGATTATGACAGGTCACTGATCCTTCACTGACCTGCCCCCTATTTTACATACTGCATATAATATTGTGTGGTTAAGAAAAATTCAACTTCATCAAAATGGTGGTGGCACCGGCGCTATAGCATGATACAATGCCTAATATGCCGATATGCATTTAGGCTTTATTCCTATAGTAACATTTTGATGAAAATTTGTAAAAAATATATTTTACTTCATGATAGCATAGGAATAAAGCACAAATACATAAAGTATAGGCATATTAGGCCTGTATTATGCTACAGCGCAGGCACCACCACCATTTTGATTAAGTTTATTTTTTTTTTTCTTGTAACCACACAATATTCTGTGCAGTATGTAAAATAGCTAATCAGAGCACCACATTAAAATACCCCCCCCCCGCCCCCCCTCCAGGCCGCCCCGAGCACGAGAATCTCGTTAACTGAAAACTGAAAATAAAGATTAGACGACAACCACAACACGGGTTTCATCACCCAAGGTATCATTATAATCAGTATAATGGTGCCAACCTGATGTCGTCCAAACCTTGCAATCTCTCATTGGTGAATGATGATGAGGACTTGTGAAAATGTCTGAGGAAAAAAT
Source organism: Ranitomeya variabilis (assembly GCF_051348905.1). Lineage (NCBI taxonomy): Eukaryota > Metazoa > Chordata > Amphibia > Anura > Dendrobatidae > Ranitomeya > Ranitomeya variabilis. Next base: position 99,619,474 of record NC_135235.1, on the reverse strand, counting down.
GGAGATCTAAAACAGTGACTACTGGCATCTCCATGTAATTCATTGCTCAGACTTTTCCAGGAGACAGGCATGTCCTATTCCACACGTCAACAAGCTGCAAACAAAGGTCATGTTCGCCCTCACAGTCACTGTCGTTTAGCAAGCAAAAGGGCCCGGTGAAGAGAAAAGAATTCATTATTGCCGAATTTTTTCCTTTGGGGGCAACAACAAGCCTCGAACATTACAGGTACTCTGAGAGAACAGCAAGAAATTCAGGCTATGACTCCAGACATCCTGTGGAATACATTCAGCAATATGGAGTGGCGCGTGCTTGCATGTGAACTGTGGACATTTTCAACACTTGCCTTAAAACCTCAGTTTCTCATGAACTATGTACAGTGCAAATATCAGTACGATAAATCGTTTTTCAGACATTATAGCAATTTTTCCTGGTAAATAAGCAAATGAATCACCCTGTAGCTGTAAAATACATGTATGCCCTATACACAGGCAATGTGAATGAATACCTTTTTAAATATCACCTTAAACTATGTACCCAAGTGTGTAAACTTTACATTGTAATGTTGAATGAAAACCCAAATAAGTGTCATAGACCAATCAGAAGCATCGTTCACTTAATTCTTTAAAATGCATGTGCATTTCTTACCTGCGGATTTTCCGCAAATAATGCAAGTCTATGGGGAAAACCTGCACATAAAACTCAGCAATCACCCAAGAGAAATGTACATTTTCCGGATTTGAAACATGCACCACAGGTCAGTTTATGCTGAGTAAAGAAAAGCACACAGTGGTCATGAGATGTCTATAAATCCCACTCACTGTAAGATGCTGTCTTTTCGACAGACCAAAAATATGCAGTGTTACGAACTCACCAAAAACTCCTCATGTGCACACAGCCTAAAGGGGTTGTTCAGCCTCAGGCTACATGTCTGCAGTTACGGTAGGAGGATTCCCTGGTGTTGGCCCTTAGAACAGCAGGCACATGACCACAAGTGTGTGATTTGCATCCATGCGGTCACTTGCAGACTAGATGCAAGTCTATGGTGCGATGCTGGAAACAGTCTAGTCGGAGTGTGGCCAGGAGTGTGCATATCACATACTTGGGGTCACATGCACCTGCACCAGAGAATCCTTACAACGCACAGTACATAACGTAAGGATTCACAAGTCTACAGTCACATAGAGCGACTTGTAGCCTGAAGCAGCCAACCCCTTTAATGTAGAATAAGTGTAGTATAACAGCGAGGGGATCCTCTAGAAATGTTTTTAATGGGGGAATGTAATTACTCATTGACTAGTTAGTTCTCTGTAAAAGGGAATGTGGTTTAGTTGATATCTCTTTAAACATTAATTTCTCTTCACCTTGCTCATCAGTAATATTTTGAAACACTGGAGACACCTAGTGGTTTTACACAAAACTTTTTCCTGTCCTTTATCATGTATAACTTTTAGGTCAATGGATTGTTAGTACTTTGTACATATTTGGAACAGAGTCTTGCTGATATTTTTAATATGTGTGTATATATGTATAATGTATATATATATATACACACATACATACATATATATATATATATATATATATCTATGTGTGTGTGTGTAAAATATATATATATATATATCTAATATATAAAGCTGAATGTGTGTGTGTGTGTATGTATGTATGTATGTATGTATGTCCGGGATTGGCATCTGAACCGTCGCAGCTACAGCCACAAAATTTTGCACAGTCACACGTCTGGACCCCGAGAGCGTCATAGGCTATGTTGTGAGGTGAAATTTTAACCCCGCGCTTTCCAATTCACCAAACAATTTTGCCCCTATCGACATAATGGGGAAAAAGTGAAAGGAAAAGTGTTGGAGGCGTCGCAGCTACAGGCACAAAATTTTGCACAGTCACACGTCTGGACCCTGAGAGCATCAAAGCTATGTTGTGAGGTGAAATTTTAACCCCGCGCTTTCCAATTCACCAAACAATTTTGCCCCTATCTACATAATGGGGAAAAAATGAAAGGAAAAGTGTTGGAGGCAAATTAACAGCTGCCAGATGTGAACAAGGGGGACTTAAAGAATGACAGCGATGGCGCCAAAGAGTATATACTGTACAGTTGCTAAGGTGGGGCCCCAACATGGGATAATCACCACACCACCACGGGGATATGAACACACACACAAAATGCGCCACATACTACCACGTGCTCGAACACATATACCACCCTCAGCGCACATTTCACCACACATACACCAACCTCGCCACATAAAAGTAGAAACACAAAAGTCGCCGCTCAAAACTCGCCACGCGCAAAACTCTCTACATGCAAAACTCGCCACACGTGCAAAACTCACCTCATGGAAAACTCGCCACACGCAAAACTTGCACACGCAGAAAAATTGCCACACGCAGAAAAATTGCCACATGCACAAAAGTTGCAACACATGCAAAAGTTGCCTCACACAAAACTTGCACATACTCAAAAGGCACCACACATAAAACTCGCCACGCGCAAAACTCGCCATGCGCAAAACTTGCTGCACACAACGCTAACCTGTCACATGCAACTCGACACACAAAAAGTTGCTACACGCATGTCGCCACACAAAACTCATCTCACAAAAGTCCCTACATGCATGTCGCCACACGCAACTCAACACACACAACTTGACACACGAAACTCGCCCTAAAACACACACAAGTCTGGTATTATCCTTCAAAAATAAAAATCTGATTAATAAGCAGACAAACTACAAGAGCAACAAATGTACCATATAGGAATCCGGCAGCTGTCAGTCACATGACCAGTCTATTATGTGTATGTGTGAGCTAATATATACTGCCAGGGGGTGGGCTTACTGTTGGCTGGGGATTTATCAGGCTGCCATTTTAGCTTACAAATACTGAGGTAAAAATACTGACCAAATAACGTGTGAACGAGGTCTAATACAGGAGGAGATGACATACAGATATATACTATATACAGGAGGAGATGACACACAGGTATATACTATTTACAGGGGAGATGACACACAGGTATATACTATATACAGGAGGAGATGACACACAGATATATACTATATACAGGAGAGATGACACACAGGTATATACTATATAGAGGAGGAGATGACATACAGGTACATACTACATACAGGACGAGATGACATACAGGTATATACTATATACAGGAGGAGATGACACACAGGTATATACTATATACAGGAGCAGATTACCTACAGGTATATAGTATATACAGGAGGAGATGACATACAGGTATATGCTATGTATAGGAGGAGATGACATACAGGTATATACTATATACAGGAGGAGATGACACACAGATATATACTATATATAGGCGAGATGACACACAGGTATATACTATATACAGGAGATTACATACAGGTATATCTAATATATAAAGCTGAATGTGTGTATGTATGTATGTGTGTATGTCCGGGATTGGCATCTGCACCGTCGCAGCTACAGCCACAAAATTTTGCACAGTCACACGTCTGGACCCCGAGAGCGTCATAGGCTATGTTGTGAGGTGAAATTTTAACCCCGCGCGTTCCAATTCACCAAACAATTTTGCCCCTATCTACATAATGGGGAAAAAGTGAAGGGAAAAGTGTTGGAGGAAAATTGACAGCTGCCAGATGTGAACAATGAGGACTTAAAGAATGAGAGCGATGGCGCCAAAGGGTATATACCGTACAGTTGCTAAGGTGGGGCCCCGACATGGGATACTCACCACACACGGGGATATGAACACAAACACAAAATGCGCCACACACTACCACGTGCTTGAACACATATACCACCCTCAGCACACATTTCACCACACACACACCAACCTCGCCACATAAAAGTCGAAACACAAAAGTCACCACTCAAAACTCGCAACGCGCAAAACTCGCTACATGCAAAACTCGCCATATGCAAAACTAGGCTCACGCAAAACTCGCCACACGTGCAAAACTCACCTCATGGAAAACTCACCTCATGCAAAACTTGCACACACAGAAAAATTGCCACATGTACAAAAGTTGCACCACATGCAAAAGTTGCCTCACACAAAACTTGCACATACTCAAAACGCACCACACATAAAACTCGCCACGCGCAAAACTCGCCATGCACAAATCTTGCTGCACACAACTTGCTACACTAACCTGTCACATGCAACTCGACACACAAAATGTTGCTACACGCATGTCGCCACACAAAACTCATCTCACAAAAGTCGCTACATGCATGTCGCCACACGCAACTCAACACACACAACTTGACACATGAAACTCGCCCTAAAACACACACAAGTCTGGTATTATCCTTCAAAAATAAAAATCTGATTAATAAGCAGACAAACTACAAGAGCAACAAATGTACCATATAGGAAATACGGCAGCTGTCAGTCACATGACCAGTCTATTATGTGTATGTGTGAGCTAATATATACTGCCAGGGGGTGGGCTTCCTGTTGGCTGGGGATTTATCAGGCTGCCAATAGCAACCAATCACAGCTCAGCTTCTATTTTGCTACAGTTAATTAACCTGAGCTCTGATTGGTTAATATAGGCAACAAAGACATTCTCAGTATAACAAAGCTAATATATGTTGTGAAATGCTTCTATTAGCTTAGTTTTTGCCTTTTAATAATTACATTTCTATCTATTTGTTTTGTGGTTTTTGTGTGCAGAATACATTTTTGTTAACACATTCTATTTTGCTAACAGCAGTCATTAACCCGGGCGAAGCCGGGTAGTACAGCTAGTATATATATATATATATATATATATATATATATATATATATATATATATATATATATATATATATATGTATATTATATATGTATCATGATCATCCAGAAGAATCCTTTTGCATCTTTGATAAGAGCTAAACTGTTATTGCTAGAGAATTGGATCAGAGGGTCAACAAAGAAAGTAGATATTTTGGAATGATATCTACTAAAAGTGTTCCAAAGAGAGACTACCAGTGATCTGGCATCATCATGGAGCACAGCCTCTTCCCCCGACAGACCAGAGGATGACAGGACAGAAGGGTACAACGCATTATCTGTGGGTATATTGTTTCATTTCAATGCAAGAGCGGGAATCCTCACCCTATTTCACCACTCTGGTATCTAGGGTAAAAATTAAAATGATTAAAAAAATCAAAGTAAATATGTTTATGAAAACCATCCGATGATGGACTCTAGATAAAAGAGGTTTCTGGAGTTAAAGAAGTTTTCCACTATTCTGACATTGATGCTACAAATCAGCTGATCGGTGGGGGTACAAGGTGCCTGAACCAGCATCAGCCACACGTAATCCGTATATGACTTGGTCCGGCATGGCTGTGTACTCTGTGTAATGGCTGTCCTCCGATATGGCAGCTCAGTTCCTGTTCACTTCACTAAGAGCTGAACAGCAGCCTCTGGGCGCCTTGCACGTCTCTGGTGTGATCATCTTCTATACGCTCTGGTATCAGCATTTAGACCTCTCTGGTGTGGAAATCTCAGGAATAAGCCTATATTGTCTCCTCGGCTGTGGCAACATCTAACCCTTGCCCTGCTAGCGAATACACTCTTCACAGAAATATTCTGTCTTCACAATACTCACCTCTCAATAAGGCTGGGATAAAACGAGCGTGCAAAATTTTTTCCAATTTTCATCCATGTGTCCATATTTTATGTTCTTGTGGCATCTGAATTTAAACATCTTAAAGCATACATGATTAAATACTACTTTCTAAGATAAACAGGTTGTTCATTACTTAGACAACCCTTCTCAATTACTAGATTTTCCAAATGTAAAATTACAGCTGTACTCGCCTCCAATGCTGGCGCTGTTGCAGCGATGTTGGCGCCTGGGCTCCCAGGGCTCACATGACATTATGTTACACGAGCCCTGTAGCCAATCAGCAGCCGCTTCAATTTCACTCTTTTCAAGCAAAACTGCCACCTGGAATAATTGAGAAATGCTGCTGCTCTCTGAATTTCTCCAGATACCAGCTTTATCTGAAGGAGGTGAGAGTGAAGTGGCCAATGAATGACTGCAGAACAATGTCACCTGAGCCCCAGGAGACCAGGTGCCCTCATAGCTGGAACAGGTGAGTGAAGCTGTTATTATTTTGCATGGGAGAAATATAGTGATTGAGATGGAGTTGTTTAAGTAGTGGACAACCGTTTTAATAATGACAATGTATCCATAAAAATTAGATGAAATATGGATGTTCTAAATGGCTCAGTGGCTAGCACTGTTGCTATGGAGCTCTGGGGTCCTTCCTGACTTAATATCTCACAAAGAGCAATATCTGCAAGGAGTTTGTATGTTCTCCCCGTGTTTGCGTGGGTTTCCTCTGGTTGCTCCAGTTTCCTCCCATACTTCAAGACATTCTCATAGGGAATTTAGATTGTGAGCCCCAATGGGGACAGTGATGATGATGTCTGAAAAGTGTCATGCTGAACTAATGACCCTATATATAAGAGAGTATAATTAAATGAGTGCCTTCATCTGAGATACAGGAGAGAAGAGTGCATGCTACACTTTTTTTTTTCAAATGGACATTTGGTATGAAAAAACATTTCTGAACAGTCCTGTTCAATTACATTAGTTAGTGTACTGTCTAATATCTTGTACTCAGCACACTTCTTTATAGTATGAGATGCTCTCATCCAGGTGGACTGATCTCTTCCACCTGGGACATATTACATATGCAACCAGCTCAGTTGTGGAGTCTTTAAGACCAGGGGATAGTGCACATTAATATTGAGTGCTACTCTCCCCCACATGCTATCTTTCTCCGATGCAGTTTCTATCTCCAGCCTGTTTATTCTGTCTACATAGTCTGTCCTCTACTGTTTGAGAAGAGAAAAGTTTATTCTCTGCACACTAGAGATGCGGAACTTGCATGCTACTGCTGACTCTTTGCTAACCCATGACTCAACCATATCACCAGCAAGCTAAGTAAATTAAAGAGGATGTCCGGAATTTTAACAGTGATGGCTTATCCAATGTCTGCTCATGGGTGTGTGTGGCGCCCCAGAGTCCTGGTCGTCACAGTAGCATTGCTTTCCTCGTGGGGAAAATGATGTTACGTTTGGAGGCAAGAAGGGATAACTGTCGCCAGGTAAACACAAGCATGCAACACATTCACACTCCAGGCCACCAGGGGGAGCTTTTGATCCTATTTACTAGGTGACTCCCCATATAAGGTAGTTTTGGAGGGAAAGGTGAGAACAGTTCTTGCCAGGAAACAGACTGGATCAGTCTGAGACAGAAGAGGGTTTACGGAGCTGTGTTGCCACAGTGCAGCAGCTCCCGGAAAGAGGTATACAGAAAGCCGAATTGATTGCAGAGAGAGTGCAGGAAGCAAAGCACAGGAGAGGATACCAGGGGGAGACCAGCCCCGAGCAGGCTGCCTTGTTCTGAGGCGCAGAGACCGGTAGCCAGAATACCGAGGGTGTAAGGAGCTCTACAACTTATATCAGAGACCGGCAGGACAGCTGAACTTCACGATACCTGTCTGCCTTAATACCCAGGAGACACGGTGACAGCTTTAGAGCCCAGGGCATGCTAGAGTCCCTATAAACAGACTCAAGTCACCAGTCATACGGGTTATGTCCTATCCTATATGGGGGACTGAGAGAGAACATCTGTGAGGACCTTATCTGAAGCCTTAGGCAGTAAGGGATTACAACACTACGGCGCTAGAGGAAGGCTTTGATTTCCACCTGGATGAGGGGACTCATAACTTGCCTCCAAGCCAGCCAGACCCTGCCTGCCCTGTGATCTGGTGCCCTGGACTGTGGCTGCCTGAAGTCATCAGTAAACAAGATAGAGACTGCAAACCTGTGTCCTCATTCTTTACTACACCAATCGCCATCTTCCATCTAGACACCAGGAGCCCTGGAGATATACTGTACTTCACCTGTGGGAAGTTATACCATCTAGCTGCCATAACATCACCCCAGAAGACCCCTTAAAGCAGCGTCGGTCCCCACTGACCGAATACCACAGGTGGCGTCACGAACATAACTTAATTCCCTTTAAAGACCTTTCCCTTTTACACGGGCGCCCTGGTCCACGGACCGGGTCGCCACCGTGACATCCCCCGGTGAACTCAGGACCCCGTACCAAGTACCCCACGGCCCTGGCGGGGCGACTCATCTGCGACATCTGGCACCCTCACCGATCACCTGTTCCCAATGCCGGCAACGGCCAGAACTTCTCAGTTGAGGAGCTGCTCAGCTCGGTCAACGGAATAGTGGTCGCAATCGGGAACTGCACATCCACCCCCTATTTATTTGAATAGGGGGCGTAAAAGCAGTACTGTAAGCTGAGACCACAATACAGTTGCTGGACCTGTGCAATGCAGATCCTCAACTGAGCAGATCTGACTGCTGCCGGTATCGGGAACAGCTGATAGGCAGAGGTGTCAGGTGTCGCAACCCCACCGTTCAAACATTGATGACTTACATTCATCATTTCACAGCAATTTGTCTCACATTTGTCTCGGTATTCGCCTACCAATATAAGATAGACACACGTGTAGCACTGTAAGTAGGGATATATACTGAAATGTGTAAAATGCTACCTAGGCCTAGCAATTACCCATTGCACGTAGCACATGACATATATCATACCTCAATGCATTGTATAACACATTCTGACATATGAGTGGCAGTAAGAGAACTTGGCTAACCAGGTGATATCTCTAGCCCCACAGGGTCAATTGAACCAATAAAAACCAGCAAAAGATTTGCCATTCACATACAGTCCATGACATATCAGTGATTTTTAGGTGGGTAAGTCTATAATTGTTATTAAAGAGTGGCCGTCCCATTTTCAACGCTTTTACAGTTGAACAGAGTATTTTAATCTAAAGAAGGTCCTGATACAGGAAGAGCGGCGTTATTGCAATACAAATTAAGAATGAAATGCTAGCCATAATCACTGCTTTATGCATTATTGGAGATCCCTCCTGTCCAAACTACCCACCTGCAGTGTGAATGCTGGAATATTTCACAATTTTTATGGATAGTGAAAAAAACAAAACAAATAAAATTTCTGATAAAAATGTGATTTAAAAAATATATCCTTATAAGTACAGATGTGCTTGTGTAACCAATGAAGGGTGGACATTATTATTTAGTTCATGAGGCATAGTGCATGGCGCACGCTACTATTCATTTTACACATGCTGACTGTCAACTACCTTGGCATCTCCAGTGAGCCCAGTGATTGGCTGCAGCTGTCATATTCACTGTACTTGTGTCATCACCGCTGCAATCTGTCAATAAAGACTGGTGCAATGGCAGAAGACCAGTGCTGGAGCAGGGGAATGTGAACAAATATGTACATATGTATATTGTTAAACAGTTGAAGCTTTTGAGATTAAAAAAAAAAAAATTCTTTGGAAAACCCCTTTAATAATAACAATCTACTAATTTTGTGACTATAATTTACATAGGAATTCATTTATGGGGCTCAGTGGCTATTATTAAATTCATGGGGTTAGTTGCAATTATTCATTTCGTCGAGTATGGTGGCTAATATTCATTTCCGGGGTATAATAATATCCAATTCAGGTGGTATTGTGGCTACTATTTATTTCTGGGGTCAGTGGCTATTATTATTCATTTCAGAGGTCAGTGGCTATTATTATAAATTTCAGAGGTCAGTGGCTATTATTACTCATTTCAGGGAGTATTTTGGCTAATATTCTTATATTTGGGGGTACAGCAATGTTATTCATTTCAGTGGGTATAGATGCTATTATTAATTTCAAGGGGTCAATGGATGTTATGCATTTTACGGGGCCCAGTGGATATTCTTAAACCTTTCAGGGAGCGCGGTGTGTGAGACCATTTTGATGGTGCATAGTCAGTATAGCTATTTTTTTAGTGATGTTTAGTGGCGCAATCATTTTTTGATGTACAGCTTCTATATTGAGGGGCACGGTGCGTGGAGCCATTTTTTTTTCAGGCGGCACAGTGTGCGGCATTACATTCAGAGGCACAGTGTATGAGTTTGTTTTCTGGGGTGCAGTGTGGCAATATTCAGAGCAAGTATAGAGGCTTTAGTTCTGCTGCAAAAGTGAGGAGCCAAAGGTGTCTGAGAAGCGTACTCTGCAGAGATGAGACATAACTGGAAAAAGTTGTCATGGCAGTCTGAACCAAATGGTGAAGAAAATGAGAGAAAATGACTCATCAGTGAGTCAGCGAGAGCCCATGATTATTCTGCCGCTGTGTTTGATCAGTTCTGTGGCCACTTAAGAAGACGATGTTTGGCACCATTAAAGTTTTTAAAACAACTCCCAGCATATCCTCACCATTGCTCAGGTCATATTTTCATGTAATAAAGTTCTACTTTATCCTGGGCAATTGAGTTATTCGATAAAAAACTCATTTAAGTAATATACTCCTTTAATTCTACACTTGCTATTTAGGTTATATCACCTTTTTTACTTTTTCAGACAGATGTATTCGCTCTTACCCACCATATGCCTAGAGGGGTTGTCCAGTCAAAACCGATAAGTCAGTATTTTTATAGACCGGAGAGCCAATGCATTTATAAAAATATTTCTTATCTCAGATCCAATACAATATGTACAGTGCCTTGCGAAAGTATTCGGCCCCCTGGAACTTTTCAATCTTTTCCCACATATCATGCTTCAAACATAAAGATACCAAATGTAAATTTTTGGTGAAGAATCAACCACAAGTGGAACACAATTGTGAAGTTGAACGAAATTTATTTATTTAAAATTTTTGTGGAAATTCAAAAACTGAAAAGTGGGGCATACAATATTATTTGGCCCCTTTAAATTAATGCTTTGTTGCGCCACCTTTTGCTGTGATTACAGCTGCAAGTCACTTGGGGTATGTCTCTATCAGTTTTATACATCGAGAGACTGAAATTCTTGCCCATTCTTCCTTGGCAAACAGCTCGAGCTCAGTGAGGTTTGATGGAGATCGTTTGTGAACAGCAGCTTTCAGCTCTTTCCACAGATTCTTGAGAGGATTGAGGTCTGGACTTTGTCTAGGCCACTCAAAAACATTTACATGTTTCCCCTTAAATCACTCATCACTTGAATGTTGCTTTAGCAGTATGCTTTGGGTCATTGTCTTGTTGGAAGCCGAACCTTCGTCCCAGTGTCCAATCATTAACAGTACAATATCCCTGTATTTCGCACCACTCATCTTTCCCTCAATTCGGATAATTTTCCTTGTCCCTGCTGCTGTAAAACATCCCCACAACATGATGCTGCCACCACCATGTTTCATTGTGGGGATAGTGTTCTTGGGGTGATGGGCTGTGTTGTTTTGGCACCTATCATAGCATTTACCTTGGTTGCAAAAAAGTTAAATTTTGGTCTCATCTGACCACAGCACCTTCCTCCATACATTTGGGGAGTCTCCCACACATCTTGTGGATAACTCAAAATGAGCCTTACAATTTTTGTATGTAAGTTTCTGCCCACTCTTCCATAAAGGCCACCTCTATGGCTTATTGTGGTCATATGGACAGATAGTCCAGTATCTGCTTGGGAACTCTTCAGCTCCTTCAGGGTTACCTTTGGTCTCTGTGCTGCCACTCTGATTAAAGTCCTCCTTGCCCTGGCAGAGAGTTTTGATGGGTGTCCCTTTCTTGGCAGGCTTGTTGTGGTACCATGTTCCTTCCATTTGATGATAATGGATTTGATGGTGCTTTAGGGGATATTCAGAGATAAGGATATATTTTATAACCCAACCCTGAATTGTACTTCTCAACAACTTTGTCGCTGACTTGTTTGGAGATCTTTTTGGTCTTCATGATATTGTTTTGTTAGTGGAGCCTCTTGCTTAATGTTGTTGCAGCCTCTGTGTTCTTTCAGAATAGATGTGTATATACTGACAGGTCATGTGAAATTTAGATTGTACACAGGTGGTCTTCCTCTAGCTAAGCATGTTGCTTATGAAGGTAATTGCATGCCCCAGAAATTTTTAGGGGCTTCATTGCAAGAGGGGTGAATACATATGCACATGCCAGTTTTTAGTTATTTGATCTCATAAATTGAATTTATGCCTATATTTTTTCTCACTTCACTTCCCCAACTTAGACTTTTTAGTGCTGATGCATCACACACATCGTATTACAAAAATATTTAAACATGGGTTGTAAAGTAATAAAATAGATAAAATGCCAAGGGGGTAAGTCATTGTAATTCTTCTCTTTCCTATTAGATTTAATCACCTTACGTGATTAAAAACTGACTAGTTTAATCCTTCAACGCTCTTGGTAGAAACAGGAGTTCAATTTTCCCTGTATGAGTTACTGAGAAAGTTCCTGGTAGGGGGAGGAGGGAGCAGCTGGGTCAGACGTTAAACAGGGGAATGATAAATGCAGGGATAAGAGACTTCCTGATTCTATATACAGCAGAGAAAAGAGAAAAGTTAGCTGGGTAGAAAGGCAATATGAGCAATTGTAAGTACACAGTGCTATATGATATACAGCTCTGGTAAAAATTAAGAGACCACTGAAAAATTTTCAACTTGTCTGATTTTTCTCTTTATAGGTATATTTTTGAGTAAAATGTAAATTGCCCTTTTATTCTATAAACTACTGACATCATGTCTCCGAAGTTCAATTCACTAAATTTTGTATTTATTTTCAGAAAATGAGAAATAGTCAAAATAACAAAAAAATGCAGTGCTTGCAGACCTCAAATAATGCTAAGAAAACAAGTTCATAATCATTTAGAAACAACAATACTAATGTTTTAACTCAGGAAGAGTTCAGAAATCAATATTTTGTGGAATATCCATGATTTTTAATCACAGCTTTCATGCGTCTTGGCATGCTTTCCAACAGTCTTTCACACTACTTTTGGGGGACCTTATGCCACTCCTGGTACAAAAATGTAAGCAGTAGTTCTTTGTTTGATGGCTTGTGACTATCCATCTTCCTCTTGATTACATTCCAGAGGTTTTCAATGGGGTTCAGGTCTGGAGATTGGGCTGCCCATGACAGGGATTAGATGTAGTGGTCCTTCATCCACACATTGATTGACCTAGTTGTGTGGCATGGTGCATTGTCCTGCTTGAAAAACCAGTCCTCAGAGTTGGAGAGCATTGCCTGAGCAGAAAGAATCAACTGTTTTTCCTGAATAACCTTGTATGCAGCTTGATTCATACGTCCTTCGCAAAGATTAACCTGCTCAATTCCAGCCTTGCTGAAGCATCCCCAGATCATCACCGATCCCCCACCAAATTTCACAGTGGGTGCAAGACACTGTGGCTTGTAAGCCTCTCCAGGTCTCCATCTAACCGTTAGACGACCAGGTGTTGGGCAAAGCTGAAAATTAGACTCATCAGAGAAGATTACCTTACTCCAGTCCTCTATGGTCCAATCCTTATGGTCTTTGGCAAACTTCAGCCTGGCTGTCCTTTTGCTTCTCATTGATGAAAAGCTTTTTTCTAGCTTTACATGACTTGAGTCCTGCTTCCAGGAGCCTGTTACAACTGTTCTTTCCATGCATTTCACCCCAGCTGCCATTTGCCATTCCTTTTGTAGGTCACTTGATGTCATCCTGCAGTTGCTGAGTGACATTCCAATAAGATGATGGTCATCCCGGTCAGTGGAGAGTCGTTTTCGTCCTCTTCCGGTCTGTAGATTTTTTGTCCCCAATGTCTGCTGCTTGACCTTGTTGTTATTGGGTGCTTTCTTAGAAATTCCATGGATGGAGGCAACATGACGCTCACTATGTCCCTCTGCTAGGAAAGCCAGAATTGAGCCCTTCTTTTCCTCACTCAAGACTTTTTTTCTTCTCAACTCCTTTGGCATGGTTATTAGTTATTTTTTCATTCATGCTACTTTTAAGATATTACTAGCACTTGTTTTGCCATCCAGCTTGTCCTATTGCAAGAGGATTGTGCACACCACAGCAGGGTTTTTTATACTATAGGTGATCACCTAATCAGGAGCACATTAAACAGAATGAGGTGTACTCTGGTTGGAATTCAGCTGACACTGGAATGGAATGTCTGTCAGACATGTAGAGAAGCTGATTTTTATAAAACTGTGCAGTGGTCTCTTAATTTTTGCCAGAGCTGTATATACATACAGTGCCTACAAGTTGTATTCAACCCCCTGCAGACTTAGCAGGTTTACACATTTGGAATTAACTTGGCATTGTGACATTTGGACTGTAGATCAGCCTGGAAGTGTGAAATGCACTGCAGCAAAAAAGAATGTTATTTCTTTGTTTATTTTTTTTTTAAATTGTGAAAAGTCTTTTCAGAGGGTCATTTATTATTCAACCCCTCAACCCACCAGAATTCTGTTTGGTTCCCCTAAAGTATTAACAAGTAGTTCAGGCACAAAGAACAATGAGCTTCACATGTTTGGATTAATTATCTCTTTTTCCAGCCTTTTCTGACTATTTAAGACCCTCCCCAAACTTGTGAACAGCACTCATACATGGTCAACATGGGAAAGACAAAGGAGCATTCCAAGGCCATCAGAGACAAGATCGTGGAGGGTCACAAGGCTGGCAAGGGGTACAAAACCCTTTCCAAGCAGTTGGGCCTACCTGTCTCCACTGTTGGGAGCATCATCCGGAAGTGGAAGGCTTATGGAACTACTGTTAGCCTTCCACGGCCTGGACAGCCTTTGAAAGTTTCCTCCCGTGCCGAGGCCAGGCTTGTCCGAAGAGTCAAGGCTAACCCAAGGACAACAAGGAAGGAGCTCCGGGAAGATCTCATGGCAGTGGGGACATTGGTTTCAGTCAATACCATAAGTAACGTACTCCACCGCAATGGTCTCCGTTCCAGACGAGCCCGTAAGGTATCTTTACATTCAAAGCGTCATGTCAAGGCTCGTCTACAGTTTGCTCATGATCACTTGGAGGATTCTGAGACTGACTGGTTCAAGGTTCTCTGGTCTGATGAGACCAAGATCGAGATCTTTGGTGCCAACCACACACGTGACGTTTGGAGACTGGATGGCACTGCATACGACCCCAAGAATACCATCCCTACAGTCAAGCATGGTGGTGGCAGCATCATACTGTGGGGCTGTTTCTCAGCCAAGGGGCCTGGCCATCTGGTCCGCATCCATGGGAAGATGGATAGCACGGCCTACCTGGAGATTTTGGCCAAGAACCTCCGCTCCTCCATCAAGGATCTTAAGATGGGTCGTCATTTCATCTTCCAACAAGACAACGACCCAAAGCACACAGCCAAGAAAACCAAGGCCTGGTTCAAGAGGCAAAAAATCAAGGTGTTGCAGTGGCCTAGTCAGTCTCCTGACCTTAAAGGCCCCGTCACACATAGCGACGCTGCAGCGATATAGACAACGATGCCGATCGCTGCAGCGTCGCTGTTTAGTCGCTGTGTGGTCGCTGGAGAGCTGTCACACAGACAGCTCTCCAGCGACCAACGATGCCAAGGTCCCCGGGTATCCAGGGTAAACATCGGGTTACTAAGCGCAGGGCCGCGCTTAGTAACCCGATGTTTACCCTGGTTACCAGTGTAAAATGTAAAATAACAAACAGTACATACTCACCTTCGCGTCCCCCGGCGTCCGCTTCCTGCACTGACTGAGCACCGGCCCTAACAGCAGAGCGGTGACGTCACCGCTGTGCTGTACTTTCACTTTACGGCCGGCAGTCAGTCAGTGCGGGAAGCGGACGGCAAGGGACCTGACGGACACCGGAATGTGAGTATGTAGTGTTTGGGTTTTTTTACATTTACGATGGTAACCAGGGTAAACATCGGGTTACTAAGCGCGGCCCTGCGCTTAGTAACCCGATGTTTACCCTGGTTACCAGTGAAGACATCGCTGAATCCGTGTCACACACACCGATTCAGCGATGTCAGCGGGACCTCAACGACCAAAAAAAGGTCCAGGCCATTCCGACACGACCAGCGATCTCACAGCAGGGGCCGGGTCGCTGGTAGGTGTCACACATAGCGAGATCGCTACTGAGGTCGCTGTTGCGTCACAAAACTTGTGACTCAGCAGCGATCTCGCTAGCGATCTCGCTATGTGAGACGGGGCCTTAACCCAATTGAAAACTTGTGGAAGGAGCTCAAGATTAAAGTCCACATAAGACACCCAAAGAACCTAGATAACTTGGAGAAGATCTGCATGGAGGAGTGGGCCAAGATAACTCCAGAGACCTGTGCCGGCCTGATCAGGTCTTATAAAAGACGATTATTAGCTGTAATTGCAAACAAAGGTTATTCCACAAAATATTAAACCTAGGGGTTGAATAATAATTGACCCACACTTTTACGTTTAAAATTTATAAAAATTTAACTGAGCAACAAAACTTTTTGGTTTGTAAGATTTATGCATCTGTTAATAAATCCTGCTCTTGTTTGAAGTTTGAAGGCTCTAACTTATTTGCATCTTATTAAACCTGCTAAATCCGCAGGGGGTTGAATACTACTTGTAGGCATTGTATTAGAACGATGAAAAACTTTGATTTGAGTGCTTCATTAAAATCCCTTTAAAAGGGTTTTGTTTATGGTCCCTGAAAAATGTCCAAATAATAATTTTTATATATATATATATATATATATATATATATATATATATATATATATATATATATATTATATTTTTATTTATCCAAATAAACAAACATGGGAACTAAATGGAAGAGAGACTTTAAATTTCCTTCCCACAAATGCAAGCATCTCCTTCCAAAGGTTTTCAAGAATAGGCCAGTAAATCCAATATATGCTGTATGTGCAGATATCATGTAGCGTTGATCTGGCAATGTAAACCTGAGATGAACAGTAGAGGGAGACACAGCATCAGGGTTCTTGAATGTTAATAAAATAGCCTAGGAAATGAGCCAGAATCTAAACCCAGGGCAGGACAAAATCTTTTAACACATGGAACTTCATTCCATGTGGGATAACTGTATAGGAAAATACATGCAGAAATTATACATTTTTAATCCTTGTGTCTTTATAGCTAATCTCTGGATATAGTCTCATCATTACTCCCTTAACAAGTAGGAATGATCCGGCACCATTTACAGTATTTTATGAAAACTTTCATTAATTGCAGTGATGTGACTGCACTAATAACACTTGTAAGACCCCTTTTCACCACTCGTCAGCATCGTTCCACTTTTGGTAAACATCTGTATAAGTCTAAGAGAATACTGAACCATTTAATGATGTGTGACATCAATGTAATTAGTACTGTAGGCTTAACGTACAGCATTAGCTTGTGCTCCCTGAAAATGACAAATGCCAGATAACGAGGATTTGCTTCCCTCCCCATCATGCTGCTTTCTCTTTGGTTTGTAGAAGGAAAGAAGTTTCACATCAACTTCAGAGGTGAAGCAGCATGATGTGAAATTCAGCGGATAGATTCAGTCTTGGCTGGAAATATTCTTTTTCTCTCTGTATTACAGTTTTGTTTTGTTTTTTTCATTTGGGAACTTTTCTTCCATCTCTTCCTATTATATCGGATGGATTTGTGGACAGATCTGAAGTACTGAACAGTGACATGCTGTATAATGTAAGTTTAAGGTTAGTAATCGGACTGAGGATTGAAAGCTGGTGTGTGTGACGTTTACACAGTCCAAACTGGTTACAAGAACCTTTCTTTGTGCTTTGTTGGTCTAAACCTATGGTTTTCCCGTCGAGAGTCTAGACGTTTGTACACTTGTTTTTGGTTGTGGTAATTGTGGTTATGGTACTTTCCATTTAAAAATGCATTCATGCATTTTAGGAATATTTATGTCTTTGTCTCACTTTTTTATGTGTTATTGTTCTCAATTGAATGTGCTTAGTTATGTGGAGTATAGACCTCGCTGTGTGTTACACGTATATGTCAAAGAAAGTAGAACGTACAATGTATATATTTTAGAATAGAACTGCACTATAGTGTTTATGAGATTAGAAAACCTGAAAACTTTCTGGTATTGCAGACGACTGGTATTGGGGTTGTGCTGCTATCTGAAAGCTGCCCATGGGCAAAAAATGGTTACCGATTCCATTGCAGAATTATGTTTAGAGCACTTTTTGATTTTTATTTTAGATTGCTGAACAGCAAATAATTCTGGGTAGACAGTCAGAGAAGGCTTACAGTGGTTGTGTCATCTTATTAAATGGTGAAAACAAACAGTTTTGCAATTTTACCTCTCACAGGTTTACAGCGACAGAGAGGGGCCATAAGATTTCACATACTACTGCACTAATTAGAAGCTAGTCACCATCATATTAAACAGGATATATTATATATATATATATATATATATATATATATATATATATATATATATATACATATATATATATATATATATATATATATATATATATATATATATATATATATGTGTATATGTGTATATATATATATATATATATACACATATACAGTGGGGCAAAGAAGTATTTAGTCATTCAGCAATAGTGCAAGTTCCACCACTTAAAAAGATGAGAGGCGTCTGTAATTTACATCATAGGTAGACCTCAACTATGGGAGACAAACTGAGAAAAAAAAATCCAGAAAATCACATTGTCTGTTTTTTTACCATTTTATTTGCATATTATGGTGGAAAATAAGTATTTGGTCAGACACAAAATTTCATCTCAATACTTTGTAATATATCCTTTGTTGGCAATGACAGAGGTCAAACGTTTTCTGTAAGTCTTCACAAGGTTGCCACACACTGTTGTTGGTATGTTGGCCCATTCCTCCATGCAGATCTCCTCTAGAGCAGTGATGTTTTTGGCTTTTCGCTTGGCAACACGGGCTTTCAACTCCCTCCAAAGGTTTTCTATAGGGTTGAGATCTGGAGACTAGCTAGGCCACTCCAGGACCTTGAAATGCTTCTTACGAAGCCACTCCTTCGTTGCCCTGGCGGTGTGCTTTGGATCATTGTCATGTTTAAAGACCCAGCCACGTTTCATCTTCAATGCCCTTGCTGATGGAAGGAGGTTTGCACTCAAAATCTCACGATACATGGCCCCATTCATTCTTTCATGTACCCGGATCAGTCGTCCTGGCCCCTTTGCAGAGAAACAGCCCCAAAGCATGATGTTTCCACCACCATGCTTTACAGTAGGTATGGTGTTTGATGGATGCAACTCAGTATTCTTTTTCCTCCAAACACGACAAGTTGTGTTTCTACCAAACAGTTCCAGTTTGGTTTCATCAGACCATAGGACATTCTCCCAAAACTCCTCTGGATCATCCAAATGCTCTCTAGCAAACTTCAGACGGGCCCGGACATGTACTGGCTTAAGCAGTGGGACACGTCTGGCACTGCAGGATCTGAGTCCATGGTGGCGTAGTGTGTTACTTATGGTAGGCCTTGTTACATTGGTCCCAGCTCTCTGCAGTTCATTCACTAGGTCCCCCCGCGTGGTTCTGGGATTTTTGCTCACCGTTCTTGTGATCATTCTGACCCCACGGGGTGGGATTTTGCGTGGAGCCCCAGATCGAGGGAGATTATCAGTGGTCTTGAATGTCTTCCATTTTCTAATTATTGCTCCCACTGTTGATTTCTTCACTCCAAGCTGGTTGGCTATTGCAGATTCAGTCTTCCCAGCCTGGTGCAGGGCTACAATTTTGTTTCTGGTGTCCTTTGACAGCTCTTTGGTCTTCACCATAGTGGAGTTTGGAGTCAGACTGTTTGAGGGTGTGCACAGGTGTCTTTTTATACTGATAACAAGTTTAAACAGGTGCCATTACTACAGGTAATGAGTGGAGGAACCTGGGGACTCTTAAAGAAGAAGTTACAGGTCTGTGAGAGCCAGAAATCTTGATTGTTTGTTTCTGACCAAATACCGTATTTTCCGCTTTGTAAGACGCATTTTATTTCCTCCAAATATGGGGGGGAAATGTGGATGCGTCTAACAAAGGGGATATACCGCTTACCATTACAGGCTGGGATGAGGAGGTGTCCGCAGCCGCTATCGCCCGCCGCCGCTGCCGGGGTTGTCCGCTGCTGCCCCGGGTGATGCTGGAGGCTCCGGTGCTGTGGGGGGCTCTGGCGACATTTTGTGAAAGACCAGAGCCCCCCGGCAGTTCGTCCATGCTTTCCAGTATGACTAACTCCGGGAAAATGGCCGCCGGAATCTCGGGAGATGAGATTTCAGCGCTGAGATCTCATCTCTCGAGATTCTGGCGGCCATTTTCCCAGAGTCAGTCATACAGGAACGCATGGACGAACTGCTGGGGGCTCTGGTCTTTCACAAAATGTTGCCAGAGCCCCCCGCAGCACCGGAGACAGCCCTGCAGCCCTGGAGACAGCCCTGCAGCCCTGGAGACAGCCCTGCAGCCCGGGAGACAGCCCTGCAGCACCAGAGCCCCCTGCAGCACAAGAGCCCCCTGCAGCACCCCTCATCCCAGCCTGCAGCACAGCAGCCCCCATGCAGCACCGAAGCCCCCCTGCAGCACAGGAGCCCCTCTGCAGACCCCATCATCCCAGCCTGCAGCAATGCTCCACTCCTGCCTCCAGCAACGACCCTGGGACCCTGATCCACCACAGCCACAACCCCTGGTAAGCAATAAGACGCATGGATTATAAGAAGCCCCCCCAATTTATTAAAAAAAGTCTTTTCCTATTTTTCTCCTCAAAATTTGGGGTGCGTCTTATAATCCGGAGCGTCTTACAAAGCGAAAAATACGGTACTTATTTTCCACCATAATATGCAAATAAAATGATTAAAAAAACAGACAATGTGATTTTCTGGATTTTTTTTTCTCAGTTTGTCTCCCATAGTTGAGGTCTACCTATGATGTAAATTACAGACACCTCTCATCTTTTTAAGTGGTGGAACTTGCACTATTGCTGAATGACTAAATACTTTTTTGCCCCACTGTATATATATATATATATATATATATATATATATATATATATATATAATTTAAGATATAAGGGGTGCTCACTGTAAAAGAAATTTGGTGCTTTGAAGAGAAAATTCCAAGTAGTCAAGAAACGAAAAAAATCTAAGGAAATCAAAAAGAACAGTTTGTTATCCAATGTTCATATGAAAACAGAGAGGCAAGTCATCCACCATATACAAAAAATGAAACACTGGTATACACAGATATACTTCTGCTGCAACGTTTCGGCAATATAATGCCTTTCTCAAGCCAAAATCTGTGTTGAAAAAAGTCTTTAGTTATGGGATATATTTTGGGTATCTGCCTGAATGGTGCGAGCGCCTGTGTATTATGACTGCCTGCCAGTGCCTGTGTCCCATAACTAAAGACTTGGCCCCTTGAGGAAGCCATAAGCGAAACGTGCGTAGGGGCGCGTGTCACACTCATAGCATGGGTAAGAACCTAAAATGATTATGGTTTGCTTCACTACCATTGGTACTTATTCAAATGTAAATGGTTACTGACCTGTTTGAATTAGGATACATTCAGTACTTTATTAGTAGTGATTATGAATCTGTCATTCTTACTTTAATTGTGGTATAATATTTTATGCACTGTCACTTTATATTGATAGACTGGTTAAATAATCTGGTTCTATATGCCTGTGTAATTGTGTGTGGGGGGTGACACTTGTTTTGGTGCACCCTTCACCGGATTCAAACATCTCTGTAGTGACATAACTTTATGTGATAGATATGTATATGGTCTGTTTCTGATTAAAGTTTTATATATTTTTTACTACTAATTCTATGTGGTTTATGCGCTCCAAGTAGTTTATCATATCTACTGAGAGATGTCTGAAGATGCGCCAGCTGCACCTGCCAGTAGGAATAAAGTTCATTTCTTCCCAGCGGCTGGGCTAAAAGTGCAGTGGCCGCACGACTTCAGAGCTGTGTTAACTTGCAGATTAGCCCATTTCTGCAGGTTTCTTTTAATTAAGGCCGCTACTTCGCTGGCACTTCAAGTGCTCTCTTTTAACCTCTTGATTTGGCAAGCTTCTGTGCCTGTGCGGTCCTCCATTACTGCAGGTGCAAACCTACTTCTGCTTCCAGCATTCATATAGATACATGATCCATCCGTTACACTATAATCCCCTGTGGATATAGGTGATAGAGTGAACAGAATAAGCACTAATTGAATCAATTTTTAAATTACAATCAAAAAACGTTTATTTATTTTTACATACAATACCCAAATAAATTTTATTAAAAACATCTAGTGACCTCCAATATGAGAGACACACATGGCTAAGGACTCCAATAAACACCTTTGAACAGAGATATGTGTTATAATATGTTAATAAAGAATACTGTGTTTTAGAGATGATAAACATCTCCTCATGTCAAAATAATACTCCGTGCAACTTCATGCTATATTAAAGTGCATGTGCCAATTGAAAAATAAGAGGTATGTCTCTACAACTATCATAGACCACTACTGGACCCAAATGGCCAGTGCCAGTCCTAAATTAGAGAGCAATGTGCAGGCCAATTACTGCTAATAGTAACTTTAAAGATTTAAAGCATAAAGTCTCTAGATGATACATACTAGCTGTGTGGAGTTGATGCCGTGTCCCTCTACCCCGACACGCGTTTCGTCCACACTTCTTCTTCTACATTTTCATATAGATGTACGTTTGTGAACCTTCGGTGATCAGCTTTTACCAAACAAAAATAAATCTCTAGTCATCCATTCCAGGGAAAATGTAATATTCCAAATCATCTATAAATGGATAGCCCAGGTCCACCAGAGCAAAAGTCAGACTTCCCCGTTGCCTCTTGACCTCACATGGATGGAAGTGTATCTCAAGACAAACCCTTTAAATTCGGCTTTCTTCTACTTACAGGTTACTATCTTTACGCACATTGCTTCCTATCGTGAGATATTTGGAAGATATCGCGTAATATTAGGTCATAATGACATTATTACCATCAATTTCTAGTACTTTCTCTGTAAGAATTATGTGACTATTGTCCAGACCTGTGTTCAGTAATTTTCACATCAGAACATACATACATGAAAGACTTTCTAAATTTGCCAACTGTAATAATTGTCATTTCAAATGACTCTTTAAATTGTTGTGCACTCTATGTGATCGGAATATCTAGCATATACAATGAGTATAATGTAAGAAAACTCTCAGGGAAGAAAAGATCTCATGGAAGAATGACTTTTTATTTTTCCCTAGAGGCTAAAAAAAGTTCATTTTGAGTTTTTTCTTTTTTTTTTTGTTCTCCTGGTCCTATGCCAGATGGTTTAAATTAGAAAGAAACAAATAAACTGTGTCCTTGTGTAGTGGGAAAAGATAAGAATTGCTTATACTATGCTGATCTTCGAAATGCTTTACTTAAAAATAAGATGTTATTAATTTGAGTATATAATCTATTGTACAAGTTACACTGCTAGGAATATATAAAAATCAGAAAACAGTAACTATTTGCCAAATGTGCAAAATTCTACAGATATTACTTACTAAATAATAATAAAATTAGTTTCCTATATAAATGCCCATTACACCTTTTCTAATTCTCTCAGGAATATCACCAATTTTATATATATTACCATTTTGGATTATGTAACCTTCATTTTGCCATTTTTTGGTGGATATTTATGTGCTTCCAGTTTCACATGTCCTGATTCAATAGAAGTCCTTGTTAGATAATTACTAATAATTTCTGATTTAATAACATGATGCACCTGTCTTTTAGAAAAAATGAAAAGTCAAGATCTTAAAGCAATGTCACTCAGTGGACAAATATTTCCTATTTCCAGGATCGATTTCTTTTCTTTTTTTTTTTTTTTTTATAAACTATTTTCATTAAGATTCAAAATTGATTAAAAACCTGCAGAATCAAACTCGTTTTCAATCCTGAATAGTAATCTTTACAAGTTATGTCATGCTCATGTAGAGATAAGGGGATCAATCCACTGAAAATTGACTTCAAGTCAAACTTCGTAAAATTCACAGGTCCCCGTGAATTTTAAGAATTTTTAATTCGATTCACGAGGATCACAAAAAAAAGCCCAGCACCATTTAACACACTGCCGAAGATTGCAGCAGCCAAAAAGCGAGTTCATTATGCCAGTCATTGCTTCTTGGGCTTCCTTGCAGCTATCATATCACATGGTCTGGTGCGGCCAATTAAGGAATTAAGGGTGACTATCACAGCCAGTAAAAAAACATGAGGACTTGGCAAGCGCTGTAATTTTATGATTTTACATAGTAAGGATGGGGGTCAGAGCATGTAAGAAGTACAGGGCGGTAGTCGTGGGCGAGGAGCTGCTGTGTTCCCACACCCTGGCACCCCACAAGTAAATTCTTGATGCCTGTGGTTTGGGCATTATGCATCAGATGACAGGTACCCTTTTAATAAAACAATTTTTTTTTAATTCTTCACACACCAATAACAAGGGGGGCAGTTTAATACCCATTTTCCGTGTTTTGCAACTTAAGACAAATTCTAAAATAAAGATTTTTGTTCTTTGTGGCTTGTTAGACAGACGAGCTATATTTTTTTCCCTAGAACGCATACCTGGGGCCTGCCAGGTTACTTGTTTTAAATTTTCTGTAAAAGTACTTTAGTTAGAATTTTGAAAATCTTGGTAATCCTCAAGTATATAGTTGTTAGTAATTTCCAGTTATTCATATATTTTTATGTTACAGACATTTCGGTATAACAACCTTTTTTTGGGACTATCCCATATTCACACACCTGGGGCCTTTTAGGCCTGTACTAGGTTTACATGTGATACTCAGTCTTTTTGTCTGTATTGTTGCTGGGGAAGAATTTTTATGACTCTGCAATTGCTGGGAAGAGTGTGGATTCTGCATGACAACATGGTCATGTGATCTGAAATCATACTGCATTATAATAAGACAAAAGGAGGTGTCGACAAGATGGACGAAATGATTGGAGAGTATTCGTGCAAAAGGCAGACTAAACGTTGGCCTGTTGCCCTTTTTCCAATATCCTTGATGTGTCAGCCCTCAATAGCTACATTGTTTATTGTCAAACTAATCCAGAATTCCATGCCAACAGGAAAGACAAGAGACGTCTATTTTTGACAGAACTTTGTTATGAACTTTTGATGCCTACTATGATGGAGAGAAGCAGCATGATATGCTTATCAAGGCAAATTACGGAGGCAATGATCCGATGTGGAATACGCTTTCTGGAACATCCAGAGCAAAGAGAAAAAAAAAGAAAGCGCTGCTATATTTGTCCAGCAAAGAAGGAAAGAAAATCGGAGCATTTCTGTTCTACTTGCGGACAAAATGTATGCAAGGAACATTCAGCCGAAAAAATAATACGCGAGAATTGTCGGGGGAATATGTAAAGTTACAAATAAATATTCCTGCACCAAGTTTGCTACAACCAAAAAATGTTTTCATAAAAAAATTGCATATAGAATGCCTATATTTGGCGTGCCCGTTTACATACTTTTTTGTTGTTTTATGCACATAATTATGTTTTGAAATATACACATCTTAGGCTGTGTTCCCAGTAGCGCTGGGGTTCACCAGAAGGGGATCCATAATGGATCTGACCTCCTGGTAACTCCAGCTAAGGCTGCCGGGATGGCGGGATTCCGCCAGCCTTAGCTGGGGTCACCAGGAGGTCAGATCCATTACGGATCCCCTCCTGGCAGACCCCAGCACTAGTTGGAATGCATCCTTACCTTGCAATTGTAAAATACATTTTGAAAAGTATTTTTATTTGAGTTATTCCGTGTTATTTGCACACAGGCCTAAAAGGCCCCAGGTGCGTGAATATGGGGTAGTCCCAAAAAAAGGTTGTTATACCGAAATGCCTATAACATAAAAATATATGAACAACTGGAAATTACTAACAACTATATACCTGAGGAATACCTAGAGTTTCAAAATTCTAACTAAAGTAATTTTACAGAAAATAGAAAACAAGTAACCTGGCAGGCCTGCGAGGCCCCAGGTATGCGTCTGCCAGCCTTAGCTGGGATCACCAGGAGGTTAGATCCATTACGGAATCCCGTCCTGGCGGACCCCTGCGCTAGTGAGAATGCATCCTTAATTTGCAATAAACTTTGAAAAGTATTTTTATTTGAGTTATTCCATGATAATTGTAAACAGGCTTAAAAGGCCCCAGGTGCGTGAATGTGTAGATTTCTATGGGTATGCGTTCTAGGGTTAAGACAAAAGAAAAATATCCATATTTCAGAGATTAAAAAATTACTGTCTACCTCAGGGGTGTCAAACTGCATTCCTCGAGGGCCTCAAACCATGCGTGTTTTCAAGATTTCCTTCTCATTGCACAAGGTTCTGGAATCATTCTGTGCAGGTGATTAAATTATCACCTGTGCAATACAAGGAAATCCCTGAAAACATGACCTGTTTGCAGCCCTTGAGGAATGCAGTTTGACACCCCTGGTCTACCTGACAGTGTACATACTGTAAAAAATGTTTCTTTTGCACTTACATATTGTAAAATTTCAATATTACACCCGTGCACGTCAACCAAATATAGAGCCCTGATGAAGGTGCTTGGATTTGGGACATGAACCTACCTAACACCAACTCTTGTGAAAAAGCTACAACTTCATATATAAACACCAGCAATGCAACCATCTGCCAACAAAAAGGGATAATTTTTGGACCATTTTTACAATTTAAGAACCCTAAAAAAGTCAGATACTGAAGTGTGCAGTTAAGAAGACTATTACCTACCTCCATTCCCATTCATTTTCCCCTATCCAAATGAATTGAGGTATCTTTACCATTAATCAGGCTGTGTTTGTGCTAAAGAGCTCATTAGTGGTTCATTACAGTCATAGGCGACCTCAGAGTGTAATATGCATATTTTCCAGGGAATTGGAGGCTTTGAAGTATTGAGATTTGCTGCAAATATAGTTGCCGCAAATCAAATTTTTGATAAAAATTTGGCAAAGCCTGCAAATTTGAATTGCAAATGATACGATTATCTCTCTAATGATGCACAATTTTATTCAGAGTTTGGTTTATCAGATGGTCTTTAGTTTATTATAATATTTTTCTTTTACATCAGCTTTAAAGGTTTCTTTTATTTTTTACGTTTTATATTTTTTGTTAGTGTTGCCACATTTTACTTCTAAATTTTATTTTACACCCACTATTCTGTTTTTCAATTGTTACACACACGTAGGGTGGTCTATTAATGCCTTGGATGGTTGCCTCAAATCACCTGCCAAGTTGAAGTGCCAGCTTTATTCATTGTGAACGATGGCTGTAGATGTTACATCATTCTAGACCTCCCAAATAGCCAACATAGATGGAATTGTTTGCAATTAAAATGGTTTGACCATAGTTGATTTTTGGATTAGGGTGAATTAGATTTTGCTTATATCAGTGGTGGAAGTGCTGTAGCGTATTGGAAGTCTTCTTGAAGTTGCATAGTATTCTGCCCTGTAGATTTTTCTCTCTCAATTAATTATTTTTTCCATTTACGGTACTTAAATTTTCATCATCCTATCACTCACATGAACATACGTTTTTCTATAAATATTCTATCTGTTTTGTGTACGATATGTTTGTTGTGAAGACACATTTTGCTTCAATGTTTGTTTTCTACACAAATCTGTTTTGAGTATTTGACTAATCTTGGAAAGCAAGATGTGGGTAGGTTGAGGGAAGTGTCCAACATTATAATGTAAGATACCCAAGCGAGGTAGTCGTGGGCAAGCGTCTGTTTCCACTCGCTTTGGCATCTTTCAGACAATTTGTGTCCAAGTCCTGGTGTTCTGCTATGTGTGAGGTGCATCACACTTACTATAGGGCTGCAGGCCTCTTCTTCTGACTCCAGGAAACTGTCTCCTGGAATCAGGGCAGAAATTAATCCAGGAGACACAAGGTTCATAAAAACAACCAAACTTTTACTTGGTGAATGGCAGTATTTACAGTATTTACATGCAGATATAGAGAATAAGGACCAATGGGTTGTCAAACTTGTCATCTTTCCCACAGGTACCTGATAGAATTTCAGCCCTTGTTCTCGGTATAGCTAGAATGTCCCTCTCACTGGTTTCTCTAGCCCTAGGGAATCTTCTGCTCCACTAGCAGTATATTCGGATTGCAATACCATTCGCCCCTTGCAGTCTGAGTCCATCTTTCCCTGTAGTTTCACAGGCTTAGTGTGCACCAGGCACCCGACGTCCATCTCGAGGTTGCCCCAGGCCACTATACGGAACACATCAAAGAAAGCACCACAAACAGACCATACAGTCCAATGTAATATAATTTTGTTTTATTAATATATAATTCCAGTATAAAAAGAGGTACAGATCAGGAAAATAAACACAGGTAGAAATTATAGGCCACAATGTCGAAATACAAATAGTACACAAAGAAATGTACAAGGAAAACACGGAGAAAATAAGATGGAAATAGAGCTGGGTGAAACACAATAGTGTATAAAATAGTAGAAACCTGTAGGGATCGTATATGCATATGGAGCGCCCCCACGTGTAAGGGCAGTGGGGTACTCGGTACCGGGTCTGTCTCTCTCGGTTCTGGGGATGTCACGGTGGCCTGACCCGGTCCGTGGCCCTCCTGAGGGGCGCCCAATTAAAGGTGTAGTGGTTTGTACGGTGTTCGTGACGCCACCTGTGGTATTCGGTCAGGGTGACCGATGCTGCTTGGGGTCCGCTGGGGTGATGGAATGGCAGCTATATGGTGTACCTTCCCACAGGTGAAGTATATCCCCAGGGCTTCCCGGATGAGTAGGTGGTGATGGTGGATGTCGTAAGGCGCAATAAATAACGAGGACACAAAGGTTGCAGTCTCTTTACCTTTTACTGAAGACTTCAGCGTCCACAGTCCAGAGCACCGTTCACAGGGCTGGCTGAGTCCGGTCGGTCCGAAGGCACATCCAGAGTTCCCTTATGCAGGTGAAAATCAGTAGCCTTCCTACTAGCGCCTGTGTGTTGTAGTACCTCACTGCTGAGCACCACGGGATAGTCCTCACAACTTTCGTGGATGTTTCTGATGTTCTCTCTCTCTGCCCCCCAGATGATATGGATAGGACAACCTGTATGACGGGGTAGGCCTGGAGCTATTTTATAGGGACCCTAGAGATGCCCCTCTCCCACAATTTTCCTCCGTTGTCTTCATAGGTATTAAGGTCGGGCAGCCAACTTGGAATTAACTGTCCTGCCAGTTTCTGAAGTAATGCGTAGAGCCTATTACTCCCTCGGTGTTCCGGTCACCGGCTACGCGCCTCGGAAGGATGTTGCCGGTCTTAAGGCAGGACTCCTCCCGGTATTATCTCCTTGTGCTGTGATCTCGTTTCTCACTTCTCCACAATATACTTCGCTTCGTGTCCTTTCTTAGGATGCTGCCACAATAAAGTGCAGGCGCAGCTCCGTAACGTTCTATCTCGTGCTTGGCCTCTGTCAGGATCCCACCCCTGACAGGGATCCTCTGTCTGCAGCTCAGATGTTCCTCCTTCTCCCCCTGTCTGCCTGACAGGTCCTCTCTGGGTTAAACTCAGATAGCTTTCTGACTAACTTCCTATCCAACCCCCAGTTTTACCCGAGTGTGAGGAGTGGCCTAATACATAGAACCCTTTGTTCCCCCTGGTGGACTGGAGTATGAAGTGTAGTGTGTGACTGTGATACCTGGTCAGGTGAACTCCTTTAGTACAATCAGACGTAACATCACTCCCCCTGGTGGAAGAGCGACATTACTGCAACGACCAGGACTCTGGGGCGCTGCACATAGATAACAAGTTATGCTGACAATAAATCGAAGTGAGTATCACAAATGTTGCGCTGGTATGACCAGTGGGTGTGAGCCATCCAAACAATAAAAAAAAAATCAGCAAAAACACACAAATGTAGGAAGCAACCATTGTGCTAAGGTGAAAAAAATCAAACTATATAATGTATGAAGTGAAATACTCAAGCAAATAATAACACCGTAGGGTAAGTTTAAAGGTGAAGGAGGGGCAGGAGATCACAGTGAAAAAATATAAAAAATGGTATCAGTATAGAAAATCACTCATAGTGAGACTGTAAATCCCTGGCTCCTGGATGACGTCCTCCCCAATGCGAGTTTCGGCTCTTTGCCTTCGTCAGGGGGTTCATCAGGAATCACACTGAAGGATATTTTTGGGCAATCCACTGCCCCGAGTGTTAGGCCCATGTTGTCCCTAGCAGCTTCAGACCTGAATACTGCTCCCCACACACTAACTGACTTGTCACTTTCTGAATTTGGCAATAACTCTCAGTTCCCACTCCCAAACTGGGCCGGCCTTTAGAGTTAACACAGTCTAGGCTAACTGCAGCCCCAGTGGGTGTCATCCTTTTATAACATACAAGCTCAAATACATTTATCCTTTAGAGTGTCAGAGAGCAAACCATCAGCTCCACTCTTCCTACAATATCATGCTGTATATTGAAATTTGATTACCGTATTTTTATTTGCATCCACATATCAACAGTCTATATATACAACATTGTAGATGAGGCTAATTACCCACTTTGTATACACATTGCGCATATAGACCAAACATGACAAAACACAGTCCACCTTCAGTCCTCATTCAAATCCGTGCTCAGAGACCAGTTATTCGTATAAAGGAGCAGATTTCTCACTGTGTTGTAAAAGATCCAACAATGCCACTTTTGACTTATAGTATGGGGCTTCTGGCCCCAGATCCTAACAGTATCTCTTTGCCTTATGTTATGGGAATCTCTCTAAGGGATTGTACGCAACCGTATTTTTGATCTGAATGCTGTATGAAGTATCACATTGGGTAACGCAGATTAATGATTTTTTTTCACTGACCAAATTTGCGTGTAAAAAAAATGCAGCATGCACAATTTTTCTCCCCAAATCGGATGAGACTCACCCATGCAAGTCTATGGGTGTGAGGAAAAAATCAGATGCCATATAGGGCCACAGTATAACATGCAATTTTTATCGATTTATTGAAATTCTGTAACATAGGAAACTGTAAATGGTACTGTAAATGATTCAGATCTACTGAGGAAAAAAGCAGATTGTTTACGAGTGACCAGTGAGAACAAAATTATTCACATTTTATGGATGTAAATCAGACTGATATATATATATATATATATATGTGTGTGTGTGTGTGTATGTATATATATATATATATATATATATATATATATATATATATATATATATATATATATATATATATTTATTATATATATACTAGACTGTGGCCCGATTCTAATGCATCGGGTATTCTAGAATATGCATGTCCCCGTAGTATATGGACAATGATGATTCCAGAATTCGCGGCAGACTGTGCCCGTCGCTGATTGGTCGAGGCAACCTTTATGACATCATCGTCACCATGGCAACCATTATGACATCTACGTCGATACTGTGCCCGTCGCTGATTGGTCGAGGCGAATTCGCGGCAGACTGTGCCCATCACTGATTGGTCGAGGCAACCTTTATGACATCATTGTCGCCATGCTGTGCCCGTCGCTGATTGGTCGAGGCCTGGCGGCCTCGACCAATCAGAGACGTGGGATTTCCAGGACAGACAGACAGACACAGAAAAACCCTTAGACAATTATATATATATATCTATATAATTGTCTAAGGGTTTTTCCGTCTGTCTGTCTGTCTTTCTGTCTGTCTGTCTGTCCTGGAAATCCCGCATCTCTGATTGGTCGAGGCCGCCAGGCGGGCACAGTATCGACGATGATGTCATAATGGTTGCCATGGCGACGATGACGTCATAAAGGTTGCCTCGACCAATCAGCGACGGGCACAGTCTGCCGCGAATTCTGGAATCATCATTGTCCATATACTAAAATAAAGCTTGTTCAACTGCTGCAGCGCAACATGCGGTCCCCCCTATTTTTATAACCAGTCAAAGTAAAGCAGACAGGTGTAGACTGGTATTCTCAGGCTGGGAAGGTCCATGAATATTTGGCTTTCTCAAGATAAAAATTGCAGCCCACAGCCGCCCAAGCAAATGCGCATCCATTAGATGTGCAAATTCTGGCACTTTGCACAACTTTTCCCACTTGCCCTGGTGCATTGGCAAGTGGAGTAATATTTGGGGTTGATGTCAGCTGTGTAATGTCCACTGACATTAAGCCCAGGCGTTAATTGAGCAGCGATATTGATCCTCACTCTCAGAATGAAACTCCATAGGGATACTCGCGGTCAGCAGTAGGCAAGATAGTGAGAATTTCCATGCCTGTCGCTGAACGGCAGTGAGACTCCATAGGATTTGATGTCCATCATGGGATATTTCAGTATTGGATTACCATCAGAACTTTCTGGATTTAGTTTTAATAAATAAATTGGTAAAAGAGGGAATGCAGGGAAGTCTTTTATTTGAATAAAGTATTTTTTTGTGTGTTTATTTTTACTACTAGGTTAGTAATGGGGATCTCTGACTGACACCTCTCCGTTAGTAACCCCTGGCCTTGGTGTCAGCCAGCTGCTGACATCAACCCCAAAAACAATTATCCAGACTGCCACAGCACTAGGTCAACTGGGAAGAGCTGAGGCTAAGTGCATGAAATTCAAAATCAAACTAAGGTGCATGAAATTTGATGTGCCACTTCTGGGGCGGCTGCATGCTGATATTTTTAGAATCCATTATTATTTAATAACCAGCTAAGAGGAAGCAGGCAGCTGGGGCTGATATTAATATGCTTGGAATGGCCAAAAATATTGGCCCCTTCCCAGTCTAATTAGACCAGCCCTCAACCGCCCCAAAAATGGTGCATCCATTAGATGCGCCAATTCTGGCACTTAGCCTTGGCTCTTCTTGACTGCCCTGGTGTGGTGGCAATCAGGGTAATGGGATGTGGGGTATATGTCAACTGTGTAATGTCTGCTGGCATCAAGCCCACAGGCTAGTAATTGACAAGCGTCTATCAGACACCCCATTACTAACCCAGTAAATAAAAAGATAAGAAAACACACCAAAAAAAAAATCTATATTTAAAAAAAAAAACCTCACTGAAAATTTCCCTTTCCCCGATAATAGCATAATAAAACTAGCTCACAGCTTTCTGCTTTAAAAAAATAGAGGGAAACTGATGTGTTTTTTATTTATTAACAAGTAGAGTAAAATACACACACAAAGAACTCCTCCACTTGGACCTCCACTTTCTGGTTCAAAATTCTTTTCTTTTTTTTTTCCATTCTATCTTATAAGTAATATTCCTGTGCACCTTTGTTTGAAGGGCAATTTTCCTGCTCGTACCTCTATTTTGCTTCCTTTTTCAGTTTCCCTAGCCCTTACTATGACCATTTTACAGCACCAAAGTTAGGGGCCCATTGACTTACATGGGGTTCGGATCTGGGGTCAAGTTCTGGTTCCCGAACCGAACTTTTTCTCAAAAATAATGAAGCCCCAATGATCCGAGAGGTGTTAATTAACGAATTCCCCTAACCCACTTCTATTTATCACAGGATGCTGAAACTGCACATGTGTAATGATAGAAGTCTCTATAGGTTCTGAAGTGGTGTGAGGTTTAATAATGGACCTAGTGAAATACTGAGCAGTCATCAAGTTCCTTTACTTGAAAGGCCACACACCAAAGGAGATGTTCGATGAGATGAAAGGGGTTTATGGTGATGATTCCCCATCATATGGTGTAGTCAAGAACTGGCATCTTCAATTCAAATGTGGTGGGACTTCAATGTAAATAGCTCCAATTCCAGGGTAACCCACTCTAATGATGAACACGCCATCCAGCAAGTAGAGGTCGCCATTTCCGAAAATCACTGTGTAACCATTCTCCACCTAGCCCAAAATGTCAAGATTAGTGTAGGGTTCGTGAAAAGAATCTTCTAAGACCATCTTCACATGCATAAGGTATCCACTTGCTGGGTTCCCCGGCTGCTCACACCTCTCCAGAAGCAGGAACGAGTCGAATGCTTTCAGGCTTCTATTGACGATGTGCCATGGAAACCAAGAGGACCTTTTCAACAGACTGATCACACAAGATGAAAGCTGGGTCCATCACTATGATCCTGAGACTAAAGTCCAGTCGATGCAATGTAAGCTTCATGACTCACCGCCTCCAAAGAAGGCACGTGCCCAACCCTTGGCAGGCAAGGTCATGCTCACAGTATTTCGGGACCAGCATGGAGTAGTATTGACGGATTTCCTTTCCTACCATAATCACTGGGGCATACTATGGTTCACTGCTGCAGAAATTGATCATCAAAACCAAGAAACGTAACATGCTCACCAAAGTTGCCCACTTTCTGCAAGACATTGCACCAGTTCACAACTCAAATGGAAGCATGCTCCTGTGGCTTTGAAATTCTACTGCATCCTCTTTATTCACCCGACCTCGCACTCAGACTTCCCTCTCTTTCCAAGAATGAAGTTATTTTTGAAGGGCAAGCATTTTCCAGATGATACTCTGATTTCCGAAGTCACTTTGCTTTTGGAGCAACCTGTCGACTTCTACAAGCGAGGTGCTTAAAGAGATGGGAGAAGTGTGTATCCCTAGATCGCAGAGAAGGACTAATAACTGTGCCAAGTTTCATTGCTCTCAGTCAACAGGAAGTGGGTCAGGGGAAATCTTTAATGAACGCCCCTCGTAGTAATGGAAACAGAGATATCTAGAACATTTTAAAAACGTTTTAAGAACAATTCATTATATTCCAAGCATTGCTAGCACTGGGATCTCATTTGTTACAAGTGTATCTTTGGAGTCTTCGGAGTTACTTAAACACCTGAATATAATATGATTGAGATGAGCAGCATCTTTTCTCAGGTCATATTGTAGACATGCTGTGAATCTGTCTAGCAATAGATAAAAGTGTCAAGGTGCATATTTGAAATATTGGAAGTGCAATTAAAAGTGTGAGAGGGCAGATCGATGTCTAGAAAGGCTGCTGTCAGAAAATCGATTTATTGATAATGTAGGGCTTGGAAACATGGTGAGAATGGAACAGATAATTTGCTTTACCTTGTTATTAGGCTTTGTAGTGAACCTCTACTACCTGCTGAGTGCAGTTCAATCTTGTATATTCACATTGATGTGAAAACGCCAAGGTAGCCTGTTCTGTGATTGCAATTACCGGCATACAAATACAGAACCATTTGTGCCTTGACTTACAGCTCCTGTAAGCCTGCATGTGTAATGGATGTATAGTGTGCATCATTTATACTATTTGGTTGGAGTTAGTTGAAGAGTTCTTAAAGAGAATCTATCACCAGGTTTTGCTGCCTAATCAGAGAGCAGGATAATGTAGAGGGAGATATCTTGATTTAAGCAAAATTACAATTTTATCAGCAGGAGATTATCACAAGAAAGCTAGTAAACCTCCTGCAATGTAGTCCTCCATATTCATGTACTCTGTATAAGCCCACACTCACCACTGATCCACTGGTCAACAGCATTTTTGGTGCCAAAGATATTTCATCGAATTTAGGGTAACTTTGGGGTGCTGATTCTGAATATGTCATCAGTTTTGCCAGATTGGCTCAAGTTTTTGAGATTTTTCGTAAAATGTGTCAAAAAAAGACATAATTTGCTACACGCGCATTAACTTTATTGAAATAACAGTCATCATGATGATTTTTTGGCTCTCTCCACACCATTGGAACACCAAATTTGAAGCTTTTTCTTTGTCCTTTGCTCCATTTTCGTAATAATTCGATACATGCTTTGCACACTATGTCTTGGTCCCCAAGCATAACCCCAAAATAGGCAAAATACACTTTTTTTACGAAGTCTGTTATGTTTCTTCTATGTTTTGGCAGTGTGTATTCACCACAAATGTAACAGAATGAGTCTGGATCGTTAAGACAACTTCTTCTTGATGAGTTCATGCTTTTCACTGGAAACCAGACAACAACATAAAGTTAGTGCAAAAATCAAGCTATGAACAAACTTTTAGAACACTAACACAAAACTATATTGAGAACTGCTCAGTTCAAGTAATAATCCAAAGAAATTAATGAGATGATGCGTCGCATTTACCAACAAGTGCTATAAATAAGATGCCAAAAATCTCAAAAACTTGAGCCAATCTGGCAAAACTGATAGCATATTCAGAATCAGCACCCCAAAAATACCCCAAATTCATTAAAATATTTTGGACACCAGAAAAAAAAAATTTTTTTGTTGACCTGTGATTATCAGCCTTGTGCCTATGCACAGTATACACAGAAAGCTGCCAATCAGTGGTGTGGGTGGGGTTCTATAGAGCTCAGCATTTAATTAAAACTGTAGCCCAGTATGTAACACATAATTGGAATCGGTATTTCCTCCTACATCATGGGGTAGCAATAACCTTGTGACAGATTTCCTATAAAGGAACACCAAAGTTACACTATAGTGACAAAAGTACGGTACTAGGAACACATGTCATAATGACTGAATTTACAAGTGTATAAAATCCAGCCCATAGCCATGTATTCTGCTTTTACCAACATTTGTGAAAGAATCGCTCATTATAAAGAGATAACTGAATTGGAGTGTGGTCGAGGAATATGGCACTGTTATAACAAGTCTGTTTGTAAAATTCCTTCCCTCCTATTCCACAATCAACTGTGTGGTAGTACTGAAAATTTGAAGTATTTGGACACCACAGAACTCAGTCATGAACCTCCCTTGTCATTAACTTTAACAAAAAAAACTGTGTGCTAGGTTTTCCATGGCATGGGTTTCCATGGCTGAGTAGCTGTATGCATGCTAAAGATGACTAGGCAGGCACCAAGCCGAGTATCAGATGGAGAGCATAAAGCATGCTATCATTGGCAGTGGTGTAACTTGAAGCTTGTGGACCCCAATACAAGACGGGACCAACACTTACACTGGTCATTAGTAATATTGCTCTTTGCATATGAGACACCCTAGGCTCCAGGTTCTGGGTGCAACCTGACCTTTGGACTCTAAGGTAGTCAAAATGTGTTCTTCATAGTAATAAGTCATGCTTCTCTTTCTGGCAGGTTGATGAACAGGTTTGGGTTTGGCAAATGCCAGAGTTTGGTGTGAACTAGACTGTCTCGCACAGAGCTCAGAACTCAACCCCATCAAACTAGCACTTAGATAACAACAAGACCCTCCCATCCAACATAAGTATCTGACACATCACAAATACTGTTCTGGATGAATGTGGAAAAATTCCCTCATATAGACTCCAAAATTTTGTAGAAAACATTCCTAACATAACAAAAGCTTTTATTGGTGCAAAGAGGGGGAACCAACTGCATGTTAATGTCTATGGATTGTGGTAAATTGGGTCCCTCAGCTGCACAGAG
Source organism: Ranitomeya variabilis (assembly GCF_051348905.1). NCBI lineage: Eukaryota > Metazoa > Chordata > Amphibia > Anura > Dendrobatidae > Ranitomeya > Ranitomeya variabilis. The sequence goes on along the minus strand of NC_135235.1, from coordinate 99,582,320 downwards.
AGGTAGATACAGGAAAGCTGTCTCTACTAGGGTTGAGCGAAACGGGTCGGCAATTTTCAGAAGTCGCCGACTTTTAGCAAAGTCGGGTTTCATGAAACCCGACCCGACCCCTGTGTGGGGTCGGCCATGAGGTCAGCGATCTTCTGAATCTGGAATCGGAATTCCGATACCGATTCCCGATATGTTTAAGATATCGGGAATTGGTATCGGAATTCAGATTTAAGTGTAAAATAAAGAATTAAAATAAAAAATATCGCTATACTTACACCCTGACGGGCCCTGGTACTAACCGGGAACCTTCCTTCCTTAGAATCAGCCTTCCAAGACCTGCGGTGACGTCACGGTGACGTCGCGGCTTGTGATTGGTCGCGCGGCCCCCATGTGACCGCTCGTGCGACCAATCACAAGCCGCGACGTCACCGAAGGCCCTGGAAGGGCTGATTCTTAGGAAGGAAGGCGGTCGGAAAGAAGCAGGGCGTGTCCGAGGGTGAGTATATACCTAATAGGAATATACTCACCCTCGGCTTCATTCCGGCAGCCTTCCTTCCTAAGAATCAGCCCTTCCAGGGCCTTCGGTGACGTCACGGTGACGTCGCGGCTTGTGATTGGTCACGCGAGCGGTCACATGGGGGCCTCGCGACCAATCACAAGCCGCGACGTCACCGTGACGTCACCGCAGGTCTTGGAAGGCTGATTCTAAGGAAGGAAGGTTCCCGGTTAGTACCAGGGCCCGTCAGAGTGTAAGTATAGCGATATTTTTTATTTTAATTCTTTATTTTACACTTAAATATGGATCCCAGGGCCTGAAGGAGAGTTTCCGCTCCTTCAGACCCTGGGAACCATTGGAAACCCAATGCACTGCATTGGGTTTCGAGTTTCGGCCGACCCCGACCCCGACTTTTTTATAGGATCGGCCGATTTCACTCGACCCGACTTTTGAAAAAGTCGGGTTTCGTGAAACCCGACCCTATAAAAGTAAAGGTCGCTCAACCCTAGTCTCTACTTCTTCCACAGGTTTATTAAAAAAAAAAAAAAAAGTACTGCGTAAACCAATGCAGAGTTAGCAAAAACAAACACTGGCTTTCTCGCCTAATGGGAAAACAAAACATAACATATAGCACAGTCCGTGTTGCTGTGGAGATTCACCCGCTCAGGAAACAAAACATAAAAGTACCAGCAAGGTACAACTTTCTTTGGAGATGAGCGCTTCAGAGTTGTGTTTGTGACAGAGACAGCAAATGCTGAAAGAACCAGAAGGTTGTATATTTATTGTTACATCCACCGCTACGCTCCAGCGTCGCCGTTCTCACCGCTCCAGCGCTGCGCTCCTGCGTCCTCGCTCCACCGCTGCTACGTCCCGGTCTGCACGCTCCTCTGCAGGTGTTCTTTCTCTGCGCAGGCGCTCTAGCTTCCCTCTAGGACGCAGACCCAGCGTCTCTGCTACCTCCTCCTGAAGTCACATGTTCTTTTCCATCCAATCCCGTTCCTGCTCCTCCTATAAAAGGTAGTTCTTCCTGCTTCCTGGTGCCTGATTGTTTTAGCACATTTGCTATTACGTTTGGCCCTTCGTATTCCCTGCTCAGTGCCTGAACTCTGTGCCTTACCGTGCTACCTTCCGGTTCTCTCTGGTTCACTCCGTTTCCTCCTTGTTGTTACCTGCAGTCCCTGTTCCTCTTTTCCTGTAGTTTCCCTTTGGTCTTCGTTTTGTTTTTCCTTCCCTCAGCTCCGCTCCGTTCCTGCCTCCCGGCCCTCCAGGCTCTCTAGCTTCTTCCCGTATTCTTCCCCAGTATCCTGCCTTCGTTTATCTCTCTTCCTGGAGCCGTCCCTACTGGTATCTTACCGTGGGTAAGTGACCTCTGGGCTTGCTCCTTGCGGTCCCTGTATAGGGGTCGTTATCTCCTAGGTCGCTCGCCCAGGGGTAGGGCTCCCCACGGTCCAGAGGGTCCACTCTTGTCTCTCCTAGTTTGCTATAGTACAATCAGGCCATGGACCCCGTGGGTACCCCTTTCTCGGCCCAGAATGAGCTAGCCCATTTGCGTGAAAACCAACGGTGCATAATGGCTTTTATGAAGTCTATGGAGTCCCGCCTTACCTCGATACAGACTTCAGACCCAGTTAACGCCGCCCAGTTAGTTAGTCTCCAACAAGAACTTGCCCAGCAACGCGATACCCAATCCCGCATGCTGAGTTATATGGCCTCTATTGATGACCGTTTATTTAATCTCCAGTCTGCCCCAGCTGTGGTCGCACAAGCCTCTTCCCTTGACACCAGTCCTCCGTCTACCGCTCACCCTCCCCCTCGTTTGGGTAAACCTCCCAGGTACTCTGGCGATCCAAAACTTTGTAGGGGGTTTTTAAATCAATGCCGCCTCCACTTTGAGCTTCTCCCTCTTCAGTATCCATCTGATCGGGCGAGAGTGGCGTTCATAGTGTCTCATCTTGAGGGAGAGGCATTAGCTTGGGTGAACCCCTTATGGGAGCGTGACGATCCCGTTGTCAGCCACCTAGAGGACTTTCTTGAGACCTTTCGGAAAGTTTTCGATGAGCCCGGACGTTTAGCCTCTACGACCGAGTCTCTCTTTAATCTGCGTCAGGGTTCTTCTTCCGTTGGACAATATGCCATCCGCTTTCGTACTTTGGCCTCGGAGTTAGGGTGGAACAATGAGGCTCTTGTGGGTGCTTTCTGGCGAGGTCTGTCCAGCCGTATTAAAGACGAGCTCGCCGGTCGTGACACTCCAACTACCCTGGAGGACCTTATCTCTCTCGCCACTCGGATCGACCTCCGCTTCCAGGAGCGTTCGCTGGAGTCTGCTCGAGAGAGGAGATCTATGCCTGTCTCCGCTACCTTCCGTCAGTCTAGTATTTCTCGTGCTCCCGTTTCTGTTCCCTCTACTGTTCCAACCTCTGAACCTATGCAAGTGGATCGAGTTAAAATGGCGGAACAACGCCGCAAAGAGAGGCGCACCCAGGGCCTCTGCTTCTATTGTGGTAGTGCTACCCATTTACTCCGCAGTTGCCCTGACAGACCGGAAAACTCTTCCGCCTAGGACAGGTAAGAGAGGCCTCCCTAGGTGCCCGCGTTTCCTCTCAACCTTTGACTCTTTCCATTCTTTTTTTCTCTAACCAGCATCAATCTTCCGAGGTGGCGTATGTGGATTCTGGAGCGGCAGGCAATTTTATCAGTCTTGAGGCAGTTCGGAGGCTTCGCGTACCAGTAATCTCTTTGGACACTCCCCGTCTAATCGCCTCTGTGGATGGAAGACCTTTACAAGATGCAATTTCCCTCATCATTTAAGAGGTGGAGATACAAATTGGGGCCCTTCATCGCGAGAAGATCGCTTTTTATGTTCTGCCTAACCTTTCCTTCGCCTTCCTGCTGGGCCTCCCTTGGCTTCGACTACATGAGCCCACACTGAATTGGCGCACTGGAGACGTACTTCGGTGGGGCCCTTCGTGCCATGATCGTTGCCTTCGGCCTGTATGTCCGGTTTCTCGTACCCAGCCTGCTGAAGTTCCTGACGGATTACCTTCTCCTTACTGGTCTTACGCTGACGTCTTCAACAAGCGAGAGGCTGAGAATCTTCCTCCCCATCGTTCTTACGATTGTCCTGTGGAGCTTCTTCCCGGCCGTTCTCCACCTAGGGGAAGGATTTACCCGCTTTCTGCAGCTGAGACCAAATCTATGTCTGAGTACATACAAGAGAACCTAGCTAAAGGATTCATCCGGAAATCCTCCTCCCCTGCTGGAGCAGGGTTCTTCTTTGTGAAGAAGAAGGACGGTTCCTTAAGACCTTGTATAGACTATCGGGGTTTGAACAGCATCACGATTAAGAATCGGTATCCTCTGCCCCTTATACCGGAGCTCTTTGATCGTCTCCGTGGCGCTTGTATTTTTACTAAGTTGGATTTACGAGGCGCTTACAATTTGGTTCGGATCCGCTCTGGCGATGAGTGGAAAACAGCTTTTAACACCCGGGATGGACACTACGAGTATTTAGTCATGCCTTTCGGTCTCTGCAACGCTCCTGCGGTTTTCCAAGAGTTCGTCAACGATGTGTTCCGGGATCTTCTGTACTCTTGTGTTTTGGTTTATTTGGATGATATCCTTATTTTTTCTTCTGATCTTCCGTCACATCGCAGGAGTGTTCGCGAGGTCTTGCAACGCCTAAGAGAAAACCACTTGTATGCCAAGTTAGAGAAGTGCTTGTTTGAGCAAACCTCACTACCTTTCCTTGGATACATTGTCTCCGACTCCGGCCTTAGGATGGATCCTGAGAAGGTGAATGCCATTATTAACTGGCCACGGCCCTGCGGGGTGAAAGCCATTCAACGCTTCATCGGATTCGCCAATTACTACAGGCAATTCATCCCGCATTTCTCCTCCATGATTCGTCCTCTCTCTTCTCTCACTCGCAAAGGTTCCTGCTCCAAGGATTGGTCTCCTGAGGCCGAGAAGTCCTTTGTTCTTCTCAAGAAATCTTTTTCTTCTGCCCCAGTCTTGCATCACCCGGAGGTGAATAAGCCTTTTATTCTGGAAGTTGACGCCTCCTCTACCTGGGCTGGGGCTGTGCTCTCACAAAAGACTCCTGAGGGTCTAACGGCACCATGCGGCTTCTTCTCAAAAGCCTTTTCACCCTCTGAACGAAATTACACAATTGGAGATCGAGAATTGCTGGCCATCAAATTGGCTCTAGGCGAGTGGAGATATCTACTGGAGGGCTCGGTGCACCCGTTTGTAATCTTCTCCGATCACAAGAATCTTACTTACCTACAGACTGCGCAAAGATTGAATCCACGTCAAGCCAGATGGTCCTTGTTCTTTGCTCGCTTTGAGTTCGAACTTCGTTTTCGGCCCGGCAACAAAAACATAAGAGCTGACGCCCTGTCCAGGTCCTTCCAACCGTCTCATACCGTGGAGGAGCCAGCTTACATCATTAACCCTACTAAGATGGTCACCGTAGCCCCTTTATGGATGGTCCAACCTCCACCGGGTAAAACTCTTGTCTTGGATGAAGACACTAAGAGGGTCTTATCTTGGGGCCATTCTTCCAAATTGGCTGGTCATGCCGGTATTAGAAAGACTTTTCTTCTCATTTCACGTTACTATTGGTGGCCTACTTTACGTCAAGACGTAAAGGACTTCGTAGCCTCTTGTCCTTCTTGTGCCAGAAACAAGGTACCCAGGCGACTACCGCATGGAAATCTCCTTCCTCTTCCTGTTCCGTCCGCACCTTGGCAACACATCGCAATGGACTTCATCACCGATCTACCTTGCTCTTCCGCCTGCACGGTCATCCTCGTCGTTGTGGACAGATTCTCTAAAATGGCTCACTTCATTCCATTATCCGGTTTACCTTCAGCTCCTGAGTTGGCTAACATTTTTATTCTTAACATCTTCAAAATCCATGGTCTTCCTCAGCACATCGTGTCAGACAGAGGGGTTCAATTTACTTCCCGCTTTTGGAGAGCTTTGTGCAAGCTTTTAAAGGTGAATCTGGACTTCTCTTCCTCGTATCACCCTCAAACTAACGGTCAAGCAGAACGTACCAACCAAACCTTGGCTGCTTATCTTCGGCATTTTTCTAATGCTCACCATAATGACTGGGTCGAACTACTTCCTTGGGCGGAGTTTGCCTATAACAACCATTCCAGTGAGTCCTCCGCAAAGTCTCCATTTTTTGTTGTTTTTGGACGGCATCCGAGTGTTCCCCTACCGGTTTCTCCTGCCTCTGGTGTTCCAGCTGCTGACTCTACGGCTCTCAACTTTTCTTCCATCTGGAGCGAGGTCAAAGGGACCTTAAATCTAGCTTCTTCTAGAATGAAGAGACAAGCAGACAAGAGGCGTTTAGATTCTCCTCCTTTCTCTCCTGGTGACAAAGTTTGGCTTTCTTCAAAATTCATCAGACTCAAGATTCCTTCCTACAAGCTTGGTCCACGGTTCATCGGTCCTTTTGAGATTCTACGTCGAGTCAACGATGTCGCCTACAAGCTGAAATTGCCTGCTTCGCTCCGTATACCCAATACGTTTCATGTCTCTCTTCTCAAACCAGCCGTCTTTAACCGTTTTCATTCTCCCTCTTGTTCCTCTTCTCAACCTGCCAGCACGGACAACATTTTTGAGGTTAAGGACATTTTGGCTGTTAAAAAGGTTCGGGGAAAAGAGTTTTTTCTGGTGGACTGGAAGGGTTTTGGTCCGGAGGAGAGGTCCTGGGAGCCCTTGGAGAACATTGATGCTCCTCGTATTCTTAATAGGTTTTTTGCTACTCTTTGTAAAGGGGGGTATAAGAAGGGGGGTACTGTTACATCCACCGCTACGCTCCAGCGTCGCCGTTCTCACCGCTCCAGCGCTGCGCTCCTGCGTCCTTGCTCCACCGCTGCTACGTCCCGGTCTGCACGCTCCTCTGCAGGTGTTCTTTCTCTGCGCAGGCGCTCTAGCTTCCCTCTAGGACGCAGACCCAGCGTCTCTGCTACCTCCTCCTGAAGTCACATGTTCTTTTCCATCCAATCCCGTTCCTGCTCCTCCTATAAAAGGTAGTTCTTCCTGCTTCCTGGTGCCTGATTGTTTTAGCACATTTGCTATTACGTTTGGCCCTTCGTATTCCCTGCTCAGTGCCTGAACTCTGTGCCTTACCGTGCTACCTTCCGGTTCTCTCTGGTTCACTCCGTTTCCTCCTTGTTGTTACCTGCAGTCCCTGTTCCTCTTTTTCTGTAGTTTCCCTGTGGTCGTTTTGTTTTTCCTTCCCTCAGCTCCGCTCCGTTCCTGCCTCCCGGCCCTCCAGGCTCTCTAGCTTCTTCCCGTATTCTTCCCCAGTATCCTGCCTTCGTTTATCTCTCTTCCTGGAGCCGTCCCTACTGGTATCTCACCGTGGGTAAGTGACCTCTGGCTTGCTCCTTGCGGTCCCTGTATAGGGGTCGTTATCTCCTAGGTCGCTCGCCCAGGGGTAGGGCTCCCCACGGTCCAGAGGGTCCACTCTTGTCTCTCCTAGTTTGCTATATTTATCTTCTGGACTCCACCCTTGGGTGGAGATATGGTGAACAGCCTCCCACCTACTCTTCACTAGGGTTGTGCGACCTTTACTTTTATAGGATCGGGTCGGGTTTCACGAAACCCGACTTTTTCAAAAGTCGGGTCGAGTGAAATCGGCCGATCCTATAAAAAAGTCGGGGTCGGGGTCGGCCGAAACTCGAAACCCAATGCAGTGCATTGGGTTTCCAATGGTTCCCAGGGTCTGAAGGAGCGGAAACTCTCCTTCAGGCCCTGGGATCCATATTTAAGTGTAAAATAAAGAATTTAAATTAAAAAATATCGCTATACTTACAGTCTGACGGGCCCTGGTACTAACCGGGAACCTTCCTTCCTTAGAATCAGCCTTCCAAGACCTGCGGTGACGTCACGGCTTGTGATTGGTCGCACGAGCGGTCACATGGGGGCCGCGCGACCAATCACAAGCCACGACGTCACCGTGACGTCACCGCAGGTCTTGGAAGGCTGATTCTAAGGAAGGAAGGTTCCCGGTTAGTACCAGGGCCCGTCAGAGTGTAAGTATAGCGATATTTTTTATTTTAATTCTTTATTTTACACTTAAATCTGAATTCCGATACCAATTCCCGATATCTTAAACATATCGGGAATCGGTATCGGAATTCCGATTCCAGATTCAGAAGATCGCCGACCTCATGGCCGACCCCACACAGGGGTCGGGTCGGGTTTCATGAAACCCGACTTTGCCAAAAGTCGGCGACTTCTGAAAATTGCCGACCCGTTTCGCTCAACCCTACTCTTCACTGTTCACTAAACCTAGCCCTTAACATTTCCGATTAACCCCTCTCAGGACTTAGTGTGCGGGAGCATTTTCCTAGGTTCATATCACTGAAGCTAATAACCTCAGTGACATATATCTTCTCTCCAGTACTTTGACAGTGACTTTGTCACATATCCCCACTTCTTCTGCCCAAAGCGAGGGGTTTTGGCACCTTCAGTCACTAAACAGGGAAGTCTAGACAGGGAATTTGCCTTACTGTGCAGCTTCCCATGCGTGTGATTCACATGAAAGCTGAGGTCATGGAGCCCTTGAAATCACCTAGCCACCAGGCATTCTTCCCCTTCCTTTTCATCATCTATTTCGGGGACGCATGATCTCACACTAGCCTGAACTTTCTGCATAACCGGCAGTACCTCAGGGTGTCAATTGCCTATTTGATGGAAAAAGCATTCTTTTTGACAATGGCATAGTTTTTCTCACAGGAGGAGAGTTTCCTACTTAAATACAGGATTGGATGTTCCTCAACGTTTACTTCCTGGGACAACACAGCTCCCAATCCGACCTCTGAGACGTCAGTCTGGACCACAAATTATTTACTGAAGTCAGGTGCAATCGACACCAGCTGCTTACACAGCGGGAGCTTCAACTCTTGGAATTCCATGGAACGGGTGTGTACTAATAAAGTATGGTAGTATGGTGTGTGTAAGATTGTGTGTGTGTGTGTGTGTGTGTATATACCAAATATACTCATGTATAAGCCGAGTTTTTCAGTACATTTTTTTGTGCTGAAAACGCCCCCCCTTGGCTTATACACGAGCCACGGTACAGAAAGCCGGCGGGGAAGGGGGGGATGGTGGAGCAGCAGGTGCCATGAACTGGCGCACACATCATACTCGCCTACCTGCGCGTCCTTGGTGCTGGCACTGCATCTTGTTCCGGCCGCCAGCACCTGCCTGCAGCTCTTCCTGTGCTCAGCTGTCACGTGGCACCACTCATTAAGGTGATGAATATGGACGCATCTCCACTCCCAAAGGCGTGGAGCACATATTCATGACCTTAATGAGCGGTACCACATGACCGCTGAGCACAGGAAGAGCTGCAGCCAGGTGTCGGGGGGCCGGAACGAGATGCAGTGCCAGCACCCAGGGTGCGCAGGTAGGTGAGTATGATGTTTTGTTTTTTTTCAATAGGAAACATGCACACAGGGATAAGGGGATAAGGAGGAATGCATACAGGGATGGAATGGGGGAGGCATTCATACCAGGACAGGGAAGTGGGAGGCATGCATACAATGACAGGGACAGGGGAGGCATGCAGACAGGGGTACAGACGGGGAGGCATTCCTACCAGGACAGGGAAGGGGGAGCCATGCATAGCAGACAGGGATGAGGGGACAATGCATACCCGGCTTATACTCAAATCAAGTAAGCTTACCCAGTTTTCTGTGGCAAAAGTAGGTACCTCGGCTTATAAATCCCACTTATTAAACCTGACAGGGCAACACCTGTGAATTGAAAACCATTTCCGGTGACTACCTCTTGAAGCTCATGAAGAGAATACCAAGAGTGTGCAAATCAGTCATCAAAGCAAAAGGTGGCTACTTTGAAGAACCTAGAATATAAGACATATTTTCAGTTGTTTCACACTTTTTTGTTAAGTATATAATTCCACATGTGTTAATTCATAGTTTTAATGCCTTCAGTGTGAATGTACAATTTTCATTGTCATGAAAATACATAAAAATCTTTAAATGAGAAGGTGTGTCCAAACTTTTGGTCTGTACTGTGTGTATATATAAATAAATATATATATATATATATATATATACGGTATATATATATATATATCTACTATATAATTGTCTAAGGGTCACTTCCGTCTGTCTGTCTGTCACGGATAGTCATTGGTCGCAGCCTCTGTCTGTCATTAAAATCCAAGTCGATGATTGGTCGCGGCAAAACGGCCACGACCAATCAGCTACGGGCACAGTCCGGTGGCAAATGGCCGCTCCTTCCTCCCCGCAGTCAGTGCCCGCTCCATAATCCCCTCCAGTCAGCGCTCACACAGGGTTAATGGCAGCGGTAACGGACCACGTTATGCCGCGGTGTAATGCACTCCGTTACCGCTGCTATTAACCCTGTGTGACCAACTTTTGACTATTGATGCTGCCTTTGCGGCATCAATAGTTAAAAGATCTAATGTTAAAAATAATAAAAAATAAATAAAAATCGTTATATACTCACCGTCCGTTGGCCCCTCGGATCCAGAACCGGCCTTTCCCGCTCCTCACCAGGGCCGGCGTTTGGCACAGGCAGACCAGGCAGACGCCTGGGGCCCCCACCTACATAGGGGGCCCCCTGCAGCTGCAGCCCCTGTATGAAGTGCCCAGAGGGTGTACAGCAGTGAAGCAGCAGTCCCAGAGCGTCTCTCCCAAACCCCCCTTGAGACCCCCTCAGTGCAGTGATTTACTCATGTGGTCTGGAGCTCTGTGCTGTTTGCTGTAGGATCAGGTTTCACAGTCACATACAGCAGGAATCATCATGGGCTCTGACCACTGTCACTGCTTGTAATCTGACAGGGTGACCTCCTGTCACTACTGTCTGGATGACACAAGGCAGGAATATTGTCTGCTGAATCAGGGTATTTATTATATAGAAATAAATGAATTCTCATGTGAAACACTAAGGGTAAACTATACACATATAGTACAGGTGTGCATAGGAATCAGCATTTTTGGTGCATTTTTTTGCAGCCAAAGCCTGCTCTCTTGGCAGTAAAAACACTGCTTTCAAAACACCCATTTTTTAGGGTATGTGCAGAGGATCCGGAAATGGCAGCCCTTTGGACGCAGTGGACATGTGCTGCGTCCAAAGTGCTGCCATGTTTGTGACACAGGTGATTCCGCATGTGTTCATTGATCTGTGCGGAATCCCTGCATCCTATACATTGCAGTGGTGAGATTTCTCTTGTGGAGACTCGCGTCTACGCCAGATAAATTGGCATGCTGTGGTCTGGAGAGACGCACCGCGTGTCAGTCAGGAGAAAATAAAATGGTGTGCAGGAGATTTCTGAAAATCTCAGTTTTTGCTTGTGCTGTAAAATGCTGTAAACTTCTTATTTGCAGAAGAAAAAGCTGCAAAAATTCTGCATGTGAACACGGCGAAAAACTGCTTTTCAAAGTGCCAGCAAAACATAGGAGATTTCCGAAATCTCCTGCAGGCGCTTGATTTTTTTCTGACTGGATTTCAGACCTGTAGCGCTTTTTAAATCTGTAGCGTGTCACTTCTTTCCAGGGCCGGACTGGCCATAGGGCAGTTCTGGCAAATGCCAGAAGGGCCGATGGCAGTAGTGGGCCGCTTGAGTGTGCCGCTGTCGGCACTCTTCCCCCCGCTGTTGCGGCACACTCCCGGCCCCGCATTCAACTATACCGGCGTCATAGACGCCGGTACAGTTGAATGCAATGATGGAGGAGAGTGCGTCTGCTGACGCCCCCTCTCCCATCATTCCCCGCTCTGCCTGCCGCTGACACTGCGGGTGCGCGATGACGTCATATCATCGCGCACCTGCAGTGTGACCGGGCGCCGGGCAGACTGCAGCTGCTGAGACCGGAGCCAGAGGAGAGCAGCGCGGGGCACGAGGAGAGAGGTGAGTAGTGTGTTTGTTTTTTTTTTAACAAAGAGTGATGAGTGGATTGTGGAGCTATTGGGGGGGGGGGGGACTGCCTGCCTGCCTGCATTCCATTCTATGGGGGCTGCCTGCCTGCATTCCATTCTATGGGGGCTGCCTGCCTGCATTCCATTCTATGGGGGCTGCCTGCCTGCATTCCATTCTATGGGGGCTGCCTGCCTGCATTCCATTCTATGGGGGCTGCCTGCCTGCATTCCATTCTATGGGGTCTGCCTGCCTGCATTCCATTCTATGGGGGCTGCCTGCCTGCATTCCATTCTATGGGGGCTGCCTGCCTGCATTCCATTCTATGGGGGCTGCCTGCCTGCATTCCATTCTATGGGGGCTGCCTGCCTGCAGTACATTCTATGGGGGCTGCCTGCCTGCAGTACATTCTGTGGGGGCTGCCTGCATTACATTCTATGGGGGCTGTGCTGCATTATATTGTATGGTGGCTGCCTGCATTCCATTCTATGGGGGCTGCCTGCTTGCATTCCATTCTATGGGGGCTGCCTGCCTGCATTCCATTCTATGGGGGCTGCCTGCCTGCATTCCATTCTATGGGGTCTGCCTGCCTGCATTCCATTCTATGGGGGCTGCCTGCCTGCATTCCATTCTATGGGGGCTGCCTGCCTGCATTCCATTCTATGGGGGCTGCCTGCCTGCATTCCATTCTATGGGGGCTGCCTGCCTGCATTCCATTCTATGGGGGCTGCCTGCCTGCATTCCATTCTATGGGGGCTGCCTGCCTGCATTCCATTCTATGGGGGCTGCCTGCCTGCATTCCATTCTATGGGGGCTGCCTGCCTGCATTCCATTCTATGGGGGCTGCCTGCCTGCATTCCATTCTATGGGGGCTGCCTGCCTGCATTCCATTCTATGGGGGCTGCCTGCCTGCATTCCATTCTATGGGGGCTGCCTGCCTGCATTCCATTCTATGGGGGCTGCCTGCCTGCATTCCATTCTATGGGGGCTGCCTGCCTGCATTCCATTCTATGGGGGCTGCCTGCCTGCATTCCATTCTATGGGGGCTGCCTGCCTGCATTCCATTCTATGGGGGCTGCCTGCCTGCATTCCATTCTATGGGGGCTGTCTGCCTGCATTCCATTCTATGGGGGCTGCCTGCCTGCATTCCATTCTATGGGGGCTGCCTGCCTGCATTCCATTCTATGGGGGCTGCCTGCCTGCATTCCATTCTATGGGGGCTGCCTGCCTGCAGTACATTCTGTGGGGGCTGCCTGCATTACATTCTATGGGGGCTGTGCTGCATTATATTGTATGGTGGCTGCCTGCATTACATTCTATGGGGCTGGCTGCATTATATTCTATGGGGCTGGCTGCATTCCATTCCATGGGCATGTGCTGCATTATATTCTATGGGGCTGGCTGCATTCCATTCCATGGGCCTGTGCTGCATTATATTCTATGGGGCTGGCTGCATTCCATGGGCCTGTGCTGCATTATATTCTATGGGGCTGGCTGCATTCCATTCTATGGGCCTGTGCTGCATTATATTCTATGGGGCTGGCTGCATTCCATTCTATGGGAGCTGTGCTGCATTATATTCTATGGGGGCTGTGCTGCATTGCATTCTATGGGGGCTGTGCTGCATTAAATTCTATGGGGCTGGCTGCATTACATTCTATGGGGGCTGTGCTGTATTACATTCTATGGGGGCTGTGCTGCATTACATTCTATGGGGGCTGTGCTGTATTACATTCTATGGGGGCTGTGCTGTATTACATTCTATGGGGGCTGTGCTGCATTACATTCTATGGGGGCTGTGCTGTATTACATTCTATGGGGGCTGTGCTGCATTACATTCTATGGGGGCTGTGCTGTATTACATTCTATGGGACTGGGCTGCATTGCATTCTATGGGTGCTGTGCTGTATTACATTCTATGGGGCTGTGCTGTATTATAGTCTATGGGGGCTGAGCTGTATTACATTCTATGGGGCTGTGCTGTATTACATTCTATGGGGGTTGTGCTGTATTACATTCTATGGGGACTGTGCTGCATTACATTCTATGGGGACTGTGCTGCATTCCATTCTATGGGGGCTGTCTGCCTGCATTCCATTCTATGGGGGCTGCCTGCCTGCATTCCATTCTATGGGGGCTGCCTGCCTGCATTCCATTCTATGGGGGCTGCCTGCCTGCATTCCATTCTATGGGGGCTGCCTGCCTGCATTCCATTCTATGGGGGCTGCCTGCCTGCATTCCATTCTATGGGGGCTGCCTGCCTGCATTCCATTCTATGGGGGCTGCCTGCCTGCATTCCATTCTATGGGGGCTGCCTGCCTGCATTCCATTCTATGGGGGCTGCCTGCCTGCATTCCATTCTATGGGGGCTGCCTGCCTGCATTCCATTCTATGGGGGCTGCCTGCCTGCATTCCATTCTATGGGGGCTGCCTGCCTGCATTCCATTCTATGGGGGCTGCCTGCCTGCATTCCATTCTATGGGGGCTGCCTGCCTGCATTCCATTCTATGGGGGCTGCCTGCCTGCATTCCATTCTATGGGGGCTGTGCTGCATTGCATTCTATGAGGGCTGTGCTGCATTAAATTCTATGGGGCTGGCTGCATTACATTCTATGGGGGCTGTGCTGTATTACATTCTATGGGGGCTGTGCTGCATTACATTCTATGGGGGCTGTGCTGTATTACATTCTATGGGGGCTGTGCTGTATTACATTCTATGAGGGCTGTGCTGTATTATAGTCTATGGGGGCTGTGCTGCATTACATTCTATGGGGGCTGTGCTGCATTAAATTCTATGGGGCTGGCTGCATTACATTCTATGGGGGCTGTGCTGTATTACATTCTATGGGGGCTGTGCTGCATTACATTCTATGGGGGCTGTGCTGTATTACATTCTATGGGACTGGGCTGCATTGCATTCTATGGGTGCTGTGCTGTATTACATTCTATGGGGCTGTGCTGTATTATAGTCTATGGGGGCTGAGCTGTATTACATTCTATGGGGCTGTGCTGTATTACATTCTATGGGGGTTGTGCTGTATTACATTCTATGGGGACTGTGCTGCATTACATTCTATGGGGACTGTGCTGCATTACATTCTATGGGGGCTGGGCTGCATTACATTCTATGGGGACTGTGCTGTATTATAGTCTATGGGGGCTGTGCTGCATTACATTCTATGGGGGCTGAGCTGTATTATAGTCTATGGGGGCTGAGCTGTAATGTTGGATACAGCTGTAGTTATATGTTATATAGTTGTGTTACACTCCCCTCACTTCTTGTAGCCTACAAGTGTACAAAGATATTATACAGTCACCATGCGACAAGTGGGCCTGTGTGACTTCAAATGCCAGGGCTGAATTTTAGTCCCAGTCCGGCCCTGCTTCTTTCAGTGTGTTTTCACCTGTAGAAAGCAATGAAAGAATAAAAAAGCTGCAGATATTGCAACAACATTTTTCACTGCAATTTTTTAAGTGGTTTTGGTGAATTAAACTATTAGATCTCGTTCGCATGTTAAGTATTAAACATGTTCAGTATTTGTAATGCAGAAACAGCAGTGGAACAATGAGGCTATGTGCGGAATCTGCCACAGATTTTTCCACGCAGATTCCTAAAAATCTGCAGGTAAGACGCCCTGCGTTTTACCTGCAGATTTACGGTGGAATTACAGCGGTTTTTGTGCGGTTTTCAACAGTGTTTTTACACCTGCAGATTCCTATTATATTATTCCTATTCCAAGCGGTATTTTTCCGCAGCTTGTGTATGGCGGATTTTGTTTTCCATAGGTTTACACGGTGCTGTACAACGCATGGAAAACTGCTGCATATCCACAGTAAAATCCGCAGCGTGTTCACATACCCTGAGAAACACGTCATCACTTCAGTATTTCTCACTCTCCTGGTTTTGGCTTACACATACTGATGTTAAATACTGACCAAATACTGATCGTATGAATGTGGTCTTAAACATACTGTAGACAAAACAAACATCCTCACTCCAAAAAAAAGCTGAAAAAAGTGTGAACACCACAAAACAAGCTGAAAAACAGGTGCTTTGAACGCAACTTTTTTACTGCTAATAGAAAAGGTTTTGGCTACTGAAAAAAATGCTGCATGTGAACATAGTCTTACTCTGAAACGCTATGTCTATCTGTGGTGTTACATAGGACTGCATGTGATATATACTAAATTATCTGTACTCAGAGAATTATCACTGCTGTCTCTGGTGTTACATAGGACTGCAGGTGACATCTACTACATTATCTGTATTCAGAGAGTTATTACTGTATTATCTGTGGTGTTAAAAAAAAAAAATTAAGAGGGGGTTGGGGGCAACTCTTTGTCTTGGGGCTTGGGCCCCCAATCTCTTCTGACCCTAGCAATGCCCCTGCATACAGCTAACAGTGGCAGACCTGTTGGCCGATATAAGGCCCCTAAATATGGGGGCCATAGTGTGAGCACTAGCTCCAGGCCCCTCCACCAACTGTATCCGCATCCTGCTCATGTAATGTAACCTAAATGTTTGTGTGATTTTACAATGTTAGCATTTGGGGCCCCACTTTAAATTTTTGCCTAGGGCCCCACTTTGTCTAAAACCGGCCCTGCTCCTCGCGACGCCCCGGTGACCGCTCCATGAATTGCGATCTCGCAAGATGATGACGTAGAGGTCTTGCGGGACCACTATGTCATCATATCGCGAGACCACAATGCACTCTTGGGACCAGAGCGCGCGAGGAGCATCGGTAAACTCCTTGCTTGGATCTGGGGCCAACGGAAGGTGAGTATATAACTATTTTTTATTTTAATTCTTTTTTTTTTTTAACAGGGATATGATGCCCACATTGCTATATACTGCGTGGGCTGTGCAATATACTACATGGGCTGTGCAATATACTACGTGGGCTGTGCAATATACTACGTGGGCTGTGCAATATAATACTTGGGCTGGGCAATATACTACGTGGGCTGTACAATATAATATGTGGGCTGTGCAATATAAAATGTGGGCTGTGCAATATACTACGTGGGCTGTGCAATACAATATGTGGGCTGTGCAATACAATACGTGGGCTGTGCAATATAATACGTGGGCTGTGCAATATAATACGTGGGCTGTGCAATATAATACGTGGGCTGTGCAATATAATACGTGGGCTGTGCAATATAATACGTGGGCTGTGCTATATACTACGTGGGCTGTGCAATATACTACGTGGGCTGTGCAATATACTACGTGGGCTGTGCAATATACTACGTGGGCTGTGCAATATACTACGTGGGCTTTGCAATATACTACGTGGACTGTGCAATATACTGCGTGGGCTGTGCTATATACTACGTGGGCTGTGCAATATACTATGTGGCCTGTGTTATACACTACGTGGCCTGTGTTATACACTACGTGGCCTGTGTTATACACTACGTGGCCTGTGTTATATACTGCGTGCATGGGCTGTTATATACTACGTGGCTGTGTTATATGCTATGTGGGCTGTTATACACTCCGTGGGCTGTGCTAAATACTACGTGGCTGTGCTATATACTCTGTGGGCTGTGTTATATACTACGTGGCTGTGCTATATACTCCGTGGGCTGTGTTATATACTACGTGGCTGTGCTATATACTCCGTGGGCTGTGCTATATACTCCGTGGGCTGTGCTATATACTACGTGGCTGTGCTATATACTGCGTGGCTGTGCAATATACTACATGGCTGTGCTATTTACTACGTGGGCTGTTATATACTACATGGCCGGCCGCGAACAATCAGCGACAGGCGCAGTCCGACCGCGAATTGGAGCATGATTTGAACCACGCTTTGCTAATTGGTCGCGGCCGGCCGAATCCTGTGTATTCAATGTATTATTCTAAAATCTTCATAAATAAACTACACACATATTCTAGAATACCCGATGCGTTAGAATCGGGCTACCATCTAGTGTAAAATATATATATATATATATATATATATATATATATATATATATATAATACATAGCGACATCCAGAAATACCTTTTTTCCTATTTGTGTACTATCTGTCGTCTTCATGGATGGAGCACGTACTTATTAAAGTCTATGGTGCTATTCACATGTATGTCCACTATTGTTCTAAACCACGGATCAAAATTACCCATTCAAGTCTATTGGTCCATGAAAATTACGGACCGTATATGGATGGTTTACATTGTAATGGGTCAGAGGAGCTTTGTAATTTTATTTTTTTTGCATCCATGAAAATCACTGATGATAAAAACTGACACATTGAAAAAATACTGATGAAAATTGGATCCAAAATGCGAATTAAACTCGAACCAATTTTTTACGTATGTGAAAAATCTCTGGCATCTGAATGACGCCTTATAGTCGGTGGTCTCTGCATGCCTTGGTTTTGGTGTATTGCTATCGCTTGAATGCTTATGAAGTTTTCGAGTATTGGGAGCATTAATTGGTGTTTTACAATAGGTTTACTAAAAAGGAGAGATGGTATGCTGCTGCCTGTATAATAATTTTACAGCATTTTTTCCAGCCAATGAGGCATATACCAATTTTATTAGGGACCATGATATTTAATGAGATGAAATCTAAAGCATAACAATGTATGATTATGTATGTGACACTTAATGAGAATTCATTATTTTATGCCTATTAACAGCAACAATATATATTCAGTACATTTTTAGAGGTTTTACCTTTCAACACTCTTGACGTACGCGTATAGCTAGGATCCAAGTATTTTAAGTCACCGCTTGAGCATTTCAAGCACATGTCACTTTTACTGACCCCATGTTGCAGTTTACTGGTCTCAACAGCTGATTATTTTGTGGTTGGACGAGTAAACCATATCTGTGTTCAAAACCTTTCCAGGGAGACAAGTCTGAAGCTCTAAAGCTTCCATTTGTAAAGTACAACTATAAACACCTTCCTTTTTCTTGACAGAATACTCCATTTAAAAATAATCCTTCATCTTGGTCATGCTAAGCATCCCAAGTATTCTCACCATCATGAGCTCATCAATGCTGGAATCTTTGTTCAGGACATGGTGAACTTACACATGTATGTAAAATTGTGCTGAGTGGCAACTGGGAAAACAACAATACAATACACGGCTTACATTTTATATTTTTATATATTTATATATATATTATTTTAATAATAATAACAGTGGAAATAAAGAATGATGAGTCGCCCATCAGGGCAGCAGGGTACTCGGCATCGGGTCCGGTCTTAACAGGGATGTCACTGTGGCTGCGACCTGGTCCGTGGCCCTGGGACTCACTGTAAAGGGGAACTGTCTTTAAAGGGAATTGTGATAACGTCTGTTGTGACGCCACCTGTGGTGTTCGGTCAGTGAGGACAGACGCTGCTTTAAAGGGGTCCTCTGGGGTATGTTGTTGCAGCAATCATGGTGACGCTTCCCACAGGTGAAGCGGGGTCCCCAGGGCTCCTAAGGTGTATGGCGATGATGGTATATGCCGGTCAATGAGTAAAGGACACAGCGTTGCAGTCTTTACCTGGTTTACTGAAGATGAAACAGGCCTCAGTCCAGGGTACAGGCAACAGGTAAATTAGGAGTCCAGGCAGCTCGAAAACAAGTGAAATCCCCTTGGCAAGTCAGGTTGGGAACCCTCCACTTTGCGCTCTCTATAATTCCCTTGCTGCCTGAATTGTCCTAACAAGGTCCTGATTCCTTCCCCTGTCCTGAGACAGGTACCTGTATGGTAGGCAGCTTAAGCCGTTCCTTCTGGGGTCTCTGCATGGTGACTCCAGGCTCCAGAATGCTGCTGTACCACAGGCTTAATTTGGGCAATATACGTGTAGTTCTGTGCCCTCCGATTTTGCTATGGGGTTTGCAGCTCCCCACAGCCTCGGGCTTCCGGTACCCGGTCTCTGTTCTCCGGCTCACAGGAGGCCCACTCGCAGCCTCCTTGAGCCCTGAATCTCTCCTCTGCTCCTTTCCTATCTGTGTTCACTCTCAGACTGTCTGCTCCAGACTGTCCTAGCTCCTCCTCCAGACCAGGATCTTTATCCAGGGAAGCTGCCCTAAAACAGGGTTAAGAGCTCCCCCTCCTGGCCTGGATTCAGAAAGTGGTGTGTATGTGAATTACCTGCCAAAGAGATCCCCCTTGTTTCCAGGCATAGCACTACCCTCCCCGAGAGGAAGGCAGCACTACTGTGGTACCCGAACTCCTGGGGTGCCACATTTAAACTGCTCAAAAAAATAAAGGGAACACTTAAACACAATTTCACAGAAGTGTGATTGACTTGGTTACATCTACCTGTCCAGTTACAAAGCAACACCGATTGGGAATCCATTTCTCCTGCTATTGTGAAAATGGAGCAGACAACAGGTAGAAATGATGGGCAATTAGCAAGTCATCCCCTATAAAGGAGTGGTTCTGCAGGGGGTGACCAGACCACATACCATTCCTCTGCTCTGATCCTTTTTTGGAGTTGTTTTGTTCACTTTTACATTTTGTCATTGCTCTCACCCCTATAGGTACTGTATAGTAGCATGAGGCAGAGTCTACAACCCACAGAAGATGCCCAGGTTGTGCAGCTCATCCAGAATGGCACATTAATGCAAGCTGTGGCAAGAAGGGTAGCTGTGTCTCTCAGTAGGAGACGTGGAGGGGGGCATAGGAGGCTAACAACCCAGCATCAGGACCACTACCTCCTCCTTTGTGCAAGGAGGAACAAGAGGAGCAGTGCCAGAGCCCTGCAAAATGACCTCCAGCAGTCCTCTAACATCCATGCTTCTGCTCAAACTGTCAGAAACAGACTCCATGAGGGTTGTATGAAGGCCTGACTTCCACAAGTAGGTGTTGTGCTTACAACCCAACACCGTGCAGGGCGATTGGCATTTGCCAGAAAACACCAACATTTGAAGATTCTACATTGGCACACTGTGCTCTGCACGGATGAGAGTAGGTTCACACTGAGCATATATTACAGACTTGACAGTGTCTGGAAATGCCATGGACAACATTTTGCTGCCTGCAACATCCTCCACAATGACCAGTTTGGTCGTGGGTCTGTAATTGTGTCGGGAGGCATTTCTTTGGAGGGCCGCGCAGCCCTCCATTTGCTAGCTAGAGGTAGCCTGACTGCCATTAGGTACCGGGATGAAATCCTCAGACTTATTGTGAGACCATATGAAGGTGCAGTGGGCCCTGGGCTCCTTCTGATACATGATCATCCTAGACCTCATGTGGCTGAAGTGTGTCAGCAATTCCTGCATGATGAAGGTATTGATGCTATGGGCTTGCCCGTTCCCCAGACCTGAATCCAATTGAGCGCATCTGGGACATCATGGGTCTTGGTATCATTATTATTATTATTATTATTATTATTTTATTTACAACGTGGGGGCCAGCTAGCTCTTGTAATTATTTTGTGGGTAAGCAGTATAAACCAAGCAAAATAGATTTTAATACACCACATTTGGCTCTATAGTTTTTTTGTACATGGCAAAGTAAGTCACTTGAAAAACAAAAAACAAAATAAACTCTTCAAATATTTGGCTATTGTATAAAAACATCAGCAGATTTTCTCAACTATACAGAAGTCTCTGGTAGTAGAAGAGCATTTGGGTCACACTCTGCAAAATTTCAAGCATATGCAGCTTCCTGTGATCCAGGCCACACTAACTGCAGACTCTATAAAGTCCATTGAAGACATTGTACAAACCCCAAACTTGCCTCCTATTTATTTTAAATTCTGCACTTGCACCGTTCATAGTGTAGTCTTTAAAAAAAAAAAAAAGTTTTACTCCAGCAAAAAGGCGCCACCAGTGGGCGCCATTTTATTGGAGCAAAAAAAAATGGCTCCAGCAAAATGACGGTGGTGCATGCACAATTGCATCTAAGGGCAATTGATAGGTGCTACTGCGCATGCGCCGCTGCCATTTTGTGGGAGTTAATTTTTTTTTTTTGTTACAGACCACACTATTAACTGCACAAGCGCAGAATTTAAAATAGGAGGCAGATCACTCACGGTTCAGTGACCTGTCATTTAAGCCGAAATGATGATGATGAGGCCTGAGCACCACATAAAGCCTCGCCCACAGTCCGCCCTCGAGGACGAGCATCTCATTAGCTTTAAAGCTTTACATATAGATTAAGGCAGAACCGCAAGACGGATTTCTTCAACCCAGGTATCATTTTAATTAGTATATGCACCAACCTGACATGGTCTGTAGTTCACTTAGCAAATTCCTCATGACAGATTTCCTTTAAGACCTAAAAATGAATAGAAGGCTTAGAAAACAATAATGGATGATACGCACCTGTCCAAGGTTTTCCCCTCACTTGTCCTGCCACTGTAGCTCCCCACGTAGTCTTCTAGTCTTTGGATCTTCTGGCCTCTGGGTTTCAGATCTTCAAGCTCTGACTAAGGCCGGAGTCACACTACTGCGAGACACGGCCGTGTCTCGCTGTAGTGTGACTCCGACCTAAGTCTCATACTGTCAAATGGGTAGCACCTTAGATCAGCTACGCTTCCTAAATGGCCGCATGAGGCTTAGTCCCTGATGAGGCTTCACGTCACTGACTAGGCCTCACTTGGGGGAAAACTGCATGTCGTTAGTGATTCATTATGATTCGCTGCTAATAAAACACTGATGTTATAAATACTATATTAAGCAACCCAGTAAGTTTTCTCACTGGCACCAGAGTCTCTGTCTCTACATTATGCTTCTCTTAGAATAGGTTGTAAGAAGCTGGTGACAGATTCATTTTAACCCCTTCCCATTATGTCATCAAGTGGGTGCAGGTATAAGAAGCAGGCTCAGGAGCCGAGCCCGAGCCACAAAGGCAGGAGCCAAATGTGTTATACAGCAACACCTGACTTTGACTGCTACAATCAGAGCTAAATCTGATCGCTGCTTTTTAATCCTTTAATACTGCTGCATTTAAAATGAATACAAAAAACACAATAGTATGAATCCCTCTTCTTTTTCCACATCTGAAAAAAAGGAAAAAAAAATTATAATAAATAAACATTGGTATAGCGGTTTCAGGAAACGTCCAATCTATTAAAATATAAAATTAATTTAGCCATAAAATGATCGCAGTAAAGAAAAAAAGATAATGAAACACCAGTATTGCAGTTTTTCTGTTAGTTATCTTTTGTAGTGATGAATCATGTTGCCTGGTAATTTTTTACTGCAAAATTAAAATGTAAAGAGGAATCCTAAAAAAACAAAAAAAAAAAAAAAAACACAAAATTGCTTTTTTTTTTTTTTACCATTTGACCTCATTTGGAGTTTTTCTTTCATTTTTCAGTACATTATATGATATGTTATCATTCAAAACTACAACTTGTCTCATCATATAACACAAATCCTGATATGGCTTTTTCAATGGAAAATTTAAAGTTAGCAAACTTGGAAAAAAAAAGTAAAAAAATAAAATCGTAACAACAAATATTAGCTTTGTCCTTTAAAGGGGTTAATATTTATGACCAGCCGTTTTATTACAGTAGATATACACTGCAATCATCCTGAGTTTCAAGTTAATGCAAGAAAATCAGAGTCGCAAAGTGCAGAATATAGATTATCCTATGACTCGGTAATGGTTGTTAGAAGGAGCATTTTGGTGACACTTAGCATCTAATGACAGATCATAAAACTCCTGGTTAGGGTAACCACTGTAATTCCAAACACTATTTCCAACCCTGGGGGAAACTACGGTATAAAGTAAATCTAATGTAGCTATTACTAGAATTACTATATTTATAGCAAATACGTTTTCAGTAAAAGGGCTGTTGCTGTATAAAGGATGAAAGGGACGCTTCCAGACTGTACGTTGCTGGCAGTAGCTTATTCCCTATGGAAGCAAATGATCAGGCATATTGAAATTCAGTATGCTCAGTTCTGCTTCACTCCCAACATCTTTCATCATGGAAGAGCCTGTGATCCCCGAATACAATAAATTTGTTTGAGCTACATGGCAGAATTAAAAATTTTTGGCCTCCGCAACATTGGAGTAAGAGGTGATCAAAACATCGTATCAACCCCAAAATTGTATAAGTAAAAACTTCAGCTCAGGGGTCAAAAAATAAGCCCTCACACAGCCCCAGAGCCTGAGAAATGAAAACGTGATGGGTCTCGCGTAAAATGGCGATAAAAGCAAGATTTATTTTTCCTTACAAATTTCTGAATTTCCGTCATCACTTAAAAGAAAAAACTACACATGTTTGGTATCCTCTCAATCCTACTGATCTGGAAAATCATACTTAGTTTTACCATATAGTGAACAGGGTAAATAAAAAAGAAACAAATCAAAAATAAATTGTGAAATTCTTTTTTTTTTTTTGCAATTTCAACGCACTTGGATTATTTTTCCCAGTACACTGTTTGGTAGAATGAATGGTGTACAACTCCCACAAAAAAAAAAGTGCTCATACTACTATATGGATGGAAAAATACAAAAGTTACTGCTCTTGGGACGAGGGGAAGAAAAGACTACAATGAAGAAATAAAAACGCAAAATGACCCGAGGGTGAAGAGGTTAATATGTATGTCCGACATTAATGGATTTTACATGTTAGCTATTATGGACTAAGATCATCATTACCTTTGGTCTACCTCTAACTGTTACACTGGATAAAAAGCTGAACATTTTATAATTGTGTTTTTTAATTTTACATATTGGCCCACATTTATTATCCACCGTACCGTCTGGCTGGGAAGTCATCAAATTATCTCAATTCAGCATTTTGATGAAGCACAATTTTGAGTCATAATTAATTTAGCCCCCCACAGAGCAGCATCTTGTCGTTATGATCCACGGGTAAGAGAGCTGCATGAAGAATCTGCTAGAGCACAAGGAGAGCCTTCCCCAACCTATACATTTCCTGGACAGCTGACCTGTGGTCCTACTACTGCTCCTCTGCAGCACCTTGACCACTGTCCTCTGATGCACCCCAATTACTATCCATTCCTATCATTTTGTGTTTGCTCATTCTGAGATCTTTTACTTTTTTTTTCTTATTTCTTTTTATTCTTATTCTCTGACCTCAGTATTACATCAGTGAGGACGGGTGGCAGAAGTCCAACTGTGTTCTGACCTGAGAAAAAGTCCTCCATTCTCTACAGTCATAGCTTCCTCCAATTATACACTGCAGATGGTGGAGGTGATACTCTGTGATCTTTTGCCATCATGTCACACTGTGACATGTATGGTCAGTCTGATGCGCAGGAGGTGAGCACAATTGTATGCAGATTGCGCATGAGGTGGACACATTGGAGCAGATTTGTCAATACTTTCTAATTCTTAGTGCAAACTTATAGAGGTTGTCCACTACTTTAACATAGATGATGACCTATTCCTAGGGTAGGTAATCAGTGTCTGATCGGTGAGGGTGTGACAGACAGCACCCCGCCGATCAGCTGTCCGCAATGTCAGCAACAGCCAGTACTGCCCAGTTACGGAGCTGCACAGCACGCCGTAAGGATAGGTCATCAATGTCTGATCGGTGGGGGTGCGACAGCCAGTACTGCCCAGTTAAGGAGCTGCACAGCACGCCCTAAGGATAGGTCATCAATGTCTGATCGGTGAGAGTGCGACAGCCAGTACTGCCGAGTTACGGAGCTGCACAGCACGCCCTAAGGATAGGTCATCAATGTCTGATCGGTGGGAGTGCGACAGCCAGTACTGCCCAGTTACGGAGCTGCACAGCATGCCCTAAGGATAGGTCATCAATATCTGATCGGTGGGGGTGCAACAGCCAGTACTGCCCAGTTAAGGAGCTGCACAGCACGCCCTAAGGATAGGTCATCAATGTCTGATCGGTGGGGGTGCGACAGCCAGTACTGCCCAGTTACGGAGCTGCACAGCATGACCTAAGGATAGGTCATCAATGTCTGATCGGTGGGGGTGCGACAGCCAGTACTGCCCAGTTTCGGAGCTGCACAGAATGACCTAGGGATAGGTCATCAATGTCTGATCAGTGGTGGTGCGACAGCCAGTACTGCCCAGTTACAGAGCTGCACAGCACGACCTAAGGATAGGTCATCAATGTCTGATCGTGGGGGTGCGACAGCCAGTACTGCCCAGTTTCGGAGCTGCACAGAATGACCTAAGGATAGGTCATCAATGTCTGTTCGATGGGGGTGCGACAGCCAGTACTGCCCAGTTACGGAGCTGCACAGCACGCCCTAAGGATTGGTCATCAATGTCTGATCGATGGGGGTGCGACAGCCAGTACTGCCCAGTTATGGAGCTGCACAGCATGACCTAAGGATAGGTCATCAATGTTAAATAAGTGGATAACCTGTTTAACACTAGATGGTCTTAAAGGGAACCTGACAGCTGATACACAGCTATTTGATCCATGAGCAGCATTTATCAGACAGTGGCTGCATGATTTCAGCCAGGCATGTTTAACGCTGGAGTGCTGCAGTGTTTGAGAAGAAAACATAGTTTAAAAGCTACCGACTTCTCCCTGCACGATGCTAGTGACTGATAGATCCCTCCATGTGTGCGTGTATAGGGAGAGAGCTGTCACTCCAGTGCAATGGGCGGGGAAAAGCTGCCATGAATCCACCTGTCTGACTAGACTATGAGTGACTCGGTCCCCTTTGGTTATTAAACTGTTTTTCTCTGAAACACCGCAGCATTTCAGAGAAAAATATACATGGCTGAAATCACACAACCATTGTCTGATACATGTTGCACATTGATCGGGAGACCTATTACAGCTATCAGGTTCCCTTTAAAATGTGCCACATTTATTACAGTGGTAGCTGCTGTTTAATCTAATTTTAAAACTGTCTAGTTCAAGTTTTCATTAGTTATTAATCAGTTTACTTGGTGTTGCAAATATGGGACTCAATTCTAACTTTTTTTGCAAATGATTTGTCTCTTTTCCCGTACATTGCACCCTTTCATTGCGCACACACACACACACACACACACACACACACACACACACACACACACACACACACACACACACACACACACACACACACACACACATATATACACACACACACACACACACACACACACACACACACACACTTCAAATCATGAAAGTCTCTTCTCTTCTGGTTTATTTAGTTTGATAAATCTCCCCAATTACTAACAGATGGAGCAGGAGACAATGGGGGAGATATATCAAGCAAAATACACCTGAATTCCATCCAAAAAACTGTCTTTCTTTACTTGCGCCATATTTATTATGAATCAATTTGTAGACACTTTCCAATGCTATTTCCGAATTTCTTTTGCTTTTGTTAAATAAAATTAAACTTAAGATACAGAATTGAGCTTAAGTTTAAAAAAATAATTTCAACATAACCAAGCCCTAGTTTACTATTTTTTGTAGAAATTACAGAAGCTAAAATTTGCATCTAAGATCACATTAAGAATATAGATTTTGTTTCCAAGGTACACACATCTAAATCATCTCAAAGAAGCACTCAAATCAAAGTTATTATCCTTTTAAGATATTGCAGTCGAAAATAAGTATTGCTGATTTTGTAAGTTTACCCACTGACAAAGACATGAACAGTCTATAATTTTAAGGGTAGGTTAATTTTAACATTGAAAGATAAAATATCAAAAATAAAATCCAGAAAATTACATTGAATAAATTATATAAATTTATTTGCATTTTGCAGTGAGAAATAAGTATTTGATCCCTCTGGCAAACAAGACTTGATGGCAAAACCCTTGTTAGCAAGCACAGCAGTCAGATGTTTTTTGTAGTTGATGATTAGGTTTGCGCACTTGTCAGGAGGAATTTTGGGCCATTCCGCTTTGCAGATCATCTCTAAATCATTAAGATTTTGAGGCTGTCGCTTTGCAACTTGGAGCTTCAACTCCCTCCATAAGTTTTCTACGGGATTAAGGTCTGGAGACTGGCGAGGCCACTCCATGACCTTAATGTTCTTCTTTTTCAGCCACTCCTTTCTTGCCTTGGCTGTATTTTTTGGGCCATTGTCTTGCTGGAAGACCCTGCCATGACCCATTTTTAATGTCCTGGCGGAGGGAAGGAGGTTGTCACTCCGGATTTTATGGTACATGGCTCCATCCATTCTCCCATTGATGCAGTGAAGCAGTACTGTGCCCTTAGCAGAGAAACACCCCCAAAACATAATGTTTCCACCTCCATGCTTGACAGTGGGGATGGTGTTCTTTGGCTCATAGGCAGTATTTCTCTTCCTCCAAACATGGCGAGTTGAGTTAATGCCAAAGACCTCAATTTTTGTCTCATCTGACCACAGCATATTCTTCCAATCACTCACAGAATCATCCAGGTGTTCATTGGCAAACTTCAGACAGGCCTGCACATGTGCCTTCTTGAGCAGGGGGACCTTGCGGGCACTGCAGGATTTTAAACCTTTACGGTGTAGTGTGTTACCAGTGGTTTTCTTGGTGACTGTGGTCCCAGCTGCCTTGACATCATTAACAAGTTCCCCCATGTAGTTTTAGGCTGATCTCTCACCTTCCTCATGATCAAGGATATGTTACGAGGTGAGATTTTGCATGGTGCCTCAGATCGATGTTGATTGACAATCATTTTGTAGTTCTTCTATTTTCTTACTATTGCACCAACAGTTGTATCCTTCTCACCCAGCGTATTACTTATGGTTTTGTAGCCCATTCCAGTTTTTTGCAGGTCTATGATCTTGTCCCTGACATCCTTAGAAAGGTATTTGATCTTGCCCATGTTGTAGAGGTTAGAGTCTGACTGATTTAATTGAGTATGTGGACAGGAGTCTTTTATTAAGGTGACTATGTAATACAGCTGTCTTTAATGCAGGTAACAAGTTGATTAAGAGCATCTAACCCAGTGTTTCTCAACTCCGGTCCTCAAGAGCCACCAACAGGTCATGTTTTCAGGATTTCCTTAGTATTGCACAGGTGATTATTTCATCACCTGCTCAAGCATTAATTCCATCACCTATGCAGTAGTAAGGAAATCCTGAAAACATGACCTGTTGGTGGGTCTAGAGGACTGGAGTTGAGAAACACTGAACTAACTGGTCTGTAGGAGCCAGAACTCTTAATGGCTGCAAATAAATTTATATAGTTTATAGAATGTGATTTTCTGAATTTTATTTTCAATATTCTATCTCTCAATGTTAAAATTAACCTACCCTTAAAATTATAGATGATTCATGACTTTGTCAATGGGTTAACTTACAAAATCAGCAAGGGATCAAATACTTATTTCCCCCACAGTTTATAGCATCTCATACGGTACTTATAGTTGCTAATTTTTCCTTTCTACACAGTTAATTCTTCTGTTTTCCATTAGGTCTATGTCATCACGTGATTAGTAATTGAGTAACTGAATCCTTCTAAGTTCCTATGCAGAAACAGGGGGTCTCTTTCCTGCATGAGTCATCATTAGAACTAAAATTCTACATCACTGCAAAGTCCCTTGCAGCCCAGCTCCAACTCTTTACCCAGCTGCTTTGCTCCTCACCCCTGCCAAGGACTTTGTTGTGAGGTAGAATTGTAGTTCTAATGATGATTCATGCAAGGAAAAGAGACTTTGTGTTTCTAGGAAGGATTCAGTTAGTTAATTTTAATCACAAGATGTCATAGACCTAATGGAAACGAGAAGAAGGGCAAAATCAGCAATTGTAAGTACACAGTGCTGTATAAAATGATGACTGCAATTTAATAAGAGGATAAAAACTTTAATGAGTGCTTCTTTAAGAAGCCCAAGCATTGCTCCGACTTCACTTATCTGCTTGCACAGTAAAGCAAATTCCCATCCCAGCCGGACAGTTTTAACCACAATACTGATGGGACACCACTGTTTTGTCACCACCGTCGCACAGATACCACTCTCATGGCTTTCCTCCCTAAACAATTTGGCAAAGATGTTTCACAAAAATGTATTTGTATCCCAATGGCTAACTAAATAATTGTTCTTTAAAAAAACAAAACAAAACCTGAGTAAAGTAATGCAACTTTGAATGTTTGTTAGAAGGGTAAATTCTTTGCTATGAAACTAATATTTAGCTGTGAATATCCAAATCCTTAGTTTATGTTTATTGAGATAATGATACGATCCAAAGCCGGTTGTAAATGACGACAAAAAGTAAATAATCTAATACAAGACCGCAGCCTTCTAAGAAAAGGAGCAGAATCAGAAAATGGTCTACAATGAACAGATTTTCTGGCGACGGTCTGGGAGACTTCTTTACACATCTTGGATTAACACCATTATTTCATACTTAATCCTTCTGAGGAAACACTGTCTCCTTTTTTTGTCAACAGAGCATTTCTTCCTGTGGCTGCCAGAAGAAACTGTAATTTACTGAGACATTACGGCTTCTTTTATACTGCGCATCTCACATTTCTTGAATGCTTTTTCTGGAAAGTTACTTCCAAATTTATGGTCATAGGTTCTTTTAAATACACTTGTGGGTGAATATATATGGAGAGTATGTTTTGTTCTTTCTACATCAGTAATGATTTTGACCTCTTTAATGTATATTTTTCTATCTATATTTCTAGAGGGATGGCATATGTAGAGGATGTCTCTCTGGATTGGCGGCTTTGGAGATTGTTAGGTTTTATGTTATTATCCATACCTTACATTAAGCAATATTAGAGATATGGCATATGTTGCTAATAACTTTTTTTCTGCTCTACACTCTTTTGGTATCAGTATATGCAAGGACATTTCATATGACGTTTGATTTTTTTTGCAGAATGTCTGCCTATTTATGCATGAAAAGGGTAAGGAAATATAAGTAGAAGCAAATATAAGAAACGTTGTGATCTATTTTATCCAAAAAAAATGTTTCTTTCTCCACTTATAAGCCACATTTCACTTTACTGCAAAAATCCTTTTTGACCAAATCAAGATGGACTGCTAGCATTCTGAAGTATCAGATCACAGCTGTCTATTGAAGGGGAAGCATAGGCGTCAAAAAGAGGCGTCAAAAGTTGACTTAAAAGGTTAGATCCCAAAAATACAAGGTATTCAATTTCCATTAGATGGCAGATGACGTGCTGATTGCTGGGGGGATCCATTCTTTGAGCCCCCAGAATGGGGCTCAGCTACCCTGCATTGAATGGAGCAGAGGTACATTCTCTTGACCTCCAAGCATTATCTATGGGATAGTCAGAAAAAGCTGAGTGCAGGAATTTGCTTTCTATAGCAGTTCTATTAATATTGATGAATGGAGCTGAGGTTGAGCATATGCTCTTCCAGTTCATTCAGGACAAGGCTTTGGAGCCTTGATCTCGGAATTCCCTATAATGGAAGTTTATTTTGTTTTTTCGAGGAATAACTCTTTAAAGTGAAAAGCAGTGATCAAGACAGACTTTTGCTATCGCTTTATAGTACATTTTTTAGCTTCCCCCCCAGAGCTGGATTCACTTTTACACTGCTCAGTATTTCTATATAGTGACCTCTTGTTGCTGCTGCTGCTGCTTCTGAATGTGTGCTTCTTAGAGACACGAAAACCTAAATCCCTAATGTCAATATGTGTTGTGTATGGGAAATATCTTAGCAGATCATTTTCACTCACTAGTTAAAATGCAACTGAAAATTAAAAAAGAGCCTAGAGAAACTGTTAGAAATTGGAGGACGTAAGGCCAGAAATAGTATTATTGTGCATTTTATAAATGTAAAATGATGGAACAAAAGTTTCAAATACTGTGTTCTACACTGTGCTTAAAAGACTCTTTCACGATTTAAAGGGAATCTGTCAGCAGGTTTTTGCTATGTAATCTGAAGACAGCAGGAGATAAAGGCTGAAGCACAGAGTTTAGGGATGTGTCACTTGTCAAAGTGCGTCCTGTTGTTTATGAACTGTGAAGGATTTAGCACTAAGAGATTAACATTGCCGAATAGTCTGGCAACGCCCCTTCCTGTGATAAGCACCTCACTGTCTATGCACTTTGTACATGGAGAGCCTGGTGTGGGCGAGGTTAGATGTGGTGTGGGCGGGGTTAGATGTGGTGTGGGCGGGGTTAGATGTGGTGTGGGCGGGGTTAGCCTTCTCAGCTCTGCTTCACTCTAAATCTAAAAACTCTGATTGTGTCAGAATTGCTGAACTCCGTGATCTAATTGATACATCGTTGCATTCAGCTTCTCTTTGCCTACATTGCTCTGGTCTCAGATGAGGTAGCAAAAACCTGCTGACAGATTCCCTTTAAGTCCTTTAAGAACACAGTGGTCGGGATGCCCCATGGACTATTACTTTTTATAATATATCCTTACACATAATGATGAATTTTAGCATGTTTAAATAAGTAAATTAATTTAAGATTAAGCAAGTGTGTATATAATATAAAAACTGATGAATGCATGCTTAGCGAGAGCAATAATATCTCAAAGCATAATTTTATTACTGAACATTTTCACTGGTCCATTGAGCTCTTAATTCCTCTATGTCCCGAAGTGTTATTCAAGGCTCAGATCTGTTAATATGAGGATAATAACTAAGGCTCAAAAGCCCATAGCCCTTTCCTGCTTGTTCACATTTCAAGTTTAAAAGATTACCAAAATATGTTAATTTTAATCAATTGAGGTTATTATGTTTTAGCTAAGGCCAAATTTACAAAGAGATGTTCAGTGCAACGAAAAGGTTTAAAGTGACATGGCTGATTTCTTGCCGAAACAGCACCACTCCTGTCCACAGGCTGTTCCTAGTACTGCAGCTCAGCTCCATTAAAGGGAATTTGTCTCTAGATTTTTGCTACCTCAACTGAAAGCTGCATGATGCAGGGGAAGAGACCCTGATTCCAGCAATGTATCACATACTGGGCTGCTGGCTGCAGTTTTGATTAAAACTCTTTTATCTAGTGACAATTTCCTAGTTGTCTGAATGCTGAGCTCTGTATAGTCCCGCCCACACCACTGATTGGCAAATTTCTGTGTATACTGTGCATAAGCAGAAAGCTGTCAATCACTGGTGGGGGTGTGGTTTGACTACAAAAGCAGCAGGCCATGTAGTCCTCTAGTGATAATCTTCCTCTGATAAAACAGTGATTTAAGCAAGCCTACATTAAGCAGCCCAGTAAGTGACACGCCGCTGGAATCAGGGTCTCTGCCTATACATTATGCTGCTCTCAGATTAGGTAGCAAAAACCTTCTGACAGATTACCTTTAAGGGTGAGTTGTCATATAACACATCCTGTGCACAGATATGTCACTGGGGAACAAAGCAGTCTTGCTTTTCTTATCCTAAACTACCCCTTTAAGAAACGCAGGAAAGTAATGTTGAGCCACTATGCAGATCAGAATCCATAATATATGGTTTGCATGTACCAACTGGTTGGTGCTTTCTGCTATACTGTATGGACTAAAACATAAATTTGAATGCTAACTTTATGGCCACTTATTTCTATGTTCTTAGACTGGTCAGACTGACCCAATTTCAGGGTTCCTTTGAGGAATTTACAAAGAAGTAATAAATATTTTCTACATTGTAAAACAGTTTGAAGTTAAGATTTGTGCTTAAAATGAAATAAAAGTCTAAAATAAAATAGAAAAAATGAAAGCTGGACAAGTGCCAACACTTTAATTACAACATAGTGACCATATGACCTAAAATCATAGTACACATTCCCTCTCTTAGATCGGCTAGGATCACTGCTATATTTCAAGAATGTGAAATGTCAGACTATTACTAAAACCGTGATTTCATTTCTGATTTTAAGTTCTTTCATCACATTCGCAGAGACTCAGAAGTTTACATTCACTTGGTTAGTGTTCGGTAACTTTAAATTGCCTAACTTCAAGGATGAGATGTTTTGGGCAGCCGCCTCACAATAAGTGGGTAGTCCTGTTCCCCATTTCTCCTGACTAGAGATGAGCTTGCTTATTCAAGTGAAATGGATTTCTCGCATTTTACAATTTGTGTTCTCCAGAATACAGACTTTTTGAAATTTGCTTCTCTTGAATTCAGCAAATTGGTGGCCAGCTGCACCACTTATTTTTTTTTTAACCGTAGACAGCCAGGCAAACCATGAAATTAAAAAAATTAAAAATTTAACTCACTTATCCCATAGCCCCTGCAGCCCGCCATCTAGTCCTCCGCACCCCTTCTTTTCCCCTACCCTCATCGCATGGATTCTGTTCAGCTGCTTCACACAATGCTGTGGATTACATCACCGACTACGCCAGTATTGTACGCCACTCTACGACGTGCTTTGCCCGAAACATGAAGTGAAGCAGCCGTAGTGGATGCGCTCGACAGGAGAAAGGGGTAAACCTGGTTTGGTGTGGGTGGCAAGGCGGGTACGTGTCAATATTCTTTTCCTTTTTTTTTTGAGAATAATAAGAAATATTTAATTGGCATCAACTAACTTCACTTTAAATCAAATTTCCCGAAACTGCGTGATTTGCTGAATTTAGAATCTTTTGCAGATTTGATAATTTTTACTCCATACAAAACTGGTGGAACAAAGTCAGATTTGTAGGCCTCCTGCTCACTCATGCTTTTTTAATTCTGCTCATAAGTTTTCAATGGTATTGATGTTAGGGTTTTGTGATGGCAACTTGTCTTTAACGGGATTGTCAAGTCTAAAATGAAAAGTCTGCAGTCAACCAAATTCACCTGTTTCAGAGCCTGTAATGGCGCTGATGCTCCCGGCTGGAGTCCATCTAGCTTGTACATTTGTATTGTGCGAGGCCATGCCCACTAGATGGCCACTCCCACTGGACGGCTGCATTACTAGATGGGGTGTGGCCATGTTAAATACAAACATATGGAAAGGCCATGCCCACTAGATGGCCACTCCCACTGGATGGCTGCATTACTAGATGGGGTGTGGCCATGTTCAATACAAGTGCATGGAGAAAGGCCACACCCACTAGATGGCCACTCCCACTGGATGGCTGCATTAATAGATGGGGTGTGGCCATGTTCAATACAAGTGCATGGAGAAAGGCCATGCCCACTAGATGTCCACTCCCACTGGATGGCTGCATTACTAGATGGGGTGTGACCATGTTCAACACAAGCGTATTGAGAAAGGCCACGCCCGCTAGACAGGTTCTATGCATAACCCTTACATTCACCCCTGTAAAATAATAATGCTTAAACTCACCTCTGGTGATGGCGCTGTTCCAGTGTTTGCACTGGCTCTCACGAGGATCCCTGTGGTCAATCAGTGCTGGCTTCACTCTCACCGCCCTTGGACAAATCACATACATCTGGAGGAAGTGAGAAAGCAGTAGTTTTCAATTTGTTTGCGATTTGTTCAAATGAGGGGAGAGTGAAGCCAGCACTGATTGGCTGTAGGGATTGCATGACATAAAAATATCCTGCGGTCCCCAAGAGAGCCAGTGCCAATATCTCTGGAATGGCGCCATCACCTGAAGTGAGTAAAGGAGTTATTACATAGGAAAGGAGTTGTCAGAGTACAACTCCTTTAAGCTATTTTGCAACAACTTTGATGTATGATTGAGATCATTGTGCATTTATAAGACCATATAAATTTCAGGCTGTTGACTTGAAATGTTCCTTTCTCATAATGCCTGTTTTGTGAAGTGCACTAGTCCTCCTGCAACAGAGCACCTCCATAACATGATGCTGCCTCCCACCCCCTGGTGCTTCATACATAAAGATGGGTCATTGTAGCTGAACAGTTTCATTTTTGTTTCATTGGACCAGAAAACATTTCCCCAAACAGCAATCTTTGTCCCCATGTGCAAGATCAAACTGTTACCTATCTTTCTGTGGTGGTTATGGGGCATTGGCTCTTTCCCTGCTGAGTGATCTTTTAGGTAATGTCCTTTTACCATTGATATCGATACTTTTGTGCATATGTCCATCAGCATCTTCACAAGATCTTTTGACACCAAAGAATGTACATCTCTAGGCGACAGAACATGTCTCCAGTTCGTATGATGGCTACGTTTGCCCATGGTGCTTAAATTTTCATCTCAGTACTTGAATACATCAATGTGATAACCAGAAGACATAAAAAAAAAAAAAAAGCACAGTGAGGTCAAAAATACTCTGTTGTTAAAAAAAATCACAGTAATAAGCAAGTGCTAGTCAAAAGATGTAGAGAAAACAGGGTATTTAGTTGATACGTTTTTTTGCAAAAAAATGTATACTAAGCTGCTCCACCAAATCGCCAAGGTATACCCCTATAGAGCAGTCCTAACTAATGTATGCAATCCCTATCTGATGTATTTAAAACCTGATTATCTGTATAGTACCTGTATAAGCAGGGTTCAGAGAGAAAAAAATATACATGTGGACATGCAGTATGGAACAGCTTAAATGCAAATGACCCACAGAGGAGTGGTGGACTCCCCAGTCTTGTAGAAACAAGAGAACAATTATAGAACCAGAAACACATGGGCTACTTGCACATTGAACAAGTCTGTAGGAACCTGTTCACACCACCAGAAAACTTGAAGACATAAAAAAAAAAAAAAAAAAATCAATGTGATAACCAACTGGATGTGTGTTAAACTTCTGACCTCACCGGAATTTTGATATGGCAAATGTAAAAAATCTGTTTGTAAATGTGTGTTGGAAAATTGTTTGTGTCTTGTACTGCATACTTATCTGAAACAATTTGCTAAAATTATAGTTTGTTGACCTATAATCTGCAGAAGGGAGAAATAGGAGTTCTAGATACTTTACCTAAGTGTATGTAAATGTATCACTTCAACTGGACACCACAAAAGAAGGCAACAGTCCAATATTAAAGTGTGCTTCTTAAGGTTCTCATATTATGAGCCAAAACCTTATCGTATGGGCTAAATAAAGTCAGTATTTGTTGCCTCTTACAAGACCTGTTTGACTAATAACACAAAGTTCAACACCGTTCTGTCACACCCCCTGACAAAGCACAATACGTGAAACACGCATCAGATGTGGTGGGCATCTCAATACTTTGCTGTTATCTTGACCACCTAGAAGCACTATCTTTCTTACTGCTTCTGTCCATTGGCTTTTTTTCTACATTCTTAATTCCTGATCTTGTGATTATTTTTTGTTTAACTTTATTTACTCTTGTTTAATCTCATCTGTGTGTGCTTATAAAATCCAGATTGAGGTTTCTTTAAGTATAAATGTACGTTGCTTTCATATGCTGTGCTCTTTTAGTTGGTTTTTTTGGTTGAAAAAAGACCAAGGTCCACCAAGTTCAACCTTTCTCCACCAATAATACATTTTTATCACTACATTATCTATAACCCACAATGTTGGGTACTGAGGATTTACTGCTCTCTTTAATTCCAGGTTTGCAGTAAAGGTAATGGCGAAGAAGACGTTGTGGACTTGTCTGAATGCCTGCTTGAAAAACCATTATCCCCTTTAAGCTACAAGATTATTGATCGGTATGAACAACATGCTGGATTTCATGCAACTTTGCAAAGGACTACCATTTCTCAGTACATAAGTGGCGCCTTGCTGGAGGCTACAGCATTATTGGGGACCAGAAGTGGACCTTTGTTTGTTGGGTCATCAGGGAGAACAATGCTGAAAGGTAAGTTTGCTGTAAAACTCTTAAGCAAGCACAGCCATCAAAGGTTTTATCCTCCTAATATATTGCAATCATCATATTAACCCCTTCACCCCCAAGGGTGGTTTGCACGTTAATGACCGGGCCAATTTTTACATTTCTGACCACTGTCCCTTTATGAGGTTATTACTCTGGAACGCTTCAACGGATCTTGGCGATTCTGACACTGTTTTCTCGTGACATATTGTACTTCATGATAGTGGTAAAATTTCTTCGATATAACTTGCATCTATTTGTGAAAAAAACGAATATTTGGCGAAAATTTTGAAAATTTCGCAATTTTCCAACTTTGAATTTTTATGCCCTTAAATCACAGACATATGTCACGCAAAATACTTAATAAGTAACATTTCCCACATGTCTACTTTATATCAGCACAATTTTGGAACCAAAATTTTTTTTTGTGACGGAGTTATAAGGGTTAAAAGTTGACCAGCAATTTCTCATTTTTACAACACCATTTTTTTTTAGGGACCACATCTCATTTGAAGTCATTTTGAGGGGTCTATATGATAGAAAATACCCAAGTGTGACACCATTCTAAAAACGGCACCCCTCAAGGTACTCAAAACCACTTTAAAGAAGTTTATTAACCCTTCAGGTGTTTCACAGGAATTTTTGGAATGTTTAAATAAAAATAAACATTTAACTTTTTTTCACACAAAATTTATTTCAGCTCCAATTTGTTTTATTTTACCAAGGGTAACAGGAGAAAATAGACCCCACAATTTGTCCTGAGTACGCTGATACCCCATATGTGGGGGTAAACCACTGTTTGGGCGCATGGCAGAGCTCGGAAGGAAAGGAGCGCCATTTGACTTTTCAGTGCAAAATTGACTGGCATTGAGGTGGGACGCCATGTTGCATTTGGAGAGCTCCTGATGTGCCTAAACATTGAAACCCCCCACAAGTGACACCATTTTGGAAAGTAGACCCCCTAATGATCTTATCGAGATGTGTGGTGAGCACTTTGACCCAACAAGTGCTTCACAGAAGTTTATAATGCAGAGCCGTAAAAATAAAAAATCATATTTTTTCACAAAAATGATCTTTTCGCCCCCATTTTTTTATTTCCCCAAGGGTAAGAGAAGAAATTAGACCACAAAAGTTGTTGTGCAATTTGTCCTGAGTACGACGACACCCCATATGTGGGGGTAAACCACTGTTTGGGCGCATAGCAGAGCTCGGAAGGGAAGGAGCGCTATTTTACTTTTCAATGCAAAATTGACTGGAATTAAGATGGGATGCCATGTTGCGTTTGGAGAGCCCCTGATGTGCCTAAACATTAAAAACCCCCACAAGTGACACCATTTTGGAAAGTGGACCCCCTAAGGAACTTATCTAGATGTGTTTTGATAGCTTTGAACCCCCAAGTGTTTCACTACAGTTTATAACGCAGAGCCGTGAAAATAAAAATTATTTTTTTTTTCACAAAAATGATTTTTAGCCCCCAGTTTTGTATTTTCACAAGGGTATCAGGATAAATTGGACCCAAAACATTGTTGTCCAATTTGTCCTGAGTAGGCTGATACCCCATATGTGGGGGGGAACCACTGTTTGGGCGCATGACAGAGCTCGGAAGGGAAGGAGCGCCATTTAAAATGCAGACTTAAATGGATTGGTCTGCAGGCGTCACGTTGCATTTGCAGAGCCCCTGATGTACCCAAACAGTACAAACCCCCCACAAGTGACCCCATATTGGAAACTAGACCCCCCAAGGAACTTATCTAGATGTGTTGTGAGAACTTTGAACCCCCAAGTGTTTCACTACAGTTTACAACGCAGAGCCGTGAAAATAAAAAATCTTTTTTTTCCCACAAAACTTATTTTTTGGCCCCCAGTTTTGTATTTTCCCAAGGGTAGCAGGATAAATTGGACCCCAAAAGATGATGTCCAATTTGTCCTGAGTACGCTGATACCCCATATGTTGGGGTAAACCCCTGTTTGGGCACACGGGAGAGCTCTGAAGGGAAGGAGCACTGTTTTCCTTTTTCAACGCAGAATTGGCTGGAATTCAGATCGGATGCCATGTCCCGTTTGGAGAGCCCCTGATGTGCCTAAACAGTGGAAACCCCCCAATTATAACTGAAACCCTAATCCAAACACACCCCTTACCCTAATCCCAACTAGCCCTAACACTAGCCCTAACACTAGCCGTAACACTAGCCCTAACCCTAGCCCTAACCCTAAC
Source organism: Ranitomeya variabilis (assembly GCF_051348905.1). Lineage (NCBI taxonomy): Eukaryota > Metazoa > Chordata > Amphibia > Anura > Dendrobatidae > Ranitomeya > Ranitomeya variabilis. Next base: position 99,543,240 of record NC_135235.1, on the reverse strand, counting down.
CCTAGCCCTAACCCTAGCCCCAACCCTAGCCCTAACCCTAGCCCCAACCCTAGCCCTAACCCTAACCCTAGCCCTAACCCTTGCCCTAACCCTAACCCTAGTCCTAACTCTAGCCCTAACCCTAACCCTAATGGGAAAATGGAAATAAATACATTTTTTAATTTTTTTATTTTTCCCTAAGGGGGTGATGAAGGGGGGTTTGATTTACTTTTATAGCGGGTTATTTAGCGGATTTTTATGATTGGCAGCTGTCACACACTGCAAAAAGACGCTTTTCATTGCAAAAAATATTTTTTGCGTTACCACATTTTGAGAGCTGTAATTTTTCCATATTTGAGTCCACAGAGTCATGTGAGATCTTGTTTTTTGCGGGACGAGTTGATGTTTTTATTGGTAACATTTTCGGACACGTGACATTTTTTGATCGCTTTTTATTCCGATTTTTGTGAGGCAGAGTGATCAAAAACCAGCTATCCATGAATTTCTTTTGGGGGAGGCGTTTATACCGTTCCGCGTTTGGTAAAATTGATAAAGTAGTTTTATTCGTCGGGTCAGTACGATTACAGCGATATCTCATTTATATCATTTTTTTTATGTTTTGGCGCTTTTATACGATAAAAACTATTTTATAGAAAAAATAATTATTTTGGTATCGCTTTATTCTCAGGACTATAACTTTTTTATTTTTTTGCTGATGATGCTGTATGGTGGCTCGTTTTTTGCGGGACAAGATGACGTTTTCAGCGGTACCATGGTTATTTATATCAGTCTTTTTGATCGCGTGTTATTCCTCTTTTTGTTTGGCGGTATGATAGTAAAGCGTTGTTTTTTGCTTAGTTTTTTTTTTTTTTTCTTACGGTGTTTACTGAAGGGGTTAACTAGTGGGGTAGTTTTATAGGTTGGGTCGTTACGTACGCGGCGATACTAAATGTGTACTTTTATTGTTTTTTTATTTTATTTAGCTAAAGAAATGAATTTATGGGAATAATATATATTTTTTTTCTTTATTTAGGATATTTTTTTTATTTATTTTTTTACACACATGTGGGGAATTTTTTTTAACTTTTTTACTTTGTCCCAGGGGGGGACATCACAGATCATTGATCTGGCAGTGTGCACAGCACTCTGCCAGATCTGCGATCTGCTGTGCAGGGCTGCAGGCTTACCAAGTGTCTGCTCTGAGCAGACACTCGGTAAGCCACCTACCTCCCTGCAGGACCCGGATGCCGCGGCCATCTTGGATCCGGGACCTGCGGCGAGGAGGGAGGTAGGAGACCCTCAGAGCAACGTGATCACATCGCGTTGCTCCGGGGGTCTCAGGGAAGCCCGCAGGGAGCCCCCTCCCTGAGCGATGCTTCCCTATACCGCCGGTACACCGCGATCATGTTTGATCGCGGTGTGCCAGGGGTTAATGTGCCGGGGGCAGTCCGTGACCGCTCCTGGCACATAGTGCCGGATGTCAGCTGCGATATGCAGCTGACACCCGGCCGCGATCAGCCGCGCTCCCCCCGTGAGCGCGGCCGATCGCGTATGACGTACTATCCCGTCGGTGGTCATACGGGCCCACCCCACCTCGACGGGATAGTACGTCAGATGTCAGAAAGGGGTTAAATAGCACTGTGTACTTACAATTGTTCATTTTGTCTTTGTATCAAGATAATACTTCCCTTTTCTCTGCTCTATGTAGAAACAGGAAGTCTCTTGTCCCTGCATTTATCCTTCCCCTCTTTATCTTCTGACCTGGCTCCTCCCCCCTGCAAGGGACTTTTGTAGTGACTCACGAGTCATACAGAGAAAATTGACCTCCTATTTCTACATAGAACTTAGAAGGATTCAGCTAGTCGGTTATTAATCGCGTGATGTCATAGACCTAATGGAAAAGAGAAGAATTAGCTGGGTAGAAAGGCAAAGTGAGCAATTGCAAGTACAAAGTATTGTATAATATGATGATTGCTTCTTTAATTACAGTGGGGCAAAAAAGTATTGAGTCAGTCAGCAATAGTGCAAGTTCCACCACTTAAAAAGATGAGAGGCGTCTGTAATTTACATCATAGGTAGACCTCAACTATGGGAGACAAACTGAGACAAAAAAAATCCAGAAAATCACATTGTCTGTTTTTTTATCATTTTATTTGCATATTATGGTGGAAAATAAGTATTTGGTCAGAAACAAAATTTCATCTCAATACTTTGTAATATATCCTTTGTTGGCAATGACAGAGGTCAAACGTTTTCTGTAAGTCTTCACTAGGTTGCCACACACTGTTGTTGGTATGTTGGCCCATTCCTCCATGCAGATCTCCTCTAGAGCAGTGATGTTTTTGGCTTTTCGCTTGGCAACACGGACTTTCAACTCCCTCCAAAGGTTTTCTATAGGGTTGAGATCTGGAGACTGGCTAGGCCACTCCAGGACCTTGAAATGCTTCTTACGAAGCCACTCCTTCATTGCCCTGGCGGTGTGCTTTGGATCATTGTCATGTTGAAAGACCCAGCCACGTTTCATCTTCAATGCCCTTGCTGATGGAAGGAGGTTTGCACTCAAAATCTCATGATACATGGCCCCATTCATTCTTTCATGTACCCGGATCAGTCGTCCTGGCCCCTTTGCAGAGAAACAGCCCCAAAGCATGATGTTTCCACCACCATGCTTTACAGTAGGTATGGTGTTTGATGGATGCAACTCAGTATTCTTTTTCCTCCAAACACGACAAGTTGTGTTTCTACCAAACAGTTCCAGTTTGGTTTTATCAGACCATAGGACATTCTCCCAAAACTCCTTTGGATCATCCAAATGCTCTCTAGCAAACTTCAGATGGGCCCGGACATGTACTGGCTTAAGCAGTGGGACACGTCTGGCACTGCAGGATCTGAGTCCATGGTGGCATAGTGTGTTACTTATGGTAGGCCTTGTTACATTGGTCCCAGCTCTCTGCAGTTCATTCACTAGGTCCCCCCGCGTGGTTCTGGGATTTTTGCTCACCGTTCTTGTGATCATTCTGACCCCACGGGGTGGGATTTTGTGTGGAGCCCCAGATCGAGGGAGATTATCAGTGGTCTTGAATGTCTTCCATTTTCTAATTATTGCTCCCACTGTTGATTTTTTCACTCCAAGCTGGTTGGCTATTGCAGATTCAGTCTTCCCAGCCTGGTGCAGGGCTACAATTTTGTTTCTGGTGTCCTTTGACAGCTCTTTGGTCTTCACCATAGTGGAGTTTGGAGTCAGACTGTTTAAGGGTGTGCACAGGTGTCTTTTTATACTGATAACAAGTTTAAACAGGTGCCATTACTACAGGTAATGAGTGGAGGAAAGAGGAGACTCTTAAAGAAGAAGTTACAGGTCTGTGAGAGCCAGAAATCTTGATTGTTTTTTTCTGACCAAATACTTATTTTCCACCATAATATGCAAATAAAATGATAAAAAAACAGACAATGTGATTTTCTGGATTTTTTTTGTCTCAGTTTGTCTCCCATAGTTGAGGTCTACCTATGATGTAAATTACAGACGCCTCTCATCTTTTTAAGTGGTGGAACTTGCACTATTGCTGACTGACTAAATACTTTTTTGCCCCACTGTACATATTTGTCAATACATTATAGTCACAAATGTGTAACGGAATTAACTCACATTTAACCCCCTAATGACCAGGCCAGATTTTAGAAATGTGACGTATCTGTTAATGTAGTAATAACTATGGAATACTTCAAAATATCACACTAAGGCTGGTTTCACACTTGCGTTTTGATCTGCAGCGTTTTAGCGCTAAAAACCGCATGCGTTTTTTTTCCTATACTTAACATTAAAAAACGCATGTGTTTTTTAGCGTGCGTTTTGACGCGTTTTCGGCAACGCATGCCTTTTTTGACGTGTGCGTTCATTTGCAGAAATGCAACATGTAGTAATTTCTAGCGGCGTTTTTTTGCCGCAAAAAAATGCATTGCTGTCTATGTAAACGCATGCCCTACCCTAACCCTAAACACAAGAAAAAACAAGAAAGCCCTAACCCTAGGGTTACTAGGGATCCTAACCCTAAACCTAACTCTAACCCTAACCCTAAGGTTAGGATCCCTAGTAACCCTAGGGATCCTAACCCAAACCCTAGGGATCCTAACCCTATCCCTAACCCTAACCCTAGCTAATTCTATTAATAGTGTATTAAAACGCAAACGCGGGAAAAAACACATGTAAACGCGGGAAAACGCTGTGTTTTCCCACGTTTTTTTTTTTTTTAGCAAAAACGCATGCGTCTAAAAAACGCAGTGTTTGCACGCGTTTACATGTGTTTTTTCACCACATGCGTTTTTTTAAAAAACGCTGCAGATCAAAACGCAAGTGTGAAACCAGCCTAATTTTGAGATTTTTTTTTTCTTGACACATTATACTTTATGGCAATGGTAAATTTAGGTTGATATGTTTTTAGAACTTATTTATAAAAAAAAAAAAAAATCTGAAATTTGACAAAAAAATCATTCACAATTTGAAAATTGCAATTTTTTAATGTAATCCAAATAGTCATATTACAGAAAAACGTGAATAAATATAATTTCCCCATGCCTGCTTTACATCTGCACCATTTGTAAAATGTTTTATTTTTACATTTTAGGAGGTTTAAAAAATGTAGCAGTAATTTTTCATTTTTTTTCAAGGAAACTTACAAAACTTACTTTTTTAGGGAGCTATTCAGTTTTGAAATGACTTTGGGGGTCCTATATATTGGAAACCCCCAAAAGTGATAACATTTTAAAAACCACACGTCTCAACGTATTTAAAATTGCTTTCAGGTAATGTATTAACCCTTCTGGTGCTTTTCAGGAATTAATGTAAATTGACATGCAGGAATGAAAAAATTTATTTTTACCACCTAAATGTTTCTAACTTCTGAACAGGCTGCAGTATACAGCTGATAGCTGCTGGATTGTCACCCGTCGTATTTGTTATCCCTAAGGGGTTAAGAACTTGTTTTTACTTATAAAAGGCATGTAAGGCAAGTGGCAACAAAATGTCTGGATATTTTTTTCTTTGGACCTATGGCGGTGGTGGCGGCAGCAAAGTTAGAAATGAAAGCAAGCACTCATTTTTGTGATTCTATCTGTTGTGCAGTAAACTTGCCTCTCCATGTTAGACCGGATAGTCTAGTCTAAGTTTGCTTCCATTCTAGTCTAAGAAGATGACACCATACCGTTGTGCTCAAAAGTTTCCATACCACGGCAGAATGTTTTGGGTTGTCATTATGATTTAAAAAGAGAAAACACAGTACAGTATTTTCCGGCGTATAAGACGACATTTTAACCCCTGGAAATCTTAAAAGTCAGGGGTCGTCTTATACGCTGGGTGTCATCTTATAGGGTGGGTGTGGACCAATGTGCATATGGTGGGAGTGGTCCCGATGAGGAAGAGAAGGGGCGTCTCACAGGGAAGGTGTAAGTGGAGTATCCCCCTATTACCTCATTGTGGCAGTGATGCTCTCTGTGCTGGGGTCGATGGCTCCTCTTTGTGCAGCGTGGGGGCTCTGTGCTGTGGGGCGTCGGCGGTGTATCTTTGTGCAGCGTTGGGGCTCCGCCGGCATTTCCTCAAAGTCCAGAGGACCCGGCAGCTCCATTATTGTGATGCGGTGGCCTCCGGGAAAATGGCCGCCCAGTTGTCTTATACGCCGGAAAATATGGTAGTTTGACAATAAATGGCTTCACCCAACCACTAACCATGAGTGGACAAAAAGTTTTTGGTGTTATCATCCATATTCTCTGAAAAATCTTGTGTATGTAATCTTTTGAGCACAACTGTATATCACTATGAGAAATGAGCCAGGCAGCGGGGCAATGTACAGAAACAAGTTGTGTAATCTATGAATGGACAGGGAGACATGGCGAATGACTGTGGAAGAAATTTCTGTTTAATTCACATTTATACTCTTGCTTCTCTAGAAGACCCAGAAAACTTTCTATGAAATATACGATATGTAGTCATATAACCACGAGCTTTTTCCATGGACTATTCAATACATATTCATAGCATGTAAAACATAGTTGATTTTTTTTTCTTTCTTTTATTAACTTATATATTTCACAGTGTGATGCAATACAACGTTACTGCTACATTTTTATTTGCATTGTATAATTTAAAATGAAAATTTCCGGTATTCTTTTGTGAAATTTTACGATGTCACATTTCATCCTCTAAGTAAAGCGAGAGCAACGTTAACAAAACCATTAAAAAGGAAATTCAATTAAATATTTCAGTTGGGAAAGAGCCTCCCGATTTATTGCGGCAGTCAGTGTTTGTTTACAGCGAGGTCTTTCCAACCGGCCAAATAACTTCCTGGCATCCCATTCATAAAAGAATGCACTTCAGTCTTTCCTGCTCCGTAATTCCTTATATGTTTCTACAAAAGCTTTAGATTTAATAAGAAATGTTTAACCACTTATTAGGCCATTATTGAAAACAATTTAAAAAAATAGCAAGTAAGAACGTAACTACAACTGTAATGCACATTTTCAATTTTAAGCGAATATACGACTGTCATCTGTGTGTTATACTTTTTAACTTATGCATTAATTTTAGTGTTATAAACACTTGTTATCTTTGAATACAACCAAGTAATTGCTAACAAAAATGTGGATATGCTATACTATCTAAATGGATATAGTTAATTAAATGTAAAGACAAGATTAACAATATATTTAAATAGTTGAGATAAGCAAATTTAACTCATTAAGAATTTCCCCAAAAATGTGAATTTGGCAAAATGTGAATTTGTCAAGACTCTATTCATATGAATCCAGCAGAAATGGCATCCCACCACATGTCATTTGCTGGATTCTTTTGAGTGCTGAAGAAGAGGTTAAAATAGAAAAAACAACAACTTTGTGCTAACTTTTCCTTCTGTTCTTACACTGCCTCCTTCTCACATTTTGTTTTATCACATCTGCCATCTGTACCCCTAGTCATCCATTCCAGTGTTGAGGCCAACTGAGGCCTGTGATTGGCCTAAACAGTCACGTTGGGGGCCGACATACTGTACACCTTGACTCCTTCCTCCATTTTTCTTCTTTCATGGATATTGGAGTAGTTGCCAGCTGAATTCCAAAAAAATCTGTCTGAATTGAATTTTGTTATATTTGCTCGTATTTGCTAGTATATAGATAAAGAGTTTTCCCAATCCTTTAAAAACAAATGCTCAGTTCTTCACTTTCTCACTAATCCATTATAGAGGCTGTGGTGTTAACGATGCTCTGATTTATGAGCTGTCAGCTCAGCAATGCTGCAGCCACTTGGTGGCTCACCATATTGTCACCTACTTATAAGTGATAATGACGAGATTGGTCTCAGGTACTGAGACCCCCACCAATGACTGCAATGTGTGATGTTCAGTAGAGGAGTAGTAATGCCAGAAAGTCAGGTACATGACCGCTAAAGTCACTGACTTCAGCAGTTACATGATGGTAACCTATAATCCACTGGCGGACACAGACAGAATTAGGCTCTTGTGCAAGAACACTATATGGACCCTTTGCAGTTCAATAGCTCATCATCACACACAATTACACCTGCTTTGGAGTTGAAAATGGGCCCCCTTGCCTCTTGGCACCCTGTGCAGCTGCACAGTTTACACCAATGATATGTCCGCCCCTGCTGTAATCGAAGACAGACATGGACTGCCAGAGCATCTGTGCTGGATCAGCAAAGGATTGAAGAAATGACTACTGTTTTTTTTCTTACTGTTTTGCGACTGTCAGAATAACTTCTGTTGTACTAACCCGGTGATAGCTGAGCCATACTAGTGGTTGAAGTCTGTGCCTATATAACAAAGCCAAGGTTTATTTATTTTACCCCCAAAAAAATAGCACCATCATATTCCACAGCACTTTACAGACCGTATCATCAATGTCCCCATTGGGGCTCACAATCTGCACTCACTATCAGTATGTCTTTGGAATGGTTAGTTATTAGTGATGAGCGAGTATACTCGTTACTTGGGTTTCCACGAGCATGCTCGGGTGGTCTCCGAGTATTCGTGCATGCTCGGAGATTTAATTTTCGTTGCCGCAGCTGCATGATTTGCGACTGCTAGACAGGCTGAATACATGTGGGGATTGCCTGTTTGTTAGGGAATTCCCACATGTATTCAGCCTGTCTAAAAGTCGCAAATCATGCAGCTGCGGCAACGAAAACTAAATCTCCGAACATGCACGAATACTCAGAGACCACCCGAGCATGCTCGTGGAAACCCAAGTAACGAGTATACTCGCTCATCAATATTGGTTATGTTTTGTGCTCCAAACTCAGTCTAATATAATAATAAGTTCATAAATGGTGGTTACTCAGGCAGAGAATGCCAAATTAAGAAACTAGCGGCAGGACACAGCATTGTCTCATGAATTGCTGGGGGTGGGTGGGTTAGCTGTGTTACCTACAACACATTTTAAGTAGCTATGGATTAGACTATTCAAAAAACGAAATCCTTTTTTTTAGTTGTTCAACACAAAAAGCCTTCATAGACATGACTGGAAAATAAACCTTACATTTTAGGCACCAACTGCAAATGTCTAGAAGCATTTACTACCTAGAGTCTGCAATCTGTGAAGCTTGTTAAATTGTAAATGTTATGTTCTAGCCCCTGCATCCTGCCTTCAGCTTGTACTTTGTCATCCATATTGGTTGCATATCATGGAGCCAATATTCCAGATTCCAATTTCTTTTGCTCATCGAAAGACATTGGCCCTGGTTCTTCAAAACCGGCATTTTGTATGGCAGTCTTGATGAAGGATGCTTTGGAGTAAGATATCATATGCCTCTTAATGAATTTGGTACATCTTTCAGTTGCCGTGCAATACTGCAAGAAATGTACTCCAGTCCAAGACTGGAATACATTTATGTCATAATTTATCCCGCTTTGGCCTAAATTATGATGAATTTGTCAGGCACCCTTGGCCATACCCCTTGGCAGCCAAGAAAGCTTCGCTCACTTTTTGAAAAAGAGTCTGGGACGGGTATAAAAATGCCAGAAGTTGTAAATTTTTGTGCAACTTGCTCAAAACTTTTGACACATTTTACACAGAAACTAGCATAAGCAGCTTGATGAATCCATTCCTTTGTGTCTTTGGCAATGCATGCAAAACTGGCCTGCCTGTTGTGAACTCTGTTTTCAGGCTCCCTCTTGTGGTCACAGGTGGTATGGTTTGACTTTTGCTTTGGGCTCCCCCTGGTGGCCTTATTTGTTATCCTGCTGGTCAGCTGTCTCGTTATCCTCTGGGAGGTGCCTATATAGCTCTGTTTTGCTTTCACTTATTGCCGGCTGTCAATGTAATCAGTGCTACTTAGATTCCTTCTGACTACCTTGCTCCCAGTCCATCCAAGACAAGCTAAGTTTTGTTTGCTCATTTTTTGATCTGCAGTGTTTATCATGTTTTCTTGTCCAGCTTGCTAAAATGTGATTCCCTCGCTTGCTGGTTGCTCTAGTGGACTGAGTTTCTCCCCACACACCGTTAGTTGGTGCGTGGGTTCTTGAAATCTCAGGATGGATATTTTGTAAGGGTTTTTTATTGATCGCATAGACCCCTGCTCTATTTTCTGCTTTCTAGTACTAGTGGGCCTCTTTTGCTGAATCTGATTTCATCCCTATGTGTGTGCCTTCTTACTTACTTACTTCACCGTTAATATTTGTTGGGGGCTTCTATATCTTTGGGGATTATTTCTCTGGAGGCAAGCGAGGTCTTTCTTTCTCTTTAGGGGTAGCTAGTTCCTCAGGCTGGCTCGAGACGTCTAGGAATTTTTTAGGCATGTTCACCGGCTACCTCTAGTTGTGTTGGATAGGTTCAGGTTTGCGATCAGTCCAGTTACCATCTCCCTAGAGCTTGCCCTACGTTTAATCACTTGCTGGTCTATTTGTGATCCTCTGCCACTAAAAGGATCATAACACCTGCCCATCCAATCCCTCACAATGGGAATCCAGGCTGGCTCTACCCATTGAGCTCAGGGCAATTTTTTATTTTAATGCGACCTATACAGCTCAAATTCTCAGAAAATCACTATGGAGCGGTCCCAGTCTCATTAATGTGTGCCAGTGTTGTATACTAGACATAGTAATATCTCTGCCTTTCTACATTTGGATACTCTCTTTGCATCCTGTTGCTTTCCAGCTGTAGAAAAACTGCAAATTCCAGGTTGTCATAAAAGGTATATACTGCCACAGCTTTCCGGTACACCACCAATATAAACCCATATGGTTCATGCAGCCTAGGCCAGGATTCTCACAAATGCCCATTATCACATATCTACAGAACAGGTTATAATTGTCTTATTCCAGGGGAAAGGGGGCACTTCTAGGACCCCCACCAAGTTCTATTACTCCTTTCTGTGCTGCTGGAGATTGAATATATAATTATAGTCTCACATGTCTATGTCTGAAAGCCAACACGATGGCAAAACTTTTCAAATGATGTGATGTGTCTTTGGGCGGTGTCTTTTGAGATTTCCTACTAACTTGTATTGTAGAGTACATAACATCTTCCAAGCCAAAAACGGCTGAAGAATGGTCAGCTCACTTCTTCTAACCGCTTGGCGTTTTTAGAAACCTCAAGTAGTTAAGACTGAACATAGGCACAGCAAGTCGTTTTATGTAGCAATGCATAGGTTTATTCTTTTGAACTTCATACTGATGAAAATTGTCTCTTCAGAGAGGAAGAGAACTAGAACTCTAGGGCCATTTATTGGAAGCAGTGATCCTAAAAGTCAATATCAACTTCTTACAAAGCCTTGCAATATGACTTGAGATACCAAAGTCATATTTCAAGGTTAGTAAAAGATCCGATATTGACTTTTATGATCGCTGCTTCCAATATTGACTCTTTAATGAGCCTTGCAATATGACTTGAGATACCCAAGTCATATTGCAAGGCTCGTTAAAGAGTTGATATTGACTTTTATGATCGCTGCTTTCAATAGGTGACATTAGAGTTCTAGTCCCCTTCCTCTCTGGAGAGACAATTTGCATATTTAATTTCCCAGAGGAGCATGCATGGCTTAGAAGTCTCCTCACTCAGACATGCCAAGTCTGGCTTGTCACACTCCGCAAGGAGAAATGTTACCTCTTAGACCTGAGCTTTTCACGGATACGTTTTTCAGGCAGATTCGAGCCCATACCTTATTGCAGCAGCTGTCTGTGCCTGTGCGTATATCTATGTAGTATGCTAGCAGTGAGCACAAGTATAGTAGTTTGATGGTTGGTAGTTGTAGGCGCATCATGTCTTTATATGCACTACTTGGACCTGTAGGGAGATGTATTTATTTAGACCAATTCACAAAGATGTTTTGTACGGTGTAATTTTTGGGTTTTATCTTTTATCAATTTACAAGGATGTTTTGTTATGTGTTCCAAATATTGTATTAGCAATGCATACTTTCCAAGATAATCTTTGGTAATCCCTCTCTTTAGGTCACATTTTAGGGATTTGTGTAAAGGTTTTTAAAAGTTGTATAAGTACTTACCGGAGTAAGCCACACATGGTGATTATCTCTGAGCCGAAATCTACAGCAGGATAAGTGGTGTCCTTGGCTTTTCATTTGTAGTCTGCAGACGAATGAGTCTCGAGTATTGCAGCTACATATACACAAGGAGTTTCATTTTTTATTCTGATCCTACAGTATTATTTCTTTAAAAGAAAAGAATAGAAAATGTCATGTTTTTCTTTGGTAAATGCCTCATCCAATCAAAAAAGCTTAATACATATTTGACAAATTACTAATCAACAGTTTTCCTTATATGGTCAGAAAGCCTTTGGTCATTGGAGTGTGTTAGGAGCTGTCAGGTGATGCCCCTCCACCAATTATGTGAGAGGAATGTACCAATTAGCACATACAGGGACTCTACAGAACTGTTAAACCATTGTTATTGCTGTACCGACTAGATTAGCAGATTCTGCCAGTGTTTGCAAGGCAGCATTGAAAAAGCTCAGTCCATTGCACCTCTTTAAGTTGATATTTTTTAAAGCTTATACAAAAAATTGAAAAATTGCTTTTACAGTGGTCTTCCATGATACCACCTTAATTAGATCTATGCTTTACAGTATGCTGCATGTTAATTTATTAGATAATTAATACAGATACAAGCCAGGTGCAGCTTAATTTGCATGTGCAGGGGGCAGAATGGGTTAATTCTGGAACAACATGTCCATATTGAACTGTCCTCCCATCTCTCTTCCTGCTCCCTCTTCAACCACTTACAATTTGGCTTCCGGTCACACCACTCCACTGAAACTGCCCTAACTAAGGTCACCAATGACCTATTAACCACCAAGAGCAAGCGACACTACACTGTCCTCCTCCTCCTGGACCTGTCCTCTGCCTTTGACACAGTGGACCATTACCTATTACTACAGACCCTCTCATCCCTTGGCATCACAGACTTGGCCCTATCCTGGATCTCATCATACCTAACAGACCGGACATTCAGCGTCTCACTCACACACCCCCTCCTCACCTCGCCCCCTATCTGTCGGAGTCCCGCAAGGTTCAGTTCTAGGGCAACTGCTTTTCTCCATTTACACCTTTGGCCTGGGACAGCTCATAGAATCTCACGGTTTTCAGTATCATCTCTATGCTGATAACACACAGATCTACATCTTTGGACCAGATATCACCACCCTACTAACCAGAATCCCTCAATGTCTGTCCGCTATTTCATCCTTCTTCTCCGCTAGATTTCCAAATCTTACATGGACAAAACAGAATTCATCGTCTTTCCCCATCTCATGTGACCTCCCCCCCACAAACCTATCTAGTAAACGGCTGCCCACTCTCCCCAGTCCCACAAGCTCGCTGCCTCAGGGTAATTCTTGACACTGATCTTTCCTTCAAACCGCATATCCAAGCCCTTTACACTTCCTGCCTCCTTCAACTCAAAAATATTTCACGGATCCGTGCATTCCTAAACCAAGAATCTGCAAAAACCCTAGTCCATGCCCTCATCATCTCCCGCCTCAACTACTGTAACTCCCTGCTCTGTGGCCTCCACTCTAACACTCTCGCATCCCTCCAATCTATTCTAAACTCTGCTGCCGACTAATCCACCTGTCCCCCCGCTATTCTCCGGCCTCTCCCCTCTGTCAATCCCTTCACTGGCTCCCCATTACCCAGAGACTCCAGTACAAAACCCTAACCTCTGATCCTCACAAGATCTCCTTCTCTACTCCCCTCTTATCTCCTTTTCCCACAATCGCATACAAGATTTCTCTCGCGCATCACCCCTAATCTGGAACTCTCTACCACAATATATCAGACTCTCGCCTACCATCGAAACCTTCAAAAAGAACCTGAAGACCCACCTCTTCCAACAAGCCTACAACCTGCAGTAACCACCGATCGACCAAACCACTGCACGACCAGCTCTATCCTCACCTATTGTATCCTCACCCATCCCTTGTAGATTGTGAGCCCTCGCGGGCAGGATCCTCTCTCCTCCTGGACCAGTTGTGACCTGTATTGTTTAAGATTATTGTACTTGTTTTTATTATGTCTACCCCTCCTCACATGTAAAGCGCCATGGAATAAATGGCGCTATAATAATAAATAATAATAATAATTCTTTAAGCTTCCAGCCACCATCCAAACCCAGTGGTGGGTGTGCGAGGAAGTCTCCATCTATCTAATCCCTCAGCAGTATGTCACTATCTACATAGTAACAGAGACATACATACACCGCAAATATTGCCATTGGGTTAAGGAGGCATAGGCACAGTATATTCCATAAATATTTGTTATATTTGGCACTCCAGCAAGAAAAATGCATATTCAGGTGTTTTCTCCATGAAGTTTATTGAAGTTGTGAAATGCTCATCTGTTTCCATAAACTACATAAACTCATAAACTACAGTGAAAATAGCCTTATGCTATGAGGACGCTTCCTTTTGTTTACTTTGTATTGTGGTGCAAAGACCCCCTGTAATGTCTAGCTCTGCTCCCACTGACTGACAACTGACTCCACTCTCCTCCTAAAGACCCCCTAACCCAAAAAAAATATTTTTTGCATAAAATTCCTCTAACCCCTCCCAGTGTATGAGCTAATCCCAACACTACTAACTATCTAATGCCTAAAGTAGTGCAAACTACTGTACATTCCTATACCTAATGTGGTTCCCCTAGTGGACAGACCTCCCACATTTTGGCAAAGCCTAGAGAAGAGCCAATGCGCAAAATCGGGCATAGGGAGACAATAAACCAATTTATCACATAAAAGAACATAAGCAGTAAACATTATCATGAAACCCCTTGTTGCCACAAGGTCTTCATCAATCCTACACTTACAACTGCACAGATTAAGGTCATGGGACCTCCAAATGTAGGACTTGCTTAGATATTTATGCCAAGGCTTATTGTACATTGTGGTTTTGTTATATTTTTGCAGCAAATAATGAAACGAAACCTCAGTTTGCATTAAGCCTCAGAAATCCTCTCAGTCTGATCTGCATCTAGGTCATGTAACCAAAGCTGCACCTCCATAAAGGTAAGGATTAGTGATGAGCGAGTGTACTCGTTGCTCGGATTTTCCAGAGCATGATCGGGTGACCTCCGAGTATTTATGATTGCTCGGAGATTGTTTTCATCCGTGCAGCTGAATGATTTTCAGCTACTAGCCTGCTTGATTACATGTGGAGATTCCCAGCAACCAGGCAACCCCCACATGTACTCATCCTGGCTACTAGCTGTAAATCATTCAGCTGTCGAGATGAAAACGAAATCTCCGAGCAGTCATAAATACTCGGAGGTCACCCGAGTGTGCTCGGGGAAAACCCGAGCAACGAGTACACTCGCTCATCACTAGTAAGGATGATTAAAGGGGTTCTTTTGAGATTAGAAAAAAAATTATTTATTAGGACATTTTCTTTACTTGTAATTAGAAAGTCACAACCATTTTGTCTAGGTAAGTATAGAATAAAAATGGGCACTACATGGTTGTACTGATGCAAACCTGTCCTGCAATGCTGGTACAAGTGCCCGAGAGCATGTCTTGTAGAAAGCTCCTCATGCTCCCTTCATGTGTTGTGTTATATGGCCGTTTCTTTAATTACACTACACTAATTGTTGGAACTGTGGCTGATAATGTGGGACAGTGTGGCCATGAATTTCTAAACTGTCCTCTTTATTTTTTACTGTCAGTCCTTTTAAAGGTAAGGTAAATTAATTTTCAATTGTCGATCTCTAAGCTTTAGTTATATTAAGAATTACTTCATGCAAACTATCCCTATAATCTAATTAGAAGCAAACCCTTTTTAAAGTTTGACGACACATGAGCTGTCCTTTGACCACTCCTGTTGATGATTCTCCTGCTTCTGATGCCATCACATCAACAGAGCAACGTCTTCTCTTCTGTTGACTGACTAACTCTGCCAATGTCATGCTGATTGACAGCTGCCTCCCTACTGCCTAACTGCTGGAAGACGGATCTCCTCTGGTCCATCTTAGTCCTCAACAAAGCACAGCAGTTAGATGCAGTCATCTTTCTTTGGGTGACAGAGCAGTGGCATGACTTCAACAAACATTTTCAATGACACAGTTGAAATAACTTCTTACTAGCAGCGATAGGGATTTGTAGCTTCCTAGACAGCTGTGACACTTTTGTTGCTCTTTTCCTGTGCTCGTTATCTTCAGACCACTTTTCAGGAACCACATAAATGAAGCGCCTGTGACTAACTTCTTTACTGTATGTGCCCCCAGCCTTGCTAAACTGTCTCTTCTCAGGATTTGGCCCTTAAGGACTCTCACAAAGTTTCTGGACCAAACTTCCCTTCCCCAACTCGCCTACTAAAGGTATTCCTTGACCACCGCTCAAGCTCCTTTCTTTAGTTGTTATCCTCCTCTTTCTGTCTGCTTCTGTGTTCTCCTATTACACACACACACACTCCGATGAAGATTACTTGGACCAGAGGGGTGTCCTTACTTCTCTCCTTGTCCAAACTTACTAACTGAACTTCCTTTTCCTGTCACTAACCCACAATCCCCAATGCTCTTCCTGTCCTGGGATAGCCTTTATAGTTAACCCGCTTTCTACACTACTGACAGGAAACTGCAGCCCCAAGAGGATTAATCTCAAATACAATACATTACTATAAAATACATATAAAATGCTTTCATACGTTTAACCACTCTGAGTTGTCAAAGAGTGGAACTCCATCCTCATCACTCTCGCATACCATTGACAAAACAGAGCGGAAGAGAAAGTGCTGCTCTGTTGATGATGGGTAAGAAGAAACAGGAGAGTCACTGCCTGAGCAGAGATAAACGCCGAGCAGAACAGGCAGGTAGTAAGCAACTACCTGCTGGTAAGTTGCTAGCCCTATAGGATAAAATAACTAAAGTCCTGGATAACCCCTTTTAAATGTTTTGATTTTAATTTTTATGCCTTTAAACCAAAGAGTTATGTCACAAAAAATAGTTAATACATAACATTTCCCACATGTCTATTTTACATTAGCACAATTTTTTAAACTTATTTTTTTTGTTAGGAAGTTATAAGGGTTAAAAGTTGACCAGTGATTTCTCATTCTTAGAACAAAATTTGCAAAACCATTTTTTATTAGGAACCACCTCCCATTTGAAGTGACTTTGAGGGGCCTATATGACAGAAAATACCAAAAGTGACACCATTCTAAAAACTGCACCGCTCAAGGTGCTCAAAACCACATTCAAGAAGTGTATTAACCCTTCAGGTTCTTCACAGGAATTAATGGAATGTGGAAGGAAAAAATAAACATTTAACTATCTTTCACAAAAATTTTCCTTTAGACCTAATTTTGTTTACATTCGCAAAGGTAACAGGAGAAATTACTCCATACAATTTGTTGCTCAATTTCTCCTGAACGTGCCGATACCCATATATGGGAGAAAACCACTGTTTGGGCGCACCGCAGGGCTCGGAAGGGAAGAAGCGCCATTTCACTTTTTGAATTTAAAATTGGCTGGCATAATTAGCGGACGTCATCTCATGTTTGGAGAGCCCCTGATGTGCCTAAACAATTGAAGACCCACACAAGTAACACCATTTTGGAAACTAGACCCCTTAGCTAACTAAATGTATTGAGCACCTTGAACCCTCAGGTGTTTCACAGAAGTTTATAACGTTGAGCCATGAAAATAAAAAAAATCTAAATTTTCCCACATAAATATATTTTAGCTCCAAATTTTGCATTTTCATAACAGTGACAGGAGAAATTGTTCCATGCAATTTATTGTGCAATTTCTCCTGAGTACACCGATGCCGAATATGTGGAGGAAAACAACTGTTTGGGTGTACGGCAGGGCTTGGAAGGGAAGGAGCGCCATTTGACTTTTTAAATGCGATAATTAGAGGATGCAATGCCGTATTTGGAGAGCCTCTGATGTGCCTAAACAGTGGAAACCCCCCACAAGTGACACCATTTTGGAAACTAGACTCCTTTGGGAACTTAATGTGTATTGAGCACCTTGAACCCCTCAGGTGCTTCACAGAAGTTTATAACGTTAAGCCCTGAAAATAAAAAAAATATTTAATTGGCTCCAAATTTTGTATTTTCACAAGGGTAACAGGAGAAAATGGACCCCCAAGTTTGTGGTGCAATTTCTCCTGAGTTAATTAATACCTGATATGTGGCCGAAAACTACTTTTGAGGCACAGTGCAAAGCTCAGAAGGGAAGAAACACCACATTACAAAAAAAATTTTTTGCATTGCTTTATTCTGAGAGCAATAACTTTTTAATTTTTACACTGATGAAGCTGTATTATGGCTTGTTTTTTGTGGGACAAGATGCCATTTTTAGCAGTACCATTTTTTATTTACATTAGTCTTTTTGATCGTGTTTTATTGCACTTTTTGTTTGGTGGTATGATGATAAAGCGTTGTTTTTTGCCTCATTTTTTATTTATTTTTTACAGTGTTCACTGATGGGGTTAACTAGTGGGACAGTTTTATAGAGCTGGTCATTCCGGACATGGCAGTACCAAATATGTATCCTTTTTTTTTTTTTTTTTTTACATAAATAAATGTATTTATTGGAATAATATTTTTTCTTTTTTTGTTCTATGTTTGAGGATTTTTTTTCCACTTTTTAAGTTTTTTAAACTTTTTTACATTGTCCTAGGATAGGACATCACTGTACAGTATCAGGTCGCTGATCGCTTACTCTGCAATGCTTCTGCACTGCAGAAGATCAGATCAGCATGTGACAGAAAGGTAAGGAGGCATGTCAGCGACTGCTCTCGGCAGGCGCTCACAATCCACCTTCCCTACAGGACCATGAAGGACGCCGCCCATCTTGCGGCTGGGGGTGTCCATGGAGTCCTTCAGGACAAAGTGATCAGATCGCGTTGTCCTGATGGGAGCACACAGGGAGCCCATTCCCTGTCCTATCTCCTCGATATCGCTGTCACATAGAGCTGACGCCCACTCCCGATCTCTGCAGCACTCAGTGAGAGCCCCCGCGATCACAGAGCCATATATGTACTGTGCTTTGTGGGAACGCAGCTCCCGCAGTGCTATACATATATGCCGCATGTCGGGAAGGGGTTAATGAGCACAGACATACGGTATGTATAATATTTACATGCAAAATCAGGGAAGCATAAAATGTGCCACAAAAATTTTTTAGTAATGAAGGGAATCTTGTCAATTTATTATTTGTTCTCAGGTTCTGATCTTGTGAAATTCCACATGATGGAGCTAGCAGTGTTCAAGATTATAGCTTTGCCACAATTCGCAGTATACAAAGGAGATTCACAAGGAAAAATGGACCAAGTCAGAGTCCACATCTACTATATAATTGTCTAAGGGTCACTTCCGTCTGTCTGTCTGTCCTTCTTTCTGTCTTTCTGTCTGTCATGGAATCCAAGTCGCTGATTGGTCGTGGCAAAACAGCCACGACCAATCAGTGACGGGCACAGTCCGGCGGAAAAATGGCCGCTCCTTCCTCCCCGCAGTCAGTGCCCGCTCCGTACTCCCCTCCAGTCTGCCCTGACACAGGGTTAATCGCAGCAGTAACGGACTGCGTTATGCCACGGTGTAATGCACTCCGTTACCGCAGCTATTAACCCTGTATGACCTACTTTTTACTATTCATGCTGCCTATGCAGCATGAATAGTAAAACGATCTAATGTTGAAAATAATAAAAAAAAAAAAAAAAAGTCATTATATACTCACCGTCCGTCGGCCCCCGGATTGACAACAGGCCTTTCCTGCTTGCGACGCTCCGTTAACCTGTCCATGCTGCGATCTTGCAAGATGATGACGTAGCGGTCTCGCGAGACCACTACGTCATCATCTCGCAACACCGCAATGCACTCTTCAGACCGGAGCACACGAGCAGCGTCAGTAACCGCTTCGCTTAGATCCGGGGGCTCCGAAAGGTGAGTATATAAATATTTTTTTTTATTTTATTTCTTTTTTTTTAAACAGGGATATGATGCCCACATTGCTATATACTACGTGGGCTGGGCAATATACTATGTGGCTGGGCAATATACTACATGGGCTGGGCAATATACTACATGGGCTGTGCAATATACTACGTGACTATACAAAGTGGGCTGCTATATACTACGTGGCTGCGCAATATACTACGTGACAATACAACATTTGCTGTGCAATATACTACGTGGCTGGGCAATATACTATGTGGCTGGGCAATATGCTACATGGGCTGTGCCATATACTATGTGGCTGGGCAATATACAACATGGGCTGTGCTATATACTACGTGGCTGGGCATTATACTACATGGGCTGGGCAATATACTACATGGGCTGTGCTATATACTATATGGGCTGGGCATTATACTACATGGGGTGTGCTATATACTACATGGCTCGGCAATATACTACGTGACTATATAACGTGGGCTGCGCAATATACAAGGTGGGCTGCGCAATATACAACGTGGGCTGCGCAATATGCAACGTGGGCTGCGCAATATACAACGTGGGCTGCGCAATGTACAACGTGGGCTGCGCAATGTACAACGTGGGCTGCGCAATGTACAACGTGGGCTGCGCAATGTACAACGTGGGCTGCGCAATGTACTAGTAATTCTAGTGAATCCATGAATGATTAAGCAGCCTTGTGAACTTCAACTCCTGTTATGGAGGCTTAATATGGTTCAGCCAAAGAATTCTATCCCACACATTGCCTGTTTATGGAAGGAGAAATGCAGTGTTAAAAAGAAAGTCATGGCTGTGTGCTTCGATTTTGTCCACTACTTTTTTTAGTAGTAATCTTAAGTGATTCTATGGTTGCTTAAAAAACACAGGTCCCAAGTCCTGTATGAGCTCACAAGCACACATAGTGCAAACTGACCACTAACAAAAAGCCTGGGTACATTTATTGCTCATGCTCACACAGTTGAGATAACAAATGCTCAAATAATATTTTAAAACATAAGCAAATGTAGTTTGCTGTCTGACCGCGGTTTTGCCCTCCTGTGACTTTTGTCTGGGTCTTGGTTAATGTGCAGCAGCAGCTGATTTTAGCATTTAACTTCCCATTCTAATGTAAATAAATAGTTCGTATCTCAATATATCATTTCTAAAAACAATCCATATTGGTATTATTTGTTAAGTCCTTCTATCTAATTTCATTCAAATACATATAAAATATATTTCTAATTTTTTCAGTTTGATGCTGTCAATAACTAATCTAACCATTAGGCCATGTTCACAGGTTCACACATTTAGTTCTTGGTCAGTATTTTACATCAGTATTTGTAAGACAAAACCAGGAGTGGGTGAAAAATGCAGAATTGGTGTTGTGTTTCTATTATACTTTTCCTATTGTGTTCACTCCTGATTTTGGTTTACAAATATTGGTGTAAGGTACTGATCAAATGCTGAACATTTGAAGTGGCTTTACACAATAACTTAAGATAGGAGGATTTCATAATAAACTTGTATGATAGAACTTAGGGCTAGAAATAGAAAATGAGTTGACATACATTATATAGTAAATTTGTCATGCTATAGTTAACCATGCCTAATTTTGGGAAGACCCACCTACTTGTTGGAGCCTTTTTACAGTTTATTTTAATTGAAATACAAAACAAAATTTAGGCATATCACACAATCCTCAATGCAGAAGGGTTATCATTTGAAGAGGAAGTAATATACAGTAATATACAGTGTCATACCGGTGACTCGCATGGTTAGTAAGTGCTGGCCTACTCACTGAGTGCACCGCTCTGCTCCTCCCCATTGTTAGACCATCTCGCTGAACTGCCTCATGAAACACTTTCAATACTGCTACATTTTCCTGTTGCTATATAGTCTCCATCTGGCTATAGAAAGGAGCATCCAGAGTCTGCAGGAACTTTAAACCACCGAGTTTTGCCTCTCTGACCTATCCCCTGTCAGCAGTGGATATATTGTTAAGCTCCTCTCTCCTTCCCTAAGCTTAGGTCGTAGCTGTAGTTCGTCACTATTTCCCTGTCAAGGTGCATTATTGTTTTGACTCTCCCGCCTTGTTTACTTGTTTGGCCTTATCTCTCCCCTTCTGTCCCTAGCTTTGTATTTTGAACCTGTCTAGCCCATCAAGTCCTCGGACTGTCTGACCTTGTCTCTGTTCTCACCCTCTTTGCTTCATATTTGTGCCTTTGACCCGCTCGTCAGCTGCTGGAGGTCCTGGGACTGTCCTGGAGTAATACAAGGTGACTACCCTAACAGCCCAAGCCTGTCCTCCATATCAGAGGCTCTAATGAAGACCAGGTAGTCACTGAGTTACACCTGGGTAAGCCCAGCCAGTGGTGCAGTGTGTCCACACCCAATGCCGTCACAAACCACAGAGATCCTCAAAACCACGCGGATCGGATACAGAAAATGTATAAATATTAGAAAACGTTATAATGTTTCACCATAGCAAGAATAGGCTGTATTTGCTGAAGCTCAAATACTCATTTAAGGATCTGGCAAGGGTTGTCCACCCCAATTAAAAATTATAGTAATAATGTGTAATCATTTATTGATCCCCACTGCTCTTTTATTTTACACCATGTTTGGTCTTTTTTTTAATAGGACAGCCCTTTAAAAAAGACTGAGACATTGATGACCTATGCTTAGCGCACAGTAGTTAGATTAGATATTAGATCTCAATACACCGTGTACAGAGCTCTGGTGTTCCAGTTCCATACATTATGTTCCTTCCATGTTGCAGGACTTGCTAACAGTGGGGGTCCTAGATGTAAATTGCTCTCTTTTTACCTTAGTTTTAATTTACATTACTATGTGGTAACAAGTAACTGACTTTTTAATAAATGTTTAAAAAAGGCTGCAGACCCAATTGGTCTCATGTTCTATCCAAGTTTCAAGGTTCTTTTCTGAAGTCATATGCCTATTTCACTGCTGTGTCTCTGCTTGTCGACTTGCATTTCTCCTTTTGCCAGGGATGTGGACGTTGTCTGTAAGCCTGTCAGCACTATACCGACAGTACTTAATTTCCCACACCTCCCTTGACACATCATCTTCGTGAGCATCTACAATGCTCTTCCAATCCCCTGCATCTTCCAAAGTTACAAATGGTGCAAAAAATAAGAGACATATATTTTGACAGAGTATAGAGAAAATTGAGGTAAAAATGATGGATTTGTCACGATATTTCCAAAAAATTGCGGTTTCACTGTTACGTTGACAAAAACATTTTATCAAAGATGTTTGGGTTTTTTTAATAGTGAATATTGCTGGACAGAGGAGTACAGGGCACAGGAGAGAGGAGGCATATGCTTACAATCGGCGGTGATGTTGTAACTGGATCACTATCGGCACTGACAAATGGTATAGGACAACATTTATAAGAAATGCTCCCACTTCCTAATTCTTCTCGGCATCTCTGTTACTACAGGCTGATTTAGCCTAACAACAGGCTGTGAACCGCAAATTAAGGAGAAGTCCAACCTATGATGGCCAGAACTTGAGTTTTTTTAAGCTATAAAACATCAGAATGTTTAATTAAAGTGACTTGAAAATTTACTTTTTAGGACATTGTATTTCGTTCAACAGTACACTTTTCTTTTAAAGTGTATGGGTCGATGGATGGTTATTTGATTCAGCAGCTACGTTTTATATTGTGATTTTCATATACTC
Source organism: Ranitomeya variabilis (assembly GCF_051348905.1). Lineage (NCBI taxonomy): Eukaryota > Metazoa > Chordata > Amphibia > Anura > Dendrobatidae > Ranitomeya > Ranitomeya variabilis. The sequence continues at coordinate 99,520,155 of NC_135235.1, read as the reverse complement.
TATTCTATTTTGGACGTTGTATGACACAGGGTGATCAGTTTACCATGACTGGCAGTATACTACAGATGCCTACCTCTCTGACGGTGAAACTTTTTGCAGACATACCAAGCATATGTAGGTGGTTAGTCAGTGAGATATGTCTGTAGTGTATACTGGAAATGATGCTGGATTTTCTTTACTTCCTGAAACCTTGCACTGAAGTCAAACTAATGGTTGTCTGAAGTAACCAGAATAATTGTGCCATTCATTTGGATTACTGTGACACATTTGATTTTAGTGGAATTTTTGCTCTGCTCTGTAATGGAATGGTTTTCCCTCTTAGCACTACTTTATATAATAGGTCTATATTTTATAGACCGTTTCACAGTGACAACATATGCATGGTCAGCCTGTGTGTTGGGCTCTCCATACATGTATTGTGACTGTGAAACAGCCCCGACACATGCAGCTGTGGCGCTGAACAGCTGATTATCAGGAGCGCTCCAGGTATCCGGGTTCCCGATGCAGCTATTCGGATAATGAGTTATCCAAAGCTATTCGCTCATCCCTAATTATAACCCATGTCGGTTTATTCTATGATAGTCTCACTGTCTCTGCAGCTGCACAGATATCAGGTAAGCCACCTGATAGTGTTTTTCGGACCAAACCAACATTTTAAATGGTTGTGTGGTCTACAAGTAGTTCACAATTTTATTTGTAATGCATGTCTCATATATATGTGAGCATGTAGACAAAAAATTATGTATTTTCCATCACACAGGTGTCTCCACTGCTTTCATCTAGATTATCTAGCATGATTAGCAGGGCCGGACTGGGACTAAAATTCAGCCCTGGCATTTGAAGTTACACAGGCCCACTTGTCACATGGTAACTGTATAATATCTTTGTACACTTGTAGGCAGGGCCGGATTTAGGCAAAGTGGGGCCCTACGCCTAGGCAAAGTTTAAAATGGGGCCCCAAATGATAACATATTGCACATCACACAAAAGCATTTCGGTTGTATTTACAAGCGCTGAGTTCAGGCCGCTAAATGAGTTTGATCAACAATACTGAAGTTGTTAAACAATTGTTTCCCGGCCTCTTTCCACCAGCTGAGGAATAATGATGGGACAGAACGATCACTAATAGATCACTAACAGATTACCATACAGTATCATGTTATGAGCAGCACATCTACAGTTTACACCGGCGCTATGCTGCTGAGAACAAGGATTTTTGTTCCAGCAAAAACAATCTGAATATGCAGCATTTTACTTGTTTAGTAAAATACACCCCATAGTCCTCCATATATTATAATGTGCACCACAGTCCTCCATATAGTATAATACAATCCCTATAGTCCTCCATATATTAAAATGCACTGCTCAGTCCTCCATATAGCATAATACACTCCTCATAGTGCTCCATATAGTATAATGCACCGCCATAGTCATTCATGTAGTACAATTCACTTCCCATAGTATAATACACCCCATAGTTCTTCATATAGTATAACGTATTCCCCATAATCCTCGATACAGTATAATGCAGCCCACAAATATTATAATGCAGCCACCACCCTGCAGAATATAATGCAGCCACCCCAGAGTATAATGCAGCCACTCCATAGAATATAGTACAGCCCACCTCCCCATAATATAGTATGTAGCCCCCATAGAATATAATGCAGCCCCCCATAGTATAACACAGCCTCCCCCATAGAATATAATATACCCTCACAATAGTATATAACAGCCACATAGTATATAACACGGCCTCCCCCATAGAATATAATATACCCCCATAGTATATAGCACAACCTGCATAGCAGATAACACAGCCCACTTAGCAGTATACAGCACAGCCCATGTAGCAGTATACAGCACTGCCCACATAGTAGTATACAGCACTGCCCACATAGTAGTATACAACACTGCCCACATAGTAGTATACAGCACAGCCCACATAGTAGTATACAGCAGAGCCCACATAGTAGTGTATAGCATTGCCCACATAGTAGTATATAGCACAGTCCACGTAGTAGTATACAGCACTGCCCACGTAGTAGTATACAGCACTGCCCACATAGTAGTATACAGCACTGCCCACACAGTAGTATACATCACTGCCCACACAGTAGTATACAGCACAGCCCACACAGTAGTATACAGCACTGCCCACATAGTAGTATACAGCACTGCCCACATAGTAGTATACAGCAGAGCCCACATAGTAGTATACAGCAGAGCCCACATAGTAGTGTATAGCAGAGGTGTCAAACTGCATTCCTCGAGGGCCGCCAACAGGTCATGTTTTCAGGATTTACTTAGCATTCCACAAGTTGCTGGAATCATTCTGTGCAGGTGATTAAATTATCACCTGTGCAATACAAGGAAATCCTGAAAACATGACCTGTTGGCGGCCCTCGAGGAATGCAGTTTGACACCTCTGGTGTATAGCACAGCCCACATAGTAGTATATAGCAGAGCCCACACAGTAGTGTACAGCAGAGCCCACATAGTAGTGTATAGCACAGCCCACATAGTAGTATACAGCAGAGCCCACATAGTAGTGTATAGCACAGCCCACATAGCAGTATACAGCATAGCCCACACAGTAGTATACAGCAAAGCCCACACAGTAGTATATAGCACAGCCCACATAGTAGTATACAGCAGAGCCCACATAGTAGTGTATAGCACAGCCCACATAGTAGTATACAGCAGAGCCCACATAGTAGTGTATAGCACAGCCCACATAGCAGTATACAGCACAGCCCACACAGTAGTTTACAGCAGAGCCCACACAGTAGTATATAGCACAACCCACATAGTAGTATACAGCAGAGCCCACATAGTAGTGTATAGTACAGCCCATATAGCAGTATACAGCACTGCCCACACAGTAGTATACAGCAGTGCCCACACAGTAGTATACAGCACTGCCCACATAGTAGTATACAGCAGAGCCCACATCTCTCCTCCCCCCCTAGAATGGCCCCACAGTCCAGTAAAAAAAAAACCACTCCTCACCTCGCGGTGCTCCCTGCTCCTATCTCGGCGGCTGCTGCTGCACTGCCTGGGACACAGTGAGTGCGCGCACACCCGCAGTGTCAGAGGCAGAGCAGGGAATGATGGGAGAGGGAGCATCAGGTGACGCTCTCTCCTCCATCATTGCATTCAACTGTACCGGCATCATAGACGCCGGTATAGTTGAATGCGGCAGCGGTGGCGCTAGGGGGGAAGGGTGAGTCAGCGTGTAGCGGCCCACTACTGGCACCGGCCCTTCTGGCATTTGCCAGAACTGCCCGATTAGTATTCTTTCTAAACTATGAAAACAGACAAAATGTTAGCTCAGCTAATGTGAATGTGCAGACGTCTAGTTTAATCTGACAGCATACTGCTTCTGTATGTTCTGATGGCATTATATTCCCTCCTACCTTCTCTCAGTGTTAGATATGTCAGCAGGAAGAGGGAGGATACAGCATACTGCTTCTGTATGTGCTGATGGCATTATATTCCCTCCTACCTTCTGTCAGTGTTAGATATGTCAGCAGGAAGAGGGAGGATACAGCGTACTGCTTCTGTATGTGCTGATGGCACTAGATCCCCTCCTGCCTTCTCAGTGTTAGAAATGGCAGCAGGGAGAGGGGGGAGGTGGTGAGTCGCCACCAGGGCAATGGGGAATACTCAGTGCGGGGTCCAGTTGCTCTTAAATGGGTGCCACGGTGACTGCGACCCGGTCCGTGGCCCTGGCCACTCAATAAAAGGGAAACTCTTTAAAGGGAAATTGGTAATAAAGTCTATTTGTGTCGCCACCTGTGGTTCTCGGTCAGAGGGACCAACGCTGCTTAAAGGGGTAAAGATGGTGATGCTTCCCACAGGTGAAGCGGGATCCCCAGGGTTCCCAAGGTCTATGGCAGGGATGGTGGGTTGCCGGTAAATAACGGATGACACAGAGTTGCAGTCTTTACCTGGTTTACTGATGGTAGCAGGCCTCAGTCCAGGGTACAGGCAACAGGTGCAGAAGGAGTCCAGACAGCCTGAAAACAAGTGGTAATCTCCCTTGGCAGGTCAGGTTGGGAGCCTTCCTCTATGCGCTGGTTTTCTGGTCCCTTGCTACCTGTAGTTCACTAGCAAGGTTCCCTTTTCTCTCTCCTGTCCTGGGACAGTACCTGCATGGCAGGCAACTTGAGCTGTACTCTTGGGGTCTCTGACACGGTGACTCCAGGCTCTATCTGCTGCTGTGCCTCAGGTATGGTATGGGCAATTAACATACAGTCCTATGCCCTCCGGTTCTGCTGTGGACCTAGTAGTTATCCACAACCTCGGGCTCCTGGTGCCCGGTTTCTGCAATCTGGCTCACAGGAGGACCAATTGCAGCCTCCCTGAGCTCCTAATCACTGCTCTCCCTTCACTGTCTGCTCCAGACTGAACTAACTCCTCCTCCAGACCAGGATGGAAATCAGGTAAGTTCCCATAAAACAGGGTTTTGAGCTCCCCTTCTGGCCTGGAGTTAGAATATGTTGTTTGTAAGATTTACCTGCCAAAGGGATCCCACTTGTCTCCAGGCATGGCTCTACCATCCCCGAGAGGAAGGCAGTATCACTGTGGTACCCGAACTCCTGAGGTGCCACAGTTGCACAAGGCAAATTTAGACTGGAAAGAGGAAAAGCATCCAAGTTATCACAATTGGCAGATCACATGGGCTGTAGATAGGGAAGACGGCACGCATGGTTTACTGGGGGAGGTTGTGTAGGACTGTAGTGAAAAAGCAGAGCACCTAAGGCAATCGCACTATGGCATTAGTATATATTATCACAAGAGAAAAGAGATGATTCAGACTGTTGAAGAAGAAATGAGCACAGAAATGAAACCTTGCATGAATTAGAGATGTTGAAGATAAATAAAGCTAGAAAATAATAGCATACAATGCTATGACACACAAAACTTGCACCCAATATGCATTACTGGATATATTTCCACATGGGAAAAATCTGAAGTCGATTGTAAAATGCATATTGGGGGGTCTAAACAATTTATTGAAGAGTTCAGTGTATAACTTTTTTTAATTCAAAGAAACCAGTAACATATGTAAAAATCTCATTGCCATTAACAAATATAGCCTTTAAATGTTCATGCTGGGAATCTCAGTGAGAATTAAAGGTTTTCTTACAGAATGCCAATTGAGGAGAGCATTTTTAATCTCCTATTATTCCTGAAAACCTAAGATAAGATGGTAGAAGAATATTTACTGAATGTTAGTTTGGAAATGAGAAAAATGTATGATGTCTGCATCTCCCATAGAATTAATGAAGATGGAGTAGAATTGTATATCCTGTCCTTTTGCCATGGGTTTAACTGAGAACAGCACCATTTTTCCCAGCTCAGAGATCCTAAAACACCAGGACTCGGCAAAGTTTATCCAATATATTGATGCCAATTTTTAAGTCACCCTTTTAAACACCAAAACTGAGACGATGTCTTAGGGTACCGTCACACAGTGGCATTTTTATCGCTACGACGGCACGATTCGTGACGTTCTAGCGATATAGTTACGATCTCGCAGTGTCTGACACGCTACTGCGATCAGGGACCCTGCTGAGAATCGTACGTCGTAGCAGATCGTTTGAAACTTTCTTTCGTCGCTGGATCTCCCGCTGTCATCGCTGGATCGTTGTGTGTGACAGCGATCCAGCGATGCGTTCGCTGGTAACCAGGGTAAACATCGGGTTACTAAGCGCAGGGCCGCGCTTAGTAACCCGATGTTTACCGTGGTTACCAGCGTAAAAGTAAAAAAAAAAAAACCGTACATACTCACCATCTGATGTCCGTCAGGTCCCTTGCCGTCTGCTTTCCGCTCTGACTGTCTGCCGGCCGGAAAGTGAGAGCAGATCACAGCGGTGACGTCGCCGCTGTGATCTGCTTTCACTTTACGGCGGCACTCAGTCACAGCAGGAAGCAGACGGCAAGGGACCTGAAGGACATCAGATGGTGAGTATGTACAGTTTGTTTTTTTTACTTTTACGCTGGTAACCACGGTAAACATCGGGTTACTAAGCGCGGCCCTGCGCTTAGTAACCTGATGTTTACCCTGGTTACCAGCGAACCTCGGCATCGTTGGTCGCTGGAGAGCGGTCTGTGTGACAGCTCCCCAGCGACCACACAACGACTTACCAACGATCACGGCCAGGTCGTATCGCTGGTCGTGATCGTTGGTAAATCGTTATGTGAGACGGTACCCTTAGAGAACAACGGAAAACTTTTTGTCAGAACAGCTCTTCACACAAAGGCAAGTAGTTTTTGGTGTTTGTTTTTGCCATTGTTTTGAAGGATTGTAAGGAGCCCTTGTATGTGTCTTTAGTAAATATTTGGTGTGTACAAAGTAAAAACATTTTTGTATATGTCACTTGCCTTGGTAGTAGCTTTTACCAATGTCACCTTCCAAGATTTGGCATTTCATACAAATTGTACATACTATTTCTGTTCTGATTTTTCATGCAAGAAAGCTTTGCTGGTAAAGGCCATTGTTAGGTGACAGTATTTTCTACTTAATTTTTTGTTTAATTTGTATTTAAGGCTGGCTATAGGTAAGTGAATACAACCAAATCAACATGTATTTTTAACTTCTCTCTTGCCACCATTTTTTTTTTTTTGTATATTAATATTTGCATATTAAATTTCCAAGATGAGCATTGCACGGCGAATAAACCTTCTTACATTGGCATGCCAGAGCTGGTATGTCACTCTCCACAAGGAGAAGCATTACTCCTTAGACCTCAGTACAGAGCCTCTCACCTAGCCTAATCAGTTCTCATACTTTGTACTGACGAGGGCAATACCCTGAAACAGTGTTAGCAAATTGAGATTCTGATTGGACTTTTATCCTAAGTCATATTGCAAGACTCGTTAAAGGGTAGATAATGACTTGTAGCGTTGTTGCTTCCAACAGGTGGCGCTATAGAGTTCAAGTCCTCTTTCTCTCTGAAGATGCAATTTGCATATTAAATTTCCCAGAGGAGCATTGCACGGCGAATAAGCCTCCTTATATTGGCATGCCAGAGCTGGTATGTCACTCTCCAAAAGTAGAAACGTTATGCCATATACCTCACACCAGTGAATAGACATTTATCACCTTTTAAACATGTATAAATCTATGTGCTGAGTGCCCCTATTCCTTCCCAGACACAAACGCCTGCACTGTACTCTATTTCTAACAGTGCCTTCAACAAAGACCAAAGTTTTGGTGTTCCTGGTCAACTGATACACCACTCAGACTGGAATCTCCTTGTCTGGTTTAGTGGGCCTGCCTTCATTGCAACCTCCATGATCAGAAAGTTTGAGCTACAGTATTGTGGATAGTTGCTAACTTAGTACGATCCCCTTTTCAGCTTGTAGTTTAAAACAACCCATAATTTTGCTTAAAGGGAAGTTTTTGCAATGTAATCTGAGGGCACTATGAGGTTAGGGGTTTAGATCGTGATTTAAGCATTGTGTCACTCAGTGGCATAACTAACGTTCAATGGGCTCCGGTACAAAATATACAGTAACATGATTTAAAAATCTGAAATGCGGACCTACTGAAATGTATGTTCAGTAAATGCACTCAATATTTGGTCGGGGCTCCTTTTGCATCAATTACTGCATCAACACTGCATCAATACTGCGTGGCCTGGAGGTGATCAGCCTGTGGCACTGCTGAGGTGTTAAGGAAGCCCAGGTTACTTTGATAGCAGAATTCAGCTCATCTGCATTGTTGGGTCTGGTGTCTCATCTTCCTCTTGACACGGTTACGGTCAGGCGAGTTTGCTTGCCAATCAAGCACAGTAATAATGTTGTTTTTAAACCAGGTATTGGTACTTTTGGCAGTGTGGACAGGTGCCAAGTACTGCTGGAGAAGCTTGTCAGAAGAGGGAAGCATGAAGTGCTCTAAAATTTCCTGGTAGATGGCTGTGCTGACTTTGATCATGATAAAACACAGTGGACCTACACCAGGAGATGACATGGCTCCCCAAACCATCACTGATTGTGGAAACTTCACACTAGACCTCAAGCAGTTTGGATTGTGGCCTCTCCACTCTTCCTCCAGACTCTGCGACCTTGATTTAGAAATGAAATGCAAAATGTACTTTCATCTGAAAATATCTTGGACCACTGAGTAACAGTCCAGTTCTTTTTCTCCTTAGCCCAGGTAAGAGGCTTCTGGCGTTGTCTATTTGTCATGAGTAGTGTTGAGCATTCCGATACCGCAAGTATCGGGTATCGGCCGATACTTGCGGGTATCGGAATTCCGATACCGAGATCCGATACTTTTGTGGTATCGGGTATCGGTATCGAAACAACATTAATGTAAAAATGTGTAAAAGAAAGAATTAAAATAAAAAATATTGCTATACTCACCTCTCCGACGCAGCCTGCACCTTACCGAGGGAAGCGGCAGCGTTCTTTGTTTAAAATTCGCGCTTTTCTTTCCTTTACGTGAAGTCCCGGCTTGTGATTGGTTGCGTCGCAGTCACATGGGCGACGCAACCAATCACAGCAAGCCGTGACGTAATTTCAGGTCCTTAAGGATTTTAAAATTACGTCCCGGCTTTGTGATTGGTTGCGTCGCAGTCACATGGGCGACGCCACCAATCACAGCAAGCCGTGACGTAATTTCAGGCCCTTAAGGATTTTAAAATTACGTCCCGGCTTTGTGATTGGTTGCGTCGCAGTCACATGGGCGACGCAACCAATCACAAGCCGTGACGTCACGGGAGGCTGGACACGCGCGCATTTTAAAATGCGCGCTTGTCCAGCCTCCCGTGACGTCCCGGCTTGTGATTGGTTGCATCGCGGTCAACCAATCACAAGCCGGGAGGCTGGACACGCGCGCATTTTAAAATGCGCGCTTGTCCAGCCTCCCGTGACGTCCCAGCTTGTGATTGGTTGCATCGCGGTCAACCAATCACAAGCCGGGAGGCTGGACACGCGCGCATTTTAAAATTTTAAAATGCGCGCGTGTCCAGCCTCCCGGCTTGTGATTGGTTGACCGCGATGCAACCAATCACAAGCCGGGACGTCACGGGAGGCTGGACAAGTGCGCATTTTAAAATGCGCGCGTGTCCAGCCTCCCGTGACGTCACGGCTTGTTATTGGTTGCGTCGCCCATGTGACTGCGACGCAACCAATCACAAAGCCGGGACGTAATTTTAAAATCCTTAAGGGCCTGAAATTACGTCACGGCTTGCTGTGATTGGTTGCGTCGCCCATGTGACTGCGACGCAACCAATCACAAAGCCGGGACGTAATTTTAAAATCCTTAAGGACCTGAAATTACGTCACGGCTTGCTGTGATTGGTTGCGTCGCCCATGTGACTGCTACGCAACCAATCACAAAGCCGGGACTTCACGTAAGGAAAGAAAAGCGCGAATTTTAAGCAAACAACGCTGCCGGTTCCCTCGGAGAGGTGAGTATAGCAATATTTTTTATTTTAATTCTTTCTTTTACACATTAATATGGTTCCCAGGGCCTGAAGGAGAGTTTCCTCTCCTTCAGACCCTGGGAACCATCAGGAATACCGTCCGATACTTGAGTCCCATTGACTTGTATTGGTATCGGGTATCGGTATCGGATTGGATCCGATACTTTGCCGGTATCGGCCGATACTTTCCGATACCGATACTTTCAAGTATCGGACGGTATCGCTCAACACTAGTCATGAGTGGCTTGACACAAGGAATGCGACACTTGTAGCCCATATCCTGGATACCTCGGTGTGTGGTGGCTCTTGGAGCAATGACTCCAGCAGCAGTCCTCTCCTTGTGAATCTCCCCCAAATTTTTGAATGGCCTTTTCTTAACCCCTTACTGACCTCGGACGGGATAGTACGTCCGATGTCCGCTCCCCTGCTTTGATACAGGGCTCCGCGGTGAGCCTGCATCAAAGCCGGGACATGTCAGCTGTTTTGAACAGCTGACATGTGCCCGCAATAGCGGCGGGTGAAATCGCGATTCACCCGCCGCTATTAACTAGTTAAATGCCGCTGTCAAACGCAGACAGCGGCATTTAACTACCGCATCCGGCCGGGCGGCCGGATATGAGCGCATCGCCGACCCCCGTCACATGATCTCCATTGTACCCATTGTAACCATAGAGGTCCTTGAGACCTCTATGGTTACTGATCCCTGGCAGCTGTGAGTGCCACCCTGTGGTCGGCGCTCATAGCACACCTGATTTTCTGCTACATAGCAGTGAACAGCAGATCGCTGCTATGTAGCAGAGGCGATCGTGCTGTGCCTGCTTCTAGCCTCCCATGGAGGCTATTGAAGCATGGCAAAAGTAAAAAAAAAAAAAAGTAAAAAAAATGTGAAAAAAATATAAAAGTTTAAATCACCCCCCTTTCGCCCCAATCAAAATAAATCAATAAAAAAAAAAATCAAACCTACACATATTTGGTATAGCCAAGTTCAGAATCGCCCGATCTATCAATAAAAAAAAGCATTAACCTGATCGCTAAACGGCGTAATGAGAAAAACAATCAAAACGCCAGAATTACGTTTTTTTTGTCACCGCGACATTGCATTAAAATGCAATAACGGGCGATCAAAAGAACATATCTGCACCAAATTGGAATCATTAAAAACGCCAGCTCGGCACGCAAAAAATAAGCCCTCAAACGACCCCAGATCATGAAAAATGGAGACGCTACAAGTATCAGAAGATGGCTCGATTTTCTTTTTTTTTTTTTTAGCAAAGTTTGGATTTTTTTTTCGCCACTTAGGTAAAAAATAACCTAGTCATGTTAGGTGTCTATGAACTCGTAGTGACCTGGATAATCATAATGGCAGGTCCGTTTTAGCATTTAGTGAACCTAGCAAAAAAGCCAAGCAAAAAACAAGTGTGGGATTGCACTTTTTTTGCAATTTCACCGCACTTGGAATTTTTTTTCCCATTTTCTGGTACACGACATGGTAAAACCAATGATGTCGTTCAAAAGTACAACTCGTCCCGCAAAAAATAAGCCCTCACATGGCCAAATTGACGGAAAAATAAAAAAGTTATGGCTCTGGGAAGGAGGGGAGTGAAAAATGAACACGGAAAAATGAAAAATCCCAAGGTCATGAAGGAGTTAATAATCCTTTCAAGGCTGTGGTTATCCCGGTTGCTTGTGCACCTTTTCCTACCACACTTTTTCCTACCACTCAACCTTCCATTAATATGCTTGGATACAGCACTCTGAACAGCCAGCTTCTTTAGGAATGACCTTTTGTGGCTTACCCTCCTTGTGGAGTGTCAATGACTGCCTTCTAGACATCTATCAAGTCATCAGTCTCCCCCATGATTGTGGAGCCTACTAAAACAGACTAAGGGACCTTTTTTATATGCTTAGGAAGCCTTTGCAGGTGTTTTTTGTTAATTATTCTAATTTACTGAGATAGTAACTTTTGGGTTTTCATTGGCTGTAAGTGATAATCATCAACATTAACAGAAATAAGCACTTGAAATAGATCACTCTGTAATGACTATATAATATATGAGTTTTACTTTTTGTATTGAAGAACTGAAACAAATTAACTTTTTAATGATATTCTAATTTTGTGAGAAGCACCTGTACGTATTCATTTTTTTTTTGCAGCATCCACTGTACTTGAAAATATGATTTTTACAATAGAAAAAAAATTGATCCATAGAAGTGTCATAAAATTGAACCTTGCTTTTCTACACGAGAATAAAAAAGAATAATAAATTGGTCAGCAAAATGTAAAGAATGTAAAAAAAATAATTACAAGTATAATCAAAAAAGTTAATTCCCTTCCCATGTTCTTTCATTGTGCTGATGTCTATGTACAAGTGTCAATTGCGTCTCACCTTTGTCACCATATTACTGTCAGTTCCACTGTGAAAGATGATGGCAAGCTCCTGTTAGAGGACGTTAGAAGTAAATGTAGTTTTTCTACCATAAGCTATACAAAGCTTGGCAGTTTTTAGGATTGACTGTCACTGACGGGATTTTTTGTTGTTCCCCTAAATTTGGGAACAAAGATTTCTCATGTACAAAGTAGTTATCTAAGAAGCTCTTTGTCTTCAAGTCTTTCCTTTTTGCTTTATGGCTTTTCTTATGAAAACATGTACTTGATGTATGTTTGTATGTTACGTATAAGTTCTGGTATGTTATATTGTTTGTGTATGGCTATACAGGCACTCTTATATTATCTTGTTTGTCAACATCTAAGACGGTTTATGGAATAATATGTTACATAGATGTTCTCCGTCTTGAGGGTTTTGTAAGTGTCTTGATGCTGCACTTCCTCTTCTGAGTCATAGAACAGACTTTTATTGGGGGGGAGGTGGGTAATTCGACCTTGTTACTAGCGAGCCAAATGCATTTCTTCTTCTGGCTTACACGAAGCATGCTAGTTATGCATTTGGCCATAGTTTGCAGCCTTAATCTGAGCAGCTGCTCTCTGACAGTTCCTGTGGACAAGTGCAGCACGCTGTCATTCAGGAGCGCTCACACTCCACGACCTGCTCATCCTGGGCTGTAGGAAGATATGACTCTTCAGTGGAAGGTGCATTGACAGGTAGGAAATCATCTACTTTTATTGGGGGAAAAGGGAAATATCACAGCAAAGAACTAATGAAGGATTTCCTTACAGTCCCGATTCCTCTCCATTTGCTTGGTTAGATACAAATTGTGATACTTTATTAACATCCCAGCTCTCTAATGTATTCTCATTGTAGTTTACATATTTTGTTTTCTACTTTTTTCTTTATGTTGAGACATCAGACTACGATAGACTTAAAGATCTTTAATATATACGCCTGTTCCTACATAGTGATACTCCATGGCATACGTTCTTCATTTCATTTTTTGGAATTATAAAAGTCCATGTTTGTAGAGGAAGCGTTCTCCAAACCCAGCAGGGACTGGCATGTTACTGAAGTTAATGCCAAGGAAAGCAAAGTTTTAGCCAAGTCTCTCTTTTTTGGTATAAAAGTAATAACGCAAGTAACCCTCAGATGTCGTGCCTTCATAAACGTTGTTAAGAAGTTTCGTTTTTATTAGGATTTACTGTTTATTATATAAAATGTGGCGAGTATAGAAAAGAAATAAAAATGAAAAGACAGTTATTTTCTTAGGTTTTTTTATTTATTTTTTTCACATTAAATGTTTAGCGACAATTTCGAAAACAATTGAAAAAATGGCATTTTACATGTGCTTAACTGGTGTCTCTTCTGACTTCTTAATGCATGCTGGAATGGATAAGAGTTTATCAGAAACAATAGGTCTAACGGTTTAATAAGCAGAACATGTGTGTTACATTTCTATTCCTTTCTGTTTAACACACAGCTGAGATACAAATGGATACTGTATGTCACTTACATGACAGCTTTGCCTGTATACAACATAATTCCTTTTAGAAACACAAATAGAGATACAGTTTGAAATAGAAAAAGAATCGAATGCACAAATTATCACGGAATGAGAGTTTGTGACACTTATGAAACTTTCATGAAATGACTGTTTTAGTAAATGCTGCTTTTCCTCCCTTGGCTGCTATTATGTGCATGATTCAATGTGGTACTGTAGATGTTAAGTGCCTCTCTGTATCATTCAGCTTTCAGTACAGCCAGTCTGCACACTGTCTTTAGAGACAATGCTTGTTATTACTATTATTGTTTATGAAGTGCCAACATTTTCCAAGCGTTCCATCAGTGTTGGCCACTTTCAGGCTTTTGTAATATATTTGGAAGACCGAAAAGATATTCTTGAATTACACGAACAATGTATTGCACATTTACTTATTAACTTAATCCAGGTGTCCCCATGGAGTAAGGCGGAATTTAATTTGTTGGTGATACTTTCACTTATTGTTATTATATAGGCAAATGTGACCAGATTTGTGATCACACATAGATCGTGTAAATATCCGTGACCGTATTATTAGGCTGGGTTCACATTGCGTTAATGTGTGCACGCTAACGGACAGCGTTGCACGGCGAAAATGTCGCAATTAACGCCGTGCAACGGGGCCGTTAGCGTGCCCATTGACAGCAATGTCAATTTCTCCTGCAGCGCATCACTAGCGCGTGCCTTTTTCGGCTCGCGCTAGTGATGTGCCGTTCTTGTGTGATGCAGCGTCCGCGGCGCGCCCGAGGTCCGTTCCCCGCTCTCGCAGATCGGGGATCTGCGAGAGTGGGGACGTTAACGCGACCCCAAACACGGCCCCTAAATAAACATTGCGTTAGCGCAATCCGCTAGCACTAGCGCTAAACGGATTGCCCTAACGCAATGTGAACCTAGCCTTAGAATTGTTTGTTCTCACTGTTATTTATGTAGTATGTTTCAACATATATCAGGAAGCCTAAAATGATAGTGTTGGCCCCTACAAAAAATAATCCAGTTGTACGGGTCGAGGAGGATGGTAGAAAGGTCAAATAATTAAATTGCCTTCTCTACTGTATCTAATGACAAGCCGCATGATTGTGGAAAGTTTCCATCACAGCACATCTTTCATCAGATTTCATAATACAAACTGAATCCATTATTAAAGAAATCTGATGAGACTGATGTACTTACTTTGAAAATACATTTTAAAATGGCTGCATAATACTCACAATGAGTGGTTTATGAGACCAGGTAGTGGATTATGCAGCCATTTTGGCATGGATTTTCTAAATCAGGGGTGTCAAACTGCGTTCCTTGAGGGCCGCAAACAGGTCATGTTTTCAGGATTTCCTTGTATTGCACAGGTGATAATTTAATCACCTGCACAGAATGATTCCAGCACCTTGTGGAATGCTAAGGAAATCTTGAAAACACTCATGGTTTTTAGGCCCTCGAGGAATGCAGTTTGACACCCCTGTTATAAATAAATGCATCACTCACAGCAGGTATAACATCTGATAAGATCTGATTAATGCTGGTCTACATATTTTCCAAAGTTGTCAGGTTCAGTTATGAAATAAGCCATTTTTTAATGATTTTGACCTCCTAAATTCAAATCTGGCAATGAAAATTTTTAGTTGGCTCTTGCTTGTATAATATCAAAGAGTTTTCATTTTACTGCTACATATAATTAGATTTGCAAAAACAATAATGAAAGTACTGAAAGTTTTATGCATTAAAGCTGCAGAATAAGTTATGCCAATTTCTTGATATTTAATTAGAGTAAACTTGGCGACAATTCAAATAACTGAAACCTGTCTCTACACAATTGCGAATTATAAGCTGTGCTACATAATGTGGACCTCAGTCAGTGACAACTTTTTTGCTTGTCTCAAGTACTCCTGCATCAGATCATTTCTTACAAGTGTTCAACAGTAGGGTTGAGCGAAACGGGTCGTTCATTTTCAAAAGTCGCCGACTTTTGGCAAAGTCGAGTTTCATGAAACCCGATCCGACCCCTGTGCGGGGTCGGCCATGCGGTACGCAACTTTCGCGCCAAAGTCGCGTTTCAATGACGCGAAAAGCGCCATTTCTCAGCCAATGAAGGTGAACGCAGAGTGTGGGCAGCGTGATGACATAGGTCCTGGTCCCTACCATCTTAGAGAAGGGCATTGCAGTGATTGGCTTGCTTTCTGCAGCGTCACAGGGGCTATAAAGGGGCGTTCCCGCCGACCGCCATCTTACTGCTGCTGATCTGAGCGTAGGGAGAGGTTGCTGCCGCTTCTTCAGAAGCAGGGAGAGTGATAGGCAGGGTACATAAAGCTGCAAACCGCTTGTGCTGTAGCGATTTCCACTGTCCAACACCACCTTTTGTTTGCAGGGACAGTGGAAGCTACATTTTTTTTTCCTCAGCGCTGTCGCTCATTGGGCTGCCCTAGAAGGCTCCCTGACCCTGATAGCTGCGTTGCTGTGCCTGTGTGTGTACGACGCTGTGCAAACCAACTGCTTTTTTCAAAGCACAAATCCTCTTGTTCCTTCCTTTCTGCACAGCTATCTTTTTTGTTTGTCCACACTTTTTATTTAATTTGTGCATCAGTCCACTCCTTATTGCTGCCTGCCATACCTGGCTGAGATTACTGCAGGGAGATAGTAATTGTCCCTGTTTTTTTTTTTTTTTTGTGGGAGATTAAGATTGGCATTTCTGCTAGAGTGCCATCCCTGTGTGTGCCATCTCTCACTCAGTGGGCCATAGAAAGCCTATTAATTTTTTTGCTTGATTTGGGTACTAAAATCTACCTGAAAAAAAATCACTACATCAATCAGTGGGAGAAAAATATTGGCCTCAGTCAGGGCTTGTGTGCCACTCCTGACTCCTGTGTGTGCCATCTCTCACTCAGTGGGCCATAGAAAACCTATTAATTTTTTTGCTTGATTTGGGTTCTAAAATCTACCTGAAAAAAAATCACTACATCAATCAGTGGGAGAAAAATATTGGCCTCAGTCAGGGCTTGTGTGCCACTCCTGACTCCTGTGTGTGCCATCTCTCACTCAGTGGGCCATAGAAAGCCTTTTTTTTTTTTATTTGGTTTCTAAAGTCTCCCTGAAAAAATCATTTTATCTTATTTGGTTTCTAAAGTCTCCCTGAGAAAAAAAAAAAAAAAATAGGTGGGAGATTAATATTGACATTTGTGCTTGAGTGACAGTCCTGCGTGTGTGGCATCTCTGTGATTTGGTGCCACAGAAAACAGAGTGTGTAACATTGTGCCTGATTTTCCTTGTGGTCTCACCAACCTGTTAAGGGATATTGAAATCATTCTGAAGTTATAGCTCACTGTGTAAGTTGTTTGACAGCAACAAATAAAGTTACTTTGGTTAAGTTTTTAAAACAATGAGGAAGTCTGGTGCAAGAGGTCGTGGCCGTGGGCGTTCATTGTCAGCTGGTAATGATGGTAGTGGTAGTGGAGCATCAGGTGGTCGTGGGGATAAAAATATTCCACCTAAGTCTGGAGCTGTGGAGCCAGTTTCGTCGTCTGGCTACACAAGGCCTCGAACGCTCTCTTTTCTGGGAGTAGGAAAACCGCTTTTAAAGCTGGAGCAGCAACATCAAGTTTTGGCTTACATTGCAGACTCAGCCTCTAGCTCTTTTGCCTCCTCTTCTGAAACTGGTAAATGTAAAAGCAGCGCGTCGCTTGTGGATGTTCACGGTCAGGGACAAGTCGCTTCCTTGTCCTCTTCAGCAAAAACTACAACAAGAGAGAAGGATGCAGCAGGCGACACAACGGGTTACTCCATGGAGCTCTTTACACATACCGTCCCTGGCTTAGAAAGTGAAACACTTAACAGGCCATGCCCATTACAAGTAGATTCTGACATGGAGTGCACTGATGCACAGCCACAGCCAGAGTACTATGCTGCTCCTTTGACTCAGACCACAACATTGCCCTCTCAGGGTACTGATCCACAATCAGACCCTGATGAGACTATGTTGCCCCGCCACGAACGCTATACCACCGACCGACACAGTGACACAGACGAAGTTGCACACGAGCTCGAAGAGGAGGTAATAGATGACCCAGTTGTTGACCCCGATTGGCATCCATTGGGGGAACAGGGTGCAGGCGGCAGTAGTTCAGAAGCGGAGGAGGACCCACAGCAGGCATCAACATCGCAACAGGTTCCATCTGCCGGGCCCGTATCTGGCCCAAAACGCGTGTCAAAGCCAAAACCTGTTGGAGGACAGCGTGGCCATCCGGTTAAAGCTCAGTCTGCAATCCCTGAAAAGGGATCCGATGCTAGGAAGAGTGCAGTCTGGCATTTTTTTAAACATTATCCAATTGATCAGCGCAAAGTCAAATGTCAAAAATGTTCAACTAGCTTAAGCAGAGGTCAGAATCTGAAAAGTCTCAATACTAGTTGCATGCATAGACACTTAACCACCATGCATTTTCAAGCCTGGAATAACTACCAAACGTCCCTTAAGGGACTACCTGAAGAATCTTCCTGATATATTAATAAAACCTGCTGACAAAGGAGGGAATGTTGTAGTGTGGCCTGCTAGCCAATATGAGAGGGAGGCGTTCCGTCAACTCAATAACTCAACTTGCTATAAAAAGCTTACGTATAATCCTTCTAGTACTTTTTCGGGTCAACTTATGGCCATCATCAAGGAGGCCTTGGATTTGGATATAATTACTAAGGAACTTGCCTCCTCTCTCATAATTGGTGACCCCACTATAGCTACTTTTTATCTCCTCCCAAAAGTACATAAGGATCTCGAGTCACCACCCGGTCGTCCCATTGTATCAGGGAGGGGGAATTATCTCGAGCATATTAATTCCTGGATTGACTTCCACCTCCAGCCTCTCGTTACGGCCCTTCCTTCTTATCTGAGGGATACTGGTGAGCTGCTCCGCAGGGTCGATGGCCTCCATTTTGGGGGTGAATCTCTACTGGTCTCAGCAGATGTGGAGTCCCTATATACAAATATCAGACACACAGATGGCATTGCTGCTGTGAAATTTTTCTTAGAAACATCTACTTTATCAGTTGCACTTAGGGGACTCCTGCTGAGACTGCTGGAGTTCACCCTCACTCACAATTTCTTTGTGTTCAAGGGATCCTTCTACCTACAGCTCCAGGGAACAGCCATGGGCGCGGCCTTTGCGCCGGCCTATGCCAATCTGTTCCTGGGGCTGTGGGAGAGGGATCTCTTCCTGTCAGACAGGCTGTCGTCGATGGACCATATCCCCATTTGGGTGCGGTACATCGACGACATCCTTTTTGTCTGGCAGGGTGAGGCCGTTGACCTTGAGCAGCTCATCAGTCATCTTAATGATAATAAATTTAATATCAGCCTTACCTGTGAGTGGAACAAGTCACAAATCAGTTTCTTGGATGTCATGATTGGTATGGATGAGTCAGGGAATATCTTCACAGATATTTTTCGTAAGGCTACATCTACCAATATGGTTCTCCATGCCTCATCGTGTCATCCACGTCATATGATATCATCTATACCTGTTGGCCAGTTCCTCCGTTTACGGAGGATTTGCTCAACAGAGAATGACTTTGAGAGACGGGCCATTGAACTGACGAAACGCTTTGTTGAACGGGGATACAGCAGGCGGATTGTTAAGAAAGCATATCATAGGGCAAAATATTCTGCCTGCAACCGTCTGCTGTATAAACCCCAAAGAGACAAAGCATGTAGTGGTGGGGATCAATTGAGATTTATTACTAATTTTCATCACCAGGCGGATAAAGTGAGACTGGCACTCACTAAGGCCTGGCCTATTCTCCTCACTGACCCCACCATCTGCAAATTTCTTCCTGAAAGACCTTTACTTACCTTTAGACGGGCTAGGAATTTGAGAGATATTCTGACTAGGAGTCACTATACAGCACAGGGACCTAGGACATTTCTAGATAATGTATCGGCCCCAGGGGGTTGCACCCCATGCGGCCGTTGCATTGCATGTCCGAATGTTGATAGGTGTGATACGTTTACCAACGCCTGTGGATCCAAGATATATACTATCCGGAAGCGCATTACTTGCGTTTCAAGATATGTAATATATTATGCCACCAGCCCCTGTGGACTCATTTATGTTGGAATGACAACTAGACAATTAAAAGTCAGAACTAGGGAGCACGTCCTTGGGATTGAGGCGGCCGTTACACAAAAGGACACGTCATTATTAAAAACTATCCCGAGACATTTTCAGAGGTACCATCAAAGTGACAGTTCACTCTTTAGGGTTCGTGGCATAGACATGCTTAATGTCAATATTCGAGGTGGGAATCTTTTCAAGCGGTTGGGCCAGTTAGAGACAAGATGGATCTGGCTGCTCAACACAGTAGATCCATTTGGCTTGAATGAAAATATCAGTTATGCTCCGTTCTTGTAATCGTTACATTGCTGCACCTCGCCTATCCGCATCTTGTTTTGGTTTTAAATTTGGTTTTAACTGTTTGTTTTATTACTTATTAGGACTATTTACATCACCTATTTCTCTGGGTCACTTTTGTCGTTGATGGGATTTGCAGTTTGTTGCTGACGGCAGGGGAGCCAAGCTGGAAGAGAGAAAGAAATAATAAACGGATCATTCCTGGTATTTTATACCATCATACGACTGATGTTTGCGTATACTACGTGATTTGATTTCATTCATATTTAACCCTATGGGGATGCTTTACATCACCTGTTTCTCTGGGTCATTTTTGCCGTTGATGGGGTTTGCAGCCTGTTGCTGTTGACAAAGGAACCAAGCTGGAAGAGAGAAAGAAATATTACATGGATTATTCCTGATATTATATGCCAGTATACGGACTGATATTTGTTAATACTATGTTTTTTGTTTTCATCCAGGCTTCTGTAACCCTAGTGGGTGTGTATCTGTCAGGTTTGAGCACTTCTCATTATTCTATTGTGCCTTTCAGTTTTTTAGCCCTATTAGTATGGAGATGTGTCCTGTTCCATAGGACTTTCATCCGCTTTATATATCGCACATATAATGTGCTGTTCCGCTACTTCTGCTATACATTTTTGATTACCATAGAATGTACCGCTATTGCCCGTCTTGTTGCCCTTCAGTAATATGGTGATCCTATTCCTATATTGTTATGCGCATGCGCCGCTTCGACCTGTCGGTCTCGCGCCGTCTGGTACGCACTTCCGGATCACGTGGGGCCCCATGTGTTTCCGGTTGCGGCGTGCACGGTGGCGACGAGATGGGCGGGCGGACTACGGCGCATGAATGCGTTTTAATTATGGCAGACTGCATATATAGCCGTTTATGTGCCCTTATCATTTACGCGCCCCCTGAGGAAGGTAGTGATACCGAAACGCGCGTCGGGGTAGTTTGGAGCCCCCATACCGGACAATACAGCTATTACGGGTATGTGCAATCATTATGTGTTTTCATGCAATTTTCAGCCACTACTATGGCTGCTAGCTACTGAATAGGAGTTATCTCTCCTTAGATTATTACTTTTTGCCTTGTGGCGTTCAGTAATTCTGTCTGCCACTATGTGATGCACTTTACTTTACTTCCATATACTGGTCTTGTCTGGCTATGGGTGAGCACCAACCTTGGGCTTTTTTTAGCATGATGCTGGTGGCTGTTTCCATCTGTTAGCCCTGCTACACACTGTCTGTTCCTGTTTTATATGTATCATCTATATCTATTTAAATAAAGTACTATACATTTGGATCTCATGACTGCTTGGTTGTTTCTTGGTGTTCATTTCTAGATTGGTGCAGTTATCCTTATGTCCATGCATGAGTGGTACATTTATATATCTTTTACTATTGGTATTATCCATATTTATCTTTTGTACTACTAATTATGTATATTAGAATTTCTTTATATGTCCCTTAAGGTTGTAGCACCCTCGGCCAATGAAGCTAGTCAGCAACGCAACATCCCTTCCATCACTGTAAGGCCACCATTTTCCGCACCACCGGCAGTATCTGTGCAGGTTTCTTTGCCAGCCAAAAGCAGTCAGGGAATCACCAGTTTTGTAGGAGGAAATATTGCATCTAGGGCACCGGCGGAAACAATACCGTCTCCAACCGTCTCTCAGTCTGCCATGTCCACCGGCACACCCGAAAGTTCCACGATCTCCAGCTCTCCAGTCCAGCTCACACTACGTGAGACTCTGGTTAGAAAAAGGAAGTACTTATCCTCGCATCCGCGTACACAGGGTTTTAACGCCCACATAGCTAGACTAATCTCGTTAGAGATGATGCCCTACCGGTTAGTTGAAAGCGAAGCTTTCAAAGCCCTGATGGAGTACGCTGAACCACGATATGAGCTACCCAGTCGACACTTTTTTTTCCAGAAAAGCCATCCCAGCCCTGCACCAGCATGTTAAACAGCGCATCGTCCATGCACTCAGGCAATCTGTGAGTACAAAGGTGCACCTGACCACAGATGCATGGACCAGTAGGCATGGCCAGGGACGTTATGTGTCCATCACGGCACACTGTGGTGGATGCAGGGTCCACAGGGGACATCAATTTCAGGACAGTTGTGCCTAGCCCACGGTGTAGGAAACAGTTGGCTGTAGGCGTTCGCACCCCCTCCTCCTCCTCCTCGTCCTCCTGCAGAAGCTACAGCTCTTCCACAGACCGCAGTCGGCCAACCACTCCATCGGCAGATGACACTGTTGCACACCAGTTGTCCCATTATGGGCCAGCTACTGGCAAGCGTCAGCAGGCTGTATTGGCTATGAAGTGTTTGGGCGACAACAGACACACCGCGGAAGTTCTGTCCGAGTTCTTGCAACAAGAAACGCAGTCGTGGCTGGGCACAGTAGATCTTGAGGCAGGCAAGGTAGTGAGTGATAACGGAAGGAATTTCATGGCTGCCATCTCCCTTTCCCAACTGAAACACATTCCTTGCCTGGCTCACACCTTAAACCTGGTGGTGCAGTGCTTATTGAAAACTTATCCTGGGTTCTCCGACCTGCTCCTCAAAGTGCGTGGACTTTGCTCACATATCCGACGTTCGCCTGTACACTCCAGCCGTATGCAGACCTATCAGCGGTCTTTGAACCTTCCCCAGCATCGCCTAATCATAGACGTTGCAACAAGGTGGAACTCAACACTGCACATGCTTCAGAGACTGTGCCAACAGAGGCGGGCTGTTATGTTTTTGTGGGAGGATACACATACACGGGCAGGCAGTAGGATGGCAGACATGGAGTTGTCAGGTGTGCAGTGGTCGAAGATACAAGACATGTGTCAAGTCCTTCAGTGTTTTGAGGAATGCACACGGCTGGTTAGTGCAGACAACGCCATAATAAGCATGAGCATCCCCCTAATGTGTCTGCTGATGCAAAGTTTGACGCACATAAAGGATCAGGCGTCTGCACCAGAGGAAGAGGAAAGCCTTGATGACAGTCAGCCATTGTCTGGTCAGGGCAGTGTACAGGATGAGGTAGCGGGAGAAGAGGAGGTGGAGGACGAGGAGGATGATGGGGATGAGTATATTTTTAATGCGGAAGCTTTCCCGGGGGCACTGCAAATTGGTTGCGTGGCAAGGCCGGGTTCTGGTTTTTTGAGGGACACAAGTGACGTAGATTTGCCTGAAACTGCCCCTCAACCAATCACAACCGGAGATTTGACAACTGGAACTTTGGCCCACATGGCGGATTATGCCTTACGTATCCTAAAAAGGGACACACGCATTACGAAAATGATGAACGATGACGATTACTGGTTGGCCTGCCTCCTTGATCCACGCTATAAAGGCAAATTGCAAAATATTATGCCACATGAGAACTTGGAACTAATATTAGCAACCAAACAATCAACTCTTGTTGACCGTTTGCTTCAGGCATTCCCAGCACACAGCGCACGTGATCGTTCTCACACGAGCTCCAGGGGGCAGCAGACTAGGAGTGTTAGGGGTGCACACATCAGAAGTGGCGTTGGACAGAGGGGTTTTCTGACCAGGTTGTGGAGTGATTTTGCTATGACCGCAGACAGGACAGGTACTGCTGCATCAATTGAAAGTGACAGGAGACAACATTTGTCCAGTATGGTTACTAACTATTTTTCATCCCTTATCGATGTTCTCCCTCAACCGTCATTCCCATTTGATTACTGGGCATCAAAATTAGACACCTGGCCAGAATTGGCAGAATATGCATTGCAGGAGCTTGCTTGCCCGGCAGCAAGTGTCCTATCAGAAAGAGTATTCAGTGCTGCAGGTTCAATATTAACTGAAAAAAGGACTCGTCTGGCTACCCAAAATGTTGATGATCTAACATTCATTAAAATGAACCACAACTGGATTTCGAAATCTTTTGCCCCACCTTGCCCGGCCGACACCTAGCTTTCCTATGAAAAGCTCTTGCCTGTGGACTACTGTGAATTACTTTTCTAATGTCTAATTTGCTGCAGCTGATTGTCCAGCATACGACATGTTTACACCTCCCTAAATGGCCAAACTCCCCACACGGGGCCGTGGTATTGCGACTTAGCGCAAGCACCCGTGAGACTGCTGTTTGTCTGAAGAGGTGGGTGTGCTCGCTTTTGGTCGACGGCATTGCTACTGGGTCCCTCATAGTACAATAAAGTTTCTCTGGCGGTGGTGGTGCGCACCCAACGTCAGACACACTGTTGTAACATGAGGGGCCCTGGGCCTGTACCGCCGGCCACAAGAGAGTTCACCCACCCCCAGGTCAAACATTTGTCTACCACTTCCACAGTTATCTATCACACTTCCACCAATGTTTAGTCTATGCGCTGACAACCTTCCATACCTGCTACTGACAATACCATTGTGTTGACATGTATGATGGTACTTAACATAGTCAAGGGCAGTGTCCTCTATTTACCACAGTAAATACTTTGCGCTAAATTAGTAGGTCTGAAACAACGCAGAGGATCCCACCCCTGAACCTAATGATTGCACCCTTTAGTGTTTTTGTTTTGTTTTAATGCGAGACATTCACATTTATTTGTTGTTTTGGACTACTAACTGGCAGACACTCATTACAATCGGCCTCCGTTGACCAGACCACTGCTGCCCGTGTACCCCTGGAACCAATTATAAAGTGCCTACAGCTAGCCCATTTTAGTATGTTAGGCCTTCGAAGCCTGTCTGCGGTCCCTCCTTCCACTAGGCCTCCACTGACCTGACCACTGCTGCCCGTGTACCCCTGGAACCAATTATAAAGTGCCTACAGCCTGCCCATTTTAGTATGTTAGGCCTTGGAAGCCTGTCTGCGGTCCCTCCTTCCACTAGGCCTCCACTGACCTGACCACTGCTGCCCGTGTACCCCTGGAACCAATTATAAAGTGCCTACAGCCTGCCCATTTTAGTATGTTAGGCCTTGGAAGCCTGTCTGCGGTCCCTCCTTCCACTAGGCCTCCACTGACCTGACCACTGCTGCCCATGTACCCCTGGAACCAATTATAAAGTGCCTACAGCCTGCCCATTTTAGTATGTTAGGCGTTGGAAGCCTGTCTGCGGTCCCTCCTTCCACTAGGCCTCCACTGACCTGACCACTGCTGCCCGTGTACCCCTGGAACCAATTATAAAGTGCCTACAGCCTGCCCATTTTAGTATGTTAGGCCTTGGAAGCCTGTCTGCGGTCCCTCCTTCCACTAGGCCTCCACTGACCTGACCACTGCTGCCCGTGTACCCCTGGAACCAATTTTACAGTGCATAGAGCCTATTTTTTAATTTTATTTAATATTAATAAAGCCATGATGTACTACGCTGTACCACGCTATGAGCTACCCAGTTGACAATTCTTTTGCGAGAAAAGCCATCCCACCCCTCCACCAGCATGTTAAAGACCACATTGTCCTTTCATTCTGTCAATCTGTGAGTCCAAAGGTACACCTGACAACAGACACATGGAACGGTAGGCATGGCCACGGAAGGTTACGTGTCCTTTGTGGCGCAATGGGTTAATGTATTGGATGCATGGTCCACACAGGGGACAGCCTGGTAAGTCTGTCTGCAGTCCCTAATTCAAGTTGTCCTCAAATGAATAAATCTAAGCTTCAACCTTCTGGCTCTCATTAAGTGCTGTGTTTTTAAAAATTGGTGGTTCCGGCCTACTAACGGTGTCTGCCCCTGCTTGGTGTTGTCCTCAACTGAATAAAGCTGAGCTTCTACCTTCTGGCTCTCTTTAAGTGCTGTGTTTTTAAAAATTGGTGGTTCCGGCCTACTAACGGTGTCTGCCCCTGCCTGGTGTTGTCCTCAACTGAATACAGCTGTGCTTCAACCTTCTGGCTCTCATTAAGTGCTGTGTTTTTAAAAATTGGTGGTTAGGGCCTACTAACGGTGTCTGCCCCTCCCTGGTGTTGCCCTCAACTGAATACAGCTGAGCTTCTACCTTCTGGCTTTCGGCCTATAGTATCAGATATTAAACTGCATTTGGCCTACTAGTGTGGTTGGGCCCTTAAAACAGTGTCTGCTGCTCTTGGGTTTGCTACTCCACTGAACAAAGCAGTGCCGCCTGTTTAGTCCTGTTACCAATTTTGAACTGCATTTAGCCTACTTTATTCTTTGGCCCTATATCTGTTTCCTCCTCATTCTGCCCATTGCCCAGCCACTGCTAGATGAGTCTGCTGGTACATTGACCCAGACCACTACATTCCCCTTGCACTCTACACAGCCAGAATCTGACCCTGCTGAAAGTAAGGTTCCCCTTCCCGCATGTTATACCACCTTACACAGGGACAAAGAGGAAGGTGCAGATGAAAGTGCAGGTTCCTTCATCAGGTGGGGGGGGCATACTCGTTGGCGACATCACTGGCACAGGGCCCCTCAGAGTACGCAAAAGTGTCGCTGCTGGTGGGAGGCGCCCCCGCCGTGCAAACACACCGCTGTACTTTGAGGGGCCCTGTGCCAGTGCCAATGCCAACGAGTGGGCCCCCCTGCTTGCTTAGGATCACAGCACTTGCAAACTTGACATACTTACCTCTCACTGCTCCACCGCCGTGACGTAGTCCACGTTTCCTGTGCCCACTAAAACCTTGAACCAGCCCTACCCCCCACAACTTTTGCCAAATGACCCCCAATTTCCAATGCCCAACTATTATTATAAAGTTAATTAAGATTGACAAGCTTCAGAAACAAGAATGGAAGTTTTTGGCATTAAAATGGGCACTGTAGGTGTTTTCCTGGCCTCCACTCACTGCCGACTATGCTTCCCCATTGACTTGCATTGGGTTTCGTGTTTCGGTCGATCCCCGACTTTTAGCGATAATCGGCCGACTGCACTCGACTCGACTCTGGACAAAATCGGGTTTCACAAAACCCGACTCGACCTTAAAAAAAATGAAAGTCGCTCAACCCTATTCAACAGTAATCTGCAAGCATTGACCGATTCCTTTTTCCTTGATATCTTTTCTCCATAGTCGCAATATATTGGTGAGTTCTCTAACCGTGCTTGTTGCTAACTACTCGGCAATTTGGTGGGAAAAGATTAGATGCGAATATAAGAAATTAGTAATTAAGGACATGTTACAGCCAAGATCCTTATATGTTTTTGATGATATTTTCCACCAACTCTTCATAGCTATCTATTCTTGAGTTTCTCAAAAATTAGTTACCACTAATGTGAATGCCAACCTTTTCCTTGCCCTGCAGCAAACTGGAAAGCTCCTCATCTTGAAGAAGCTTACGAATTTGAGGTCCAATAAAGACTCTTTCCTTTATCTTTGCTTCACTCCACCTTGTAAATTTATCAATGAGATACTTGAATGCTTTTGCACTTTTATCCATTGCCTTCACAAAGTTGTTCATTAGGCCCAACTTGATATGCAATGGCGGTTAACAAAATTTTATGTGGGTCAACAAGTGCTGGATGCAGAACATTTTTACTCCATGGCTGAAGTGAATATCTGAGAGGCCAGCTTGTTTATTGTAGTAATATTCTCTTGCACAACTATCTCACTCACATAGAAAGCAGCAGTACTTTTTCTATCCACCCTGGAGACCAAGTAAGAATGCAACCACCTTTAAGTCACTACAGTGAAGCCAAAAATGTTGGTCATCGTTCAGGCAACTCAACAGCTCTTTCATGTTGTCATAGGTTTCTTCCATATCTACTGTGTAACTGACTGTAATTGAAGGTAGCGCATTGCCATTATGCAGCAAGACGGCTTTTAGGCTTGTTTTGGACGAATCGAAGAAGAGCCTCCATTCCTCTGGATTATGACTTCTCTTCAGAGCTTCCATTAAACTGTTGATGTTGTTGCATGCCACAAGATCGCCCTCCATAAAGAAGTATTGGACAAGATCGTTATCACTGTTGCTAAAAAAGAAATCCAAACATTGCCCGCTAGTAGATTCCACTGCTATAGCCTGGAACCTAAGAGCTCAGCCTTAAGGTACCTTCACAGTAAACAACTTTCCAACGAGAACGACAACGATCCGTGACGTTGCAGCGTCCTGGATAGCTATCTCTTTGTGTTTGACACGCAGCAGCGATCTGGATCCCGCTGTGATATCGCTGGTCGGAGCTAGAAGTCCAGAACTTTATTTGGTCGTCAGATCGGCGTGTATCGTCGTGTTTGACAGCAAAAGCAACGATGCCAGCAATGTTTCTTCATGGAGCGAACTGGAGCGAACAACCAGCGAGAACAATAAGTACGTCACTGGATTGCTCCTGCATCGTTATGCTGTTGCCGGTGTCTGACGTCTCCTAGCGACCTAAATAGCGACACTGCAGCGATCGGCTCGTTGTCTATATCGCTGCAGGTTCGCTTAATGTGACGGTACCTTTAGTCTTGGGCAGATCCAAATCTCTAACAAGATCGTTCAGTTCACTTTGTGTTAGAAGGTGTGGTTCAGTTGAGGTTGCTGACAGAAAGTCTGTGTTGTGAGAGGAAGATGCTTCATAACACCAAGTGCCCTCTTCTTTACTTGACTCAACTGAAAATGTTTCTGATGCTTTTGGAATCTGCAGTTCTTCTGTATGTAATACTGAGCGTGTTGCAGATGGAATGTTTGGATACTGTAGAGTCCATTTCTTCCTTGTAACATTTTTTTCCTAAAAGGGGGTAACCATGCTGAAATAGCAATTGGTATTGTCATCGGTTGGCTGTCTCCAGATCATTGGGACTGCAAAATTCTTGTCCTGATCTCCTATTGTGGAGCCAAAATTCAGATTGAAGGCTTTCCTTATCATGGTAGTCAAGATTTGACTTCTCCGCATATGTAGCAGAAACCTTCTGCTTTATTAATGCAAGAACTAAGTATGTCTAAAAAAAGCATTTAGAAACATGTCAATAATTAGAGCCAATCAGCAAAATTAAACATCATATTTGTTTTCAGCACTACAAAATTAGTTGAGTTCATCTGTTTTAGTTTCTGAAGCAATTTGGCTGGAGAACAGGATTATATATGGGAAGTTTGTGTTTTGAAACCTTTTCACTGATTCCCTTTAAATGTCACCTGCCTCACCCTGTTACTTACATGCCACAGCACTGAGGTTGCAACACCATGAAGGAAAATTTGTGGAATTATGAAATTCACAGGATGGATAGACATGTTAATGATATGCAAATAATGAAAAAATGGAAACTACATTTTCTAAACATCTCGATTTACTCAGTGTTGAGTATAAGCGCCGTATGCAGAATTCATTGCATTTACACTACCTGGCTTCTATCAATTAGGTTAATAATGGTTGTCTGAGGGATGCTCTGCTACACCAAATGCACTTGTCCATGCAGATCATCAACATCCGCTGCTGGCAGCTCCCTTTTAAATTGTCGACCAATGATGTCACAGATGTGCTTGATGGGACACCAGTCCATTGTCGATGCAGGCCATGGTAGCAGATTTAGGCCATGTAGGCTACTCTCTGTAGCACGAGTAGCACAAGTATATGCGGCCTGGTGTAGTTGTGGTGACAAATGGCTCCTGTGTCACTTTCACACTCCCTTGGGGATGTGTCTTCATGGCATTGCCCATATGGTCTATGGAACAATCCCTGGCAATCATTACATCCAAAACAAAAGTGGGACTCACACCTCCAGTCAAGCCTCCATTACCGTTTTGTTCTGCACCATGGTGACCTTTGATAGCGGTGGAGTAAGGTCAGTGAAGTGAATGAAACTTTGTGAGAGTCCCGGCATTCATGTAATGTTGAATTAGTTCTTTTATTCAATCAACAAGTAGATCAAATAGGACACGTTTCAGTCTATCCCCGGTTTTCATCAATAATGTGCATTTATCACGGTAGATCATATATCACGCCGACATTAATAACCATACTGATAGCATGTCAAGGTGTGTATTTCTGCGCATGGTGCTCATACTTGATACAGAATAAATAAAGATGTTTTGAAGCTTTAGTTTCCATTCTTTAGCATTTGCATATCATTAACATGTCTATTGATCCTGTGATTTCCATAATTCCAGCACTTTTCTTTCTTCATGTTGTAATTTCAATGTTGTGAAGTGTATTTATAACACTATAATAGCCAGATCACCAGGTTCAAATGGCATACGCCCTCGAGTTCTTCAGGAATTAAGCACCGTGATAAACAGACCATTATTTCTAATAATGAAGAATTTCAAAGCAAATGTGGTGCCAAAATTTACAAAGGGATCAAAAGGTGAGCCCGTAAACTGTAGACCTGTAAGTTTAGTCTCCTAGTTTAGATAAAATATTTGAATGCTTTGAAAGAGTTGCTATCCTGGAGTTTCTCAATGAAGATAACCTTATAACTTAAGGTACTGTCACACTCTGCAACTTTCCAACGATCACGACCAGCGATACGACCTGGCCGTGATCGTTGGAAAGTCGTGTTGTGGTCGCTGGAGAGCTGTCACACAGACAGCTCTCCAGCGACCAACGATGCTGAAGGCCCCGGGTAACCAGGGTAAACATCGGGTTGCTAAGCGCTGGGCTGCGCTTAGTAACCCGATGTTTACCCTGGTTACCAGTGTAAAATGTAAAATAACAAATAGTACATACTCACATTCGCGTCCCCCGGCGTCCGCTTCCCTGCACTGTCTGAGCGCCGTAACAGCAGAGCGGTGACGTCACCGCTGTGCTCTGCTCTTACTTTACGGCCGGCAGTCAGTCAGAGCGGGAAGCAGACGGGAAGGGACCTGACGGACACCGAAATGTGAGTATGTAGTGTTTGTTTTTTTTTACTTTTACGATGGTAACCAGGGTAAACATCGGGTTACTAAGCGCGGCCCTGCGCTTAGTAACCCGATGTTTACCCTGGTTACAAGCGAACGCATCGTTGGATCGGTGTCACACACACCGATCTAACGATGACAGCGGGAGATCCAGCGACGAAAGAAAGTTCCAAACGATCTGCTATGACGTACGATTCTCAGCAGGGTCCCTGATCGCTGCTGCGTGTCAGACACAGCGATATCGTATGGATATCGCTGGAACGTCACGGATCGTACCGTCGTAGCGACAAAAGTGCCACTGTGAGAGTACCCTTAGCATTAGAGTGGATTTACAAAGGGTTGATCTAGTCAAACTAATCTAATCAGCTTGGAGGAGGTACGGTAAGTTCCTGAGTGGACCTACTCTGGAACTCTCTACCACAACATATTAGACTCTCGCCTACCATGGAAACCTTCCAAAATAACTTGAAGACCTACCTCTTCTGACAAGCCTACAACCTGCAGTAACCACCGATCGACCAAACCGCTGCATGACCAGCTCTACCCTCACCTACTGTATTCTCACCCATCCCTTGTAGATTGTGAGCCCTCGCGGGCAGGGTCCTCTCTCCTCCTGTACCATTGTGACTTGTATTGTTTAAGATTATTGTACTTGTTTTTATGTATACCCCTCCTCATATGTAAAGCGCCATGGAATAAATAGCGCTATAATAATAAATAATAATAGCTTAATCGGGAGACTTTATGAACTTTATTAGTGGGGGTCCCAGTTTCCGATCTGGATTGATGTATTTATTACCTACAGTATATTAGGTATAGGTAAATTTGGTGAGAAAATATTACAAGTGCATATTCTATTTTCCATTTGTATAGTTTTTTTACTGCATTGCAAAATCAACTTACAGATATTTTATAATATGTAAATTAATTGCACTGGCTTGCCCGGAACAAAGAGAAAGCGATAAGGCAAAGCCTCCAATGTGAATCTATTTCTGTGGTGTTCAGTAAGAATTGCTATATTTAACTTTCATTTCAAGAAACTGAATGAAAATGTGTTTGTGATGCTTTGTCCAGTGAGCAGAATGGAATTCTAGTAATTGTGGAAGAATTGGCTATAATTCAGAATGCTGTGTGTGAGGCCACGGTCGATGCCTTTTTTGGAATTTAGCATGTAGGAAGTACTGTTCATGGTCCCATCTCTTATGACGACTTGTCAGCCATTAATCTCTTCCGGTGTTGATAATTATTGGGCCCAATCTCCTACCTTCTACCACTTTTTCAGCTTTTTATTTTAGATGGAAATAACAAAAGTAAAAAGTGGTGTAATATGACCTTCAATGCAAATTTCTTTTTTTTTCCCCTTCACAATTTCCTATTAAGAGTATGTTTTGAAGCGAGTGTAAAATGTAAACGTTCTCTGCATTTCTCACCACCCGGCTGCTTTTGTTCCACCAGACATATGGACTAAACGCATCATTTGTTTATTTTAATGAATAAAGGAAACTTTATATTGGCACGCCTAGGTCTACAATACACAGGAAGAAAAAATAGTCCTATGTTAATTTGGAACACGCCAATAATTTCAAATCTGTTTAAAAAAAAATCACAAGGATGGCCAATAATTAAAATGCCCAAATTGTGACTTGCCAATAAATATGCCTCTAAATCTACAGGAGAAATAAGCTAAACATGCCTTTACTGCAGATTTTCCTTCTTTAAAAAAAAATGGGTGAAATCCACAGCAGGATACTCCACGATTCACAGAGGTACCAAAATAGTAATTTATACTCTATCCATAACATAGGTGACAAATTATAGATTGCTGGGGTCCATCCATTGGAACACCTAGTCATCTAAAGAAATGGAACCTATCTCTGTAACTCCTCATCTTGAATGGAGCGGAGTTGTGCATTTTCGATCAACATTCCATCCATTGTCTATGTGACTGCCAAAAACATTCCTGCACCCCATTCTTGGGATCACTGATGGTTTGACCACTGGGACCCTGAGAGATCATTAAAGAGAACCTGTCACCATGAAAACACAATTCAATCTGTAGGCAGCATGTTATAGAGCAGGGGTGACTCATCAGATTGTTTCCTCACAAAGCTATGCATCAATCAGTACAGTGCACGGCATAAATGAGTACACCCACTGTGAAAACTAAGATTGTAATCAATATCTCACTGACCATAAGAACAATTTCCAAAAATTTGACAAGATTGTTTTCTGGAATATTTTTAACCCATTACATAAATGTAAGGTTAATGATATAACTATCATTACATCTTTTTCAGTTTTACTCAAATTAGTTGATGCAAAAATGAACACACCCCACATCAAAAACAACTACATCAAGGACATCATCAAGTCTTTTAGGCACGGAATGAACAAATTGGCAACACTTTTCATAGTACTCTTTTTTTTTTTTCTGACACCATACAATTTTGAATCCATCAGTTCCAAAAACATTTATCTTGGTCTCATCACTCCAGAGTATAGAGTCCCAGCAGTCTTCATATTTTTAAGCATGTGCCCTGACAAATTGTAGGCGGGCTTGGAGTTTAGGAGAGGCGTTCTTCGTAGACGACACCCAGCATGCCTTTCCTCTGTAGGTAACGCCATATTGTGTCTCAGGAAACACTAACCCCTGGTTTGGATTCTACTTACTGCAGTGAAAGTATATGTTGATTTTCTCCAGCCCTTCTCCTTAAAAGATGGACCAGATTAGGTTTTCATTTCTGTGGTTGATCTGGACGTTTCTGTGAGTTGGTTGCAGTTCAATTTTTGATAAAATTCTGTATAACTTTTACTACAGTATTCTGATGGATAGGCAAAGCTTTGCTGATCTTGTTGTAGCCTTCACCATTCTGGTGTAAAGAAATTATTTTCTTTCTCAAGACTTGTGGCATTTCTCTTCCATGTGGTGCCAGCACGAAATGGGAAAAGGTTTTCTTTCCCTCTTTAGTCAACGGTTTGTGAATAATTAGACTTTCCTGTGGTTGAATTTTTGTTAATTAGAATTTAGCATTTCTCCTAAGAGTTTCACTGTGGTGTACTCATTTTTGCAGCATAGTCTTGAAAATTACTTTTTTGGGGTGTGCAAAATAAAAAAATATTTTTTGCAATCAATGACGCACATTTGTGGGAGTATTTTGTAGCATGTTATGCCATTGAAAGGGTTGATTCTAACTGTAAACTAAAGGTTTTCTGACATCTGTTGAGGTGCACTCATCCATGCTGAGCATTGTAAAATCTGTGTTTTCATCAGTTGTCTCTGTTCTTTCTGGGATTTTTGGTCCAGTGGGTGATTCTATCAGTGACTGACAGTTTTTTTTAAGTACAGTAGTGCATACAGAGCTAGCTGTCAGTCACTAGTAGACCTCCCCACTGGGCCGAAAATCCCAAAAAAAGGAGAGGATTAAATGATGAAAACACAGGACAT
This sequence comes from Ranitomeya variabilis, assembly GCF_051348905.1. Lineage (NCBI taxonomy): Eukaryota > Metazoa > Chordata > Amphibia > Anura > Dendrobatidae > Ranitomeya > Ranitomeya variabilis. The sequence continues at coordinate 99,486,226 of NC_135235.1, read as the reverse complement.
ACTGAATCTTTTGTTAAACTACATATCTATCCACTCAGCTGCCCCTGTCCTATAACATGTTTCTTGCAGACTGGACTGCATTTTCATTGTGATCGGATCTTTTTAAGTTCTCACCATTCTTACCACTGCTGCATCTACAGCAGAGAAAACAGGGATTCGATCAAAATTGCACCAAGCAGTCCAGTAAGTGAAATCACTGGAATCAGGCTCTCAGCCCCTATATCATGCTGCTTTCAGATTACATATCAAAAACCTGCTGTCAGATTCCCTTAACCCCTTCTTCCTGGGCCATTTTCTGTTTTTGCGTTTGTTTTTGCTCACCTTCTTCCCCAAGCTATAACTTTTATTTTTCCATCAATATGGGCATGTGAGGGCTTGTTTTTTGCGAGATGAGTTGTACTTTTGAAGTACAAAATACAGCAAAAAGGCAGAGATCCTTACCTGCCCAGGCCTCCAAACAAATGCTATAGAGCACACTGCAATAGATTAGTGGTAAACAAACCTTTTATTGAACCACCATCTTAACTATATGGGTCCACTGCATCCCGTTAGTTCATTTGTTTGGAGGCCTGGGCAGGTAAGGATCTCTGCCTTTTTGCTGTATTTTTGTAGGATTTTCAAGTCCTCTTTTTGTGCTATTGCTGTTTAGACTTTTGAACTACACCATTGTTTTTACCAAATAATGTACTGGAATACGGGGGGAAAATTCCATGCGTGGTAAAATGGCAAAAAAGTGCAATTCAACAATTGGGTTTTTTTTTTGCCATGTAAACCAAATGCTAATACTGACCTGCCCTTATGATTCTCCAGGTCATTACGAGTTCGCAGACACCAAACATGTATACAGTTGGCTCTTTTTTTATTTAAGTGGTGAAAAAAATCCAAAATTTAAGAAAAAAAAAATTTGCATCATTTTCCGAGACCTGTAGCGTCTCAACTTTTTGTGATCTGGGGATGGGTGAGTACTTATTTTTTGCGTACCGAGCTGACGTTTTTATTGATGCCATTTTAGTGTAGACAGGACATATTGATCGCCTGTTGTTGCATTTTAATGCAATGGTGCAGCAACGAAAAATAAACATTCTGGCGTTTTGATTATTTTTCCTGTTACACTGTTTAGCGATCCAATTAATTCTTTTATATATTGATAGATCGGACAATTCTTTTTTTTTTAATTGTTTTATTTTGAATGGGGCAAATGGGGGGTGATTTAAACGTTTATATTTTTAAATATTTTTTAAAATTTTAGCTTTTTACTTGCTTTAATAGTCTCCACTGGAGACTAGAAGCTGCGATTATCCCATCACCTCTTCTAAAATGCTCACTTCCTATGAGCACCGACCACTAGGCGGCCCTCATAGCTATCCGGCTATGACAACCACAAGGGTCTTCTGCAGACCCCCGGTTTGTCATGTCAACCCATCAGCGACCCGCAGTCATGTTACATGGGTGCCAATGGGCGGGGTTTGTGACACGCTTCCGGCATGAGCATGTTAAATGCTGCTTTCAGAGATTGACAGCGCCATTTAACATGATAACAGCTGCGACTGGATCGCAATTCCACCTGTGGCTGTTAGGGGCACATATCAAAGGGGGAGACCCGACCTGTGCATACATGTACGGTGTGTGACGTGAAGGGGTTAAAGATTTTGTTCTTATGGCACATCTGCATTCATGTAGCTTGTACACTGGTGTATGACAGCCTTACAACCAGAAAGTATAGACCAGCACGGTCTCTTTTATTTTTTGTGAACCCCTCTCCCAAATTAATATAATTTCATGTGACCCCATTTGAGTAACATTCCTGGTAATAATGGTGTATAGCACAGTAATTTGCTTAAATGTCAAAGTACAAATACCTCCATGAGTAAAATAGCTACTGAGTCATGACCATAAGGGAAACCTATCACTGGGGCAGGTTTCTTACTGTAAGAACCATTGTAAGATGGCGTCATTGTGCTTACCTAGACGAGGCAATTATGCCCTAGAATATACCTCTAGTACTGCTAGTGATAGGAAGCACAATAATTTGGGGACTGTATTCTGCTATAGAATACAGAATTTGTGGGGTTTTTTTACTCATGTCATTCTTTTTCCCAAGCTTTGTAAAATAATCAAGAAGGTGAAATTAACATAACACTTCTAAAAATAAAGTTATCCAACATTTGTGAGATAAATTTAATAGATCTGAATACTTCTAAAGTTTATTTTTCTTATCAGTAAAACCATAATTCAGAGGTTACAGGAAATTAATTTAAGCCTATTGGTCGGGTTGTTATGGGATTTGTTGATTTCATACCATAGCGACACAAAAGCTGCTTTGCTGGTAAGCTTTGGCTTATATGGATTTCAATGTATTATTTAAAAGATCTCCTGTTTTGTTTAATTAACATCTGCAGTCTTGTTAATGAGCAGGTTTTGTGAGAGCCTTAACCCTTGGAGTACCGTAATTCTTTGGGTGATTGTGCTTTCTCCAATGGGTTCACTTTCCTTCTCCTTGCATTTCTAATAATATTGCTGATTGTCATAAAATAGTAGTTTTTAAAAGTCAAAAATAAAATTATTGCGTGTGTAGTTTGGTCTTCTGCGTTGCCTTTTTCTTACCACAACCCTCTGTTTAAATGAGACATCGGTAGAATTGATTTTTTCTGTATGTTCAGTTTGCGATGATCAAATGCACAAGTGGAGCCAGTTAGCCAATGTGCCGAGAAGGCTATCCAGTGAGCGTCTGCCGTCTGGGCATCTGCAGTGAGATTACTGCCCCCTACGGTGCGCAGTACCTTTGTCCGTCATTCATCTAAACCTGTTTGTTCCCTTCGTACATTTACAGCAGCTTATTACTATGTCCTGTGACACAGAATAAATTGATCATTAGTTGGCAAAAAATTCTCTATGGATGGGATATCTATTATGAACCCATTAAGATTATACCTTAGTGGTAAAATAATCCGCAAAATCCTTCTATAATGGGGTTTTGCAGATTGTAGGAGTGTTCTACTTCCTGGGCTTCGTGCAGTAAAATAATAACTGTCTTCTGCAGCTCTGCTAGTCCTCTCAATGAAGATTAGTTTTGCAGATTGTAGGAGCATTATATTTCCTGGGCTTCTTGCAGTAAAAGCATAATTTTATCTTCTGCAGCTCTGCTAATCCTCTCAATACAGAGTTCTGTGTAACTCTGCACTCACTACTTATTTACATTGTGAACAGAACGGAAACTGCCAATTAATAAAGGCAGGACAAGAATTCCCAGAGTTCATGAATATTAAAGCTGTTGTCCACTTCTCGGACAACCCCTTCTGAAGCTCTATGTCCTCCCCCCCAGTAAAATAATAACACCTATACTTCCAACTGATGCTGTTAGCACTGGCTCCCCTGGGGCTTACGTGACATTGTCACACTATCCCTGGGGCCAATCAGCACTGGCTTCACCTTCCGCTCATCTTCTATGGTTGTAATTGACATGCGGAGGGAGTCACATCTGTAGTTCCTCTCACTTCCTCCGGATGTCTTGATTTGTTCCAAGGAGGGGAGAGTGAAGCCAGTGCTGATTGGCCACAGGGATCGCTTGGCACAACAATGGCATGTGAGCCCTGGAAGAGCTGGTGTCCAACACTGCTTAAATGGCCCTGTAGGTGAATATAGGTGGTGTTATTTTACTAAGGGAAAACATAATAATTCAGAAGGGGTAGTCAGATTAGTGGACAACCCCTTTAAGGACTACATAGTAAGCCCTTTCAGCTGAGAGGACTAGCAAAGTAAAATGTAAAGTGCTGGAGCCTGGACTTTTAGGTTGTTTTTATATGGCTAACTTCATCATCATCATCATCATCATTGTCATCATCTGCATTAATGCTTTTATTTTGCATAACCAAGAAGTATGCTAGGTTAAGAAGAGACAAATAGGCATGCTTAATAATAATAGGATATCGTATTCTAAACTGGAATTTTATGATGGATCTTAACAAAGTAAAAACAGAATTTTCAATATGCAGTGTAAATGGTGACAAATTTAGACTACATCCACTGTGAATTTCATTCCAGAAATGCTGCAAGTTTGACAAAAATTTCAGTTTTTTTTTAATTTATATTATTTTTATATTTTGTCACAAACCCGTCACAGCATGTCACAAAATTTTGTGAAATTTCCTTCTTAATGCTGATATTTTAATGCTCAGTTTTTCTGCATATAAGTTCCATGGGAACATTCCCTAGTTTTCAAATTTACAAATTCTTTGCAAATTGTTTTAACTTTTTCAAAGTTTTCTGAAATTTGATCCACAATGCTGATATTGCAGTTCAATCAAATTTATTGCATATGCCGTTGTGTGAAAAGTGTTTGCCCCCTTCCTGATTTCCTATTCTTTTGCATGTTTGTCACACGTAAATGTTTCAGATCACCAAACAAATGGAAATATTAGACAAAGATAACACAAGTAAATACAAAATGCAGTTTTTAAATGAAGTTATTTATTATTAATGGAAAAATAAATTCAAACCTATAGTGCCCTGTGTGAAAAAGTGTTTGCCCCCTAAATCTAACTAGATAGGCTACCCTTTAGCAGCAACAACTGGAATCAAACATTTATGATAACTGACAATGAGTCTTTCACAAGAATCTGAAGGAATTTTGGCCCAGTCATCTTTACAAAATTGTTGTAGTTCAGCCACATTGGAGGGTTTCTGAGCATGAACCACCTTTTTAAGGTCATGCCACAACATCTCAAATGGATTTTGGTCAGGACTATACCATTCCAAAGTCTTAATTTTGTTTTTCTTAAGCCATTAAGAGGTAGACTTGCTGGTGTGTTGTAGATTATTGTCCTGCTGCATAACCCAAGTGCACTTCAGCTTGAGGTCACAAACAGATGGCGGTAATTCTCCTTCAGGAGTTTTTGGTAGACAGCAGAATTCATGGTTCCATTTACCACAGTAAGTCTTCCAGGTGCTGAAGCAACAAAACAATCCCAGACCATCACACTACCACCATATTTTACTGTTGGTATGATATTCCTTTTCTGAATTGCTGCATTACATTTACGCCAGATGTAATGTGACATACATCTTCTAAAAAGTTAAACTTTGGTCACATCAGTCCACAGAGTATTCTCCAAAAAGTTTTGGCAATCATCAAGATATTTTCTGGCAAAACTAAGATGAGCCTTTATGTCCTTATTGATTGGCAGTGGTTTTAGTTTTGGAGCTCTGCCATGCAGGCCATTTTTGAACAGTCTCTTTCTTTTGGTGGAGTCCTGAACATTGACCTTAACTGAGGCACGTGAGGCCTGCAGTTCTTTGGGTGTTGTTGTGGGGTCTTTTCTGACCTCTTGGATGAGTCGTCGCTGCACTCTTGGGGTAATTTTGATTGGTAGGCCAATCCTGGGAAGGTTAACTCCTTTTCCATGTTTTTACCATTTGTGGATAATGACTCACTGTGGTTCGCTGGAGTCCCAAGGCTTGAGAAATGGCTTTTTAACCTTTTCCAGACTGATAGATCTGAATTACTTTGTTTTAATTTGTTCCAGAATTTCTTTGGATCGTGGCTGTTATGATCCTTAGTGGTTGAGGATCACAAATTACTCCAGCAAGGTGACTAAACATAGGACAAGCTCTAGGGAGGTGGTAAACTGGACTGACCGCAAAACTGAACCTATCCAAACACACTAGAGGTAGCCGGTGAACGTGCCTAAAATTCCTAGACGTCTCGAGCCAGCCTGAGGAACTAACTACCCCTAGAGAGAAAGAAAGACCTCTCTTGCCTCCAGAGAAATAATCCCCAAAGATATAGAAGCCCCCAACAGATAATGACGGTGAGGTAAGAGGAAGGCACATACATAGGGGTGAAAGCAGATTCAGCAAATGAGGCTCACTAATTCTAGATAGCAGAAAATAGAAAGGGATCTTTGCGGTCAGTAAAAAACCCTTACAAAATATCTACACTGAGATTTCAAGAACCCCCGCACCAACTAACGGTGTGGGGGGAGAAACTCAGTCCCCTAGAGCAACCAGCAAGTAATAATTCACATTTTAGCAAGCTGGACAAAAAACATGAAGAACGCTGATAATCAGAAAATAAACCAACAAGAACTTAGCTTGTCTTGGAGAGACTGGGAGCAAGGTAGTCACAAGGAATCTGAAGAGCACTGAATACATTGATAGCAGGCAAGGAGCTGAGTATCCAGGTGAGTTAAATAGGAAACCAACCAAGGATAACGAACCAGCTGATGCAGCCAACCTGCAGAAAGACAACACTACACAGTACCGCTAGTGACCACTAGAGGGAGGCCAAAAATAGAGTTCACAACACGTGGCATGATGTCTAGCCTTTGAGGAACATTTGGTCTACTTTTCTTGATTTAGACCAGGGGTGGCAATATTCAGGGCTGGGTGTGGCTGGGGAATTTGAACTTTGCTTCCCAAAGATGTGATAAACCACAGTTGATTTGTTTTAAGAGGGGATCATTTTTTCACACAGGACCCTGTAGGTTTAAATTTCTTCCTCCCTTAATAATGAAGACCTTCATTTAAAAACTGCATTTTGTCTTTACTTGTGTTATCTTTGTCTAATATTTAAATTTGTTTGGTGATCTGAAACATTTAAGTGTGACAAACATGCAAAAGAATAGGAAATCAGGAAGGGGGCAAACACTTTCACACAACTGTATGTTCTCTTGGAAAATAGCCTAGATATATATACATGTTACATTTATAAAATTCTTAGCAAGTCGTCTTAATTTTTTTTACAGATGTAAAAAAGTTAACATTTTGTTTAAGTAGCCATTTTATTGATATATAGATTCTTAACCTTCGATTTTGTTGCTTTCCTGTAGAACGCCACCAGTGTTCCACAATGGCAGCATCGAATTCCCAGACAGCTAGTGCAGTTGGACTGAGTAAAGAGTTAGTGGATCTTCAACATCTCATTCAGTTTCCGGAGGAGATTGCGAGTATTCTCACTGATCAAGAACAGGAAATTTATCGGAATGTGCTGCCCATCGATTATCTCTGCTTCTTGACAAAAGATCTTGGAAGTAATGAATGTGTGACCAACTTTCCAGACATTAAAACATCTCTGTTGGAGCTGAAGAATGGACAACATAACACTGTAGAAGGTCTCGTGGCAAGATTTAATGAGGTTAGTCTATATCAGATTTTTTGTGACTTCAACATTGTATCTGGCAAACCTCACTTCTCATTGGGATTTTCAGAGTGTGACATAATTGCATCTGTCTGCTTCTGTCTGCTTCTCCTTACCAGTTCAGCGCTAAATGTCACCTGACCCAATTGTACATCTAATTATATATTTGGTAAGTATATTTTCAAACTTTTGGTGTTCTGATTAGTGTTGAGCGATACCGTCCGATACTTGAAAGTATCGTATCGGAAAGTATCGGCCGATACCGGCAAAGTATCGGATCTAATCCGATACCGATACCCGATACCAATACAAGTCAATGGGACTCAAGTATCAGACGGTATCCCTGATGGTTCCCAGGGTCTGAAGGAGAGGAAACTCTCCTTCAGGCCCTGGGATCCATATCAATGTGTAAAATAAAGAATTAAAATAAAAAATATTGCTATACTCACCTCTCCGACGCAGCCTGGACCTTACCGAGGGAACCGGCAGCGTTCTTTGCTTAAAATGCGCGCGTTTACTGCCTTCCGTGACGTCACGGCTTGTGATTGGTCGCGTGCCGCCCATGTGGCCGCTACGCGACCAATCACAGCAAGCCGTGACGTAATTTTCAGGTCCTGAATGCCTAATTCTAGGCATTCAGGATTTTAAAATTACGTTACGGCTTGTGATTGGTCGCGTCGCGGTCACATGGGCGACGCGACCAATCACAAGCCGTGACGTCACGGGAGGCAGGAAACGCGCGCATTTTAAAATTACGTCACGGCTTGTGATTGGTTGCGTGCCGCCCATGTGACCGCGACGCGACCAATCACAGCAAGCCGTGACGTAATTTTCAGGTCCTGAATGCAGAATTAGGCATTCAGGACCTGAAATTATGTCACGGCTTGCTGTGATTGGTCGCGTCACGGTCACATGGGCGGCACGCAACCAATCACAAGCCGTGACGTAATTTTAAAATCCTGAATGCCTAGAATTAGGCATTCAGGACCTGAAAATTACGTCACGGCTTGCTGTGATTGGTCGCGTCGCGGCCACATGGGCGGCACGCGACCAATCACAAGCCGTGACGTCACGGAAGGCAGTAAACGCGCGCATTTTAAGCAAAGAACGCTGCCGGTTCCCTCGGTGAGGTCCAGGCTGCGTCGGAGAGGTGACTATAGCAATATTTTTTATTTTAATTCTTTATTTTACACATTAATGTTGTTTCGATACCGATACCCGATACCACAAAAGTATCGGATCTCGGTATCGGAATTCCGATACCCGCAAGTATCGGCCAATACCCGATACTTGCGGTATCGGAATGCTCAACACTAGTTCTGATGCTACTTTTGCTCTGCTCGAGCAAAGTGGACGGACAGGAGCGTGATGATCACTGCTTGGCAAATTCATGACAATTGGTTGTGTTCACTATGCAACAAATCTTACTGCAGAAGAGACTGAAGTAGGATTTGTGGCAAGGTGCAATCTACTTGTCCAATGCTCCTGATTCATTAAGAGGCATGAGCGACTCCAGCATGCACCCTCATCAAGACTGGCGTGAACAGTGCCCGTCTTGATAAATTGAGGCCAAAATTTTGTGACAGATCTGTCATCTCAAAGACCCAATTGACTTTAATGTAGTAACTTACCATCCTGGCATTTTTGACAGTGTTGCAGACTGAACCTACAGTCAAAATAATACTTTCCTGCCCCCCCAATAGAGGTTAACAAATCATTGTCCACATAAGGTAATGTTTGTGTTTCTTGGTACCCTAATAATGAAAAGGCTAGCTTTTTTGTATTGTGTGATGCAGTTTTCCACACTGATCTGAGCAAAACAAAAGAAAGCTGTGAAAACGATGTAAGAAAACTGCAGAGTGTTTCTGCCACATTACATAAAATTGCAGTAAATTCAAACTTCTGTTCACTAGAGTAACATAAGAGTGAAAACGCTGCACGTGAATTTACAGTTCAGCATAGTGTCTTCATCAGTTAACAGGAGCACATAAAATATGTTTCCAAAGTTACTCAATATTCTATAGTGTTCAGAAGTAAAACTCTCTTCGGATATGTTAGGTTCTGATACTTTCATTTGATGTCTTGGTCTATTGAGGATTCTTCTTTTGCTGCTGGTGTTACATCATGTTCTGACTGCTTTCTGCACTGTAGGAGATTTCTTTGTTGGAGTCGATGCTCTTACGTGCAAAGGCAGCAGCAGGTGATCGTTGCCAGTTTTCAGGGGCAGACTTGCTATTTGTTCTCGTGTGTGGTCTTCATCTAACGCCCTCCAGTCTAAACTGTACATAATTAGATTGGCAACATTTTAGTTATTGTGAATGTAAGTAGGACCCAGACGTTTGCCACCTGTGAATATGGGCAAGTAAGCCTAAACTGATGACTTCATGCTACACTATAACACATCTGCCCGTATGGAGCTTAAAATGCATTCCATAGTATGTGGGAAGTATTTTGGCAAAAAAAAAATTATTATTACATTATCCATCTTCATTCACAAATACATAAATATGGCTTTCTATACTTTATTGTATTTGGCAGTGTCCTTTATTTTGCTACCTCTCTTGTAATTCGGAGCAGACGTCGATACCATTAGGCTCCTGCACAAAATTAGGTTAAAGCCTCTTGGTCTCCTGAAAATTATTTACAATAGGTAAGCACCCCATCTTGACTGAAAAAAAACAAATGTAGTAATTTTTGCAAATTTATTAAAAAAGAAAACTTGAAATATCACATGGTCATAGGTATTCAGACCCTTTGCTCAGTATTGAGTAGAAGCACGCTTTTGAGCTAGTACAGCCATGAGTCTTCTTGGGAATGATGCAACAAGTTTTTCACACCTGGATTTGGGGATCCTCTGCCATTCTTCCTTGCAGATCCTCTCCAGTTCCGTCAGGTTGGATGGTGAACATTGGTGGACAACCATTTTTAGGTTTCTCCAGAGATGCTCAATTGGGTTTAGATCAAGGCTCTGGCTGGGCCAGTCAAGAATGGTCACATAGTTGTTCTGAAGCCACTCCTTTGTTATTTTAGCTGTGTTCTTAGGGTGATTGTCTTGTTGGAAGGTGAACCTTTGGCCAAGTCTGAGGTCCAGAGCACTCTGGAAGAGGTTTTCATCCAGGATATCTCTGTATTTGGCCACATTCATGTTTCATTCAATGACAACCAGTTGTCCTGTCCCTGCAGCTGAAAAACACCCCCATAGCATGATGCTGCCACCACCATGTTTCACTGTTGGGATTGTATTGGGCAGGTGATGAGCAGTGCCTGGTTTTCTCCACACATACCGCTTAGAATTATCACCAAAAATGTCTATCTTCATCTCATCAGACCAGAGAATCAAGTGAGCTTGATGCGAGTATTCACATGTTTGCAGTCACAAAGCTTAAGATTGGACAATCCCTTTAAAGATTAAAGTAAATGTTTTTATGTATACATTGCTGTTTGTTTATTAGTCCTTCCCATCTGACAGGCTAGGACTGGTCCACAGGGGAACAGGTTTGCAGGATGGCCCACCATGTCATTATATGAACATGCACTTGATTCACTATATTATTCAGGTAACAAACTACTCATGAATTTGATACTATTATATAGAAACCTAAATGATTTTGTGAATGAGGGTAATGTAATTATGTGCATATGACTGAAAGTGCACCGTTGGCAACCCAGTCCAAAACTTCCCCTGATATGATGCCCTTCATATAGACTGCATTTTCCATGATATTTCTGGCTTTGCGGAGGTGACAGTCGTCAAAGTGCACAGTGCCATGAGGCCTTTAAAATACACCAAGTAATAGATCAGTGACATAGAGCTGCTGTCTTTTCACTCTGCATAGTCTCAGTGTATAGTATGTGGAGCAGACTCTTTCTCCTGCCTCCTGCTTGTGATAAGTTTCCCTCACTCAGAGCTTTCAAACAGAGGACAAGGAAGACAGGCTGGAGTTGCTTCTCATAGAAATACACTTGAGATTCTGCCTACAGAAGTTTTCTAATTAATAATATTATGGAATTACCTAATATATCACTGCTCTTATATAAAGTCGCTATGATATTTTTTGCTGTATAAGGGAAAACGGAGTCAGTAGCTTAGTGAAGAGGAGAAGACATTCTGTAGTTCATGGGGATGAGAGATTGACTTCCTGTCTACACAAGAGAGCATGTGATGGAATGATGGGCAGGCTGGAGCTTCCATGAGCAATGTACCCATAATGAAATGTTTAAGCTGTATGGATGTAACTGAGCTGACATTAAATAAATCACACAGTTAGAATATTGATACTGCTTTAGCATTATGTGTGCAAAAAAATTGCTAGAGAGGTACTTTAATACAAGAGGACAGTGGCTACACTGCTCCAAAGTCTATAATCATTAAAGGAAAACCTGTCTACATAATCTGTTGTGGCTCATATTGTTGTTTCCTTGAATTTGAGTATGTCGGCACTGCACGCTTCAAACAGTTGCAAAGAAATGTATTCTCAAGTATTCAAACAACCACCTTTTATGAGGCTGGGAGATCCTACTGAGATAAATGGCAATAATTCAAAAATCAGTCATTTTGTGGCTGAAAAATCAATGTAGAAAAAGTGCTTGAAAATATTGTTTAAACTCATCGAAAAGGACATAAAATTCAAAAGACATCACAGAGAAAAAGCTACCGTATTTACCAGCACCAGTTCTCAATACTAATGCACTACAGAATGCAGCAGACCCCCATGTTAAAGGCAGAGGTAGCACAGGTGCAAAACTGTAGAAATATTGTTTGAAATTTTTTGTGCTCTGATGGTTTTTTTTTCTCAGCTTAAGTGCATTCAGTAGTCAAATTTGGACTGGTATTTTCAAGGCAAAAAGCATTATTAACCTGCCCATGCTGCCAGTAGAAAATTAATTTTATTCCTCCTGGCAGTTTTCGGCCTCCAGTCACGGGGTGACGGCTGTAACCACGTCCCCCACACTGAGTGACACTGGCTGTGCATTGGGGCCGGCTGTCAGTCAGTGCATCACCAATGAGACGGACATAGTGCTCCTGGACCTCTGCAGACTCCACCCACTCCGGACTGATTTCCTTCTTGGCACACCCTATCCCTTATTGAAAGTGAGGTTTTGACAAAGACCACCCTTGGTCGAAACGTTAACCCTAAATTGTCCGTCAAATTCTTCCTACGTTATCGAGCACTCGGTGATGACTGTACAAATAAAAAGTGTAATTTTTGCATAAAATGTTCAAGTTTCATGTGTGCGGCTGTTTCTCCATGAACAGTCAGTGCTAGGGGGCACGGTTACAGCTGCAATTTGTATACTCAGAGCAGTGACTGAACCTCGTGACTGAAACCCAAACACTGCTCCCGGCAATGTTTGGCTATGTGCGGGCACCGGGCAGGATATTTACCCCCATATCTGCAGGTTACCCCATATCTGCATTTTTTCTGGTTACAGTTTCCCTTTAAAGAATCTGCTCCAAACGCACAGTAAACAAATACTCCATGTGAACACAATCTAGTATTGCAGTACTGCATTTCCCCAACAGGGGACGCTGCAAAGGAAGTGTAAAACTGATGACAAAATATTTTTTTTTGCAACTGGCGTGTGAAGCGGATTCCGCGGCAATTGACTAACCTTATTTTCACTAGCACTAATTGTCTGCTTTTACTATTTAACAGCCAGCTTTCTGGGGGCTTAAAATAACTCCATAATGCAATCAGTCTTATGTCAGGCTACTATCTGAGAGCAGTTTTTGCACTATGCAAGGTATTTCCTCAGATCATGATATTTCTTTTTTCTTTCAAATCATTAAGGTAAAGGCCTGCAAAGTGCATTTTTCTTATATCTAAAGAATTAAGCGCATATCAATGTGCACTTCCTCTTAAAATCAGTGTTCCTAAATGTCCTTGTGTATAAACTTGCTTGAAAATTCTTAAACCTAGCGTCATGCTTTCGTTGGCCTCAGCTAGTGAGTGCTTGATGATTTTCTGGCTATTCTAAGACAAAAAAGTCTGAACTCTATTTACATTTACAAGGAGCCAGGGTGAATTTTGGGAAGACAGAACTCAGATTAGAGGTAGAGATATTTGACATAGTTCGTTTTCTGTTTCTAACTAATAAGAACAAAACAAGAGAAAGCCAGATTAATTTATATGTACAGATCCATTGCAAGTATTAACAGAGGGGACTGTATGGAGATGATAAAATCTTTTGAAATTTAAATTTCCCGAGTTCAACAAACTTTTCAAAAATAATTTACAGAAAATCTATTTGCTGTTAATCTCAATACTTCAAAGCCTCTAATTGCTCGGAAAAACATGTAACTCTCTAAGGTCTACTAAGACTGTATCCAACTCATTTCAAGCTTTTTAACACAAACAACAACAACCTTAATAATAAAAAAGTGACCTCACCAAATGGATAGTAATCCAGTAGTAACCAACAGCTCATTTAATAAAATAGCACACTGACAAATTTTTCATGTTTTTTTTTGTTTGTTTGTTTTTTTAAAAGAACTAGTCCAAAAATTATCCTCCTTGATCATTTATGATCCAGCAGCCTGTTCTTTGGAACACTGACTCCAAGGAACTGAGTTGCTGTCAGAGGTACTGTAACATCATCCTGCTATTACTGAGATGAGTGATGCCATATATTCCACAATACGCTTGTTGGAGGCAAAGGAGGTAAATTTTGTGGCCTGTGTTTGTTGGCAGCACTACTGCCTGGTTAACTGTTGCCAGTGGTAGTGGTGATTCTGCTGCTGCTAGTGGTTCCCACATTCTTAACATGGTATGGGTTATTTTATTTTACACTTCCCCAGGGGCATACACTAACAGCTTGGGGCTCCTGTGCAAGAAATATGTCTGGGCCCCCCTCCCTGCCCGGCATGCGGCTTATGATGAGGACAATCTGGCCATGGGACCCCCGGAGCCTTGTTTGTTTATGCATATAGCAGTGACAAGCAAAGAATTTAACGGAGTAGAAAGGTAAAATGAGCAATTCTAAGTACACAGTGCTATATAATATGATGATTGCAATATATTAAGAATTTACAAATTTTGATGGAAGTGCTTCTTTAAATGTCTACCTTTAAAAAAATAAAAAAATAAATTTTTTACTCTATTTAATGAAATTCATCCCCCTTCCCAAAAATGACATAATTAGAAATGCTAGGTCAGTAAAAAAAAAAAAAAAAAAAAGCACCTGGAACTGTTTTATTGGTGTCGCTTTTATGGATGTAAAAATTGACGTGTAAAACAGATATTTTCTTCTGTAATTTTTTTAAAAAAAAAAAACATTATTTCCCACTTCACAGATATGATTGCCCAAGAAATGTAAAAACTCAGTACATTCGCTTGTGACAAGCAAATGCAATGATTTTAGATTTATTTTCTGTGCTGGCTTGTTGCTTTCTAGTGCATTAAGAATTAAAAAGAAAAGTGCATTTGAATTACAATTACAGTGAGACAGATGCCAGCTAAATCATATAACTGAGCAAACACAGCGAGTCTGGACCTGCTGCTGACATCTATCTCTTGCTCTCTATCGCACACCACACACATCATATTAAGTCTTGTGGTTGTACTACACATTACTTTATAGAGTATTTGTCAGATAGTTTGGGACTTTCTTTTCCTATCACTGTTGTTGTTCTGTTAGCTCTGACAAACTCTCACTATCCTAAATCACCCTTAAATGCCTGCTACCTTCTCTGACTTGGCTTATTTCTATATTAGTCCCTTCTGATTGGCTGTATTATACCTTGAGATGTAATTGTTACAAGGGATTATGGGGCAGCCTGGGTGGTCATGCCTGCGATCATGTGAACCTTCTCTGGGTGGTGCATTCTTCTACAATGTGTAAAATGTAAGCTGGCATTTTTCTAGGTCATCTGGATGATTCGAATGGCAAATTGCTATAATATCCTGTAAACTGAATATTCTCTCATCTCTACTGTTGACGTCTAAAAATAGATGTCATATAGTGTAAAATACGAATGTACAGATGTCTTACAGATGGCATATGGATGACCAAGCGCATGAAAATTGTCAGTTTTGCGTGCACCTTTCTTTGATTGTATTCATTACCACTGGGTATTTATTATTCATTATATCTTTTATATTTGATATTTTTTGTTCTCGCTATCATTTTTTTCATATGTTTTGTTTTTTATGGAGTAGCTTTTTGTGCCACATTATTTATGTATATGAATTTCACCAGCAACACTCCTTTGTATACTTTTATGGTCTGTCTGGCATTCTTTGTCCCCGGTCACACACAATTTCTGATATCATTTTTTATGCTGTTAATTTTTAATAAAGATTCATTTATATCAACTTCGTTGTACCCAATATCTTGCTTTTGGTATTTTTGTGTATAATTATGTATTTGGTTAGCACTGCAGCCTTGGAGCGCTGGAGTCCTGGGTTCAAACCCCACCAAGGACAACATCTGCAAAGAGTTTGTATGTTCTCTCCATGTTTACGTGGGTTTCCTCCGGTTTCTCCAGTTTCCTCCCACATTCCAAAGACATACTGATATGGAATTTAGATTGTGAGCCCCATCAGCGATGATTTTTTTTGTGTTTTTTTGGAGCAAGAATAGTCCAAGAAACCGTTTAACATTTATATTTTCCTATAGCTCCAAATCGCCTGATAAAACTCTAAATCCCAGGAGGCCCATAGGATGTTTCTGTACATGGTTTTATTTTTTAATTCAATGTATAAATGAATGCAGTAAACTCCAAAGTGCCTAAAGAAAGTTAGGATTTGCCTTTTATTTGTATGGTTATTCAGGGCATTCAGGGCTCCGTGCCTAATAGTCCACCTCTGGGCATCTAACTTGGGAACAAACATTTTTGCTATTTCTGAGATAGGATAGCTCCTTTAACACATCAAAATAGTGGTGAAATGTGGACATTTACTTTTAGGGTATGTTCACACACAGCTTTTTGCTGTGGATTTTCTGCGTAAAAAATCAGAGCGTTGGCAGGAAAACCGCTGCATACATTGTGCATGGTTTTTTTTAATCATTTTGGTAGCTTTTTTATTTGAATTTTTTTTCCCATTCATTTGAATGGGTGAAAAAAGTGTAAAAATGCTTCAAATACTGCAGATTTGATACTTTAACGGTTCAAATCTGCAAGAAAAAAATAAGAAGCAATGTGCATGAGGTTTCAGAAATCTGATTCACTTTGCTGGCACTTTAAGCGCTGTGTTTTTTTCCGGAGCAAAAAATGGGGGAAAAAATTATGCAAAATGCAAAGTTTGAACAAGCCCTAACAGCCATCTATTTCTGCTTCATTTTGACAAATAACTCTTTTACCTCAATGAACAGGAGCCTTAAAACAAACAGCTAGTCCTGATCACAGCATGAAAATTGTACATAACGTAAAGATTTAATCTAAAATCTCCTGCAACATAAAAGTATATTTAGTTTCTAAATAATTCACCAAGACACTTATTACAGACTAGATGGTGGCCCGATTCTAACGCATCGGGTATTCTAGAATATGCATGTCCACGTAGTATATTGCCCAGCCACGTAGTATATTGCCCAGCCACGTACTATATTGCCCAGCCACGTAGTATATTGCCCAGCCCCGTAGTATATATCACAGCCCATGTAGTATATTGCCCAGCCACGTAGTATATTGCCCAGCCACGTAGTATATTGCCCAGCCCCGTAGTATATAGCACAGCCCATGTAGTATATTGCCCAGCCACGTAGTATATTGCCCAGCCCATGTATTATATTGCACAGCCCATGTAGTATATAGCAATGTGGGCATCATATCCCTGTTAAAAAAAAAAAAAAAAAAAAGAATTAAAATAAAAAATCGTTATATACTCACCCTCCGTCGGCCCCTCGGATCCACAACAGGCCTTTCCTGCTCGCGACGCTTCGGTAACCGCTCCATGCTGCGGTCTCGCGAGACCGCTACGTCATCATTTCGCGAGATCGCAGCATGGAGCGGTTACCGGAGCGTCGCGAGCGGGAAAGGCCTGTTGTGGATCCGAGGGGCCGACGGACGGTGAGTATATAATGATTATTTATTTTTTAAATTATTTTTAACATTAGATGTTTTTACTATTGACGCTGCATAGGCTGCGTCAATAGTAAAAACTTGGCCACACAGGGTTAATAGCGGCGGTAACGGAGTGCATTACCGGCGGCATAACGCGGTCCGTTACCGCTGGCATTAACCCTGTGTGAGCGGTGTCCGGAGGGGAGTATGCGGGCGCCGGGCACTGAGTGTGGGGAGTAAGGAGCGGCCATTTTCTTCCGGACTGTGCGCATCGCTGATTGGTCGTGGCAATGGTCGTGGGCTTTTTGCCACGACCAATCAGCGACTTGGATTCCATGACAGACAGAGGCTGCGACCAATGAATATCCGTGACAGACAGAAGGACAGACAGAAAGACGGAAGTGACCCTTAGACAATTATATAGTAGAAGTGTTCATTTTTTAAATCTGAACGAGTTCAGTTTTTGGTTGTGTTCATTATTTCTGTATGAGGAAAGAAGAGTTTTTCATTATAATTGGAGTTTCTGTGACTGTCTGCAAGATCTCAGTACAAGCTGTACCCAAAGGATACAGCTAAATGTTCACTGCCCTAATTATATGATGTAATTGAAGGTAATTATTTTTGGTGGGCAGACAACAAAATACTAAAATGTAAGGTATTGATATAAAATATGTTAAGACTGTTTGGAAGAGCTTTTGTCTATATAGCTAATCTAATTGTTTAAATACATATATTGCTTAAGGGATCTAAATTACAAAGGTCGGATTCTTTACCTAAGAACAATAGGTATGCCAAGCAGCCTGCTGCCTAGGGCACTGTTCAAGAAGGAGGCACAATTCAAAGTAAAAAAAGGGAAAAACCCTACAGATTGGTGTGAAAGGTTGGACAGGGAACAAAAAAAATGTGTTCATCAGCCAGCTATCCTGGTGAATTTTAGGGAATGATGGGGGATACGATCTAAAACTAATTGGACACAGAGAACTTTGGACCACATTCACACACAGATTGTGTTATTTATGCTTACTTCATCCTATTAAAGAGATAATTGTAGTAAGAATATGGGCTTCCAAGGTCCGTGCAACCTTGGACCGCAATGCATAGAGTAGCCGTAGGTCTCCCAACGCAGCATGACCACTTCATATATTTCTATGAGGCTGTCACACTCTGGTCGGGAAAACCGTGGTATGTCTGTGTATTGCCATCCAAAATCCACAGACATCTGCATGAGCCTTAAGAGTTACCTATTTGTCTGCCTGATCCTTCATCTGGTTATCAATTTAGTGGAAAAAATAGGTCATTATCTGTTCGATTTCCACCTTACAGAAATCTAGGAGGAGTTCCTATATCGGAAGAAGACGTGACTTGGTTAGGATCTACTTAATTCAGCACTTTGCCAAATATAATCCATGAATCCACAACTGAATTTCCATTTTAAAACATTCGGAGGTGGTTTGGAGGTGCTTTTCACTGCAATTTCGGGTCACAAATTGTGCTGAAATCTGCCAGAAAAACTCAATGTGAACCCTCTTTTAATAGAATTTGTGTATATATTTATTGTAGCACAGCCATGTAGGTTAGGGTTAAATCTTAGCTCTACAGGTTCTGAATAGGTGTACCTGGCTAGCAGGGCCGGCGTCAGTACCCGGGCAAGTGCCAGGGCCCTGAGCAGGCGGGGGAGGGCCCCACTCGCTGTCGGGGACACCTGCACACTATGGGAGCCCGGTGTCTGTGCTAGTGCAGACGCCCGCGAGTGGGCCCCTCCACTTGATCAGGGTTCCGGCACTTGTGATACTTACCTCTCCCAGATCCACCGCTGCGGCGTTTGATGACTGTGACATTCAGGTCAGAGGGCGCGATGACGTCACGTCTGTGCGCCTCTGCCTGAGCAGTCACAGTTCAGAGAGCTGGAAGATGATGACGCTGAGGAGTCCGGAGCAGAGCAGCAGCCAGCGATGAGAGGTGAGTATTTAATTTTTTTTATGTTTGGAGCATTATATATGGGGACCATCATACACTGGAGCATCATATATGGGGCCCATCATGTATGGGGCTCATTATACACTGGAGCATCATATATGTAGCCCATTATACACTGGAGCATAATATATGGGCCCATCATACTCTGGAGCATCATATATGGGGCCAATTTATATATGGAGCATGTTATGGGCACATCATACACTGGATACATGGAGCATTATATATGGGGCCCATTATATATGGAGCATCATATGGGAACTATTCTACTGTATATGGAGCATTATATTGGGCCCATCATATACTGTATGGAGCATTATGTGAGGCTTATTATACTATATGGACCATTATTTGGGGCTCAGTATACTCTATGGGGCCCATCCTATACTGTATGGAGCATTATATGGGGTCTGCTATATATGAAGCAATATATGGAGCCCATCATATACTGTATGGAACATTATATGGGACCCGTTATGTATGGAGCAATATATGAAGCCCATTATATACTGTATGGAGCAATATATGGGGCTCATTATTCTGTATGGAGCAATATATGTGGCTCATTATACTGTATGGAGCACTATATGAGGTCTATTATTCTGTATGGATAAATATATGGGGCTCATTATTCTGTATGGAGCATTATATGGGGCCTATTCTGAATGGAGCAATAAATGGTGCCCATAATACTGTACGGAGCAATATATGTGGCTCATTGTACTGTATGGAGCATTATATGTGGCTCATTATACTGAATGGAGCATTGCATGGGGTCCATTGTTCTGTATGGAGAAATATATGTTGCTCATTTTTCTGTATGGAGCAATATGTGGGGCTCATTATTATGCATTGAGCATTATGTGGTGCCCTTAATACTGTAAGGAGCAATATATGGGGCACATTACTCTGCATGGAGCATTATGTGATGCCCATAATACTGTATGGAGGACTATGCTGTCTGATTTATGACCTATTGAAGAATTTACAATAGATATCACTCACAGATAAAACTTTTTCGCCTGGGACCCACGAAAACCTGGAGCCGGCCCTGCTGGCTAGCTCTGCATATAGCCAAGCTACATGTTCACCTTAGTCAGTCTGCTGGGGGAAGCTGACCCGAGTGCATTGTATTGGAGCTAGAGAGAGAAACAAGGCAGGATCCCTCTCTGAGATGAGACTGCGCAGGCCATGTGCACCAAACTGCAAGTATCACTGGTTGCTATAGATCAGTGTTCCCCAACTCCAGTCCTCAAGAGCCACCAACAGGTCATGTTTTCAGGATTTCCTTAGTGTTGCCCAGGTGATAATTGCATCACCTTCACAGACAATAATTCCATCACCTGTGCAATACTAAGGAAATCCTGAAAACATGACCTGATGGTGGCTCTTGAGGACCAGAGTTGGGGAACATTGCTATAGACAATAGCTGTTGTGTTTGACCAAACTGGGACTAAGGGCCCCGTCTCACATAGCGATTTACCAACGATCACGACCAGCGATACGACCTGGCCGTGATCGTTGGTAAGTCGCTGTGTGGTCGCTGGGGAGCTGTCACACAGACCGCTCTCCCCAGCGACCAACGATCAGGGGAACGACTTCGGCATCGTTGAAACTGTCTTCAACGATGCCGAAGTCCCCCTGCAGCACCCGGGCAACCAGGGTAAACATCGGGTTACTAAGCGCAGGGCCGCGCTTAGTAACCCGATGTTTACCCTGGTTACCAAAAAAAACAAACACTACATACTCGCCTTTCGGTGTCCAGGTCCCTTGCCGTCTGCTTCCTGCTCTGACTGAGATCCGGCCGTACAGCGAGAGCAGAGCGCAGCGGTGACGTCACCGCTGTGCTCTCACTTCTCGCTGTACGGCCGGCAGTCAGTGAGAGCAGGAAGCAGACGGCAAGGGACCTGACGGACATCAGAAGGCGAGTATGTATTGTTTGTTTTTTTTTACATTTACGCTGGTAACCAGGGTAAACATCGGGTTACTAAGCGCGGCCCTGCGCTTAGTAACCCGATGTTTACCCTGGTTACCAGTGAAGACATCGCTGGATCGGTGTCACACACACCGATTCAGCAATGTCAGCGGGGCCTCAACGACCAAAAAAAGGTCCAGGCCATTCCGACACGACCAGCGATCTCGCAGCAGGGGCCTGATCGCTGGTACGTGTCACACATAGCGAGATCGCTATGGAGGTCGCTGTTGCGTCACAAAACTTGTGACTCAGCAGCGATCTCGCTAGCGATCTCGCTATGTGAGACGGGGCCTTAACTCAGCTGTGTGTGAGTAGCCAGAGTCTATATTGTTTAGTTAGCACCTGGACAAGGCTAGGAATTTGCTTGTGGTTTTTGCTTTGGGTACTGTGCAACCAGTGAATATAAACATCACATTGTTTTGACCCAAGAATCCAGTGCCTGTGTGAACGCTATCTACTGTTGAGTGTGAATTCCTTCAAATTATATATATATATATATATATATATATATATATATATATATATATATATATATATATATATACATATATTTACTACTAGATACTTATATTTATGAATTTATGAGATTGTAATTTCTCTGACTTGCGCTCTGTAATATAATGTTTTTCAATTAAAGAGGTTTTTGACTACAATGATGTTGATGACCTATCTAGAAAATTGGTCATTAATAGTAGACCAGTGTAGGTATGACATCCGGCAATTCCAACTTAGATTAAAGTAGTTGTCCGTTCTTAAGTTGCTAGTCTGTAGTCACTTTATGTGACTGCAGACTTGCGAAATCCTCACATTGTGCACACCATAAGGATTCTCTGGCTCCGGGAGCGGGCGGTCATGTGACTGTAAGAGTACAATATGCATGTTTCCAGCTTCGCTCAATACATTTGTGGAGCGCCCCCAGACGCAGGGCCGCGGGGTACTCTGTACCGGGCCTCTCTGTCTCGGTCCTGGGGTTGTCACGGTGGCTAGACCCGGTCCATGACCCTGCTAAGGGGCGTCCAATGGAAGGGGTGATGATGGTGCATGGTGCAAGTCGCGATAAATAACGAGGACACAGGGTTGCAGTCTCTTTACCTCTTTACTGAAGGCTTCAGGGTCCGCAATCCAGAGCACTGCTAACAGGGCTGGCTGAGACCGGCCGGTCCGAAGGCACATCCAGAGTTCCCTTTGCAGGTGGAAATCAGTGCCTACCTTCTAGCGCCTGTGTGTTGTAGTACCTCCCTGCTGAGCACCACGGGATAGTCCTCACAACTGTTGTGTCTGTGTCTGATGTTCTTTCTCACAACTCTCGTTTCTGTTCTGATGTTCTTCTCCGTCCCCCAGATGATATGGCTAGGACGCACCTGTATGACGGGTAGGCCTGGAGTTCTTCCAGGACCCTAGAGTCGCCCCTCTCCCACAATTGCCTCCTATGTCTTCTTAAAGGGCCACTGTCACCCCCCTCCAGCCGTTATAAACTAAAAGAGCCAACTTGTGCAGCAGTAATGCTGCATTCTAACAAGGTGGCTCTTTTAGTTTTAGGTTCAAGTATACCCCAAAAAACGCGATTTGATACCTAGCCATAATTGGTGTCTCTAGCCACGTAGGCTGGTCCTCCCTCCCCAGCTCGAAACGCTCCTCTGCCGTCACTCACATCTTCTTGGTCTTTCTGCGCCGCCCCCTCAGCGCTGTTTACGTTTTCAAACCGGCGCCTGCACTGTGTATTACTGTTCTGCGCAGACGCAGTAAGCTCTGGCCGTCTGCCGTCCAAGCCAGGCTTTCACACTGCGCCTGCGTGGGCAGTGCGGCCCCCACCTTTGGAATCCCCGCCCCGCACTGTGTTATGCATTATGCACAGTGCGGGGCTGGTATTCCTGGGCATGCGCACAGCGTGTTGCATCCTGTCAGCCCGGTCCCCCGCCTTACTGCTTCTGGATACAATATACAGATCGTGCCTCCTCCTCCTCTAGCAATCGCCGGGCAAGAAGCAACTTTGGAAACTTGCCTGCTAGATGGTGTGTGTTGTGTCTAGGTATGTTATTTATGGGTCTTGATCTGATAATAAATTGGGGGTGATCTTTACCCACCTAGCAGGCAAGTTTCCAAAGTTGCTTCTTGCCCGGCGATTGCTAGAGGAGGAGGAGGCACGATCTGTATATTGTATCCAGAAGCAGTAAGGCGGGGGACCGGGCTGACAGGATGCATAACACAGTGCGGGGCGGGGATTCCAAAGGTGGGGGCCGCACTGCCCACGCAGGCGCAGTGTGAAAGCCTGGCTTGGACGGCAGATGGCCAGAGCTTACTGCGTCTGCGCAGAACAGCACTACACAGCGCAGGCGCCGGTTTGAAAACGTAAACAGCGCTGAGGGGGCAGTGCAGAAAGACCAAGAAGATGTGAGTGACGGCAGAGGAGCGTTTCGAGCTGGGGAGGGAGGACCAGCCTACGTGGCTAGAGACACCAATTATGGCTAAGTATCAAATCGCGTTTTTTGGGGTATACTTGAACCTAAAACTAAAAGAGCCACCTTGTTAGAATGCAGCATTACTGCTGCACAAGGTGGCTCTTTTAGTTTATAACGGCTGGAGGGGGGTGACAGTGGCCCTTTAAGTGATTTAGGTGAGACAGCCAACCTAAAGTCAACTGCCCTGCCGCTGTTTTGAAGTAATGCTTGGAGCCCAATACTTCCTCGGCGTTCCGGCCACCGGCTACGCGCCTCAGTAGGATGTTGCCACAATCTTAAGGCACGACTCCTACTGGTTCTATTCTCCTTTGTGCTGTGATCTCGTTTCTTACTTCTCCACAATAAACCTCGCTTCTTATCCTTTCTTAAGATACCGCCGCAATCAGGTGCAGGTGCGGTTCCGTAACGATCTGTCCTTTTCGCTAGGCCTGTGTCAGGATCCCACCCCTGACAGGGACCCCCCTGAATCTTCCCCTGCAACACCCTCTGCCACAGGATGTTGCCTGGATCCAACCCAGTCAGCTTCTCTCTAACTTCCTATCCAACCCCCAGTTTTACCAGATTGTGAGGAGTGGCCTAATACATAGAACCCTTTGCTCCCCCTGGAGGCCAGAATGTGAAGTGTAAAGTGTGACTGTGATACCTGGTCAGGTGAACTCCTTAAGTGCCATCAGACTTAAGGCCCCGTCTCACATAGCGAGATCGCTAGCGAGATCGCTGCTGAGTCACAAGTTTTGTGACGCAACAGCGACCTCAGTAGCGATCTCGCTATGTGTGACACGTACCAGCGATCAGGCCCCTGCTGCGAGATCGCTGGTCGTGTCAGAATGGCCTGGACCTTTTTTTGGTCGTTGAGGTCCCGCTGACATCGCTGAATCGGTGTGTGTGACACCGATCCAGCGATGTCTTCACTGGTAACCAGGGTAAACATCGGGTTACTAAGCGCAGGGCCGCGCTTAATAACCCGATGTTTACCCTGGTTACCAGCGTAAATGTAAAAAAAAACAAACAGTACATACTCACCATCTGATGTCCGTCAGGTCCCTTGGCGTCTGCTTCCTGCTCTGACTGAGCCGCCGTAAAGTGAGAGCGCAGCAGTGACGTCACCGCTGCGCTCTGCTCTCACTGTACGGCGGCTCAGTCAGAGCAGGAAGCAGACGCCAAGGGACCTGACGGACATCAGATGGTGAGTATGTACTGTTTGTTTTTTTTTACATTTACGCTGGTAACCAGGGTAAACATCGGGTTACTAAGCGCGGCCCTGCGCTTAGTAACCCGATGTTTACCCTGGTTACCCGGGTGCTGCAGGGGGACTTCGGCATCGTTGAAGACAGTTTCAACGATGCCGAAGTCATTCCCCTGATCGTTGGTCGCTGGAGAGAGCTGTCTGTGTGACAGCTCCCCAGCGACCACACAGCGACCACACAGCGACGCTGCAGCGATCAGCATCGTTGTCTGTATCGCTGCAGCGTCGCTGTGTGAGACGGGGCCTTTACCATCACTCCCCTTAGTGGCGGAGCGTCAGTACTGCAACGACCAGGACTCTGGGTCGCTGCATTTGCATTTAAAGAGGCCTCACCCATCCAGTCGAAATGCGTCTGGGAGTATGAATATCATATAGCTGCTATCACATGACCGCCGGCTCCCAATGCCAGAACCAGAGAATCCTCACTTAGCTAATATTGATCAGCTGAGTGTAATGTCTGTTAGGCTTCTTTCACACATCAGTTTTTTGCCGTCAGACACAATCCGGCGAATTTAAAAAAAAAAAAACGGATCCGGCAAAATTTGCAGCCAGATCAGTTTTTTTCTCATAGACTTGTATTAGCGCCGGATTGCGACGGGTGGCCTGACGTTTCATCCATTTTTTGCCAGATCCATAGAAAATTTGTTTTCTGGTGGCCGGAGAAAACGTACATAGTAACATTTCTTCTGACCGGCGAAAAAACGTACAGCGATGGATCCAGTGAAAAACGTATGAAACGTGAGGAGAAATTATGGAATCCGGCATCCAAATCTGTTTTTTTTTTTACAGAAATCATGAATTTTTCACTCTGGTCTCTCTCTCTCTCACAGGAAGGCTAAACTCTATCCCCGGGTAGAAAAAAAAACAAAAACGGATCCGTCGCATCAGTTTTTCACATTTTGTGCTGGATCCGTTTTTTAAAAAATTCGCCGGGATGTGCCTGACGGCAAAAAACTGATGTGTGAAAGTAGCCTTAGACCATGCATTGACCAAAAATACTGCCTTCTAAACAAAGCTTTACAGTTCTAGTAGTGGGTACAGAAAAATATTTTTACTATAGATTTTATTGTTTTCTCTGTATTCAATAAATATAAGAAAAAAATTTAATTAAGTATTTTTGTACAGTTTTAGAAAAAAAGCTACATGATTAGGTTTATGGTTAATATATGAGTAGAGAGAAACAGGACTATTTGACTTAATAAGGAAACAGTGTAGGTTGCTTACGTTTAGCCCTGCGCAGCATATGTATAGCCTCTGTCAGCACGGAGAATGGTAAACATGAACAGGTTTCCGTTTTTATTTCTTTTTTTATTTTCTTATACTGTAACCCAGAGAAAGCTTTCCAGAGACTGTCTGTTACTGTTAATGTGCCGTGTGATGCCACTTCTCTGAGGGATTCCACAGCAAGCTTCTTGAAATATGCAAAGACAAATCAATAGACACTTTCAGATTGTTCTTGTCGGGCAGCAGAAGACCATTCTCAGTTGCACGGTAATGTAAACAGTCCTGGCTGTTAGATGGCAAACGAACCTTCACTTGGCATTGAGATCTATTTTATTACTCACTCTTACAGAGACAATGTTTAAATTGACCATTCTGAGTAAAAAATATGCGGTATATATTTTCCTACTGTTCTACATTTAGTATCTAATATATTTGTTTTATCAGCCCATATGGAGTGTCACCAGCCCGTATAAGGCTTTTCATGAAGTGAAAGTAATTTAGATCTATGAATATAAAAGTCTTTATTTACACATTTATAGCTTGTCTTGATAAGAAAATCCATCGTTATGTGTCCTAATAACCAATTAAGGTTGTCCACTTATGGATAGGCTCGGACTGGCCCATAGGGTAACAGGGGAATCCCCCGGTGGGCCCCTGTGCAGATCTGGGCCCCCAACCCCACTGTATGGGCAGTACTTGGCATAATTGAATTCTGGAATCTGAATAATTTAATTGATAATGGATTCTGTATATAAAAAACAACATCACATCATTCATTAATCAAACTACCCAATGTATTATTATATAGAGATATAGGTACATTTGTGAACGAGGGTAGTGTAATATTTGTATGCAAGTGGGCCCCCAAAGTCAGTGTTACTGATGCTACACATTGAATGGAGCTTCACTTCGCAGTTCCTTAGTAACTGTTTACATCTGGTGGCTTCCAGAACAAACAGCTGATCAGTGGGGGTGCACGGTGTCTGATCCCCAACGATCTCATACTGATGACCTACCCAAGTGTATAGGTCATCATTATGCTGTAACCGGACAACCCCTTTACAGAAAAGCTGTCATGGTTTGTTTTATCCATACACTCAACTATCAACACTTCCTTATTAGTCATTTGCTGTAGTGTGTTAGTATTAGCAAGTTTATTGCACACATGCTCTTTAGATCTATCCTGTTCCAGAAGTCGAGACACTGCAGTCAAATCGAGCTGTCAGTCTTATTCCTCTTGTTTATGAAATTGTAATGACATCTCCTAAGGACTAAGGACGTAGTCACAAGCCCTGTTCTCAGGGAATTCAATCAAGCTATATCTGTAATAACAGACAGTGTATCTCCACAGGGTCTACCCTTCCCTGACCAGATAGATCTATTAAGGTCATTAAAGGAGATGACCACTACCAATTAGTAATATGTCAGCAGCACAGAGCAAAATAAAAAACTTAGTACCTCCTTTAATACCGTCATCATCCCTGCAGCTATTCCATCAGAGCAGTTGGCAATTAAACACTTCCTGCCAAGTTCACAGTTTCCAGCTGAGCACTGGGGGTCCTAGCAGCTAGATAGTGATCAGCCTATTAGGTTATCAATGGAGTAAAAAAGTGGACAACTCATTTATGGATGAAAAAATGTACTCGGTGACCATTACTATTGTTTCTTAGTTTTAATCTACCTGACATGCCTAGCTGTTTTTCATGGAGTCCAATAAATTCTAAGATCATGCCTTCCCAGCTATTATTGTCAACAGGTGCCTATTTTTTAGTGTAACACCTCCTCGATTTAATCATAGAATCATAGCATTTTAGATTTGGAAGGGACCACAAGGGTCATCGTGTCCAACCCCCCTGCTCAATGCAGAAGTCACTAAACCATCTCCGACAAATGTCTGTCCAGCCCCTGTTTGAAGACTTCCATTGTAGGAGAACTCACCACCTCTCGTGGAAGCCTGTCCCACTTCTCTAGCAAACACTAGGGAAGACATTGAGGATTCAGAAGGATCTAAATTTATTCCCTTCTTTCTTTTTTTCCATACCACTTTCCACCTGCACATCCTTTTCCCGTGTTTCTCGTAACAAGCTTTCCTCTTAGGTTTTCCAATAGTTTGGTTTTGTATGGGTCTTGCTTTCACCCGGAGACATCTGGTCCATTCAGTTACTCATTCTGTTTTTCTATAAGCACCTGCTTAATAATACTTTCCCATTCCTTTTTTCGTGGGAATGACTTGCTGCCTAAATATAATTTAATTGCTGCCTTTGCAAATGATATAAATGTTGTTGTTCCAATGAGCTTATCTACAATGTCATGTTGGGTTTACTAAAACGTTCAATATATAAATAACTCTTCCAATATTTCATTTAAGCGCAAACCATCCAAAGATATAAGATTGTCTGGCTTCTATAAATTATCTATACAGATATCTGTGTAGTAACATTTCCACAATTGCTTCAATTTCAGAAATGAAATTACGTAATACATTAAATAAGAGAAATTTGATTTTCCCTTTGCAGAGAAGATCCTGGAGGTAAATGAGATTACTATGGCGTTTACGCATATTTACACTGTCATGTCATTAATCTTTTATTCTTTCTACATAAATTGTCCATCTGGTTTCTAATTGGGATTAAAGTCCTAAATGAATGTGACACAGACTACAGTATCTGAGTATTATGAGAGGAATTGAATTTGTAGTTAAACATTGGCTGTGTTAGGTTGTTGGGGATTACTGTGGTTTCCTCAAGCGCTGGAAGCTTTTCATCTTGGATGTGTTCAAGAGCATAGGGTGATCCATGTCATACCTTCTCTGAGCGAAATTATGGAAATACCTTGTTGCCTAGTAATGCAGACCACAGACATAAATTTTGTCATAAATACTATGGATCTCCCAGATCATACACGCGACTTTACTTTCTTATACACCAGACCCTTCCTGTAATCCATCATTCCAAATAGGAGCTTAAATAAAATAACAATGTGTCTTCTTGGAAGCTACTAGGGTACGTTGAGTGTTAAGAAAATGCAAACTGTACATTATCATTTGGTTTTGGTTGCCTGTTCTGAACTTTTTCCGATTGTGAAATACCGGCAGAATAGTGCATACTTGCAGCTCTCATCTACAACTCATTGTTGCCAACCATCCTCAAATTTCTGATTAGTCAGTAAAAATATTGCACTTTTTCTCCTGTCCATAAAAAAAATTGTTGGGCCTTTTTTTTTTTTTTAAGTGTAAGTAGCTAAAGACCGTAGACATAGACCACTTATTATATTAATGATTTACTATGGTATTATATATGCAAATTGCCTCTTCTGAGAAAAAGAGGACTTAACTCTATAGCGCCACCTGTTGGAAGTAGCGATCCTACAAGTCACAATCAACCCTCTAACGAGTCGTGCAATATGACTCAGGATAAAAGCCAAATCAGTATCTCAATTCGCAGACACGGTGTTTCAGGCTGTTGGCCCTCGTCAGTGCAAAGCATGAGAACTGATTTGGCTAGGTGAGAGGCTCTGGACTGGGGTCTAAGGGGTATCGTTTCTCCTTATGGAGAGTGACATACCATCTCTGGCTTGTCAAGGTAAGGAGGCTTATTTGCCGTACAATGCTCCTCTGGGAAATTAAATATGCAAATTGCCTCTTCTGAGAAAAAGAGGACTTAACTCTATTACTATGGTATTGTAATGTTTCTGTAAAAAAATGTTGGTTGTCCAAGCTGTTCATAAAAACAAATCAAGTCTACTTACCCTTTTGAAATCATTAAAATTTGTATATATCCACTCCACAGATTCCATGTAAAGAAACAGTAATTTAACTATTTCTGGACCACCCATAGTCTTAAACTGTCAGGGTATTCCACAGTTTGACTCTGCAATGACGTTCTAAAATGTCAATGAAGAATAAGTTGCTTGCACACAATCATGCACGAGTAGGGAGCCAGCTGTGAAACACAGCCAATTCCCCATAGAGAATGTAAAGAAGCTTTATGACCATGTACAGTGGGTACGTAAAGTATTCAGACCCCTTTACATTTTTCACTCTGTTTCATTGCAGCCATTTGGTAAATTCAAAAAAGTTCTTTTTTTTCTCATTAATGTACACTCTGCACCCCATCTTGACTAATTTATGAAAAAAGAAAAACT
The DNA here is from genome assembly GCF_051348905.1 of Ranitomeya variabilis. NCBI lineage: Eukaryota > Metazoa > Chordata > Amphibia > Anura > Dendrobatidae > Ranitomeya > Ranitomeya variabilis. The sequence goes on along the minus strand of NC_135235.1, from coordinate 99,456,061 downwards.
GAAATATCCCATGTTCGTAAGTATTCAGACGCTTTTCTCAGTATTGAGTAGAAGCACCCTTTGAGCTAGTACAGCCATGAGTCTTCTTGGGAATGATGCAGCAAGTTTTTCACACCTGGATTTGAGGATCCTCTGCCATTCTTCCTTGCAGATCCTCTCCAATTCCGTCAGGTTGCATGGTGAACGTTGGTGGACAGCCATTTTCAGGTCTCTCCAGAGATGCTCAATTGGGTTTAGGTCAGGGCTCTGGCTCCTCCAGTCAAGAATGGTCACGGAGTTGTTCTGAAGCCACTCCTTTGTTATTTTAGCTGTGTGCTTAGGGTCATTGTCTTGTTGGAAGGTGAACCTTCAGCCAAGTCTAAGGTCCAGAGCACTCTGGAAAAGGCTTTCATCCAGGATATGTCTGTACTTCATGTTTCTTTCAATGACAACCAGTAATCCTGTCCCTGCAGATGAAAAACACCCCAATAGCATGATGCTGCCTCCACCATGTTTCACTGTTGGGATTGTATTGGGCAAGTGATGAGCAGTACCTGGTTTTCTCCACACATACCGCTTAGAATGATCACCAAAAAGGTCTATCTTTGTTTCATCAGACCAGAGAATCGTGTTTCTCATAGTCTGAGTCCTTCATATGTTTTTTAGCAAACTCTATGCGGGCTTTTTTAATATGCCTTGCACTGAGGGAAGGCTGCTGTCGGGCCACTCTGCCATAAAGGCCCGACTGGTGGAGGACTGCAGTGACAGTTGACTTTGTGGAACTTTCTCCCATCTCCCTACTGCATCTCTGGAGCTCAGCCACAGTGATCTTGGGGTTCTAATTTACCTCTCTCACCAAGGCTCTTCTCCCACAACTGCTCAGTTTGGCTGGACAGCTAGGTCTAGAAAGACTTCTGGTGTTCCCAAACCTCTTTCATTTAAGGATTGTGGAGGCCACTGTGCTCTTATGAGCCTTGAGTACTGCAGAAATTCTGTTGTAACCTTGGCCAGATCTGTGCCTTGCCACAATTCTGTCTCTGAGCTCCTTGGCCAGTTCCTTTGACCCCATGATTCTCATTTGGTCTGACATGCACTGTGAGCTGTGAGGTCTTATATAGACAGGTGTGTGCCTTTCCAAATCAAGTCCTATCAGTTTAATTAAACACAGCTGGACCCCAATAAAGGAGTAGGACCATCTCAGGGAGGATCACGAGGAAATGGACAGCATGTGACTTAAATATGAGTGTCTTAGCAAAGGGTCTGAATACTTATGACCATTTGATATTTCAGTTTTTCTTTTTTAATAAATTTGCAGAAATTTCTACATTTCTGTTTTTTTCAGTCAAGATGGGGTGCAGTGTGTACATTAATGAGACAAAAATGAACTTTTTTGAATTTACCAAATGGCTGCAATGAAGCAAAGTGTGAAAAATTTAAAGGGGTATGAATACTTTCCGTACCTACTGTATGCCTTCCTGGTCACTGTATACACAGTCGTGAGCGATCCAGTCAGCTCTATTATGCAGGTAATAGGCCAAATTTCCCCTGTAACTGGGGCTAATATAGTAGCCCAAGTAACAGGAAATCAGCAATAAATAGCATGCAATAATATGTTAAAGTGCGCCCCAAAAGACCTTTTAGGACCTTATGGGGGGCACAGTACATAAAATAAATGTAAAATTACATTTAAAAAAAAAAACACTGCAAAACTGCAAGTTCCAAACTGTGTTTAGAACTCCACACCTGTTGAAAGAATTATATCCAATATATAAAAATAATTTGTATGAAAAAAGGAAAGCAATTTAAGATGTTTGCTAGTGGTCAGTTGTGGTGGAAAAAAATACCCTGAAAAATATACACCTATTTCCTGTTTTTATTTACATTTTCCAGGGCCGGCTCCAGGTTTTTGAGGGCCCCGGGCAAAAGAGTCTCAGTGCCCCCCCCCCCCTTTAACACATACCACGATTCATGATGCACAGATACAGCAGCGAAATATAGATATAGTACAATGCCAGATTTCACTTCTTACATGAGTGATAGCTATTGTAAATTCTACAATACCATACAGCAGAGGGGCTTTATATAAGTCATCCCCTTATATGCCAATTATGCGAGAGCGATGCGCGAGCCTTGCATTGCCTCACCCAAATCGTCCGTTTTTCTATGCAGCTGCACACTCCTGTCCAAAGAACGGGCGGCTGTGCAGGGTGAAGTGATGCGAGGTTCTTGCAAGTATATACACTACTATATATAGTAGTATAATTCAGCGCCATAGCGGTATAATGCACCCCCATAGTGTATAATATGCCCCATAGCGCGGCTTTACAAAAAAAATCCAAGTGTCCTCCACTCGATGCATCTGAGGCCCGGACCTTCGCTCCGGCGTATGACAGTGATGTCATATGCCGGCTAAGGGCCTCCTGATGTCAGCTGCTGGCCTGTGATTGGCTGGCAGATGTTAACTGTTGCCGTGCAGTAGCAATCTCCCACACAGGAACAAATTTTAACTGCCTGTGCGTCTGAGGACACCCGATCAGATGCTGAGGTGGCAGAAGCCTTTAGGCTATGTGCACACTTTGCGGATTCCACTGCGGATCCGCAGCGGATTTGACTGCTGCGGGTCCGCAGCAGTTTCCCATGAGTTTACAGTGCAATGTAAACCTATGGGAAATGAAAACCGCTGTGCACATGCTGCGGAAAAAAACGCGCGGAAATGCAGCGGATTACATTCCGCAGCATGTCACTTCTTTGTGCGGATTCCGCTGCGGGTTTCCACCTGCTCCAATAGGAAACTGCAGGTGAAAACCCGCAGAGGAAACCGCACTAAAAACCGCGATAAATCCGCAGTGAAAAACTGAAGCGGTTTTGCACTGTGGATTTAGCAAATCTGCTGCGGAAAAATCCGCAGCAGAATCCGCAAAGTGTGCACATAGCCTTAGCTGGGCCCGCTGAGCAGAGGAGAGGGGGCCCATCTGCTCATCGGGCCCCATCCAGTAAGGGCAGTAATGCCCTGATGGCGGCCCTGCTTAGGTCAGTGGGTTTGGGAAGAAGGATACTTATATTATAAAGTTTTCGGGAATATTAGGAATAATTAAAATATATAAAATAATTGTCCAGCTGAAAAAAGTGTAAGGCCGGGGTCCCACGAGTGATGATTCTCTCATGTGAGAGAATCGGCTCAATTATGCCACTGACACTCGGATCAAACTCTCATCCGAGTGTCATCTGATTCTCTTGCATGAGATAATCGGAGCATATTGAGAAGACAAGGACACTGAATTTCTACATCTTCTCTACTGTCTGAGGCCGTGGATGTCAGACTGCACTCAGATGACAGCTGAGTGCAGCCTGAAGTTTCACATGCATCCATAGAT